>NC_090375.1:122563894-123179608 GCF_036365525.1 Heterodontus francisci | reverse complement strand
TGATGAGCATGGTTTAGAAAACTAAAAATACTTGCTACAACAATGCTAGAAATAACCAAGTGAAACTCATATGCAAAGACAATAAATGCAATTGAGGGGCTGGGCAGTAAGCATTCCAAAATAGGATGGGTCTGGCATCACAAGCTCAGAATTTGCTTCTGCATCAACAGGTTCTCAACCCCAATATCAGTAGGTTCAGGAAAACCATTTTTTTTTTTAAATAAATAAATAGTCAACTCATACACTATGACAAACAGTGAAAGACAGCAGCTCCAACAGTGCAGCACTCCCTCAGTGGAGTGTCATGCTTGATTTTTGTGCTCAATTCCTGGAGTGGGACTTGAACCCAGAATTTTCTGACTCAGGCAAGTATGCTACCAACTGAACCACAGCTGACACAAGAAAATCTTTATTATGGCCATCTTCTTCTGCATTTCAAGTCTCCGATTCAGGTGAAAATCACAAAGACTGGTTTTTGATTGGCTAAAAGGCTATTTAGCCAAATCAATAGCAAGAACGATAAACATGATCAGACTAATTTAGACAATCTTTGGTCAGTTGCAGTACAATTAAGTTCAAGAAACTTGGATCAAGTTATAGTGACATTAAACCTGTTCAGAACAAGATTCAAAATCTCAGGCAAATGTTGGTGGCTAACAAATCTTGTACTTTCCAAGAGTCTTTCACGAAGGTAGAAAATCTGGACATTTAACGCAGATTGCTGAAAAAAAAAAATCAGAAGTAGCCATTTGGCACATTGTGTCCGTGCTGGCTCTTGGCGAAAGGATCTCAGCTAGGCTCACTCCCCTGCCTTTTCCCCATAGCTCTGCAAATTCTCTTTTCAGATAATCATCCAAATTACCTTCGGAAAGCCCCAATTGAATCTGCCTCCACCAGTCAGGAACTGCATTCCAGATCCTAACCAGTCGCTGTATAAAGTTTGTTCACGTCACCTCTGATTCTTTTGCCATTCACTTCAGAATCAGTGTCCTCTTGATTGTCAACCCTTCGCCAATGGGAACAGTTTCTCCGCGTCTACTCTGTCCAGTGCTCTTATGTTTTGAATACCACCAACCCTCCTCTCAGCACTCTTTTCTAAAGGAGGAACATCCCAGCTTCTCCAATCTATTCATGTAACTGAAGTCTCATTCCCAGAACTATTCCATAGCCTTCTTAAAGTGTGGTGCCTAGAATTGACATACATCTCCAGCTGAGGCCAAACCTGTTTTTTTCATACCTTGCTTTTGTACTCCATGCCTCGATCTATAAAACCCAGGATCCCTATGCCTCATTAACCACTTTCTCAACCTACCCTGTCACCCTGAATGATTGGGGCTCATATATCCCAAGGTCCCTCTGCTGCTGCACCCCCTTTAGAATAGTATCCATTATTTTATATTGCCTTTCCTCATTTTTCCCTACCAAAAAATACCACACTTCTCTATTAGCTTTCAGCTTCCATGTGACCATCCATTCCACCAGTCTATGTCCTCTTGAAGTCTATCACTATTCTTCTTACAGTTAATACTTTCAAGTTTTGTGTTATCTGTAAATTTTGAAACTGCCTTGTACGCCCAAGTCTCGGTCATTAATACACATCAAGAAAAGCAGTGGTGCCAATACTGATCCCTGGGGCACACCACTATATACAGTCCTCCAGTCTAAAAAAACAACCATTCACAACTACTTTTTCCTGTCACTCAGCCAACTTCAAATCTATACTGCCACTTTTATTCCCCGGTTTCAACTTTGCTGGGAAGCCTGTTGACACTTTTTCAAGTACCTTTCTGAAGTCCATGTACACATCAACCCCCTCTGTTGCCTCATCAAATCATAAATTTTCCCTTATCAAATTAGTGCTAGCTTTCTGTAATTAATCCACATTTGTCCAAGTGACAGTTAATTTTGTCCCATATTATCATTTCTAAAAGTTATCCCACCAGAGGTTAAACGAACTGGCCTGTAGATGCTGGGCTTATCCTTATACTTTTTTTTTTAAAAAGGTGTAACATTTGCAGTTCTGCAATCCTCTGGCACCACCTCTGTATCCAAGGAGGATTGGAAGTTTATTGCTAGTGCCTCTGCAATTTCTACCCTTACATCCCTCAGCATCTTTGAATGCATCCCATCCCAGTAGATCAACTTTAAAAGTACAGCCGGGCTATCCAATAGCTCTTTTTTTTTTTAAATTCAGCCTATCCAGCATTTCAATTCCCTCCTCTTTCACTAGGACTTCAACAGCATCTTCTTCCTTGATATAATCAGATGCAAAGTAACAGTCACAGAAAATGATGATATCTGATGAAGCAAGATCTGAAAGTTCAGCTAGAACAGAGGGTTACAATTAAGGTCCCAACATCAAGTTCACAATGGCAAAAGCCAATGTTTCATTAGCTGATTCTTTTAATAATCAAAAATCAAACCAGGCCCTGCAGAGTCATTGCAGCACATTCAATCCTGTTTCTTCGTTAGATTCTTTCTGCTGAATCCACCTGGGCCAGTTAATATTTAGAAGTTGAGAATAAATTCCAAATGCCCAGATCACAAGTGCAATTCCAGGCAAATAGGGAAATATGAACCACATTATAAATTTACAATTTGAGTAGTGCACGAGTTCCTGCAGAGCAGGATAGTGTAGCATTCTCTAGTCCTGTGAGGTAATGAAAACAAAATTGCTGCCTTTAAGTGCAGCAGACCCAACTATATTGGTTAAAGTTCAAACCTGCTTTCTATATCTGAAGCCACACATCATGGGTCAGTGCTTCTTTCACTATGTATGACATCCCAAAAGATTAAATGGAACCAAGAAGGATGTGTATGCATCAGTCTGAGAATGCTGATTTAGGACAGATACTTTAACCTATTCCCTGTATACCAGATGAATGGTAACACCTGCAGACCATTCAGAGCACAGGAGGCAGCCATTCAGTCCACATCAGCTTTTATATAAAAAAAAAGGTATATGGAGTTAGGTTGCAGATTGCACATCAGTCATGACCTTATTGAATGGCGAAACAGACCGGAGGGACTGAATGGATAGGAAGAGTAGACTAATTTGTCCTATTCCACTGCTTTTCACAAGACAAATTTGCAGGGTTATCCAAATGAATACTTAAGATTCCAAAAAAGCCAACTTACTGTCCAGTAGGAACAGTAAAATTGTACTTCTGCAGTCATGAAAAATAGTTTGAATATTTGTTTATTCACAATATACTTACTTGCACCCCAATTGAACTGGTCACTTACCAGTTTGCTTTCTTTTCACAAACTATCCGCAGTCTTAGCGAGTACTGTTTACAATTGCAGAATTCCCTACAAGTGAAAGCATATTAAAACAAATAACTCCAGTTATCTAAATTTTTAAGATGCTTCATCTAGGGAAGAAAAATCAAGATTTTCCAAAGTAAATGTCTACCTTCATTTAATAAAACTTTTGGAAAGCAGCAAAAAAGGAAAAAAGCAGGCAGGATTAAATTAGGCTAAAAAGAGGGTCTTGGTCCCCTGCCCTACTGCACGAATATTTGTGGTAGTCTGCAACAAATTTTAAAACATTGGTATGTTATGAAACACATAGCTGGAAATACCATTGGCTGCTTACAAGAGATTTGTAAAATTTTTCACTAATATACAAAATTATTTTCAAACACGTTATATGGATTGAGGGGAAAGATAAAAATTGCAAGTTGCATTATTCAATTATTGCCAAGAACTACTTGATGTTAAAACTACAGGAAGTAATCAGGAACATGCAAAAAGTTTAACATTAAAGGTATTGAAAGATCTTGCAATTATCTTGTGGCAATAGATTTCTGTACTATTTTCAAATTGAATTGCACATGAATAGCACGGCTTTACATTAACAGTTGAAATGTATCCATAATAAGATACTGTAACTTTCAAAGAATAGTTAAGCAGGTACACTGAAGCTCAAATTACTTTGTAGATACTGTAACCTCAGAGCTCTGCTAATTAGCACAAATACTGGATCACAAGTTCATGGGCTTGATTATATGCTCGTCATGAGGTTTTCTTTTGATTCCTTTCTTTAATTCCTCAGTCCATTTGTAGTTGTTTGTTCCTTCACCTCTCCCAAACTCTTATAGGGACAGGACTAGACCATTTAAGCTCCTCAAACCCATTCATTCAATCAGACTATGGCTGATCTGTTGATCTGTACCCCAACTCTAACCTTTGATCCATACCTCGACACCAAACAGAAAAACAGTTGTATTGACAGTTTAGACAAAGACATCTGGAGGGCACTCAAAGTTAACACTGGATTTTTGTTTTTTATTCAATCCAAAACACAATGTTTCAGAAAGAATGAAGATTTGTTTGAGAAAGAAAATAAGGTCATTGAGTTTTAACCTAAAAGAAAAATTGCAGCAGTGCCACTCAGTGGTCAGAGTATGTAGTTGCATGAATATAACAGTAAGGATATAATCAGTCCCAAAATATATTTTTGGGAGCCAACTTAAATTATCACAGCACCACCTACCATTTTAATGGATACTGCAAAGAGAGCTCTTATCACTCCATGTTGGTGCTTTTCTAAATGAAGAGAAATTGCAGAGCTCCGAGGTGCAAAGGGTGTCCTAGTGCATGAATCGCAAAAGGTTAGTATGCAGGCTCAGCAAGTAATTAGGAAAACTAATAGAATATTATAATTTATCGCAAGGGGAATTGAATACAAAAGTAGGGAGGTTATGCTTCAGTTGTACAGGGCATTAGCGAGACCACATCTGGAGTACTGTGTATAGTACTGGTCTCCTTATTTAAGAAAGGATGTAAATGCATTGGAAGCAGTTCAGAGAAGATTTATTAGATTAATACCTGGAATGGGCAAGTTTCTGAGGAAACGTTGCACAGGCCAGGTTTGTATCCGCTGGAGTGAAAAGCAAGAGGCGACTTGATTGAAACAAGGTCCTGAGGGGTCTTGACAGGGAGGATGCGGAAAACAAGTTTCCTCTCGTGGGCGAATCTAGAACTGGGGGGGGGGGGGGGGGGGGGGGGGTCACTTTAAAAATAAGGGGGTGCGGCAGTTAAGACTGCAGAAGATGAATTTTTCCTCTCGAGAGTCATGAGTCTTCAGAACTCTCCCTATAAAGGCAGTGAAAGCAGAGTCTGCATATTTTTAAAGGCAGAGGTAGATAGATGCTTAATAAGCAAGGTGGTGAAAGATTATTAGGGACTTGGGTTAAGTTTACAATCAGATCAGCCATGATCTTGTTGAATGGCAGAGCAGGCTCAAGAAGCCTATGCCTACTCCTAATTCATATATCCTTCATGTGCTCTTTGGGCTGTGGGTCACACTTTTCACTTCAGCAGAAGGAATGCAAGATGCAATTATACATGTACTCTCTGGGGTGTAAGGTAGGCAGGTGAGGGATGGCACTATTTAATAGGGGAGTAAATCTAGCATGCCATCACATGATCAGCAGGGAATAGAGGGAAAACTCTGCATTGTATGTGCACTATATATGTTCATTGTGTTGGAATTTTCAAAGCAGATTTTATGCTCCACTTAAAAAGGTGTTTTAACAACTTTACACTTTTCAGCTTTTGCCATGGCACAGGAGTCCAATTCACCATTGTATGTAGGATGTGTAGTATTCATACCGTAGGATATATAGTATGTAGGGAAATGAAAGAATTCAGTGAGGGAGTTTTTTTTTTGTATTTGGTAGGATACTCAACATCTTGAGCAGCTAGAGGAAGCTGCATACCTTGTTGTGCTCTACTGTAGAGTGAGGGTTCTGATGGCATGAGGCTGGTATTTTCATTGATGCCCTTATACTTCAGTGCTAAATATGCTTGGGGCTGTTTAACATTTCTCAAGCTTCCAGTTTTTGTTTCTACTACATTATGAAATCAAGTTGTATTTTCACTGTTAAGTATTGACTTTACTAGTGCCATGTGCAGTGTTTAAAAAAAAAAAGACAGTTAGGACAGTAAATGCACATATTAATTGAATTTTAAATAACCACTCAGACTAGAGATTGTTTCACAGTATTGTGTACTTAAATTTATAGCCTTCCAGGGAGTCATTATTTAAAAAAATGGAGCACCTTGGGATTAAGGGTTCAATTTGAGGTTGTATAATATTCATTTCCCTATTATTCTGTTATGCAACATTATTCTTGTCTCTGGAATATAGAGAGACAACTCATTGAAGCCAAAAGGTTTTAAATGGCAAGAACAAAAATGATACTTAGACTTTTAATGAAATTGATAAAGGCTTGGTTCAGTTACATCACAAAATTAGCAACTACACTTTTTTTAAAAGTCCATTTTAATACAGTAGCATGGTAAATTCAACAAAATCTAGCAGTGCTGCCAATCTTTTTGGTCACTAGTTGGCCAAATAAAAATCAATTTGCTGCAGTCTTCATGATGCTTATTGGAAAAGGTCCACTCCATACTCAGGGCAATATTGTCTTGCAAGGTCACCCGTGTGCCAGGTACACAAGAATCAGATAAAAGCAGTCAAATAGTCAAACCTCATGTCTTCCATGGGTAAAAAGTCTATTACAATTGAATTTGAATTTCATTTTGCCAAGTATTTTCAACTAAAACTGAAGCTTACAGAACAAAGTCATTCAATAGACAGAATTAAGTTTGAAGAAAAAGGACATCACTTTGCCTGTAACTTCAAAGTTCTCAAAAACCTAATCCTTTTCAAGACACAAATGTATTCAATGAAAGTGTGAAGGTGAACAGACGTTTTATAATAGACATTGAAAATTAGTTTCTCTCCAAAGATAGATATATATATATATATATCCAAAATACACGCAAGCAAAATACTTAAACGGAGTGTAATTTGCCCCTTTCGAGAACAGCAAATGTACAAACAATTTATGAAAACGAATCTTCACAATATTTTGGAATACAGTTACTGTACAAGGTTCTTATAAAAAAAAAAGTGCGATTATAAATTCAGATCGAGAGATGTACCCATGAATCCTCCATGAACAACGGCTCAGGTTGTTTAATCTCAGTAAAGGCTCCAGTAGAAATCGAATAGTTCGGATGGTTCAAGGTTGACGGATTTACGTCAACCTGAATTTCAACAATTGTGGGAGGAGTCAAGTCGTCCCACAACCATAGATACCAACACTTCGAAATTCTAGTCTCAACAAAAATCGCATGTTCTTTAACAGATTGTAGTGACCCAACTAGCATACAGTTAATATCAAGTAGGAATATCAAGTATTGAGTTTCACTGCCATTAACCAGCTGTTGCTTTAGAGGGGGTATTAATTATCGTTTTTAAATTGAGTGGGAATGGACTGCCCATTTACTCTGTTGAAATGACTAGTGTTCGGATTGATATTAGAATCGGTTGTTCTCAACCCATTAGCGCACCTAGGACATATAAACTGATCAGATTTGAATTTGGAACGGTTTTAGGTTATTCAATAATCTGGATTTTTTTTTTTTTTAAACTCAACTATAAACGGAGTTCGAACACTGCTTTTTTTTTTAAGTACATGCGGCTGTTCGCAAAGTTATCCAGAGATCGGACAACGTTATTTCTATGGGGCGAATGCCTGTTAAATGACCCACGTTACGATGCAGCAGTAGTAGTTCAGGATCGGAAGCCATTCACTAAAAGAATCATCGAATCACCCAGAACGTTATGAATCACGAGGATCCGTATTAAAATAAAAAAAAACTGTTTTAGTACAATAAATACAACACCGGTTAGTACCACAGATGTTTTAGAAACAGGATCACATTAATAGCGAAGGGTACACCAATGTGCATTAATACCCACGGGTCTATTTAGTTTTCTTTCCCCCCCCCCCCCCCCCCAAAAAAAGGAACTAGTATCGACACATCAGTTCTGATGAAAGGTCACAAACCTGAACCGTTAACTCCACTTCTCTCCCTCCACAGATGCTGCCTGGTCGGTGGAGTATTGCCAGCATTTTCTGTTTTTAATTTCAGATTTCCAGCATCCACCGTATCTTGCTTTTATTTTAATATAAACACTACTTCTATACAATCTTATTTTGTTGTGTTCTTTCCTAAGCCTTTTACTCAATAGTCACATACCTTGATGTGTAATGTTTTTACATCTATAAAATATATAGTTAACGGTGCAGCTTAAAAGATGAAGTTTTATAATTTTGCTAAGTTATAATACACCTGGATCACGATTTGCTTGGAGTACAACGCAACGTTATGGTTGTAACTAACAATTTGCATTAGAATAGATGCATTTATTCTGAATTTGTGCCAATAACTCAATACTAGTTTACGGGGGGGAAAAAGTATTTTTAAATGGAAGAGATTGCCATTAGCAGTTTAGTTTTTAAAATATAAACTTTCTCGGCCTTTCAAACTCACCCAAAAGTGAGCGTGGCAGTTGACCATCATGGTCCTCTCGATAAGCTCATCCGGACACTCGAGGAGATGATGTCCAGACACTACACCTGCGTTATTGACCAGCACCGTCACGTCTCCGATCTCTCTCCTCACCAAGTCGGCCGTCCGGTACACGCTGCCCCTTTTACTCACATCGCAAGTATAAGTGTACACTCGGGCGCCCAGCTGTCGGACCTTCTCGGCCGTCTCTTCGTTGCTTTCTTGGTTGATGTCCCACAACACTAGGTTGGCTTTTCTCTTGGCAAACTCCAGCGCGAAGAGCCTGCCGAGCCCGCTCCCCGCTCCAGTGATCAGGCACACCTGATCGCACACGCTCTTCTCCTTCGGCTTGATCAGCCATCTCGCCGCGGCCAACACGAAAGCCCAAAGCACTTTGAAACTGACAACGAAAAACTCTACGACGATATTCATGGCTGGGGCCGGAAAGAAGGGTCGGCTGTTTCCCGCGAGTGTGAGACAGCTGAATAAGCAAAGTCCTGCAGCAGTACAGCTCCCCAAGGGACACCCTCTACCTCTCCTTCCGGCTGCCGCCGCCTGACTCTGATCATCTTCAGCTCCGCGTCACTCTTTAAATAAGGAAGCTGCACGGCCTGGGGCCCAGGACCCCACAAGGGGGACTACTTCTGTGCTGTCACCTACAACTGCAGTAATCGTCATGTTAGATTTGTCTTCATTTATTTTATAATAAATGTTAATTTAAAGAGACAGACTAATATTATTAAAGACTTTGAAGCTCCTGGTTGTTGCTCCATCGACTCAGGCACCAATATAGACAGCTTCCACATTCAGGGTTTAACTGTTCTTCGCGCATGCGTCACTCCCTTTTTTCCCCTGGTTGTGGTGATAATGGCGGACGCGAAGTGAGTGTGGAGCGTAGTGTAATAAAATCCGAATCCATCCGTAGTTTAATCTCAAATTTCAACACTGTTTTTCTATGTGACGTTCTCGCGTGATCAACCAGCCTTGTATTATACACATTATTTTTTAGTTTGATGGTTTAGGCGCAGAATTGTGGTGATGTGTCCGTCCCGAACTCTTCTGTCTGTTGAGGTTACATTGTGTTCTTTTGAGGCTTTCAACTAATGCTGACTGACGTGATTAATTAACCAAAATCTTAGAAATACTTTTTTGACGTATCTTACACCCGCCGGCATATTCGCTATAGATATGTATTTAGCGTCTTCACGGTTAGGCTGTGGCCTACCAGAGGTAACACGAAAATAAATTGGTATGGCTTATTCTGCTTTCAGTTACTGCTGTGTCAGGATGTATTCACGTTGTTTAACATCTGTATCAAATCTAGGGCACTGGGGTGACGTTTAGTATTGAGAGTATTATGGTAAAATATCTTAAATACCTCCGTCTGCTTCCTTTTTACCAGAGGGAAGAAGGTGCCATCTGTCCCCGAAAGTCTTTTGAAAAAGCGCCAGGCGTTTGCGCTCATGAAGGCGAAGCGCATCAAGCGTTTGTTAGTAGAAAAGAAGGTTTGTCAAACATTTCGAACAGTAGGCAATCGCTGTACTTTAATCATGCATGTTTAAGAAATATGTGACGTTTTGATTGTCTCGCATATCTTGCACTGCATAATCGTGGAAACATTTATGTTGCTGTATTTAACTATTAAAGACTGTAAAAGTTCCTCACCGTAAATGCAATATTATTTTCCTGTTATCCATAATTTTCATCTTTTGCAGAAGTAATCTTTTAGTTACCTGCTTCCCAATTTAGTAAGTTAATTAAAAGGGCGATTTGTATTCATGACAAATTATATGTGGTACAAAAACTAGGAATCTGAGGATGGCATCCTTGTAGAGGGGTAATTTAACAGCAATGGTTATAATGGTTAGTAACTAGATGCACGGATGTTTAATTATTAACTATAATTATTCAGTTACAGAAGTAATGTCAGTGCCTCTAGTGCCAGCACATGGCTAGCTGCAACTGAGTCAGGGTTCCAGGTCCAAGTCCTGCACCAGAACTTCAGTGCAAAAATTCAGGCTGATAGTCCAGTGCAATACTGAGGGAGTGCTGCACTTCAGAGCTGCCATCTTCACGATGAGACATTTAAACCTATGCCGTGTCTGCCCCCTCAGGTAGATGTAAAAGATCCCACGGCACTATTTTGAAGAACTGGGGAGTTATCCCCAGTGTCCTGGCCAATATTTATTCCTCAATCAACATTACAAAAACATCTGATCATTATCATGTTGCTGTTATGGGAGCTTGCTGTGTACAAATTGGCTGCTGCATTTCCTACATTACAGCAGTGATGACACTACAAAAGTACTTTATTGATTGTAAGGCGCATTGTGAAACCTGGTGGCTGTGAAAGATGCTATATAAATGCAAGTCTTTTCTCCTTTCCTGATCGTGAGGCTACTTTAGTGACTTTGTAAATGGTCAGTATTTGAACTCTATTATGTGCTACGTTCATGGTCTGCAAAGTGTCGATCAGGTTAATTTTCACACAAGTAAATTTCAAGTTTGACCAAACTTCTGGTCTGGAGTAAATGATGATGACGACAGTTGTTGGACACTAAGTACGCCTTAGTTTTTAAATGGCTGTAAAATAAAAACGTGAAATGGCACTTTTTGTATATGGATGCCATCAGTACTTCTAGTCCTTATTTTGAGGGGGGGAATGAAGAAACTTAATGAATATAACATGATCAGTTTGATTATTTTGTTCTAAGTGGGGTACAATATAAGCCATGTTTATTTAGTGGATTTTAAGAAAAAAATACACTTTTTTTTAAAGATAAATAGAGAGAAGAGAAAACATATTTACAAGAGAGCTGAGAGTTACCACAAGGAGTACAGGCAAATGTACCGACGTGAGATCCGCCTTGCCAGAATGGCACGCAAAGCTAATAATTACTATGTCCCTGCTGAACCCAGACTAGCTTTTGTGATCCGTATTAGGGGGTAAGTGTTGATGCGTGGTTATTTATTTGCTGTGGCTACAGGTGAATACGCATGTTCCTCATGAATGGAAATATGGGTTAACCTCTTTTTTTTAAAGTCATTACAAACTGAAAGAGAATAAACAATATCTACTTTTAAAACGAAAAGTTCCTATATCTATCTTGCTAATTTCTGTTCATGGCTTCACAGCATCAATGGTGTAAGCCCTAAAGTCCGTAAGGTGCTTCAGCTCCTACGACTGCGTCAGATCTTCAATGGAGTGTTTGTGAAACTGAATAAGGCTTCAATCAACATGCTCCGTATTGCAGAGCCATACATTGCGTGGGGGTATGTGATTAGAAAATAAGCAAGTAGCAAAGAGGAAATTGTATTCCTTTGTACCAAAAGATGAAATTGAATATGCTGTTAGTGTGAAACCAGGTACGAAGTCTTGATGGATGCAGTTAGCATAGTAGGGTCTTAGTGCTTTATCATACTATACCTCAAGCAGACATGTGCATGGATAGCTGCCTACAAATAACATTGTTTCCTTTTCTTGCCATTTCAGTTATTGTTTCTGATCACTTCATAGTGAAATTTTCTTGTCTTCCGTGATGGCTAGATAACTCATGATATTCTTTACACTTAAAAATGCTTCCCTGATGGTATTGACAACCTGCATGGTTCCATTTCATTAGGCACCCACTCTTACTTTGGCAATCTGGCTTTGTTTAAACCAGAGTATCATTCAATTGCTAATGGCACTGTTGTTAAATAGCTGAGCCTAGTTCTTTCGCCATCTACAATGTCACATGTTCGTTTCCGATGGAGGTTGCTGGATAGCACCCAGGAAATAGGGACCCTTGCTGGTTTATTCCTTCCTCCCTGTATCAGGGTGCTGAAGCCATTTGTTTGTGCCTTAAGTGTCAGTCTTGGCTCAGTGGTAGCACTTTTGCCACTGAATCAGAAGGTGATGGGTTGAAGTCCCATTGTAACATATAATCCAGGCTCACATTTTAGACTGCACTGAGGGACTACTGCATTTTCAGGAGGTGATCTCTTTCGAGTGAGATATTCTACCTCTTAGGTAGATTCCAAAAATACCATGGCACTATTTGGAGAAGAGCAAGGGAGATCCCCTGTTGTCCTGTTCAATACTTATCCCTTCGCCAGTATCACTAAATTGATTACATGGTCATTAATTTCATTGGAGTTTATGGGACCTTGCTGTAAGCAAATTAGCTACCACGTTTTCCCTTCATTACAAGACTGGTGAAATGTCAAAAGTATCTTAATTGGCTGTCAAGCAGTTTGGGGCATCCTGGGATTGTAAAAAGCACTAGGTAAATGCATATTCTTACTTGCTTTTTTTCTTTTTCTCACTCTCCTTTTCTCAACTTGTCTTTCCCTGGCTAAAATCTGTGACACACTTCATTCACCATTGGGGAAAATTTCCTGGTTGCTTTTCGTTTGGAAATTTTGCTCCAGTATGATTAACAAGAGAAATAAATCACCAGAGATACAAGTACAAATAGAACTGAGTTGCTGGGCTTTGAGGGTCAGATTGCCAGGGCTTGTCAGTTATACATTGGTCAACACTGAACTTCTGTTGAAGAGAATACGACTTGCAGCCTCTCTGGTCAAACTTGTCTCTCAGAGGGTGTTGGTAGGTTTGCTATTGGCAAGGTACTAAATATGTCCCTATGAACTAGGTACATTTGAATTTGTTGTGAGGCTGTCTGTCCTTTGGAGACTTGTTAATATGTGCAGCAGGTGTTTAACAAGCATTAATACTTGTCCTATTAATTTCTTAGATATCCAAATCTAAAGTCTGTCCGTGAATTGATCTACAAACGTGGCTTTGGCAAGATCAAACATCAGCGCATTGCTCTCACTGACAATGCACTAATTGAAAAGCAGCTCGGTAAGGTTATTTTCATTTAGTTTCTATTTAATTAGCTTGATATGCATGTTAGAATTTTACAAATTGAGCAAGTGTTTTTTTCATTATAGCACTTCATCTTTCTGATATGCTTACCACTACACTAATTCATGATTTCCCCAACCGAGTGGGTAGTTCGAGGATTTTTATACAGAAGGCTTTAGATGTGCTATTGGGAGATTGTGGATTGGTTCCATTTGGCTATTTCTGTCTCTATGCCACAAGTGATTCACAGGGACAGAAATTAGTCAATTCACAATATCACTTGACTGCAAGTTAGTATCCCTAAGGTGCTATTCATTCAGACTAGTGTGTGGACTGTTGGCTTCTTGAAATATTCTTTTTTGATTGCTGGAGGAAGGATTACATAGAGTTTACAGCATAGAAACAAGTCATTCAGCCAGTTGGTCTGTCAGCCATGGCTCAGTTGGATGTACTCTCACCTCTGAGTCAGAAGGTTATGGGTTCAAGTCCCACTTCAGGACTTGAGCGCAACAATCAAGGTCGATACGCCAGAGCTGCACTTTCAGATGTGACGCTAATCTGAGGCCCTGTCTGTCCTCACAGGTGGATGTAAAAGATCCCATGGTACTACTTCGAGAACAGCAGGGGAATTATCTATCTCTATGTTAAGGCCAATATTTATCCCTCAATCAACATTACAAAAACAGATTATCACATTGCTGTTTGTGGAAGTTGTGAGCAAATTAGTTGCCAGGTTTCCTACATGACAATAGCGCTTCAAAAGTACATCCCCAATATTAACTGGGATAGTCTCAGTACAAAAGGCTTAAAAGGGGACGGAATTCTTAAAAGTGCATCCAGGAGAGCTTTTTGAGCCAGCACATAGAAAGTCCTACAAGAGAAGGGGCGGTACTGGACCTAATCTTGGGAAATGTAGCCGGACAAGTGGTAGAATTGTCAGTGGGGGAGCATTTCAGGGATCGTGACAATAACTCTAAGATTTAAGGTAGTTATGGAAAAAGACAAAGATCGACCGGAAATAAAAGGTACTGAATTGGGGGAGGCCGATTTCAATATGATAAAACAGGATCTGACCAAAGTGGACTGGAAGCAGCTATTTGTAGCTAAATCTCCATCAGACCAGTGGGACTCATTCAAAAAGGAAATAGTGAGAGTGCGGGGCCCACATGTTCCCGTAAAGGTGAAGGGTAGGACCAACAAATCCAGGGAACCTTGGATGTCAAGGGATATAGAGGATTGGATGGGGGGGGGGGGTGGAAAAGGAAGCTTATGGCAGATTCAGAGGGCTGAAAACAGCGGAGGCCCTTGAGGAGTGTAGAAAGTGTAGGGGAGTACTTAAAGGAGAGTGAAGAGGGGGCATGAAAAAACACTGGCGGGCAAGATAAAGGAAAATCCAAAGGCGTTTTATAAGTATATTAAGGGCAAGAGGATAACCAGGGAGAGAGTAGGGCCCATTAGGGACTAAAGCAATCTGTATGGAGCCGGAGGACATAGGTGAGGTTTTAAATAATTACTTTTCATCTGTGTTCACTGTGGAGAAGGACGATGTAGGTGTAGAGATCAGGGAGGGGGATTGTGATATACTTGAACAAATTATCATTGAAAGGGAGGAGATATTGGCGGTTTTAGTGGGCTTAGAAGTGGATAATTCCGCAGGCCCAGATGAGATGTATCTCAGCCTGATGTGTGAGGCAAGGGAGGAGATTACAGGGGCTCTGACACAAATTTTCGAATCCTGTCTGGCCACAGGAGAAGTGCCAAAGGACTGAGGACAGCGAATGTGGTACCATTCTTCAAGAAGGGTAGTAGGGATAAACCAGGTAATTACAGGCCAGCGAGTCTAACATCAGTGGTCGGGAGACTATTGGAAAAATTCTGAGGGACAGGATTAATCTCCACTTGGAGAGGCAGGGATTAATCAAGGATAGTCAGCATGGCTTTGTCAAGGGGAGATCGTGTCTAACGAATTTGATTGAATTTTTTGAGGAGGTGACTACGTGTGTAGATGAGGATAAAGCAGTTGATGTAGTCTACATGGACTTCAGTAAGGCTTTTTGATGAGGTCCCGCATGGGAGACTGGTCAAGAAGGTAAGAGCCCATGGGATCCAGGGCAATTTGGCAAATTGGATCCAAAATTGGCTTAGTGGCAGGAGGAAGAGGGTGATGGTCGAGGTATAAAAACAAGAAATGCTGGAACCACTCAGCAGGTCTGGCACCATCTGTGGAAAGAGAAACAGAGTTCACGTTTCGGGTCAGTGACCCTTCTTCGGAACTTCTGAAGAAGGGTCACTGACCCGAAACGTTAACTCTGCTTCTCTTTCCACAGATGCTGGCAGACCTGCTGAGTGGTTCCAGCATTTCTTGTTTTTATTTCAGATTTCCAGCATCCGCAGTATTTTGCTTTTATTTTGGTGATGCTCAAGGGTTGTTTTTGCGATTGGAAGCCTGTGACCAGTGGTGTACCGCAGGGATCGGTGCTGGGACCCTTGCTGTTTGTAGTATACATTAATGATTTTGACGTGAATATAGGAAGTATGATCAGTAAGTTCACAGATGACACGAAAATTGGTGGTGTCGTAAATGCTGAGGAGGAAAGCCTTAAATTACAGGACGATATAGATGAGCTGGTAAGATGGGCAGAGCAGTGGCAAATGGAATTTAATCCTGAGAAGTGTGAGGTGATGCATTTTGGGAGGACTAACAAGGCAAGGGAATATACAATGGATGGTCGGACCATAGGAAGTACAGAGGGTCAGAGGGACCTTGGTGTACTTAACCATAGATCACTGAAGGCAGCAGCACAGGTAGATAAGGTGGTTAGGAAGGCATATGGAATGCTTGCCTTTATTAGCCGAGGCATAGAATATATGAGCAGGGAGGTTATGATGGAACTGTATAAAATGCTAGTTAGGCCACAGCTGGAGTACTGTGTACAGTTCTGGTCATCACACTATAGGAAGGATGTGATTGCACTGGAGAGGGTGCAGAGGAGATTCACCAGATATTGCCTGGGCTGGAGCATTTCAGCTATGAAGAAAGACTGGATAGGCCAGGGTTGTTTTTCTTTAGAGCAGAGAAGGCTGAGGGGGGACCTGATTGAGGTATACAAAATTATGAGGGGCATTGAAAGGGGAGATAGGAAGAAACTTCTTCCTTTAGCGGAGGTGTCAATAATCAGGGGGCATAAATTTAAGGTAAGGGACAGGAGGTTTAGAAGGGATTTGAGAGAAAAAATTTCACCCAGAGGGTGGTTGGAATCTGGAACACACTACCTGAAGGGGTGGTAAAGGCAGGAACCTTGGCAACGTTTAAGAAGTATTTAGATGAGCACCTGAAACGCCATAGCATACAAGGATATGGGCCAAGTGCTGGAAAATGGGATTAGAATAGATAGGTGCTTGATGGCTGGCACAGACAAGATGGGCCGAAGGGCCTGTTTCTGTGCTGTATAACCCTGACTCTCCAAAACACTTTACAGCCAGTGATGTAAAGTCCAATGGTCGTGAAAGGCACTGTATAAATTTAAGTCTCCTTTCTTTATGCTCTGCATGTGCTTCCTCTCACCTCCTAACCCCATCAGCATGTACTTCCATTCCTTTTTCCCTCGTGGAGCAGTTAAAATCAGGGATGTTCAAGAGGCTAAAATTAAATGAGCGCAGATAGCTCGGAGGTTTGCGGGGCTGGTGGAGATTATGGAGATAGGGAGGGGTGAGGCCATAGAGGAATTTTAAAATTGGGGAGATGATTGACCGTGAACCAGTGTAGGTCAGCAAGCATAGTTGTGATGAACAGAACTTGGTGCGAGTAAGGGCACGGGCAGCAGGGTTGTGGATGATCTCAAGTTTCCTGCGGGTAGAATGTGAAACCAGCTAGGAATGTGTTGGAGTAGTTGAGTCTGGAAGTCCAGGAGTAATTTTACTTCCTTTTACAAGTTGCTGTGACTGCATATTCTGTAGGAGTATGTTGGTGAGCCCAATGTAATTGACTGTAAAACCATGTGGTACCTTGCTGCACACTTAAGTGGTTGGGCAAAAGCCTGTTGCTGATTAAAACTAGTGACCCTGGGAAACACAGTTGCCAACTGAGATGTACCATGCCACATAAACATTTATTTATTGATAATCTTGCCCAAGTCAGCAGGTAATAAATGAACAGCACAAGGCTGCAGCAAAGGAACAAAAATCATATTCAGCATCAACTGTATGGGAATGGAATCAGTGATGATTCAATGATGGTCTTAAGAGTTTAAGTAAAGAAACAGGAATGGCCCAGGGAAATCATCATGAGTGGTGATTATCTAGAACCAAGGTTCATTTTATAATTAGTTTAGCATAGCAACCTGAAATCAGTTAATGGGTCACTGGCTGTTTTAATAGAGGGAGGTTCGGGGGCAGAGAACCTTCCAGCAGGTCGTCTGCTTCATGTTGGGCTGGTTAACTTTGTCTGTGGGAACCATTCTGGCAGGGGATTAACATCCTCGATCAACAGGTTGTCAGTTCCTGGGGTAATGGTACAGACGAGTCTCGCCGCAAAGCCCCAACTGTTTACAACACAACTTGCATCGTGCAGTTATTGGATAAATTCCTGAATTTTTTCTGAAAAAAAATTCAACTCTGTGTAAAGACTAGCAAACATTTCAGTTGGACATCTATTTTCAGTCTTTGAAGTTTGTTGTTTTTTTAAAAAAGTACTAACTGTTATTTTGTGCAGTTGTTGGATGCTAAGTGGGCCTTTATTTATGGCTGTAAAATGGCACTTTATTTTTGTATATGGATATCATCAGCAGTACTCGTAGTCCTTTTTTGGTAGTAATACAAACAAAATGCTGGAAATATTCAGGTTAGACAGGGTCTGAGAAGAGAGGAAGAGTTATCGTTTCAGGTCGATGACCTTTCATCAGAACTGGGAAAAGTTAGAAATATAATGGATTTTTACAAAGTGACTCCCGACAACGCAGCCCAGCGCCGACGTCATCAGAGCGCTCCCAGCTTCGCACATGTGCAGAACGGACCCTTGCTGTCAGTATGATGCAGCGCATGCGCAGCCTACGTCAGCACCCGGCTTGCCACAACTAATTTGCGCATATGCGCGAAAACGGCATTGTGTACTGCAGTGTCTGGCCGCCGCTCACTTGCCACTTCTCCCCCCCCCCCTCAGCTGCTCGCTCCCTGTTTCGCTCTTCACCACCCCCACCCCCCCCCCCACCCTGCCCAACCTACCTGTGGGCCACTCACTCCCAACCTCGCCACTCCCTCCCAGTTCTGGTCCCTACTCCCTCCATGTTCTGGTCCCTGCTTCCTCCCTGCACATGGGGGAAGTGGGGGGGAGAGAGAGAGTGTGTCAAGATAGGCAGAGGAGGGAGACTGTAAGTGGGACAGAGTGGGGAGCAGAGGCAGAGCAAAGGAGATGAAGCGGCGAGTCTGGGAGCAAGTGGCCCACAGGTGGGGGGCGGTGGCGAGGGGAAGCGGGGAGCAAGAGGCTGAGGTGGGAGAAGTGGTGAGCAGACAGGCACGGGAGGTAGCAGTGAAGAGAAGCGCGATGGCGGGGGGAGAGCGGGGTACTGTTGAGTGGGATGGCGGCGGCGATCGCAGCCACTGTGGGCATTTGGGTTTCATTTGTTTTTGTGATAAATTGAACAGTGCCATCTTTAGAACAAAGAACAGTACAGCACAGGAACAGGCCATTCGGCCCTCCAAGCCTGCGCTGATCTTGATGCCTGCCTAAACTAAAACCTTCTGCACTTCCGGGGTCCGTATCCCTCTATTCCCATCCTATTCATGTATTTGTCAAGATGCCTCTTAAACGTCGCTATCGTACCTGCTACCACCACCTCCCCCGGCAACAAGTTCCAGGCACTCGCCACCCTCTGTGTAAAGAACTTGCCTCGCACATCCCCTCTAAACTTTGCCCCTCTCACCTTAAACCTATGTCCCCTAGTAACTGACTCTTCCACCCTGGGAAAAAGCTTCTGACTATTCACTCTGTCCATGCCGCTCATAGCTTTGTAAACCTTTATCGTGTCCGCCCCTCCATCTCCGTCGTTCCAGTGAAAACAATCCAACTTTAGCCAACCTCTCCTCATAGCTAATGCCCTCCAGACCAGGCAACATCCTGGTAAACCTCCTCTGTACCCTTTCCAAAGCCTCCACGTCATTCTGGTAGTGTGGCGACCAGAATTGCACGCAATATTCTAAGTGTGGCCTAACTAAAGTTCTGGACAGCTGCATCATGACTTGCCAATTTTATACTCAATGCCCCGACCGATGAAGGCAAGCATGCCGTATGCCTTCTTGACTACCTTATCCACCTGCATTGCCACTTTCAGTGACCTGTGGACCTGTATGCCCAGATCTCTCTGCCTGTCAATACTCCTAAGGGTTCTGCCATTTACTGTATACTCCCACCTGCATTAGACCTTCCAAAATGCATTACCTCACATTTGTCCGAATTAAACTCCATCTGCCATTTCTCCGCCCAAGTCTCCAACCGATCTATATTCTGCTGTATCCTCTGACAATCCTCATCACTGTCCGCAACTCCACCAACCTTTGTGTCTTCCGCAAACTTACTAATCAGACCAGCTACATTTTCCTCCAAATCATTTATATATACTACAAACAGCAAAGGTCCCAGCACTGATCCCTGCGGAACACCAATAGTCACAGCCCTCCATTCAGAAAAGCACCCTTCCACTGCTACCCTCTCTTCTATGACCGAGCCAGTTCTGTATCCATCTTGCCAGCTCCCCTCTGATCCCATGTGACTTCACCTTTTGTATCAGTCTGCCATGAGGGACCTTGTCAAAGGCTTTACTGAAGTCCATATAGATAACATCCACTGCCCTTCCTTCATCAATCATCTACTACTGGCAACTGCCAAAAAAGTCGCCGACAGTGACATTTCAGTGCATGAGGCTGCATTTGCTCATGTGCAAGTACTGCGCTGCCTAGTGGTTACGTTGTCAGCAAACGCAGCCTAGATTTTCAGCAAGTTAACGGGGGAGGGTGGAAAAAGAACAAAAGAGAAGGTCTGTGATAGGGTGGATAACAGGAGAGATTAAAGGAGAAAAGGGATGGTGCTGCAAGGCAAAACGGAGTGGTAATGGGACAAGTAAAGAAATAAAAGATGTGTCTAGAGTAGGTGTGAATGGCAGAATCCTGAATAGGTGCCGTGCAAAACCAAGGGGAAAATGAGGCTAAAACCGAAACCTGCCAAGACAAAGGAAACAAAATGGGCGCTGAGATTACAGTCTGAAATTGTTGAACTCAAATGTTGAGTCCAGAAGGCTGTGGGGTGCCGAATCGAAAGGTGAGGTGCCATTCGTCGAGCTTATGTTGAGCTTCATTGGAATGCTGCAGGAGGTTGAGGACAGAGAGCAGCTTGAGAACAGAGTGGAGAGTTAAAAAGACAGGCGACCAGAAGCTTGGGGTCATGCTTGCAGACTAAATGGAGGTGTTGCACACAGCAGTCACCCAGTCTGTGCTTTTTTTGTAGTACTGTTTCTTTTTTTTGGCGAGGGAGAATGGATTTTATAATTGGATTTATTTGATTCTAAAGTCAAATTTGGCTGGGTGTTTCGTTTTTAGGCCGGCGCAGACACAATGGCCCAGCTGGCCTTTTGCAGTGCTGTAAACTTTCTATGATTCTATTCTATAATGTAAACCAAGTGTATTTTAAGCAAAGATGTGCTCTTTATTTTAGATAAATAGAAGAGGAGACTAATTTACAAGAGAGTTGGAATGACCACTCGAAGTACAAACAAATGTACAGATTCACAAAGTTAATGTTGAGCTAACAAAATGAAGGCTTTCTCCTCTTGATAGATGGGGAATGATAGCCTTATTTTAAATTGATTTCTCCTTTTGTAAGGTTTGCAATTCATTTTTACCCATTCTTGTGGTCAAGAGGCCAGTCAACCTGCTTCTGCATTGCTGCATGGCCTGAACTAGGTGGCAGAGGGCAGAGAGGAGCGTCCCTCTCATAATGATGCGATTTAGGTACATTTCCAAATAAAAGCTGAAAGCAAATTGTTACGAATGAGCCAATTATTTACATTTCAGGAAAATATGGCATAATTTGCATTGAAGATCTGATCCATGAGATCTACACAGTTGGCAAGAACTTCAAAATGGCCAACAATTACTTGTGGCCCTTCAAACTATCCTCACCACGTGGTGGCATGAACAAAAAGACAACACACTTTGTTGAGGGTGGTGATGCTGGTAATAGAGAAGACCAAATCAACAGAATGATTAGAACAATGAACTAAAGGTGAGAAGCTGTGTTCATGCTATTTGTGCTTTTTTTGGTGGGGGGTGGTGTGGGAAGAAAGTTAATGATGGCTGTGTGGCTGGGAATAGAAAAGTTGTATTCAAGCGGAAACCTTGGTGAATTTAATCATGGATGTACTAATGCTCGCATTGTTTTGGTCACAAATAAGACTTATGAATAAATAAGTATTAAAATAAGTTATGGCATTACTAGCCCTGGGAAAGCTTTCTGGAGTTTCACATGCCATTGGATACCATTTTTGGAAGAGTTATTTTACCTTTGGTAGCAAATTGGGTGAGTGAATAAAGCAGCATGAAGTTTCCCATCCTAGTTGTTTTCCCCTCTTGACATTGACATCTTGTAGCCAAGTATAAAATCTTTAAAAGACTTAACCAATTTGATTATAATATAGTTCAATGAAAAGATAAACACTAGGAATTTGTGTCTTGTACCTGTACAAAATTTAGATTATAAATTGAAAACTACATGAACAAAGAAACCTGATGAGTGTTTTTCCTGGAGATCATTGCACAGCAGCTCTGAGTGTCTATAGCTGTCCTGAAAGGTTTGATCAAAATATACAGGAAGCTGAATAAATTTACTGTTGAGTTTTGGTTTTAAATATTCTCAAAGTAAAAGTGCCGGTTTTATGTGATTAGCTTTCACGGTTCATTTAATTAAAGTTGCAGGGGCAGGTGGGTCTGAGTAGTGCATTAGATTATATTATATCATATCCAAAGCTATGGGAATAGTTGAGAGATTGTTGGGGCAGAGTTTCGGAAAGGATTATTCTGCAGCTGGCTGCAATTATAACTGACTTGAGTGGTTGAATCTGATGCTAGCTTACAAATGTGTTCTTTTCAGTTAGTTTGGAGAGTAGGGAGGAACTGTCTTCCAGTATAAATGGCAACAATAACATTTTCTGCACAGGCAGCAATATTGCTGGAGTTGTTCACATTGTCTCGCCAACTCCTTTCTTGCAGGGTGGGTAGTTGGTGAGGCTGGAGGGAAATTGGGAGTCCCACCTATTTGAAATCGATCTTTGCAACTGTTCCTCCATTAAGAATTTTAATTCTTGCTTGGCCAGAGATGCTGGTAATATAGAGCACATTCTGCAATTTCCATAGCTGCATAGTAATAATTATTTTCTAGTCCAGCTGCATGATGAGGCCATCTGGTACAAAAATGTATAACTTAATTCAAGAGCTTGGTTGGCAACAAAATGCTTTGTGCAGCTGAGGCAGTGATTAGAATAATATAGTAGCATAGGTTTTCTTTTACAACTAAACAACTTTTTTAAAACATTGGTTCTATGTACAATTTTGATTACTTCTATGCAGTTTTTTCTGGATGGAGTTCATCATTTTAAATTAAAACTTAAAGTGTCTGTCACTCAAGCTATTAACATTTTGAAATTTTTCAACACTAGGATTTCATAATACCAAAGAAAACATCAGTATATGTAACAAAAAAGAAACATTTGCATTGCATTTCAAGGAATGACACATTTACAGTTGCGCTAGACACTATGTATGCTGTGTCTTCATATGAGTTAGAATGAAACAAACATTTGTTTTGTAGGATAGAGGTGGGGACAATATTTGCGATTTAGTGGCACCCTTAAGGGCAATGACAACTTGTTCTATTTTTCTGTGCCATCTTAAAAGGAAGTTAGGGAGTCTTTGGAGGAATAGAAGGAAATAAAGAAAAGGCGCGGTTGTGTACTTTTTTGAGCGAATTATTCATGTAACTAAAGTTGACTGTAAACTGATTCTTTCTGATGAAAGGGATTTCTAGATCTTCGCCAGATGCAGTGTAGTCCACTTTCTGTCCAAAGCCCAGGAAATACTGTTACTAAGTTGTAAAACTTTTCTTTTGAATAAGTGAATTTTTATCTACTATTTATAAGTTCTTTTTCTCTTCCCTTCCAGGGCATGCCACAGATGTGAAATTTCCACCATATTCTGTTAAATAAAGAAATTATTTACACAGTGATCTTTTGTCCTGGACTCTTGTTTGCAAGTATAGTGGCATTTTAAATAATTAATCTTAAATTTCTGAGAGGTCCAAATCTTCTCCCGTCCAACAACCAAACTCCGGAATTAAAAGCATGGGGAGTGAAAGTGGAAAGATCGTGATTTTGGAATTGGCACAGGAAAACTTTGTAAAAATACACTTGTAAATTCATGGACTGTGAGGAAAAGTAAGATTTAATCTATTTATTTAAATCAATACTTCACTGATGCTCCTTAATTCAATGCAATAATTTTATATTAATATCTTGAAATGAATAACACATGTTCAGCTTTTCAGCCTGTTTATTGGTTTGAAGTAATCAGAAGGCTGATCTGGTATTTGAGATGTTGGTGGAGAATGTGACCATACTCACTAATGTCATCCCTCAAAATTAATTGCTTGTGGAGAAGAATTTTGCTAATGCAGTTTCCTTGACTTGTTGAGATTTGGGTGGAGTGTAAAAGTTTACACCTTGCTGAATTTATACATTATTGCATTATTCCAACAATGGGCTGTCCAGTACTTCAGTTTAGTTTAGTTTAGAGATACAGCACTGAAACAGGCCCTTCGGCCCACCGAGTCTGTGCCGACCACGAACCACCCAGTTATACTAATCCTACACTAATTCCATATTCCTACCACATCCCCACCTGTCCCTATATTTCCCTACCACCTACCTATACTAGGGGCAATTTATAATGGCCAATTAGCCTATCAACCTGCAAGTCTTTGGCAAGTGGGAGGAAACCGGAGCGCCCGGAGGAAACCCACACAGACACAGGGAGTACCCAGAATTGAACCCGGGTCGCTGGAGCTGTGAGGCTGCGGTGCTAACCACTGTGCCGCCCAAGATATAAAGTGACCAATGGATTCCTCTGTATTGGGGATGTTTGACAACATATTGTGCCATATAACGATGTTTTGGATTTTGCTGAACTCTGAAGGGGAGACTGGTCATAATAAAAGTAAAAGTTAATTCTCAAATTACAATGACCTCATCAAAGTATTCAGCCCGGAGCTCGGTGACCAGTGGTGTTCCGCAGGGATCTGTTCTGGGACCACTGCTCTTTGTGATTTTTATAAATGACTTGGATGAGGAAGTGGAAGGCTGGATTAGCAAGTTTGCCGATGACACGAAGGTTGCTGGAGTTGTGGATAGTGTGGAAGGCTGTTGTAGGTTGCAACGGGACATTGACAGGATGCAGAGCTGGGCTGAGAAGTGGCAGATGGAGTTCAACCTGGAAAGGTGTGAAGTGATTCATTTTGGAAGGTCAAATTTGAATGTAGAATGCAGGCTTAAAGACAGGATTCTTGGTAGTGTGGAGGAACAGAGGGATCTTGGGGTCCATGTCCATAGATCGCTCAAAGTTGCCACCCAAGTTGATAGGGTTGTTAAGAAGGCAGCATATGGTGTGTTGGCTTTCATTAACAGGGGGATTGAGTTTAAGAGCCGCGAGGTTATGCTGCAGCTCTATAAGGCCCTGGTTCGACCACACTTGGAATATTGTGTTCAGTTCTGGTCGCCTCATTATAGGAAGGATGTGGAAGCTTTAGAGAGGGTGCAGAGGAGATTTACCAGGATGCTGCCTGGACTGGAGGGCATGTCGTACGAAGAAAGATTGAGGGAGCTAGGGCTTTTCTCATTGGAGCGAAGAAGGATGAGAGGTGACTTGATAGAGGGGTACAAGATGATGAGAGGCATAGATAGAGTGGATAGCCAGAGACTTTTTCCCAGGGTGGGAGGGGCTATCACCGGGGGCATAATTTTAAGGTGATTGGAGGAAGGTTTCGGGGAGATGTCAGAGGTAGGTTCTTTACACAGAGAGTGGTGGGTGCGTGGAATGCGCTGCCAGCGGTGGTAGTAGAAGCAGATAAATTAGGGACATTTAAGCGACTCTTGGATAGGTACATGGATGACAGTAGTATGAAGGGTATGTAGGTAGTTTGATCCTAGAGTAGGTTAAAGGTTCGGCACAACATCGTGGGTTGAAGGGCCTGGTCTGTGCTGTACTGTTCTATGTTCTATAAGTATAGAAATAAATTTCTATAAATAAATAGAAAATAAATTTCATCTATTTTGAAATTCTTGGTGGTTGACCAGATAGGTCTCCCAGTAGGCCTGAATAATTTGGTTGCTGTACCAGAAGTGGAGTTCTGATAGAACGCTAAAGATTGATTTTGACTTGAGAGGATTTTACATCCCGTTGCTTAAACAACAGAAACGATGTGCTCAAAACTAGTCATGAACTATGGGTTTTTTTTTCCCCAGCACCCCAGAGAAACTTGTGCTAAAGGCACTTTATATCGGATGGATATTCTGATTTTTTTTTTTCAGTTTTTCCTGTGCCTGGCTGCATAATTTCTCCAAGCTGTGGGCCTGTGTTTTTGATCTGGTGACTCTTATATATAAAAAAAAAATCAGATTTCATGCATCTCATACATTCTTCAGTAAGATAGGAGTGTGAAAACTGGAGCAGACCAAGAGAATCAAAATAATTAGAAAAACACTACAGTGTACTAATGCATGGGTAATTTAATTTTTAGAATAAAAAGGTGCGATAGCCTCATGCAGAAACGCTTTAGGCTGTTCTGTGAATGATTTACACCAGTATGTCATATCTGTTGGCACTGTGGGCTAGGACAGCACCACAACTAGTGAATGGGTTGCAATTTTTTTTCTTACTCATTTTTCTTCTCTCATTTCTGTGTCTGGTTCCTCTTTATTTTTCTCCTTTATTAATTTCTCTTCCCATATTAATTCTGTCTCTAACTTTCATTTCTGTTTTTCTTCACTTTCTCATTCAATTTTCCCTTTTTCAAAGCATTAGTTAGGCCACAGTTTAAATACTGTATGCAGCCATAAGAACTAGGAGCAGGAGTAGGTCACTCAGCCTTTCAAGTCTGCTCTGCCATTCAAAGAGTCAACATGGTTTTATGAATGGAAAATCATGTTTGACAAATTTGTTGGAGTTCTTTGAGGATATAACAAGCAGAGTGGATAAAGGGGAACTGGTAGATGTAGTGCATTTGGATTTTCAGAAGGTGTTTGATAAGGTCCCACATAAAAGGTTATTGCACAAATTAAGAGCTCAGGGTATTGGGGTAATGTGTTGGCATGGATTGAGGATTGGCTAACACATAGAAGGCAGAGTCTTGGGATCGGTGGGTCATTTTCAGGTTGGAAAGCCGTAACTAGTGGGGTGCCACAAGGATCGGTCCTAGGGCCTCAACTAATTACTATATATTAATGACTTGGAGGAAGGGTCAGAGTGTAGTGTATCTAAATTTGCTGGCGATACATACATAGGTGGGAAGGCATGTTGTGATGAGGACACAAAGAATCTGCAAAGGGATATAGATGGATTCAGTGAGTGGGCAAAAACTTGGCAGATGGAGTTCAATGTGGGAAAGTGTGAGGTAGGAAGAATAAAAAGGCAGATTATTATTAGATGGAGAAAGACTACAAAATACTGCAGTACAGAGGGATCTGGGTGTTCTTGTACATGAAACACAAAAAGTTAGCATGCAGGTGCAGCAAGTAATTAGGAAGGCACATGGAATTTTGCCCTTTATTGCTAGGGGGTTAGAGTTTAGAAATAGGGAAGTCTTGTTACAACTGTACAGGGTGTTGGGGAGGCCACACCTGGAGTACTGTGTACAGTTTTGGTCCCCGTATTTGAGGAAGGGTATACTAGCATTGGAGGCAGATCAGAAGAGGTTCACTAGGCTGATTCCTGGGATGAAGGGGTTGTCTTATCAAGAACGGCTAAACAGGTTAGGCCTTTATTCATTGGAGTTTAGAGGAATGAGAGGTGATTTTATTGAAACATAAGATTCTAAGGGGGCTTGACAGGGTAGATGTTGAGAATATGTTTCCACTGGTGGGGGAATCTCGAACTAGGGGACATAGTTACAGAATAAGGGGTCACACATTTAAAACTGAGTTGCGAAGGAATTTCTTCACTCAGAAAGTGGTGAATCTCTGGAATTCTCTGCCTCAGAGTTGTGAAGGCTAGGTCACTAAATGTATTTAAGGAAGAGTTAGATTTTTGAAATCTCGGGGAGTCGAGGGTAATGCAGAGCAGGCCTGAAAGAGGAGTTGAGGCCTGGGTCAGATCAGCCATGATCTTATTGAATGGTGGGGTGGGCTTGAAGGGCTGAATGGCCTACTCCTGCTCCTGTTTCTTATGTTCTTATGAGATCATGGCTGATCTATGTCAACCCATTTTCATGCACTGTCCTCATATCCCTTGATTTTAATATGTAGAAATCTATCTATCTCAGTCTTGAACATACTCAATGACTGAGCCTCCACACCCAAAGATTCACCACCCTCTGAGTGAAGAAATTCCTCCCCATCTCAGTCCTAAATGGCCTGCCCCTTATTCTGAGACTGTGTCCCCTGGTTCTAGTTTCCCCAGCCAGGGGAATCATCCTTCCTGCATCTATCCTGTCGAAACCTGTCAGAATTCCATATGTTTGAATGAGATCACCTATCATTCTTCTAAACTCCTGAGAATAAAGGCCCACTCTATTTACCCTTACTCAAAGGACAGTCCCTCCATCCCAGGAATTAGTTTAATAAACCTCTATGGCAAGTGTATCTTTCCTTAGGTAAGGAGACCAAAACTGCACACACTACTCCAGATGTTGTCTCACCAAGGCTCTATACAATTGCAGTAAGACATCTTTAGTCCTAGAACTCTACTACAAAGAGTCGACATGTGTATAGAAAGGGGAGGGGTGAAATCAAAAAGGAAATTAGGTAAGCCAAGAGAGGGCAAGAAAGAATATTGGCAAGCAAAATCAAGGTGAACCCAAAGATGCTCTGTCAATACAGTAAGTGGATAACTAAGGAGTGAGTAGAACCCATAAAAGACCAAAAGGGTAAGCTACGTGTAGGGACGGAAGATGTTGGTATGATACTTAAATGAATACTTTGCATCTGTCTTACAAAAGAGGGGGGCGATGCAGATACTGTAGTTAAGGAAGAGGGGTGTGAAATATTGAATGTGATAAACATAGGGAGAGAGGAAGTATTCATGGGAGTAGCATCCTTGAAAGTTGATACATCACCACAGCCGGATGAAATGTACCCCAGGCTGTTAAAAGAAGAAAGAGAGGAAATAGCAGAAGGTCTGATCATCATTTTCCAGTCTTCACTGGATACAGGTGTGGAGCTGGAGGATTGGAGAACTGCTAATGTTATACCTTTGTTTAAAAAGGGAGCGAGAGATAATTATAGACCAGTCTGTCTAACCTCAGTAGTGGGCAAATTATTGGAATCTATTCTGAGAGACAGGATAAACTGTCACTTAGAAAGGCACAGGTTAATCAAGGATAGTCAGCATGGATTTGTTAAGGGAAGATCTTGTCTGACCAACTTGATCGAATTTTTTGAAGAACTAACAAGGAAGATAGATGAGGGTAGTGCAGTTGATGTTGTCTACATGGATTTTAGCAAGGCTTTTGACACGGTCCCGCGTGGCAGAGTGGTTAAAAAAATAAAATCCCATGGGATCCAGGGAAATGCAGCAAGGTGGATACAAAATTAGTTCAGTGGCAGCAAACAAAGGGTAATTGTTGACGGGTGTTTTTGCGACTGGTGGGCTGTTTCCAATGGCGTTCCGTCGGGCTCAGTACTGGGTCCCCTGCTTTTTATGGTATATATTAACGATTTGGACATAAATTTCGGGGGGCGTGATCAAGAAGTTTGCAGACGACACAAAGATTGGCCGTGTTGGAGATAGCGAGGAGGATATCTGTAGGCTGCAGGAAGATATTGATGGTCTGGTCAGATGGGCAGAAAAGTGGCAAATGGAATTCAAATTGGAGAAGTGTGAGGTGATACATTTGGGGAGGTCAAACAAGGGAAAGAAATACACGATTAATGGGAAAATATTGAGAAGTATAGAGGAAGTGAGGGACCTTGGAGTGAATGTCCACAAATCCCTGAAGGTAGCGGGACAGGTCGATAAGGTGGTTAAGAAGGCAGATGTAATTATTTCCTTTATTAGTTGAGGTGTAGGAACGCAGGAGTAGGCCGTTCAGCCCATCGAGCCTGCCCCGCCATTCAATATGATCATGGCTGATCTTCCACTTCAATGCCTTTTTCCCACACTATCCTCGTATGCCCTTAAGTCATTTGTATTTAGAAATCTGTCAATCTCTGCTTTAAACATACTCAATGACTGAGCTTCCACAGCCCTCTGAGGTAAAGAATTCCAAAGATCCACAACCCTCTGAGTAAATAAATTTCTCCTCATCTCTGTTTTAAGTGGCTTCCCCCTTATTTTGAAATTGTGTTCCCTGGTTCTAGACTCCCCAACCAGGGGAAATATCGTACCTGCATCTACCCTGTCTATCCCTTTAAGTATTTTGTAGGTTTCAATGAGATCAGTGCTCATTCTTCGAAACTCTAGAGAATACAGGCCCAGTTTCCCCAATCTCTCTTCATAGGATAGACCTGCCATCCCGGGAACAAGTCTGGTGAACCTTTGTTGCACTCCATCTATGGCAATAATATCCTTCCTAAGGTAAGGGACCAAAACTGCACACAGTATTCCAAGTGCGGTCTAACCAAGATTCTATACAATTGAAGCAAGACTTCGTTACTCCTGTACTCAAATCCTGTTGCGATAAAGACCAACACAACATACCATTAGCCTTCCTAATTGCTTGCTACACCTACATGTTAGCTTTGTGACTTATTGCTGAGGACACCCAGGTCCCTTTGTTATATTTACACTTTCTAATCTCTTAGCATTTAAGAAATCCTCTGCACATGTGTTCCTTCTACCAAAGTGGACAACCTCACATTTTTCCACATTATATTCCATCTGACATGTTCTTGCACACTCACTAAGTCTGTCCAAATCCCCTTGAAGCCACTTTGCATCTTCCTCACAACACATATTCCCACCTAGTTTTTGTGTCATCTGTGAACTTGGAAATATTACATTTGGTCCCCACATCCAAAGTATTGATATATATTGTGAACAGCTGGGGCCCAAGTACTGATCCTTGCGGTATGCCTTTACTCACAGCCTACCAACGCGGGAATGACCCGTTTATTCCTACTCTCTGTTTTCTGCTTGTTAACCATTCCTTAATCCATGCCAGTATATTACCTCCTATCCCATGTGCTTTAATTTTGCTAACCTACCTCCTGTGGGGGACGTTATCACAGGCCTTCTGAAAATCCAAGTATACTACATCCACTAACTCCCCTTTATCAATTCTGTTAGTAAAATCCTCAAAAAAAACTCACAACAGGTTTGTCAAACATGATTTCCCATTCATAAATCTATGTTGACTATGCCCGATCAGGTCATTATTATCCAAGTATCCATTTATCACATCCTTTAGAATAGATTCTAGCATTTTCCCTACTACTGATGTAAGGATAACAGGGCTGTAGTACCCTGTATTCTCTCTCTCCCTTCTTAAATAGTGGGGTTACATTTGCTGCCTTCCAATTTTCAGGAACCGTTCCAGAATCTATAGAATTTTGGAAGATGATCACCAATGCATCCACTCTCTCCATAGCTACCTCTTTCAATGCTCTGGGATGTAGAATATCAGGTCCTGGGGACTTATCAACCTTCAGCCCCATTAATTTGTCCAATACAAATTTTTACTAATACTAATTTCCTTTAATTCCTCATTCTCCCTAGTCCCTTGAATCTCTAATTCTGGGAGATTTCTTGTATCTTCCTCAGTGAAGGCAGACACAAAGTAATCATTTAGCTTCTCTGCCATTTCTTCATTCCCCATATAAATTCTGACCCACATTTGTCTTAGCCAATCGTTTCCTTCTTTTGTACCTATAGAGGCTTTTACCATCCGTTTTCATGTTTTTGCTAGTTTACATTCATATTCTATTCTCCCTTTCTTTTCATGTTTCTTAATCCTCCTTTGCTGTATTCTGAAATCCTCCCAATCCTTAGGTTTACTACTATTTCTGGCAACTTTTATAGGCTTTTTCTTTTAATCATACAATCCTTAACTTCATTTATTAGCCACGGTTGACTGACTTCTTTTTGGGTTTTTGTGTCTTGAATGAATATGTAGTTGCTGTAAACTATGTAATAATTAATTTATTTTATTTAGAGATACAGCACTGAAACAGGCCCTTCGGCCCACCGAGTCTGTGCTGACCATCAACCACCCATTTTATACTAATCCTACACTAATTCCATATTCCTACCACATCCCCACCTGTCCCTATATTTCCCTACCACCTACCTATACTAGGGGCGATTTATAAAGGCCAATTTACCTATCAACCTGCAAGTCTTTTGGCATGTGGGAGGAAACCCAGGCAGACACAGGGAGAACTTGCAAACTCCACACAGGCAGGACCCGGAATTGAACCCGGATCGCTGGAGCTGTGAGGCTGCGGTGCTAGCCACTGTGCCGCCAATTCTTTAAAGACTATCCATTGCCTATGTACTGTCATACCTTTTAATGTATTTTCCCAATCCACCTCAGCCAATTTGCCCCTTATACCTTCATAATTTCCTTTGTTCAAATTTAACACCCTGGCTTCAGATTGAACTACCTCACTTTCAAACATAATGTAAAATTCTATCATATTATGGTCACTCATCCCTAAATGTTCTTTTAAAACAAGATTATTAATGAGCCCTTTCTCATTACATAATACAGATCTAAAAATGGCCTATTCTCTCGTCGGTTTCTCAACATACTGTTCTAGAAAACTAACCCTAACACACTCCAGAAACTCGTCTTCCACAGCATTTGTGCTCATTAGGTTTACCCAGTCTATATGCAGATTGAAATCACCATGTATTACCCATGCTACATGCTTCTCTAATCTCCTGATTAATACCATGCCCCACACTACCATTCTTGTTTGGTGATCTATAAACAACTCCTCCCAATGTTTGCTGCTCCTTGCTGTTTCTTAGGTCCACCAAACAGATTCCACATTTTGTTCTTCCGATCTGAGATCCTCCCATACTAATGTACTGATCCCATCCCTTATTATCAGTGCAACACCGCCTCCTTTTCCTTTTTGCCTGTCCTTCCTAAATCTTGAACATCCAGTTTCCAGTCTTGGTCATCCTGTAGCCACGTTTCCGTAATGGCAATTAGATCATACCCATTTACCTCTATTTGTGCCTTTAAATAATCTACCTTGTTGTGAATGCTGCATGCATTCAGGTAGAGTGCTCTTAACCTTGTCTTTTTGACATTCTGCATTCTACGCCTGGTTGATATTCGCCTGCCTTGCAATTTCGCTTGCTACTTTTCTACTTCCTGTTACCAGCTTTACTTCCTACCAATTTGAGCTACCCCTCAGGTTCCCATCCCCTTGACAAGCTATTTTAAACCCTCCCCAATAGCACTAGCAAATTTCCCTGTGAGGATATTAGTCCTGGTCCTGTTAAGGTGTAGCCTGTCCATCTTGTACAGGTCCCACCTACCCCAGAACCAGTCCCATTGCCTCAGAAATCTGATACCCTCCCTCTACATCAATTCTCCAGCCACATTTTCAATTGATCCATCCTCCTATTCCAATGCTCTGTAGCACATGACACTGGGAGTAATCCTGAGATTACTGCTCTTGAGGTCCTGCTTTTTATTTTCCTTCCTAACTCCCTAAAATCTGCTTTCAGGACCTCATCCCTCTTCCTGCCTATGTCATTGGTACCAATGTGGACCACAACCTCTGGCTGTTCACCCTCCCCCAGAAGGATGTCCTGCAGCCGCTCTGACATCCCTGACCCTGGCACCAGGGAGGGGACATATCCTGGAGTCTCATTTACTGCCGCAGAAACCCCTGTCTGATCCCCTAACTATTGAAACCCCTATCACGATTGCTCTCATGCTTCTTCCCCTCATGTGCAGCTGAGCCACCCATGGTGCCACAGACTTTACTCTGGCTGCACTCCCCTGAGGAACCATCACCCTCACCAGTATCCAAAATGGAAAGCCGATTAGCAAGCAAGATCGACTCGGGACTGCTGCACTACCTGCCCGGTTCTCTTAGACTGCCTGATGGTCACCCATTCCCTCTCTGCCTGCATGCTCCTAACCTGCAGAGTTCTGCCTGGAGCCAATAAACACATGTCATCCCAGATTGCTGATGACACAGTGCTCCCAACTCTAAAACATTCCAAACTCAAGAAATACATAGAACAGTACAGCACAGGCCCTTCGGCCCACGATGTTGTGCCGAACCTTTAACCTACTCTAGGATCAAACTACCTACATACCCTTCATACTACTGTCATCCATGTACCTATCCAAGAGTCGCTTAAATGTCCCTAATTTATCTGCTTCTACTACCACCGCTGGCAGCGCATTCCACGCACCCACCACTCTCTGTGTAAAGAACCTACCTCTGACATCTCCCCGAAACCTTCCTCCAATCACCTTAAAATTATGCCCCCGGTGATAGCCCCTCCCACCCTGGGAAAAAGTCTCTGGCTATCCACTCTATCTATGCCTCTCATCATCTTGTACCCCTCTATCAAGTCACCTCTCATCCTTCTTCGCTCCAATGAGAAAAGCCCTAGCTCCCTCAATCTTTCTTCGTACGACATGCCCTCCAGTCCAGGCAGCATCCTGGTAAATCTCCTCTGCACCCTCTCTAAAGCTTCCACATCCTTCCTAGGCGACCAGAACTGAGCACAATATTCCAAGTGTGGTCGAACCAGGGCCTTATAGAGCTGCAGCATAATCTCGCGGCTCTTAAACTCAGTCCCCCTGTTAATGAAAGCCAACACACCATACGCCTTCTTAACAACCCTATCAACTTGGGTGGCAACTTTGAGCGATCTATGGACATGGACCCCAAGATCCCTCTGTTCCTCCACACTACCAAGAATCCTGTCTTTAAGCCTGTATTCTGCATTCAAATTCGACCTTCCAAAATGAATCACTTCACACTTTTCCAGGTTGAACTCCATCTGCCACTTCTCAGCCCAGCTCTGCATCCTGTCAATGTCCCGTTGCAACCTACAACAGCCTTCCACACTATCCACAACTCCAGCAACCTTCGTGTCATCGGCAAACTTGCTAACCCAGCCTTCCACTTCCTCATCCAAGTCATTTATAAAAATCACAAAGAGCAGAGGTCCCAGAACAGATCCCTGTGGAATACCACTGGTCACCGAGCTCCATGCTGAATACTTTCCATCTACTACCACCATCTGTCTTCAATGGGCCAGCCAATTTTGTATCCAGACAGCCAACTTACCCTGTATCCCATGCCTCCTCACATTCTGAATGAGCCTACCATGGGGAACCTTATCAAACGCCTTGCTAAAATCCATATACACCACATCCACTGCTCTTCCTTCATCAATGTGTTTTGTCACATCTTCAAAGAATTCAATAAGGCTTGTGAGGCATGACCTGCAGGCAGTTAAATCAGCTGATGGATGCCTGCACAGTCGTGGCTTGTCGAGTGAGGCATTGCCTCCACTAGAATTGTCACAGACTTGCGCTCTAGGGCCTTTTGGGTGTCTGGAGGCTGCTGAGAAACTTAATGACCTTTATAACTCACTCAATTGTTACTAAGAGTTGTCCCAAAACCACCACACCTTAAAATTGCACTTGTAGCCTGGTGCGGACTAGCTGGTAGCTAATCAGTACACAGTTTAATTGAAATTAGCCCAGGATTCCTACTAGTGCGTGCCTTGTATGGACAAGCTGTTGAATCAAGACAATCTTTACAGCTCATGCTCAACAGCAAACTTTTCAAAGCGTGCCTCACTGGATCAGGAACTCGGAAGTTTATTAAAAAGGTAATCCGGTAACATAACCACTGTGCTACTCAACCCAGTGGTAACATGACATCTAATTTGTCAATTGTGTAATTGGTGTCTTTTGTCCAGCTAAGCTAAATATATTAGAATATGAAAATAATTTAATTTTAAACTTTTTATGGGTATGGTACCATAATGGTACTGAACTAGTAATCCAGAGGCCAGTTCTGATAGAGACTGTGACTTCAAATTTCACCATGGCAGTTTTAAATTTGAATCCAGTTAAAATTAATAAATCTAGTATGACTAAAAATGACCATGAAGCTCTGGGATTGTTTTAAAAACTCAACTGGTTCACTAATGTCTGCAGTTTTGCTTTCAAATTAAAACCAAGCTGCTATTGAAAATTGAAGTTGTCATATAATGGTGTAAGTGAGCTTAAAGTATTTGCTCATGTTTTCTGAATTCAATTGTCTTTGATTAAACTGTCTATTTGCACACAATTCATGAAAATATTAATTGGCATCTAATATTTCTAACATTTCACGGGCATACAAGGTTACAGATTCCATTCCCTCCCTGACCACTGCCTTGGGCTGAACCAGAATGTTTGTAACTTGGTGTCCTACTTGACTGTGAGCTGAACTTCCAACCCCATATTCTCTTCATCATGAAGACTGGTTAGTTCCACCACCTATTTCTGTCCTGCCTTAGTTTATCTGCTGCTGAATAAATTCATCCATGCATCTGTTACTTCCAAACTCAACTATTTCAATGCTGATTTGGAAGGCCTCCCATCTTCCATAGAATTATAGAATGGTTACAGCTCAGAGGGAGGCTATTTGGCCTGTCAAGTCCTTGCCAGCTTTCTACAAGAGCAACTCACCTGGTCTCGCTATCCCGCCTTTTCCCTGTAGCCCTGCAAACTTTTTCTCTTCAGATAATTATCCAATTCTCTTTTGAAGACCTCAATTGAATCTGCATCCACTACAGTCTCGGGATCCCAGATCCTAACCCTTCACTGTGTTTATAAAAAAAAGTCTCAGTCATTAACATATATTAAGAAAAACAGGGTTCCTAACACTGACCCCTGGGGAACCCCACTACTTCCCTTCAGTCCGAAAAACAACCATTCACAACTACTCTCGGTTTGCTGTCACTCAGCCAATTTCATATGCATGCTGCCACTGCCCCTTTTATTCCACAGGTTGTAACTTTGCTGACATACCTGTCACATGGCACTTTATCAAATGCCTTTTGGAAGTCCATGTTCACCACATCAACCTTCTCTGTTACCTCATCAGAAAGTTAGTTAAACACAATTTGCCCTCAACAAATCCATGCTGGCTTTCTTTAATTAATCCACATTTGTCCAAGTGACTGTTAATGTTGTTCTGAATTATTGTCTCTAAAAGCTTTTCCAACACTGAGGTTAAAGTGACTGGCCTGTAGTTTCTGGACTTATCCTTATATCCATTTTTTAAACAAGGATTGGAAGATTAAGGCTAGCGTCTCCACAATTTCCTCCCCTCAGTATCCTTGGATGGACCTAATCCAGTCCGGATGCCTTATCAACTTTAAGTACAGCCAGCCTATCTAATATCAATTTTTAGCTCATCGAGTGTCTTAACTAACTGCTTTCACTGACTTGGGCAGCATTTTCTTCCTTGGTAAAGACAGATGCAAAGTACTCATTTAGCTTGCACTCATTCAAAACTCTGCTGCCATACCACGACCTGCTTGCCCAGCTGACCTGCATTTGCTGCTTCGCATCCTAGTGTTCAATTTCCTCTCTGGTCTTGCTGTTCCTTATCTTTGTAACCTCTTTCAGCAGTACAACTGTGAAGTAATACTATTTAATTTTGTAAGTTTCTTTTACGATTTATGATATTAGTTTTGCTTCTGTCAAAAGGGGTCACTTTTGTAAGCTGTTTTTGATGACGCTGGAGCAAACCAGTGTCTGCTTATGGCACTATTAAGAAAGACCTCTGTTCTCTGCCGAATGGAACACCTGTCAGCCGGTTGCTAGGAGACTGCGCGAGGCACAACGGCGGTTATGGAAGGTGCGCGAGGGCCGGTATAACGGCCCGGCTCGCACACAACGATGGAAGCGCTGAGCGCGAGGGAGTGCGCTCGGTGCCTTTGCGCCCATAATCTGTCTATTGATCTTTTAACATAAATGAGGACGCTAAATGTCGTGGTTGGATGCGGACGACGATGATGAAGAGGACGACGACTACCAGCTCCTGGAAGAGGTTTCTGACTATCGGCGTCGCGGACCAACAGTTCCGCCCCGACGTGTGTTTAAAGTTGGGGGCCTGGCGCCGGCCCTTTCACCCTTGCAGCTTGGCCTGGGCTCAGACCTCAGTCCTGAAGCTGGGCTTCAGCCTCCAACTAGACCCAAAGCCAGGCCATCACGGGACATCGACAAAAGAACGCAAGAACGAGAGGAAATGTCCGAAGTGGAAGAGTTACGAAAGTAAGTGCGGAGAGATTTCCTCTTTATGGTTTAAGAAATGTGGGATGGAGCGTCCTTACCATTGTGCACCGGCGGTCGGCTTCTGTCTTACCATTGCGCCCACGGAGGCCAGGGGCAGAATGACTTGTCCAACGGAATACTGATTGCCCTTCCAAGTGGCTATTCTTTTTGTATGGATCCAAGCACTGAGTGTTGACAGGTTATTTGATGTGGTGCTCGATCTTGTCCTGCTGTGAATGCTGCTTTTCTCATTATGGGACAATAGGTAAGATTTTCATGGGGACAGGAATGTAAATGTATCATCAGCATAACCTGGGAAATTTATATTATTTAAATTAATTTATATTCTTTAAAATAAATGCCAGCAAAGCTCTGTAGCCCTACCAAATTGAGATTCATGGTGGCCAACCAAGCAACTAGTAGGAGGAGGTGAAGGCTCCATGAATATTTCCATTTCTAATCTTAGCGTACAGGATCTAAGTATAAGAAATGAACATTAAAAACATATGAAAAGATGGACAGGAAAAGGGCATCGGATACATAAGCATCACAACTCCCAGTATACCCTCCTATTTATAGTCATGTAATTTTCTTGATGAGAGAACAAAATAGATTTTTAAAGAACAATAGACTAATTGAGGGGGAAAATTCTGGGATACTCCTTTGATCCCCAGAGGTGGCCAAAACAAGTCCCAGGAGGTCATAGTGAGCAAGAGGTACATAGCTGATATAACTCCAGTACAAAGGTTTGGTGATGTATTGGCTGCAATAAAGAACTTGACCAGCCTCCTCTTTGAATTGTTGCAGCGAATCCGTACCCACGACATGGATCGGTAACTTGTTCCAAGTGGCGACAACCCTCTGTATAAAGAAAAACCTTCGGACCTCTAACCTGGGCGTGCGGTTGCATAGTTCATATGGCGGGCCCTTCATTTTCCATAACCTATCTGGTTCACATAATCTGTCTACAGAGACGATCTAGTCCCTTTTAATCATTTTAAACACTTAAATCTCCTAGAAGTTTTTAAAGAGTGAAAAGGCTCTTAAAATCTCGAAGCCTATTGTGGTAACTAAGGGCTTTTACATGAGGGATGGCTACGTAGAACTACATTGAATATACAGCACAGAAACAGGCTATCTGGCTCAATTAGTCTGTGCCGGTGTTTATACGCCACACAAATCTCCTCCCATTGCATCTACCTCATCTTAGCCGTTCAGCATATCTTTTTATTCCTTTTTCTCCCATGTACTTATCTGTTTCTTTGTGAAAGCATCTGAACTATTTGCCTTAACCACTTCTGTTGCTAGCGAGTTCCACATTGTAATCACTCTGAGTGAAGAAATTTCTCCTTATTTCCCTGGTGGAGTTATTAGTAACCATCTTGCATTTATGGCCCCTAATTTTAAATTCTCAGACAAGTGGAAGTGTTCTCAGGAAATCTACCCTGTTCAGGACATCCGTAATTTTAAGAACCTCGAACAGATCTCCTAAGTCTTGTATAAATAAAGACCCATAATGTACAATCTTTCCCGATAGCTGTAATCTCTCAATTCTGGTATTATCCTTGTAAATGTTTTATTTTTGTTTTCTGCAGTGCTTCAATTATCTGAAAGACCAGAACTCTGCACAATACTCTTAAGTGTGATCATTTTAGTGGTCCTCCTTTGAACCTTTCCTACGGCCTTTATATCACCAACCATATGAGGGGACCAAAACTCAACACTCCGTTTCATTTGCGGCCTAATTCAAGCCTTATAGAAGGATGCTATATATATTTTTTTAAAGTTTTATACTAAATTGTCCTCACCAGACATCTTAGTACTCTATTCGCTTTCTCAATAGTCTTGTGGCCGTGTACTTTCAGAGATTTGTACTATAATGCCCCAGTGCTTTTCCTGCTCAAAAGACTTCAATTCTGTACTGAATGTGGCAATTCTGTACTGAATGTGGCATATACATGCTTGGCATTAGCCCTACACACACACTTGACATTGCACTCGTCTACATTAAATGGCAGACCCATCATATCTGTCTAAGTTTATTTTTCATCAAGACCCCATCAAGGGTTCTAACACAAGCAGATCTTCATGATATCTGCAAACCTGCAGGCAATGCCCACGACACCACTGTCTGATCATTAATGTAGATCAGGAAGCGCAGCAGTCCCATCACAGATCCCTGTGGATCTCCACTGGTGACTGGTCTCCACACAGAACCCCTTTCATTACTAACAACCTCTACCTGCAAGAACCAATCAATTCCCTAGCCAATCCAGGATTTGCATTCCTGTCCCTCCTATCTTGTTGTGCACCATTTTGTGAAAAACCTTCTGAAAGTCCAAATAAATAATGTCGACAGGGCTATCTTCATCTACTAACCTAGTTACCTCCTTAAAAAATTCAACTAAGTTGGTAAGACATAACTTTCTTTTCTGGAAACCATGCTGGGGTCTCTAATAATGCCTATGTCCAGGTAATCCATACAGATTATCTCTACTCTCTTCTAACAACTTTTCAATAACTAAAGTTAAGCTAATGGTCCTATATTTTCCTCATTCTGACATGTTGTCCTTTTTAAATATCTGTGGGAAAGAGCCCACTCTCTAATGAACTATTAAATATGTAAACCAGGGATTCACTTAACACATCTCCCATTTCTTTGTGCATCCTAGGGTGACTGCTGGCAAGGCTAGCAGCCCTATCAGATTTGAGATCTAAAGTGAAGAGTTTGCAAACATCTTCAGCCAGAATGCCGAGTGGATGATTCTACTTGGCCGCCTCCAGCAGTCATCACCATCATGGCTGCCAGCGTCCAAGTCAATTTAGTTCACTACATGTGACATTAAGAATCAGCTGAGTGTACTAGATGCACCAAAGGCTCTGGGCCTGACAGTAGCTTGGCTGTGGTGATGACAACCTACGTACCAGAGCTAGCGCTGCCCTATTTGAGCTGTTCGAGTATAGCTATGACATTGGCATTTGCTTCACAATATGGAAAATTACCCATGTATGTCCTAACAAAAAAGGAGAAATCTAACCCTTCCAATTTCCATCCTGTGGGCCTCCTTAAAGTCATGAGTAAAGTGATGGAATGAGTCATCGCTAGTGCCTTCAAGCAACACTTGCTCATTGATAATCTGCTCACTGATGCTCATTTTCAGTTCCACCAGAAGTACTCTGCCCCAGACCTTAACACAGCATTAATCCAAATTTTGACACGAGCTGTATGCGAAATGATAGATGAGAATAGCTGCCTTCAACATCAAGGAGCTCTGGCAAAACTGAGTTCAGTAGGATTCAAAAGGAAAGCTCCCGACTGATGGAAAGAAAGATAAATATGGCTATTGGAGGAATAGTATAGAAAGTGCAGGGGTGAAATTAAAAAGGAAGTTAGGAAAGCAAAGAGAGGACATGAAAAAATATTGGCAGGTGAAATCAAGGAAAACCCAAAGGTGTTTTATAAAAATATATAAAGAGCAAGAGAATACCTCAGGAAAGGAAATTAGAAACCAAAATCTTGTGTGGAGGCAGAAGACATGGGCATGGTTCTTTATGAATACTTTGCGTCTGCCTTCACAAAAGAGGGGGACGATGCAGACATTGTAGATAAGGAGGACGAGTGTGAAATATTGGTGGCATAAATATAGTGAGAGAGGACATATTAGGGGTTTATCATCTTTGAAAGTGGATAAGTTGCCAGGCCCGGATGAAGTCTATCGGATTCTATCATCAGAAAAAGCAGAAAAATAAAAATAAAGGCAAACATAAGAAAAAAGGAAGCAAATCATCCACTACCAGCTGTGATTCTGAAACTGAGAAGACAAAGGAGACTCACAGCAAAAATAAATATTTGAAGAGGTAGGAGGACATATCATCAGACAGTAAAATCAGTTCCAAAGAGCAAATGGAAATTTTAATAGAAACAAGGGAGGAAGTAGTGGAGGCTCCGACCCTGATTTTCCTATGTTCTCCGGTTACAGGTGATGCACTGGAGAACTGCTAACATGATACTTTTGTTAAAAAGGAAAGAAGGGCTAGACTGAGTAATTACAGACTAGCCTACCTAACCTTGGTGGTGGGCAAATTATTGGAAAAAGTTCTGAGGGACAGTATAAATTGTCATTTTAAAAAGGCACAAATTAATCAAGGACAGTCAGCATGGATTTGTTAAGGGAAGGTTGTGCCTGACTAACTTGATGAATTTTTTGAAGAGGTAACAAGGGGGGTTAATGAGGGTAGTATGTTTGATGTGGTCTACATGGATTTTAACAAGACTTTGACAAGGTGACATGTGGCAGACTGGTAAGAAAAGTAAGAATCAGTGGGATCCAAGGGCAAGTGGCAAGTTGGATCCAAAATTAGCTCAGTGGCAGGAAATGAAGGTTAATAGTCGACGGTTGTTTTTGTGACAGGAAGGCTATTTGCACTGGGATTCTGCAGGGCTCAGTACGAGGTCTGTTGCTTTTTGTGGTGTATATCAATGGTTTAGACTTAAATGTAGGGGGCATGATTAAGAAGCTTACCGTTGACATAAAAATTGGCTGTGTGGTTGATAGTGAGAAAGAAAGCTGTACCTAACACAAGAATTAGGAGCAAAAGTAGGCCATTCAGCCCCTTGAGCCTGCTCCGCCATTTGATAAGATCATGGCTGATTTGATTGTGGCCTCGACTCCTTTCCTGTCTACCCGCCCATAACTCTTGACTCCCTTGTCGATCAAAATTCTATATAACTCAGCCTTGAATATATTCAATGACCCAAGCCTCCACTGCTCTCTGGGGAAGAGAATTCCACAAACAACCCACTGAAAGAGAAACATTTCTCCTCATCTCAGTCTTAAATGGGAGACCCCTAATTTTTAAACTGTCCCCTAATTCTAGTCTGCTTAACAAGGGGAAACATCCTCTCAGCATTCACCCTGTCAGGATCTTATATGTTTCAGTACGAGCACACCTCGTTCTTCTAAACTCCAATGGATCTCGGCCCAACCTGCTCAATCTTTCCTCATAAGATAACCCCTTTATCCCAAGAATCAGTGGAGTGAACCTTCTCTGAACTGCTAATGAAATTATATCCTTTCTTAAGTAAGGAGACCAAAACTGTACACAGTACTCCAGATGCGGTCTAACTAAGGCCCTGTATAGCTGTGGCAACACTTTCCAACTTTTACACTCGATTCCCCTTGCAATAAATGTCAACATTCCATTGCCTTCCCAATCACTTGCTGTACCTGCATACTAACTTTTTGTAATTCATGTACCAGGACGCCCAGATCCCTCTATACCATAGAGTTCTTCACTCTCTCTCCATTCAAATAACATACTGCTTTTCTATTCTTCCTGCCAAAGTGGACAAGTTCACATTTCCCACATACTCCCATCTGCCAAATTTTTGCCCACTCACTTAACCTATCTAAATCCCTTTGTAGACTCTTTATGCCTTCTTGAAAGCTTTCGATCTTTGGGTCATCAGCAAGTTTAGCTACCATACATTCAGTCCCTTCATCCAAGTCATTGATATAAATTGTAGACTGCCGGAAGGCATCAATGTTCGGGACTGGACAGATGAGCAGAAAAGTGGCAAACTAATTCAGTTCAGAGAACTGAAAAGCCTGCCGGACTAATCCTCGACATGGCCTGAAGAGAACTGCTCCAAAAAGATCCCAGTGACAGCCATCTACGAGTATCTGGACGCCAGACTAAAAGGGACAGTGGAGAACATTGTATATCTTGTCCTTTTTTCCTTTAAGAATTAAGTATTTGGCCAAAGTTTTTTTTTTGTCTGTTTGTAAAGAGATCTCTGCAAAGAAAACTTCTTTTGTTTTTCTTTAACCGGTGTGTCTGTGCGCGTGTGTTGGGTTAATTTGGAAGGGAACTTTCATATTTTAACCTGTGTGTTAATGCTTTATATTTTTATTCAATAAAGTCTTGTTTTATAATTTAATAATTTTGTTTATTAAAGAAACCTGATTGGTGAATTTTATTCTGAAATAAAAAGAGTATATAATTGGCCGTATCGGTAACTGGGTAAAACCTTTTAAATATATGTTGTGTCCTGTGGAGAAGTGGAACTAGCGAAAGACAGTGCACTCCTCCAGCCTCAGTTGTAACAATTGGAATTGAGGGTTAGGCAGCTATAAGTTAGGAGTGTCAACAAAATGGGGGAATTTGGGCAACATTCCTTTTAGTAAGATTGTGAAAGAATTGTGGAATAGATTACCAAAAGCGTAGTGGAAAAGAAAACAATGGCAGGTTTTTAAAAAAAAATGACTGGATGAATTTCTATTGCGAAGGGGAATACTGGATGATGACTATGGAAGAGTAGGCTCGATGGTCTTCTCCTGCCCAAAACATTACTGTTACTATGTCGCACTTAAATTTCTCAGAGCAGATTGTCCTCTTTGCCACAATGGCAGTGGATCTTTTGGCATATCCAAAGACTCTAATATCAATGACCCCGGGCACCAACATGACACTGTAATCTTTTCCACCCCTTTTTCCCCAATGCCCCCAAATTTTACCATCACTATCCCAATGCTTCTATGCCCCAAGGCAAACACCCCAGTACCCATCTCCCACTGCTTTCACATCCCAAAAATACCACATTCAGGGTGAATTTTACCGGGCCCCTGATGTCAGGGGTCATGGCTGGGGGCCTGGAAAATACCTCTGGGAGAGGTCCGCTACGGGCCTCGGCACTGGGAAGGCCCCGTCCCATATTACTGGCAGCGGCATTACAATTTACATATGTTAAAATATTATAATTAATGAATTAATCACTTATCTGCTGACGCTGGCCTTTCCGCTGCGATATTCCAGTTGGTTGTCGACAATCCTGCACCTTTATATTTGAGGCAGAACACTGGTTGGGAGAGGGGAGCAGGTATGTTTTCAGGGCGGAGTGGGGGGTAGTGGGGATTCTATTGTGATTTGGTGGAGAGGATGGTGGGAAGGGATTGAAGGTAAAAGGTTATAAATTTTGGGGGGGTGGTGGGGAAGGTCGGGATAGTAAGGTAATTTATTTGGGGGGGGGGAAGGGCAATGTATAAATTGTTCAGTCATTAGGAGGGAGGGACGGGGAAAGAAACCTTTCTTAAATTTTTCACTTTAATTTTATAGGTCCTGTAACTTTAAAAAATTTAAATTTAACTGAAGGGCAGGAAGCCCTTTAAAAATGGCGCTGGCACAGTGGCGCCAGACGCTGTGCTGGGGACAGAGCGCCTGCCCCCTCCCATGTCATCGGGCGGGGGTCTGTGGAAATGAGCTGCCATGCTAAATACTGTGACGGCTCCACAGAGTAAATCTTGTGTGTGCACCCAGCCGTTTTTGCTTAGCGGCGAGCTGGAAAAATTCAGCCTTCCGAGTTTGCAAGACACCTTCTCTATTCCTGAATCCAGTGCTCCCTTCCTACCTCAATGTTCCCAGACACTTTGACTACTTTGAGATTGGGGCCAGTTCTGAGACAATGGTAGCCTGTACAGAAAGGGTGGACTTGATCTGAATAAGGCTGGGACCAATGCTGTTGCTGGGAGAGTAACTAGTGCTATGGGGGAGGACCAAAACGTGATCAAGAAAAAGGGATAAAAAGTGTCAGAAAGAGAAGATAAAAACAGGCAACTTAAAAAAAAACTAATCAAAAGGTTTAAAATAAAATTGGCAAACAGAATAAGTCAAGTTTGAGTTATATGTAGATAAATTCATAAAGTAATGTGAATAAAATTGTTGAGCAAGAAGTACAAATTGCTATGCATGGTATGATATACAGCAATAGCATTGTTACAACCAGGTGAGAAGGGGTCTAGGGATTCCCTCTCAGCCTTTGCCTGGTTTAACCGTAACAGGGTTTGTTGCCGTTAAGTCCTGCAATTCGTTGGGGCCCAGTGCACGCTTCAACTTGTTTTGATGTCAGAGTCTTTTCTCTCTTCTGTGTGTCCGGTGACTTTGGAGAAAGTGAGAGGCCACCAGGAGAGAGGCTTTCTTGCTCCAACTTCAGTTGCAAGCTGCCATCTGTTCTTTTCTTTGTGGCACAATTCTACTCCAAGTTGGCCAGCAGGTCAGTCATGTGACTAACTGTCTTAACCATTCCTGCATTTGTGGATTGTATTCTCCTCTTCTCCTTTAAACCGAAGAAAGCCTATTTATGCTCATTTCTTTGCCTTATAATTGAAAGCTGTGAACAAGGATTCACAAAAGGGGAGCTCAAAACACAGTGTGTTTAAAAATAAAATCCGGTTACAATAAGGCCAGGTGAAGACAGCAAAAGACCCCTAGACACCTTTCTCACCTGGTCGTAACAGGTTCAATATAAAAACTAAAAGGAGCAGGAAACAGTCGACGATGAGTGTATTGGGGAGGGGGTATGGGGTCAGGGATTGGGACTTGGGGTGGGGAAATAGAGTGACGGGGTTGGGATTCAAGGAAGGGTGACTGAACTAGAGTTCTGCGATGGGGCCTCAGGGGAGAGGGAGAGGCCTTGTGTTTGAGGGAGATTGAGGCTTGAGTGGTAGGGCAAGAGAGGGAGACTGTAAGGGCTCTTATAACATATGCTTCACCATGTGGCTATTGAGGCAGTGACTGGAGCATCATTTAAAAGGGAATGAGATAAGCATGAAAAGGAGGACTATAACTTGATTTGAGGGTTAGTGTTTCAAAAGAGAGTTCCAGCACTGGCACAAGTCACCAGGGGCCTAACAGCCTCCTTGTGTGCTGCCATATCTGTCATTCTGTGAAAGATCGCCAGTTATTGAGTCTGAATGCAGGGAGTAGTTTTGAAAGTTTAGTGCTGAGCTGAATTTAGGACGATATGTACTGAGAAAACTGACCCAAACACCAAGCGTCCTTTTTTGTTTAATCTCTGTTTGGTTTAGGTTGGTCTAGGTGGGCTGGTTTTGACAAGTGAAGTCCGAGATCATGTTCTAATATAAATTGGAGGAAGAAACAGCGTAAAGTGCAAAGAGAAGAATAATTCCTTGAGAACTTCAGTATGTTTGCAGCCCAATGAGGAAAGAAGCAGTGCTGGATCTAGTTCTGGGGAACCAAGTGGGGGCCAATGGAGCATTTTTCAGCATGATAGCACATGAACAGTGATCCCAATATCATTAGGTTTAGAGCAGTTATGGAAATGGACAAGGGTCAATCAAAGTTGAAAATAGCCTACTGGAAGAGGGCTCATTTCAGTGAGTTGAAAAGGTGGCCCAGGTGAATTGTAGACAAACCTTAGGAGGTAAAACAATAAATGAGCATTGGGAAACCTTAAAAGAGGAGACAGTTCAGATATAAACTAGGCACATTTCTAAGAGAGGAAAAGGAAGGCCATCCAAAGCTGGAGTTCCCTGGATGATTAAACCTGCGAAACAATAAAAGGAGGCTTGTGATAAATGTCATGTTCATAATACAGTAGCGAATTAAGATGAGTGCAGAGGAAAACTGAAAAAGGAAATTAGAGGAGTAAAGAAAATGTATGAGAATAGATTAGTGGGCAACATAAAAGGGAATAAAGAATAAAAGGAAAGTGAAAGGAAAGATGGGGCCCATTTAAAGGCAATTCGGGATCTCTTGTGGAGGCATAGTACTAATTGAGTATGTTTTGGATCCACCCATGATTACAGATACCTCCTAGACATTCAGTATTCCTTGAACTGCTGTTTTTGCCGCATCCTGAGATCCATGTTCAATGCCATGCGTCGCCATGTGCACGTCCTCGACCTCCCTTCAGTAGCACCATCACTATCGATCAAAGCTGTCCTGGTCCACAATTGCATTTCATGCTTCGCCTTATCTGGCGTTTTAATAAAAAACGTATTTTCTTCCTTTCAGGTGTGAAGGTTCGCAAGCTTCAACAACTCATGGGTACCAACACCCTTCTGGATCCTTTTTCTCCTTCACTTTTGCTGACCTCATCCCTTCTTCCAATTATATCCTGTGTATTTATTTATATGGCACTGAAACAGGCCCTTTGGCTCACCGAGTCTGTACCGACCATCAACCGCCCATTTATACCAATCCTACGCTAATCCCATATTCCTACCATATCCCCTATATTCCCCTACCACCTACCTATACTAGGGGCAATTTATAATTGCCAATTTACCTATCAACCGGCAAGTCTTTGGCTGTGGGAGGAAACCGGAGCACCTGGCGAAAACCCACACGGTCACAGGGAGAACTTGCAAACTCCGCACAGGCAGTACCCAGAATTGAACCCAGGTCGCTGGAGCTGTGAGGCTGCGGTGCTAACCACTGCGCCACCCATGATACCCTTCAGTGAAATAATGGACAAAGTTGATGAAGGCTGTGCAGTTGTGTATATTGGCTTTCAAAAGGTGTTTGATAATGTGCCATATATTGACTTGTTAGCAAAATTGAAGCACATGGGATTGGAGAGGTAGTGGCACCCTGAAAATGAAACTGGCTGAGACAGAGAGCAAGGAGCAGTAGTGAATGGTGGTTTTTCAGACTTGGGAGATAAATATACACTGGTGTTCCCCCAGAGATCAGGATTGGGACCACTGATCTTTTAGAAGCAGATTAATGACCTGGACTTCAGTATAGAAGGCATCATTTTATAGTTTATGGATGACAAAAAGCTTGGAAATGCAGGATATAGTGGGGAAGATAGTAGCAGACTCTTGTAGTTACAGGATGTCCATCAGCAGGTTACAAGATTACTACCAGTTACAGGTAGGATATCAGGATGTTGCACCTAGTCTGCATGCAACTGTAGTAATATCAGCTGGATGTCAACTTGAGCATTCAATGACAGTCCTCCGGTGTCCACTTGCTGGGACTGTCTGGAGCGGGGTTAGAATTCTACACCACTTAACTTAGGCAGGAAAGCTAGCTATAAGCCAAAGTCTCGCACCTGGGAATGTGGGTAATTTTAAAGAGAATTGTAAATGACTTCAAGAGGATATTAATTACTAAATTGGGCAGGTAGCTGTCACATTAAATTTAATGTGGAGAACTTATGAGTATTTATCGATCAGAAGGGATTCTTCTCCATCAGTGTTCAGCTGGTAGGTGACCAATAGAAAGTATGTCTGTGCAAAATATTCTGGAAGCTGCTATGGTTCCTTCATTTTGCGACAGTCCCATCTCCCATAGGTGTTTGCATCACCACACAGTGCAAGTAGGTGGCTCTTTGGAGATGAGGGCTACCTTCTGAGAGCCTGGAGTGGCTCATGACATCTGTGAGGAACCCTACACCGATGCAGAGGGAAAGCATAAGAAGAGCCACATGACCATAAGGGCAATCATTGTAGAAGTCATTGGGTTGCTAAAGATGCAATTCAGATGCCTGGAGGAATCTGAGGACAGTACGCCTTCAGTATGCACCAGCAAGGATGCCAAGAATAGTAGTAGTCTGCCATGCCTTGAACACATGGCGCTGCAGGAGGAGGAAGGTGCTGACCACTCAGCATCCTCCGATGAGTAGGAGCCTGATGTAGCCAGGGTGCTTTCAGTCCCCCACCTTGCTCACAGAGAAACCCATGATGGGTTCATACAGGAGTAGAGTCGTACAGCATAGAAACAGGCCCTTCAGCCCACTGCATCCATGACGACCATAATGCCTATCTATACTAATCCCACCTGTCTGCATTAATTCCATATGCCTTGCTCATTCAAGTACCTGTCCAGATGCCTCTTAAATGTTGCTACTGTTCCTGCCTCCACCACCTCCTCCGGCAGCTCATTCCAGATACCCACTATTCTTTGTGTGAAAAATTTACCCCTTTGATCCCCTTTAAACCTCCTCCCTCTCACCTTAAATCTGTGCCCTCTAGCTTTAGTCACCCCTACCATGGGAAACAGACTCTGGCTATCTACCCTGTCTATGCCTCTCATAATTTTATATACCTCTATCATGTCCCCTCTCAGCCGCCTTCGCTCCAAGGAAAACAGACCCAGCCTATCCAATCTCTCTTTATAACTCATGCCGTCCAAACCAGACAACATCCTTGTGAATCTTTTTTGCACCCTCTCTAGCTTAATCACATCTTTCCTGCAGTGCGGCGACCAGAACTGCACACAGTACTCCAAATGCGGCCTAACCATGACGTTATGTGTAACATGACGTCCCAACTCTTGTACTCAATGCCTCGGCTGATGAAGGCAAGCATGCCATACACCTTTTTCACCACCCTGTCTACCTGTGTTGCCACTTTCAGGGAACTATGTACTTGCACCCCAAGGTCTCTCTGCTCAACAACATTCCCCAGGGCCCTGCCATTCACTGTATATGTCCTGCCCTGGTTTAACTTCCCAAAATGAATCACTTCACACTTGTCTGCGTTAAATTCCATTTGCCAATCCCTTGCCCACTTTCCCAGGTTATCTATATCCTGTTATAACCATAGACAACCTTCTTCACTGTCCACTATACCACCAATTTTGGTGTCATCTGCAAACTTACTAATCATGCCCACTACGTTCACATCCGTCATTAATATATATAACAAACAACAGAGGGCCCAGCACCGATCCCTGCGGCACACCACTGGTCACCGGCCTCCAATCTGAAAACCAACCCTCCACTACCACCCTCTCTCACCAAGGCAATTTTGCTAGCTCACCCTGGATCCCATGTGTTCGAACCTTCTGGACCAGCCTACCATGCGGGACCTTGTCAAAGGCCTTGCTATAGTCCCTGTAGACAATGTCCATCGCCCTGCCCTCGTCAATCCTCTTGGTCACCTCCTCGAAAAACTCAATCTAATTTGTGAGACATGATTTCCCATGCACAAAGCCATGCTGACTATCCCTAATCAGACCATGCCTTTCCAAATGCATATAAATCCTCTCTCTCAGAATCCCTTCCAATAACTTTCCCACCACTGATGTAAGGCTCACTGGCCTGTAGTTCCCTGGCTTATCCCTGCTGCCCTTCCTAAATAAAGGCACAACATTAGCTATCCTCCAGTCTTCTGGTACCTCACCTGTGGCTAACGATGATACAAAAATCTCTGCCAGGGCCCCAGCAATCTCCTCCCTTGCTTCCAATAGCATCCTAAGATGCACCTGGTCAGGCCCTGGGGATTTATCCACCTTAATGCGCTTCAAAACTTCCAACACCTCCTCCTTTGTAATGTTGATATTCTCCAGGATATCGCTGTTCCCTCCCTTGAGCTCATTAGCTTCCATGACCTTCTCCACAGTAAATACTGACGAGAAATATTCATTTAAGTCCTCGCCCATTTCCCACACATAGATTGCCACAGTGATCCTTAAGGGGACCTACTCTCTCCCTAGCTACCCTTTTACTCAATATACTTATAGAATCTTTTAGGATTCTCCTTTATCTTATCCGCCAGGGAACTCACATGGACCCTTTTCGCCCTCCTAATTTCCTTCTTAAATGTACTCCTACATCCCCTATACTCCTCGAGGGACTCACTTGATCCCAGCTGCCTATACCTGACATATGCCTCCTTCTTTGTCCTGACCAGACCCTCAATATCCCTCGTCAACCAAGGTTCCTTAAACTTGCCAGCCTTGCCCTTCCATCTAATAGGAACATGCTGGCCCTGTACTCTTCCTATCTCACTTTTAAAAGCCTCCCACTTGCCAGACGTCCCTTTACCTGTAAACAGCCTTTCCCATTCAACTTTTAAGAGTTCCTGTCTGATGCCATTGAAATTAGCCTTCCCCCAATTTAGGACTTCAACCTGAGGACCAGTCCTATCCTTTTCCATAACCATCTTGAAGCTAATAGAGTTATGGTCACTGGTCCCAAAGTGCTCTCCCACTGACACATCAACCACCTGCCCAGCCTTATTTCCTAAGAGGAGGTCGAGTGTAGCCCCTTCTCTGGTAGGACCATCCACATACTGCTTCAGAAAACTATCCTGGACACACTTAACAAATTCTTCCCCATCTGATCCCTTAGCACTAAGGCAGTCCCAGTCAATATTAGGGAAGTTAAAATTACAACCTACAATTACAACCCGATAATTCCTACACCTATCTGTAATTTCCCTACATATACGCTCCTCCACTTCCCTCTGACTATTGGGGGGCCTATAGTATAATCCCATCAAAGTGATCACCCCTTTCTTATTTCTAAGTTCTACCCATATGGCCTCGCTGGACATTCCACCCGGGATATCCTCTCTAAGCACTGCTGTGATGTCCTCCCTAATCAATAGTGCAACTCCCCCTCCTCTCTTACCTCCACCTCTGTCATGCCAGAAGGATCGGTTCCCCGGAACATTGAGCTGCCAGTCCTGCCCATCCCTCAACCATGTTTCCGTAATAGCTATAATATCACAATCCCATGTACCGATCCATGCTCTGAGTTCATCTGCCTTACCTGTAAGGTTTCTCGCATTAAAGTAAATGCAGTTTAGCCTATCAGACCTTCCACGTTCCCTGTCCTGCCCGGCTTGTCTACTGGACTTGCTTGCTTTAACCTCTACATTTGCCTCAACTATCTCATCGGAGAGACTACTACTTTGGGTCCCACCCCCCTGCAAGACTAGTTTAAACCCTCCCGAGTAGTACTAGCAAACCTCCCCGCAAGGATATTGGTCCCCTTCCAGTTTAGATGCAACCCGTCCTTCTTGTACAGGTCATCTCTGCACCAGAAGAGATCCCAATGATTCAAGTAGCTGAAGCCCTCCCGCCTACACCAGCTATTCAGCCACGCATTCATTTGCCTTATCCTCCTATTCCTACCCTCACTAGCACATGTCACAGGAAGTAATCCTGAGATTACAACCCTAGAGGTCCTGCTTTTTAACCTTCTGCCTAACTCCCTATATTCACTTTGCAGGACCTCATCTCTCTTCCTGCCTATGTCGTTAGTACCAATATGGACCACGACCTCTGGCTGCTCACCCTCCCATTTCAGAATGTCCTGTAGCCACTCCGAGACATCCTTGACCCTAGCACCAGGGAGGCAACATACCATCCTGGAGTCTCATTTGTGGCCACAGAAACGCCTATCTGCACTCCTTACGATAGAATCCCCTATCACTATAGCTCTTCCAACCCTTTTCCTCCCCTGCTGTGCAGCAGAGCCCTCCGTGGTGCCACAAACTTGGCTGTTGCTGCTGTCCCCTGAGAGGTCATTCCCTCCCCCCCCGCCAACAGTATCCAAAGCGGTATATCTGTTTGAGAGGGGGATGGCCATAGGGGACTCCTGCACTTTCAAAACTCCGGCACGCTGGAAGAGCTCTGACTGCTCTCTCACAGGTCTGCTCCGCTCCGCTCCCGGAAGGTAAGAGACTGGGCCTCGATCCTCGGGATCGATTTATAGGCTCAGCAGTCGACATTCCCCCCACAGGTCCGCTCCCAGAAGGTAAGAGTATGCTTCAGAATTAGAATTAGAACATTACAGCGCAGTACAGGCCCTTCGGCCCTCGATGTTGCGCCGACCTGTGAAACCATCTGACCTACACTATTCCATTTTCATCCATGTGACTATCCAATGTCCACTTAAATGCCCTTAAAGTTGGCGAGTCTACTACTGCTGCAGGCAGGGCGTTCCACGCCCTTACTACTCTCTGAGTAAAGAAACTACCTCTCACATCTGTCCTATATCTATCACCCCTCAACTTGAAGCTATGTCCCCTCATGTTTGCCATCACCATCCGAGGAAAAAGACCCTCACTATCCACCCTATCTAACCCTCTGATTATCTTATATGTCTCTATTAAGTCACCTCTCCTCCTCCTTCTCTCCAACGAAAACAACCTCAAGTCCCTCAGCCTTTCCTCGTAAGACCTTCCCTCCATACCAGGCAACATCCTAGTAAATCTCCTCTGCACCCTTTCCATAGCTTCCACATCCTTCCTATAATGCGGTGACCAGAACTGCACGCAATACTCCAGGTGCGGTCTCACCAGAGTTTTGTACAGCTGCAGCATGACCTCGTGGCTCCGAAACTCGACCCCCCTACTAATAAAAGCTAACACACCATATGCCTTCTTAACAGGCCTATTAACCTGGTTAGCAACCTTCAGGGATTTATGCACCTGGACACCAAGATCTCTCTGTTCATCTACACTACCAAGAATCTTCCCATTAGCCCAGTACTCTGCATTCCTGTTACTCCTTCCAAAGTGAATCACCTCACACTTTTCCGCATTAAACTCCATTTGCCATCTCTCAGCCCAGCTCTGCAGCCTATCTATGTCTCTGTGTACCCTACAACATCCTTCGGCACTATCCACAACTCCACCGACCTTAGTGTCATCTGCAAATTTACTAACCCACCCTTCTACACCCTCTTCCAGGTCATTTATAAAAATGACAAACAGCAGTGGCCCCAAAACAGATCCTTGCGGTACACCACTAGTAACTAAACTCCAGGATGAACATTTGCCATCAACCACCACCCTCTGTCTTCTTTCAGCTAGCCAATTTCTGATCCAAAGCTCTAAATCGCCTTCAACCCCATACTTCCGTATTTTCTGCAATAGCCTACCGTGGGGAACCTTATCAAACGCCTTACTGAAATCCATATACACCACATCCACTGCTTTACCCTCATCCACCTGTTTGGTCACCTTCTCGAAAAACTCAATAAGGTTTGTGAGGCACGACCTACCCGTCACAAAACCGTGCTGACTATCTCTAATGTACTTATTCTTTTCAAGATGATTATAAATCCTGTCTCTTATAACCTTTTCCAACATTTTACCCACAACCGAAGTAAGGCTCACAGGTCTATAATTACCAGGGCTGTCTCTACTCCCCTTCTTGAACAAGGGGACAACATTTGCAATCCTCCAGTCTTCCGGCACTATTCCTGTCGACAATGACGACATAAAGATCAAGGACAAAGGCTCTGCAATCTCCTCCCTAGCTTCCCAGAGAATCCTAGGATAAATCCCATCTGGCCCAGGGGACTTATCTATTTTCACACTTTCCAAAATTGCTAACACCTCCTCCTTGTGAACCTCAATCCCATCTAGCCTCGTAGCCTGAATCTCAGTATTCTCAACAACATTTTCTTTCTCTACTGTAAATACTGACGCAAAATATTCATTTAACACTTCCCCTATCTCCTCTGATTCCACACACAACTTCCCACTACTATCCTTGATTGGCCCTAATCTAACTCTAGTCATTCTTTTATTCCTGATATACCTATAGAAAGCCTTAGGGTTTTCCCTGATCCTATCCACCAATGACTTCTCGTGTCCTCTCCTTGCTCTTCTTAACCTGATTGTGTAAATTTCCAAATGGCACTCCAATAAATCCTCGGTCCCCTTCCCAATACAAATCCTTCCCGATACAAATCATTCCCACAGTCATAAATCCTTCCATCACATTCACACCCTTTGTCTTCCACTCTGGTAGAATTATTCTCCTGAAGGCTAATGACCATTTGGAATTCTGGATGCAACAATGGAGATAACCAGACAACGGAGAGTTCAAATAAAGTGCTTGATGCATTGAAATTTCCAGTGATATAACAACATTGACATTGTTATAGACACCCAAGTGAATCCCATCGTGCAACTAAGAAGTCTTCCTCTTCTGCTTTCTGTTCATACGTGATGCTACCCTTGTGCCTGCATCAGAGCTAGAGGTAGGCTGCTTGTTCCCCTGTGCCTTCAGCTGAGATGCTTGTGGGGGACATTCTCTGGGATTTAGAGCCTGAGGGCCCCGTCAAAGACTGCCCCACCTACACAGGTGCATGGGCAGACTCTGTCATCGGGACAGAAGGCAGTGTGGGAGGGGATTGGGGGGGGTGGTTGCATGGGATGAGGAGTGCGAGTGCCTTGAGATGCGTTCCTACTTCCATGTGCCCTTTCCCCTCTCATGGCCCACCTGCACTTTGCTGCACTTCAGTGAGGTTTTGAACACCCAAGGTGAGGCTTTCCTCCACCCTATTTAAAGCGGCAGAAAGAGTGTGCAGGCCATTGGTGAGGACAAGCATGCACTTGGTTGCTTGGCGCATCTGGTTCTCCATACAGGTGGCCATTCTTTCCGTGGAGGTGGAAATCGGTAGAAATGCCTGAGATGTTATGGTAGAGACATCTCCTCCGATCTCTCTCCAGGGCTGTGCATTACCTCTGGAAATGTTGACAGAGCCACACACTTTTCCTGTTGCAATTCTAGAAGTGGATGACCACCAAGGCTCAGCATCCATGTCCAGCTGAGCAGAGCTTGGAGTGTCCTGTGTTCTCCAGGATCTCTCCACTTCTGTCCCTGTCTTGAGCACTTGCATCTGCTCACGGGTGTTGTGTCCTCATCAAGTCACAAGCTAGTTATGTCTATTGGAGTCCCCACTGAGGTGTGTGCTTCTGTGCTGGTGGAAGGTGCACATGAGTTCTGTGATGGTGCTCCCTCAGAATGTGTGCCCTCCTATGAGAACTCCTTTGCCTCCTCCCACTCTTCTCAGTCAGTCTTGAAAGATTTGTGGGAGATGAAAGACATGCCTGTTTTGCGCGCGTCGCTGGTCGCTTCCTCTCTTCTGCGGGAAACAACATTTGTCTTTGGGCCCTCATCCTGGGGTATGGGGTGGTCAGCTATCTCTCATCTCACTTCCATTGCTTTGCTTCCAGACTGTGGGCAATGAAAATGTGAATTAGAACTGACATGTGGGAAGGGTTCAAAGTCTACGTTGTACAGATCTTGATAGTTTAGTTAGTGGTGAAAGCAATTCAACATGAGTAACTGTTATGTGCCAAGTGGTAGTCTGATTTCTCATGCTGTCATCAGGTTTGTGGGAGACCCCCATCTCTCCATTGCCTTTGCCCATGGACTCTGCCACCCTGCCAATCTTCAATGCTGCTGCCACCTCCACTGTGGTCAGGGTGGCTACGACTGCAGGGCCACCCTCAGTTCTCTGCTTCTCCCTTGCTCTCTTCTCCAAGGAGAGAAAGCAGAGAGTTGTGAGTTTGAGAAATGGAATGTGTGGAGAGGATAGAATGACAACATTTGTGGAGGGCGACTGCAAGGATTGGGTGCAAGATGGCACTAAGATGAGGGTGAGTGTAAGTGTTGTGTGTTGTAAAAACCCATCTGGTTCACTGATGTCCTTTAGGGAAGGAAATCTGCCGTCCTTACCTGTATGGCTTACATGTGACTCCAGTACCACAGCAATGTGGTTGACTCTTGATGAGATGAGCACTTGAAACGTCATAGCATACAAGGCTACGGGCCAAGTGTTGGAAAATGGGATTAGGATAGTTAGGTGCTTGAAGGCCAGCACAGACACGATGGGCTGAAGGGCCTGTTTCTGTGCTGTATAACTCTATGACTCTGAAATGGCCTAGCAAGCCACTCACTTGTACCAAACTGCTACAGAAAAGTCGACTAAGAACAACAAATCCAGACAGACCATCTGGCATCGACCTAGGCACTGGAAATGACAATGGCACAGCCTGCAAACTCTTCCTCATGAACATCTGGGGACCTGTGTCGCATAGACTAGTCGAGCAACAGCCTGACAGTCATACTCACTGAATCATCCCTTACTGCCAAAGTCCCAGACTTCTCCATCACCATCCCTGGGTATGTCCTGTCTCACCGTCAGGAAAGACTCACCAGAGGTAGCAGCACAGTGGTGTACAGTCAGGAGGAAGTTGCCCTGGGAGTCCTCAACATTGACTCTGGACCCCATGTTGATTATCACCTACTGCCCTTCCTCAGCTGATGAATCAGTACTCCTCCATGTTGAACACCACTTGGAAGAAGTACTGAGGATCGCAAGGGAAGAGAATGTACACTGGGTGGGGGACTTGAATGCTTGGTAGCACCACAACTGACTGAGCTGGCCGGGTCCTGAAGGACACAGCTGCCAGATTGGGCTGCAGCAGGTGGTGAAGGAACCAACAAGAGGTAAAAACCTGCTTGACCTTGTTCATGTGCATAGATTTTTCAAGGTGGTAAGACATATTGAGAGAGTAGTTGGTAAAGCATATGGGATCTTGGACTTCATAAATAGAGGTATTGAGTACAAAAGCAGTGAAGTTATGCTGAAACTTTATAAAGCTGTGGTTAGGTCACAACCAGAGTCTTGTGTCCAGTTCTGGTCACTGCATTTTAGGAAGGATGTGAGGGTCCTTGAGAGGGTGCAGAGGAAATTTACCAGAATGGTTCCAGGGATGAGGGATTTTAGCTACAAGGTTAGGTTGGACATGGTGGGGTTGTTCTCCTTGGAGCGGTGGAGATTGAGGGGAGATTTGAAGAGGTGTACAAGATTATGACAGGTTTAGATAGGGTAGACAAAGAAAAGTTGTTCCCATAGCTGATAGTACAAGGACGAGGGGACACAGATTTAAGGTTTTGGGGAAGAAATGTGGAAGGATATGAGGAAGAACTTTTTACGCAGCGAGTGGTAACGACTTGGAGCTCGCTGTCTACGAGGGTGGTGGAAGCGGAGACGATGAATGATTTTAAAAGGAAATTGGATGGGCAATTGAGGGAAATAAACTGACAGGGCTATGGGACTAGAGTGAATGAATGGGATTGATTGAATTGCTTTACAGAGAGACGGCATGGACTTGATGGGATGAATGGCCTCCTTCTGTGCTGTTATGACTCTATGACGTTACCAATCTACCTGTCACAGATGCATCTGTCCATGACAGTATTGGTAGGGGTGACCACTGCATAGTCCTGGTGAAGACAAAAACTTGATTTCACACTGAGGATACTGTCCTTTGTGTTTTGGGCATTAATACCATGCTAAAAGGGATCAATTCAGAACACAGCTAGCAGCTCAAAACTGGGCATCACTGAGATGTTGTGGACCAGCAGCAGCTGTGGAATTATATTCCACCACAATTTGTAAACTCATGGTCTGGCATATCCCCCACTCTATCATTAGCATCAAGCCAGGGGATCAACCCTGGTTCACTAAGGAGTGCGGGAGAGCATGCCAGGAGCAGCAGCAGGCATACCTAAGAATGAGGTGTCAACCTGGTGAAGCTACAACACAGGATTACATGCATGCTAAACAGCAAAAGCAGCATGTGATAGACAGAGCTAAGCAATTTCACAACGATCAGATCAGATCAATGCTCTACAATCCTGCCACATCCAGTCGTGAATGGCGGTGGATAATTAAGTAACTAACCAGAGCAGGAGGTTCCACAAAAATCCCGATCTTCAATGATGGGGGAGCCCAGCATGTCAGGGCAAAAGATAAGGCTGAAGCATTTGCAACCTTCAGCCAGACGTGCTGAGTGGATGATCCATCTTGGCCTCTTCCTGAGGTCCCCAGCATCACAGGTGCCAGTCTTCAACCAATTCGATTCGCTCCATATAATATCAGGAAATGACTGAAGGCACTTGATACAGCAAAGGCAGGGGCCCTGATAACATCTTAGCAGTAGTCTGAAGAACTATGCAGGACTAGCCGTGCCCCCAGCCAAGCTCTTCCAGTACAGGTATAATACTGGCATCTATCCAACAGTGCTGTATCTCTAATCTAATCTAATATGGAAAATTGTAATAAAACAAAAAGTTACAATGGCCAATTTACCTATCAACCTGCAAGTCTTTGGCTGTGGGAGGAAACCGGAGCACCTGGAGGAAACCCACACAGTCACAGGGAGAACTTGCAAACTCCGCACAGGCAGTACCCAGAACTGAACCCGGGTCGCTGGAGTTGTGAGGCTGCGGTGCTAACCACTGTGCCGCCCAGGTATTAGCCGAGGTATTAAATGAATATTTTGTATCTGTCTTCACCAAGTAAGAAGATGCTACCCAGGCCACGATGAAAGAGAAGGTAATTAATACACTAGAAGGTTTTAAAATTCATGATGAGGAGGTATTAGATAGGCTGTCTATACTTAAAGTTGATAAAGCACCAGGGCTGGGTGAGATGCATCCAAGGATACTGAAGAAAGTGAGCGTGGAAATTACAGAGGCACTGGCCATAATTTTCCAGTCTTTATTCGACTCGGGTGGTGCCAGAGAACTGGAGAATTGCAAATATTACAATCTTGTTCAAAAAATGATGTAAAGATAAGCACAGCAACTGCAGGCCAGTCAATTTAACTTTGGTGGTGGGGAGACTTCTAGAAACAATAATTCAGGACCAAATTAATAGTCACATGGACAAATGCGGGTTAATTAAAGAAAGTCAACACTAATTTGTTAAAGGAAAATCATGTTTAACTAACTTGCTGGAGCTTTTGAGGAGGTAACAGAGAGGGTTGATGAGGGCAATGCTGTTGATGTGGTGTACGTGGACTTACAAAAGGCATTTGATACAGTGCCACACAACAGACTTGTGAGCAAAGTTATAGCTCATGGAATAAAAGGGACAGTAGCAACATGGATACGAAATTGGCTGAGTGATAGGAAACAGAGAGCAGTGGTTAATGGATGTTTTTCAGGCTTGAGGAGGTTTGTAGTAGAGTTCCCCAGGGGTCTGTGTTGGGACCCTTGCTCTTCCTGATGTATATTAATGATTTGGTGTCCAGGGCACAGTTTCAAAATTTGCTGATGATATGAAAGTTGGAAGCATTGTGAACTATGAGGAGGATAGTGTAGAACTTCAAAATGACATAGACAAGTTGGTGGAATGGGCAGGCAAGTGGCAGCTGAAGTTCAATGCAGAGAGATGTGAAGTCATTCATTTCGGTAGGAAGAACATGGAGAGACAATGTAGAATAAAGGGTACAACTGTAAGGGAGTTGCAAGAATGGAGGGACCTAGGAGTATATGTGCATAAGGTATTGATGGTGGCAGGACAGGTTGAGAGAGTGGTTAATAAAGCATACAATATCCTCGGATTTATTAATAGGGGCATAGAGTGCAACAGGAGGGAGGTTATGTTGAACTTGTATAAGACACTATTTCGTCCTCAGCTGGAGTATTGCGTCCAGTTCTGGGCACCGCACTTTAGGAAAGGTATGAAAGCATTGGAGAGAGTACAGAAAAGATTCATGAGAATGATTCCAAGGATGAGGAACTTCAATTATCAAGATACGTTGAAGAAGAGAAGGCTGAGAGGTGATTTGATAGAGGTGTTCAAAATCATGAGGGGTCTGGACAAAGTGGATAGGGAAAATGTTCCCACTTGTGAGAGGATCGAGAACAAGAAGCCACAGATTTAAAGTGATTGGGAAAAGAAGCAAAAGCGACATGAGGAAAAACACTTTCATGCAGCGAGTGGTTAAGGTCCGGAATGCTCTTCCTGAGAATGTGGTGGGGGCAGGTTCAATTGAGGCATTCAAAAGGGAATTGGGGAAAGGAAGAATGTGCAGGGTTACAGGGAGAAGGCATCAGGTGAAGTGCTCATTCGGAGTGCTGGTGTGAATGTGATGGGCTGAATGGCCTCCTTCTGTGCTGTAATGATTCTGTGATATCACTTCTATTAATTCTTATCCCATCCATTATCTCAACTACCTCGTTTACTGTGACTGTGACATCATTATCATTCAGTATCTTGGCCATGCCCACTGCCTCCAGGCGTGGGTATCCTTTTTGGTCCCTAATTGGCTCTACCCCTCCTCTTACTAGTCATTTACTGTTTATATACTTATAAAAGTCTTTTGGATTCCCTTTTTTATGTTAGCAGCCAGTCTATTCTCATATTCTCTTTTTGCCCCTCTTATTTCCCTTTCCACTTCCCCTGTGAACTTTCTATATTTAGCCTGGTTCTCACCTTGTATTATCAACTTGCCATCTGCTTTATGTCCCTTTTCTGATTCATCTTGCTCTCTATCTCTTTCGTCATCCAGGGAACTCTAGTTTTGGTTGCCCTACCTTTTCCCCTCATGAGAAAGTACCCTGATTGTACTTGAACCATCTACTCTTTGAAGAAGGCTGCCCATTGTTTGACTACAGTTTTGCCTGCCAATCTTTGATTTCAGTTTACCTGGGCCATATCTGTTCTCAACCCACTGAAACTGTCCCTCCTCCAATTATGTTTTTTTATTCACTTGTGGGATGTGGGTGTCGCTGGCTAGGCCAGCATTTATTGACCATCCCTAATTGCCCTTGAGAAGCTGGTGATGAGCTGCCTTCTTGAACCGCTGCAGTCCTTGGGGTGTAGGTACAGCAAAAGTGCTGTTAGGAAGGGAGTTTCAGGACTTTGACCCAATGACAGTGAAAGAACGGTAATATCGTTCCAAGTCAGGATGGTGTGTGGCTTGCAGGGGAACATGCAGGCGGTGATGTTCCCATGCATCTGCTGCCCTTGTCCTTCTAAATAATAGAGGTCATCTGTTTGGAAGGTGCTGTCGAAGGAGCCTTGGTGAGTTGCTGCTGTGCATCTTGTATATGGTACACACTGCTGCCACTGTGCATCGGTGGTGAAGGGCGTGAATGTTAAAGGTGATGTATGGAGTGCCAATCAAGCATGCTGCTTTGTCCTGGATGGTGTCGAGCTTCTTGAGTGTTGTTGGAGCTGCACTCATCCAGGCAAGTGGAGAGTATTCCATCACACTCCTGAGTTCTGCCTTGTGGACAGGCTTTGGGAAGACAGGAGGTAAGTTACTCGCTGCAGAATTCTAAGCCTCTGACCTGCTCTTGTAGCCACAGCATTTATGAGGCTGGTCCAGTTGAGCTTCTGGTCTGTGGTGACCCCCAGGATGCTGATGGTGGGGGATTCAGTGATGGTAATGCCATTGGACGTCAAGGGGCGATGGTTAGATTCTCTCTTATTTGAGATGGTCTTTGCCTGGCACTTGTGGGCATGAATGTTACTTGCCACTCATTAGCCCTAGCCTGGATGTTGTCCAGGTGTTGCTGCATCTGGTCATGGGCTGCTTCAGTATCTGAGGAGTTGCGAATGGTGCTGAACATTGTGCAATCATCAGTGAACATCCCCACTTTTGACCTTATGATGGAGGGGAGGTCATTGATGAAGCTGCTGAAGATGGTTTGGCCTAGGACACTAACCTGAGGAACTCCTGCAGTAATGTCCTGGGACTGAGATGATTGACCTCCAACAACCACAACCATCTTCCTTTATGCTAGTTATGCCTCCAACCAGCGGAGAGTTTTCCCCCAATTCCTGTTAACTCCAGTTTTTGCTTGGGCTCCTTGATGCCATGCTTGGTCAAATGCTGCCTTGATATCAATGGCAGTCACTCTCCCCTCACCTCTGGAGTTTAGTTCTTTTGGCCATGTTTGAACCAAGGCTGTAATGAGGTCAGGACCTGAGTGGCCCTGGCAGAACCCAAACTGAGCATCAATGAGCAGGTTATTGCTGAGCAAGTGCTGCTTGATGGCACTGTCAACGACCCCTTCCATTACTGTGCTGATGATTGGGAGTAGCCTGATAGGGTGGTTATTGGCTGGGTTGGATTTGTCCTGCTTTTTGTGCACAGGACACACCTGGGCAATATTCCACATTGCCGAGTAGATGCCAGTGTTGTAGCTGTACTGGAACAGCTTGACTAGTGGCACGGTTAGTTCTAGAGCACAAGTCTTCAGTACTATTGCCAGAATGTTATCAAGGCCCATAGCTTTTGGAGTATCCAGTGCCTTCAGCCATTTCTTGTTATGATGTGGAGTGAGTTGAATTGGCTGAAGACTGGCATCTATGTTGCTGGGGACCACAGTAGGAGGCTGAGATGGATCATTCACTTGGCACTTCTGGCTGAAGATGGATGCAAATGCTTCAGCCTTATTAGAATTAGAACATTACAGCGCAGTACAGGCCCTTCGGCCCTCGATGTTGCGCCGACCTGTGAAACCACCTGACCTACACTATTCCATTTTCATCCATATGTCTATCCAATGACCACTTAAATGCCCTTAAAGTTGGCGAGTCTACTACTGTTGCAGGCAGGGCGTTCCACGCCCCTACTACTCTCTGAGTAAAGAAACTACCTCTGACATCTGTCCTATATCTATCACCCCTCAACTTAAAGCTATGTCCCCTCGTGTTTGCCATCACCATCCGAGGAAAAAGACTCTCACTATCCACCCTATCTAACCCTCTGATTATCTTATCTTTTGCAAGTATTCATAGTCTAGATTGCTCCTAGTCGTTTTCTATTGATATTAGATGATCTCTGTTCCCTTAATGTTCCCCTTCTGACACTTGATCTACTTGACCCACTTCATTCTGATGAACCAGATCCAGCAATGCCTCCTTCCTCGTTGGGCATTCAAGAAAGTTCTCCTGAGCATGCTTTGGAAATTCTTTGCCCTCTCTGCCCTTTACGCTTTTACTATCCCGGTCTATATTAAGATAATTGATGTCCCCCATTATCGCTACCCTTATGGTTCTTGCACATCTCTGTAATTTCCTTGCAATTTGCTCCTCAATATCCTTCTCACTAGGTGGTGGCCTCTAGAATGCACCCAGCATTCTAATAGCACATGTATTGTTTCTTAACTGTAACCAAATAGATTCTGTACTTAAGCATCCTCCCCCCACCCCTCTCCACACCCCACAAAACACCAACCCCCTCATCCTAGGACATTCCCTCTCTCCAGCATTGTAATAATCAATACTGCCACTCACCTACTCTCCTTCCTTCCATATCTTTCCTAAACACCTTCTAATGAGGAATATTTACGACCCAATCTTGTTCTTTTTGAACCAGTTCTCTGATAGTGCCACAACCTCATATTCCTACATAGCTATTTATGCCTCCAGTTCAACAAACTTATTTACCACATTTTGTATGTTTGCATACATGCACTGCAAACCTATCTTGGACCTTCTTGTATTCTCCCTTAGATAGATCCCACTGAATATTGTACTTTTTAAACTCTAGTTTTGTCTGCCTCCCCAATCCGCCTGCCAATTTAAACCCTTCCCCACAGCACTAGTGAACTTCCCTGTGAAGGCATTGGTTCCAGCTCTGTTGAGGTGCAACTTGTATGGCCTGTAGAGGTCCCAGCTCAGCTAGAACTGGTTCCAATACCCCAGGAATCCAAAGCCCTCCCTCCTGCACCATCTCTCCAGTCACACATTCGTCTGCTTTATTCTCCTACTTCTGTGTTCACTCACGTGTGGCAGTGGGGCCAATCTGGAGATTACAACCTTTTGAGATCCTGTTTGTTAATCTCTCCTAGCTCCCTAAAAATCTGTCATCCCTTTTTCTACCTATGTCATTGGTAGTGATAATGGTCCACCAACTCTGGCTGTTCAGCCACACTCCCTTGAAATGTTTTGTAGCCTTTCAATGACATCTGAACTCTGGCACCAGGGAGCCAACATACCATCATGGAATCGCATCCAAGGCGCTAAAACACCTGTGTCTTCCTCTAACTATTGAATCCCCTATCACTATTGCTTTCCCAATCTTCCTCCTGCTCCTCAGAACTGAATACTGTTTAGAGAGTGAAATTCACTTGGGACTCATACACCACCTGCCTGTCTGGTGGTCACCCTGTCCCTCTCTGCCTCCACTCTCTTAAGCTGCGAAGTGACCACATCCTGAAACATGCTATCCAGGTCAGTATACCCTCTAATTTATGTTTGTTGTGTGTGGCCTGCTTGATGTACTTCATGGTCCCTTTTAGCTTGCCATGCTATTTGCTTGTATATGACCTGTTTGTTTCCTGTGCGATACATTCGAGCATGGTCGTGCATCTGCACAGCTTAGAGGGAACGTTGATTCACATAGCTCTCAGCCTCACAAATGCACTGCAGTGCCACCAGCTGCTACTCAAGCTCCAAAATCCACAGCTTGATCTCTTTCTGCTGATGATACTCCCTGCACCTTTGGCTGTCCAGGACTTGGAAAGTGTCTTGGAGTTCCCACATGGTACAGGATGTGCATTCGAGCGACTGAGGTGTCCTGCCATGCCTTTATTTATGTAACTCATATCAACACTTAACAGAAATAAACTGAAGTCTTGGAGAAAAAAACATCACCAGCTTCTCAACAATTAGCACCTTCCCTTGTGCTGAAGTCACTTTAGATTTTTTGTTTACCTTGCTCCCTCTGGACTCCGGCCACTCTGCTGCTTCGCTCCTGAACTCCATCAGGTTCCTGATCTTTATCTCCGGGCTCTGTAATTCAAATGTGTATCCATTTTCTCCTTGAAGGTGCAATGGTCTTTGCTTCATCTACAATCTGTGGCAAAGCATTCCATACTCCCAACACTAAAGAATTTCTCCTAACCTCTTTCTTTGCTTTTAAGTGGCCATTTTCAATTCATGACCCCTTGTCACTGACTCTCCAACCAAAGGAAATAAAAACCCTTCATAATATTAAAAATCTTTTGATAGCCTGTGCTCCAGTAGAGATAACTTGATATTATAAATCTTACAACATAACTATTGTTTCTCACTTTTGGCTTCATTTTGGTGAATTTACATTGTATGCTCTCTATAGTTTTAACATTTTATTTTCTATAATTAGCTGCTCAAAAATACACAGTATGCTTTACCTGGAACCTAACCACCATCGTTACCTCTTTACTCTTGTATTCTATTTCTAAAATCCAAGGGTATGTTAAAAGGTTTGTATGAAGTACATGCCAGCATGCACTTCCTGTAGCATGTTTGTGGAAATTTTTTATTCATTTATGGGATGTGGGCATTGTTGGCAGGGCCAACCTTATTTGCTCTTGAGAAGGTGGTGTTGAGTCATCTTCTTGAACCACTGCAGTCCGTGCGATGGAGGTAATCCCACATTGCTGTTAGAGAGGAAGCGTAAGATTTGATCAGGGGTCACAGATGACTCAAAAGAGTCGGAGTTACAAGCCGTTTATTGAAAAACGACAGTTCAAATATAATGCAAAATCAGAATAAGTAGATATAGGACCTGTAACAGGTGAGGACAGTTTACTGGTCCCAGATCAAATGAACGGACAGATAAGGGGAGTAGTTTGATATCTAACTCATGGTAATTTTTTTCCTCCTGTCTCTCGAGCTGGCTGAAGGTATTAAGCCGAAGCTAGCATAGATCCACCTTGGGGAACCTTCACCTGTCTAACCTTTCCTCTGCAGCTGCCTGTTTATATACCCTATTTTAGAAGCCAGTGGATACCCCCTCCCCCATCAATCATTTGTGTGACTATTTTTACCCATTCAATTGCCCAATTACCAGGGAATAGGTACTCAAGGCAGATCCCTTCCAACCTACCTCTTGTCCCATGAAATTGTCTCTTGTATGGACATCTTGTTGCCTTCTCCCAGACAGTTTGTTTAGAAATGCAGGTCAGGACTACTTCCTGTAACTTGTCATCAGGCCTAGCTTTGCTTACACAAAGGTCTGTTCCTAAGCTATGCCCTTGGTCCGATAATGACCTTAGTTCTTGTCAGCATAAATGGTCTGCTGGAGACTTTTAACCAAAGAGGGAGAGAGACCTATTTCTATAAGCATTCAGTTAATTTCTCAAGATTTTATAAAGCCATTAGGTTGCCATTTCTTACAGGAGTTTCAGTATTTTAGCCCAGGGATGGTGAAGAAATGGCAATATAATTTCCAAATCAGGATGGCATTTTCCACTGAGTCTGTGCTGACCGTCAACCACCCATTTATACTAATCCTACATTAATCCCATATTCCCTACCACATCCCCTCCTACATTAATCCCATTTTCCCTACCAACTACCTACACTAGGGGCAATTTACAATGGCCAATTTACCTATCAACCTGCAAGTCTTTGGCGGTGGGAGGAAACCAAAGCACCCGGTGGAAACCCATGCGGTCACAGGGAGTACTTGCAATCTCCACACAGGCAGTACCCAGAACTGAACCCGGGTCGCTGGAGCTGTGAGGCTGCGGTGCTAACCACTGCACCACTGTGCCGCCTAAGGCACATAGGCAATTTTTATTCTAACATGGGATAATTTGTTTAGCAATGTTATTTTACCAGACCTGATGGGGGCATTCTTCTCGCTTGAATCTGATTCCTATCTACTTTTTCAAGAGCATTGGCAGACCATGGACAAGTAGGTGCAAACAAACTAAAAATAATTGAATGGTACACAGTTAGGTGTAAACGCAGGAATGTTTAATTTTTAAAAAAACAATGATTCTTGCAAATAGGATAATTGCACTTTCTATCTCCTGCAATGCAAACTTCTTATGCAAATTAATCTTAAAATACTGTGTGTTTCAGCTTCCTCTTTCCAAGAATACACCAATTCCATACTATCTCCAACTTATTTTATGACCTGTCAATCAAACAAATCCAAGATTCTCAACTGCAACCTGATCTGTAAGTGAATTCAGATTTTCAAGAATACAGAACATGCACATTCTATCCTTAAGAGAATACAGAACTATATATTATTTTAAATGCTTTAATAGGATATATCTTTCACTTGTGTGCTTCTCATACAAGCTTCGCTATTTTGGAAGCGTGCAGCCCGTGATTTCCTGTCTATTCATTTTAATAGACAGTCCTGGGCTGCTCCATGTGATTTTCCAATATGTGTTGCCAGTGGGAGATTCTTCATGCTGGAAATGCACAAGCAAAAAGTTTACACTCATGTTCTTGCCATGATAAAGGAGCACTAATTTACCACTAAGAGATATATTTGTGTTTAGTAAATGTCAGTCACACACCAGAGCCCCGATTATTTATGGGGAGGGAATGGAGGCTAATGGTTGCAGGGAGGGGAGGCTGGAAATACTGGGAATGTGGAGGCCGTGCCAAATTAAGTAGCAGGGCCTTGTTATCAGTTTTCTTTTTACTTCGTTTCCCACCCAGCAGCTGGGCAGATTGAGATGTTTGTCATCTGGCAGGCAGGAAAACCCGTGATAGAATACCGCAGTGGGGACAGTCTCCAGCAACCAGGAAATATCACTTGTTGAAAGAGAGGTGGGATGAGTCGGAGCAGCAAAGATTGCCAGGATGGTGAGGGCTATCGGATCAGCAAAGATTGTGGGGGTTGGTATCTGGCCAGAAATCAAGTGGAAGGGGGTCCGCCAAAGACTTGGTGGGGGGATATCGAACCAGCCATCGGGGGTGGGTTGGGGGGGATGATAGGAGGGGTAAAAGGAAGTGATCAGGAGAGATTGTGGGCTTGGTTATGGTGGGGGGGGGGCAGTAGGGGGTGATGTTGGGGCGAGTGGCTGTTCACAGCAGAGGATTTGCTTCAGGGGGCAGGGTGAGCACTCCTGCTCCAAGTGGTCCACAAGCAGTGCTCTTTAAAAAGCACTTACCTGCTGGTTTCAGCTGCTCTTGCCTCCCTTTAGCTGCAGGGTTTCCAGAGCTCTGGGAAATCCAGCCTGCAGTGTTTTCAAATTCAAATGGCTGCCAAAGTCTGAAGAAAGAAGCCTCGTTATAATTATAATCATGGACCCTCCTCTCCAGAGCAAATTACTTAGATGCCCCAAATCCACCACATTTAAAATGCAAGTAGATGTGTTTGCGATTGGTTGGAGTCAGTTTTCACATATTTGCTGATTTAATCCCCACCCAACCCTCTGCTGCCTATCGTTTGGTGAGGGAGGGGCAAAACTCCCAAGCACCACAGATGCTATCCTTAATTACAAATGCAAAACGATTGCCTTTTTAAAAAAAAAAGTGAATGAAAGTTGGTAATTGATCTGCAACATGAAATTTACAAGCAATTACAACTGTCCTTTGATTGTCCTCAGCAGTTTGTAAATAGCTACGTTTTAATTTGTTTGGATTCACCTAGTTGGAGCAGTGGCCCAAACTGTACAGGCCAGGTTAGCAGCTGAACACCATAACTGTGTTTTATACTTGTGTGTGTATATAGTAGAACATTTGCTGTTTCCTAGAATGAGTCCACAATGGACAGGGTGACAAGAGACTTGCTGTTACTGTATCTAATAATTTCACAATATATAATTATTATGTTTGCCTTCTCTCTAATAAAGATAAGTTTGTTCCTGATTGCCTGTATCCTAATTCCTCTTAGTACTTTGTACAACAGAAGATAGTATCTAAATATTTGGTTTTCTCCCAAGGCAGTTTTGAAAGGAGTTTATTTTGACTGTATGCTAACAAAGTGAATAAATGTTTCCAAAATTGCACAAGTGCTACAGGATTGTAGGAGATGAATTAATGACCTGAAATGGGTGGCAAAATAAAAGTTGAATATATGACCTGAGATATTGAAGAAAAGTACTTTGAGAATGTGATCACCCAACAGTTTCATTTATTCAAAGAGGGAAAATATATACTTCTGCAAAGTTTCAGAAGTCCAGTGTAAAATATATATTTTTTAAAAGTCTTCCACCATCACCATCCTTGGGTATGTCTTGTCCCACCAGTAGAACAGACTCACCAGATATCGTAGCAAATGATACACAATTGGGAGGGAGTGGCCCTGGGAGTCCTCAACATTGATTCCGAACATCACAAATTCCTATGGTATCAGATCAAACATAGGCAAAGAAAATCTCTGCTGATTATCACCTACCACCCTCGCTCAGCTGATGATTCAGTACTCTTCCATGTTGAATACCACTTGAAAGAAGCATTGAGGGTAGCAAGGTCATAGAATGTACCGTGGGTGGGGACTTTGATGTCCATCACCAAGACTGGCTCAGTAGCACCATTACTGACTGAGCTGGATGAACCCTGAAGGACATAGCTGTCAGTGCTGTGGCAAATGGTGAGAGAACCAACACCAGGGGAAAAACCTACTTGACCTCATTCTCACCAATCTACCAGCCACAGGTGCAACTATCCACCACAGTATTGGTGGGAGTGACCTCTGTGCAATACTTGTGGAGATGAAGTCCCATCTTCACATTGAGGATACCCTCCCATCATACTGTGTGGCACCACCACAGTGTTAAATGGGATAGGTTCAGAACAGATCTGGCAGATCAAAACTGGGCATCCATGAGGCACTGTAGGCTACCAGCAGCAGCAGAACTGTATTCCACCACAACCTGTAACCCCATGGTCCAACATATCCCTCACTGTACCATTTCCATCAAACCAGGGATCAACATTGGTTCAATGAGGAATGCAGAGGAGCATGCCAGGAATAGCACCAGGCATATCTAACAATAGCGAAGCTGCAACACAGGACTGCACGCATGCTAAACAGCGGAAGTAGCATGCTATAGACCGAACTAAACAATCCCACAACCAATGGATCTGATCAAAGCTCTGCAGTCCTGCCACATCCAGTCATGAATGGTGGTGGACAGTTAAGCAAATAACACAAGGAGGAGGCTCCATGAACATACCCATCCTCAATAATGGCAGAGCCCAGTACTTGAGTGCAAAAGACAAGGCTGAGTGTTTGCAACCATCTTTAGCTGGAAGGGCTGAGTGGATGATCCATCTCTGACTCCTCGAGATCCTCAGCATCACAGAGGCCAGACTTCAGCCAATTCAATTCACTCCATGTGATATCAAGAAACGGCTGAGCACACTGAATACAGCGTAGGCCTCTGGGTCCTGACAATAACATCCTAGCTATGGTGCTGAAGAGGTCCAGAACGAGCTGCTCCAGTACAGCTACAACACTGCTATCTACCTGACAAACTGGAAAATTGCCCAGTTCTGTCTTGTCCATAAAAACAGAACAAATCCAAACCAGCCAATTACCAACCATCAGTCTACTCTCAATCATCAACAAAGTGATAGTGAAAATAAAACTGCTCACCATTCAAAAATAATCCAGGAAGGCAAAGATAACACCCGGCTTCCCTTCACATCACTAAGCTTTTTCTCTGCCTCCTCCACCCTCACTTCGAACAATAAATGTAATGAGCTCATGCACTTTTTTTGTTACAAAGATACTGAGACTATCCGATTAGCTGCCTCTGCTGCTTCCCTCCCTTTCCCTAACTTACCTGACCTCACTTCCTCTAAGGTTCTCCCTTGCCCTAACCCTGATTTTGCACCTTTCTTTAGTTTCTCTCCTATCTCCCCTCATATCCTCTCTGAGCTCATCTTGTCCATGAGACCCACCTCTTGCTCTCTACACCCTATTCCTACGAAACTTCCCTTCCTGGGTCCTCTGTTAGCTGACATTATCAAATACAGTTCTTTGACAGCTGACCACAAGATTCTGCTTCACTGCCTTCACACCGCCATCTGCTGGGTGGGACTGCACTGGCCTAGTTTCATTTGTATCTATCCTGTCATAGCCAGAGAATCACCTGCAATGGCTACTCTTCTCCCTCACATGCCATTACCTCTGTTGTGCCCCAAGGATCTATCTGTGCCCCCTCTCTCAGTTGCATGCTGCTCCTCCATGACATCATCAAAAATCATGGCGTCAATGTCCATGTGTACACTGACAGTAATCAGCTCTATGTCTCCTCCACCTCTCTTGACCCCTCCTCTGTTTCTAACTTGTCTGACATCCAATATTGAATGAGCAGAAATTTCTTCCAATTAAACAGCATCATCTTCGGTCCTCACCACAAATTCTGTTCCTTCGTCACTGACTCCATCTCTCCCCCTGGCAACTGCTGAACCAGACTGCTTGCAACCTTGGTGTTATATTTGACCCTGAGGTGAGCTTCCTACCACACATCCCCACCATCACTAAGACCACCTAATTCCATCTCCTGAACATTGCCTGACTTCGATCTTTCCTCAGCTCATTTGCTGGAACGCTGATCTGTGCCTTGTTACTTCTAGTTTTGATTGTTCCAACGCACTCCTGGCCTGTCTCCCACGTCCTACTCACTGCAAATTTGAGGCCATTCAAAATTCTGCTGCCTGTGTCCTAACATGCACTAAGTCTCACTCACCCATCTCCCCTATACTCACTGATTTACACTGAGTCTCAGTCAAGCAATATCTCTCATCCTTGCTTTCAAATCAGTCCATGGCCTCGCCCCACCCTAATTTTGCAATCTCCTTCTGCCCTATAACCCCCTGGATCTGTGGGCTTTGCCAATCTGTCTTCTTGAGCATTGTTGATTTTAATCATTCCATCGTTGGTAGCTATGGCTTCAGCTGGCTAGGCCAGGGGTCAGCAAATTTTCTTACCTGAAGAGCCTTTTTAAAAGAAATTTGCCAAAAAATAAAAACTATTGGGAGCTGCATGCCAAAAGTTCGGCATTTCTCACCAAATACTTGGCAAACTGCCAAATGCATTTGGTTGTATGCATAATTTACATATATAATAAATAAACAACATGTATTGAAGTTATGTATCAATAGAAAAAAATCAAAACTAAAATAGACCTAACCCTGAATTATTGCGTTTGTTTTTACTTTTTTAACTATAATTTTGTCAGTAATCTTTAAAACATACTATAATCAAAGATCTGTAGAATTAAGACAATTTTTTGGCAATTGATTCTCATGGTTTAAAAAAAAAGCTTTTCATTGCACATTCATCTCCACTATATTAGAAACAATAATGTTCGCAACCATAAAACCTATTCCTCGAACCAAAGGCATTATCTATAACCATGGTGCAGCTATACCACTCAAACAAGTTTATTTCGAGCATGATGATGATATTTTACGTTAAAATAATCATTTGAAATCATAAAGTGCAGCATATTTATTACCATTTTATCACCACAATAAAAACACTGCTCTTACTTTTCTTGACTTAAGTTTTTTAGGCTTTTTTCATGTTAAAGCGATCCAGCTAGAAAAGGTTGGGAGCTGCAAATGAGATGTTAAGGAACCGTATGCGGCTCTGGAGTCGCAGGTTGCAGATCCCTGGCCTAGGCCCTAAGCTCTTGAATTCTCTCCCTATATCTCTCTGCCTCCCTTTCTCTCTTTCCCTCTTTAAAATCTATCTCTTTGATCGAGCTTTGGTCATCTGGCCGAATATCTCCTTATGCAGCTCTATCAAATGTTGTTCCATAACACTTCTGTAAAGCACCTTTGACTTTTTATTGTGTTAAAGGTGCTATATAAGTGCTAGTAGTAGTAGAAGAACAGAGTCCTCCAATGAATGCAGAGGAGACACCCTTATCCTGCTCTGCTTATACATTCCTAAACCTCAGAAAAGGCTGATGTAAAACGCAAGGACCCTCAAATCCTTAGACAACAGGAACCAAGATCTGATCAAGATATTACCCAAAGGACATGATCCATGTCATCCATTCTGTGCTGCCATGTAATTGGAAGATCCCTCGTTTGTAACATGGATTTACCAGTGTCCTATAATAACTGGAAGCTCTGCAATAAATTGTGCCAAACTCAAGCTGTCATTATCTCCATTGTGGACATAAAGCCTGTTGGAGGGTGACCATCTGATCCATGAACAATATGCAGGGGAATGTTGCAGTGTGGTAATGACTAGATGCACGCTGGCATGCCATTGGAGCAGGTGCCATTGGGAGAGGAGATTGATTGGAAGGTCATAACTCTTGGAAAGCAGACCTTCTCCAAGTTGTGCTTTCATGTTGCTATTCAAAGCTTTCTTGAGTCATCTAAAGGTGAGGCCAGATTCCAATTTTCCTGTGGCTGTGGTGGAGGCAGGCAATACTTGGTAAATATAATAAATCAGCATTTTAATACATTTATTGCTAAAATAGATATTGATAACATTGAATAAAAAGGAAATGTATGTCTATTTAGCACATGCAGTTACATTAATGCACAAAATTACTGTGCCAGGCACACTTGATAACTCAGCAAACAGTGAGTAACTGAGCCATACAAACCAAGTAAATTCCACCTGCAAAACTTAATCTGTGTTGTATTAGCTGATCTCAACTGATGTAGTAATAAAGGGGGGGAGGGAATGGCTACAGTTGGACTTTGTGTTCTTGGATTGGGAAGGAGTAATCAGCCAGAATCCCTTACAACTGAATATTATCCAGAAACCCCTCTGTAAGCAAGTGTGTATGGACAGCATCAGGCTCTGATGTGATTTCCTTCTGGTTGATGAGCCTGCTCACACTCCTTGTCAAGAGTAACATAAAGAAGAACTTTTTTGGGAGGTACCAGGGAGTCTACGTTGCCCATGCAAGAAATAAATATTTTTAAAAGAAAATTCATTGGAAAAAAAAACTAATGTGGTAGGGAAAAAATAATACAGCTCTAAACAGTCTCCTGCTGTGCTGTACCTTTCTATGATTCCACAGGAGCTATGGTAGGCCATTTTTCATTGGAAATCCTATTAATGCACAACCTGATAGCATTAGAAGGAATAGTGACTGGTACATTTGGACAGTTTTACATTGGAATTCCCATAGCATATGTTTACATCGTTTTTAAAAGAGCACAAGGCCCATGTAAAAATGTTAACATTGGTAGATGTGGATTGGAACCCTTCAGAGCTTTACTGTTTCCAGGATGTAATTGTAACAGTTCTGCAGAACTGCTGAAAGGTTGTCGACCTGAAATGTTGACATTCTTTCTTCCTCAACAGATGCTGACTGTGACCTGCTGAGTATTTCCAAAATTTACTGTTTTTATTTCAGCTAGATTGAAACTGAGTTGACAGGTTAGAGTGTAAAGATAATAAAGCTCTGGAAACTGGGATCTTTTTGGTATTCACACAGAGCAGTAAGTGGCTGCAGCTCGATGAACTTCGGCTCAGAGTTAATGAGCTTTGGACACTGCACTACATCAAGGAGGGGGGAAAGATTGTATTAAATCAAAGGAAGAGGCTTACAAAAGTTGCCAAAAAAGTAGTAAGCCTGAGGATTGGGGACATTTTAGAATTCAGCAAAGGAGGACCAAGGAACTGATGAAGAAAGGGAAAATAGAATATGAAAGTAAACTAGCGAGTAAAAATGGACTGTAAAAGCTTCTATAGTTATGTAAAAAGGAAAAGATTAGCAAAAACAAATGTGGGTCCATTACAGGCAGAGACAGGAGAATTTATAATGGGGAATAAGGAAATGGCAGAGAAACTAAAAAACCTCCCAGAAATACTAGAGAACCAAGAGACTAGAGAATGTAGAACTGAAAGAAATTTGTATTGGTAAAAAAGTAGTACTGAAGAAATTAATGGGACTGAAAGGTGGTAAATCACCTGGACCTGATGATCTACATTCCAGAATGTTGAAAGAGGTGGCTGTAGAGATATTAGATGCAAGGGTGGTCATCTTCCAAAATGTTATGGATTTTGGAACAGTTCCTGCAGATTGGAAGTTAGCAAATGTAACCCACTATTTAAGAAAGGAGGGAGAGAGAAAATGGGGAATTACAGACCTGTTAGCCTGACAGCAGTAGTAGGGAAAATGCTGGAATCTATTATAAAGAATGTGATAACTGGACACTTAGAAAATAATGGTAGGATTGGGCAGAGTCAACATGTATCTGAACGTGCAGCATTCATAACAAAATGGATGAATTGATAGCACAATTAGAAATAAATATGTGTGACCTGAGAACCATTTCAGAGACATGGTTGCAAAGTGACCAAGGCTGGGATTTAAATGTTCAAGAGTATTTGACATTTTGGAAGGGCAGAAAGCTGGAAAATGGTGGTGGGGTAGCTCTGTTAATTAAGGATAATTTTAGTACAGCAGTGAGAGATGACCTTAGTTTGGAAGATCAAGATGTAGAATCAGTTTGGGTAGCAATAAGAAATAGCAAAGGTAAGAAGTCACTAGTGGGAGTAGTTTATAGGCCCCTAACAGTAGCTACACAATAGAACAGAGTATACAGGAAGAAATAATGGGGGCTTATAAGAAAACTGCAATAATCATGGGTGATTTTAATCTTCATATAGATTGGACGAATCAGATTGACAAAGGTAGGCTGGAAGATGAGTTCATAGAGTCTATTGGAGACAATTTCTTAGAGCAGTACATTCTAGTGCCAGCCAGGGAGTGGATTATTTTAGACCTGGTAATGTGTAATGAGACAGAGTTAATTAATGACCTTATAGTAAAGGAGTCCCTAGGCAACAGTGATCAGAACAATGATAGAATTTCACATTCAGTTTGAGGGTGAGACTAGTTAAATAAAGGCAATTACAAGGGTATGAGGACAAAGTTGGCTAAGATGAATTGGGAAAATAGATTAAAAGATAGGACAGTAGAGAAGCAGTGGGAGACATTTAACGAGATATTTCATAACTCTCATCAAAGATATATTCAATTGAGAAAGAAAGACTCTGGGAAGGATGCACCATCTGAGGCTAACTAAGGAAGTTAACGATAGTATCAAATTGAAAGAAAAAGCGTACAATACTGCAAAGATTTGTGGTAGGTCAGAATCTTGGGCAGATTTAGAAATAGTAGAAGGGTTAGTTACCACAGGACACAGATATAGGGTAATTGGCAAAAAGAATCAGAATCAGAGGTGCCCCGAGGGGGAAAAAGTTAGGCAGCAAGTTGTTATAATCTGGAATGCACTGCCTGAAAGAGTGATGGAAACAGATTCAATAATAACTTAAAAAAGAGAATTGGACAAAAAATTGAAAAGGAACAGTGGCGCAGTGGTTAGCACCGCAGCCTCACAGCTCCAGGGGCCCGGGTTCAATTCTGGGTATTGCCTGTGCGGAGTTTGCAAGTTCTCCCTATGACCATGTGGGTTTTCGCCGGGTGCTCCGGTTTCCTCCCACAGCCAAAGACTTGCAGATTGATAGGTAAATTGGCCATTATAAAATTTCCCCTAGTGTAGGTAGGTGGAAGGGAATATGGGATTACTGTAGGGTTAGTATAAATGGGTGGTTGTTGGTCGGCACAGACTCGGTGGGCCGAAGGGCCTGTTTCAGTGCTGTATCTCTAAATAAAATAAAATAAAAACAATTTGCTGAACTATGGGAAAAGAACAGGAGAGTGGGGTGAATTGGATAGCTCTTTCAAAGAGTCGACACAGGCAAAATTGGTTGCATAGCTGCCTTCAGTACTTTATTATTCACTGAGGAATCATTGAATGGTTAAGGTGTGTTGTATTCTGCAAACATTTGTGAATGTTGTGGCGATCTGTTCAAACCAGCATGGGCCAAAGATAACTGATAGTTGTAACGACAGCGTCAACTACCAGAAATCGTAGTGCAAGATGGTAGTGCGCAGAACCTGTAATAGAATCATGACATACGTCAGCAGATTTGCTAAGCTCTGGAGGTGATAGTGTATGCTCCTAATTGACAGCATTCATATTGTGCCTGATCTGTCAAATATCTACTGCAACCTGTAATACTACTTGCAACAAAACTGACACAGTTTCATTCCGTCAAATGATTTCTTTGAACTTTAGCAATGCTGCAACAATTTATTGTGATAATTCAGCTTCAAATGTTGTCATGCCCCCCATCTGATTAAGCAATGTTTCCTTTTTTCCTTGCTTAGCAGTCAATCAGTCATGGAGTTATACAGCACAGAAACAGGCCCTTCGGCCCATCATGTCTGTGCCAACCATCAAGCACCTATCTATTCTAATCCCGTTTTCCAGCAATTGACCCGTGGCCTTGTATGCTATGGCGTTTCAAGTGCTCATCTAAATACTTCTTAAATGTTGTGAGGGTACCTGCCTCTACCACCCCTTCAGGTAGTGTGTTCCAGATTCCAACCACACTCTGGTGAAATTTTTTTTCCTCAAATCCCCTCTAAATCTCCTGCCCCTGTCTCCTGTTGCATGTAATATTAACTTCCTATATACAGAATTATGGTTGTTAAGCTTAATTAATTGATTTTAAAAATCTTATGTCCGTATTTAAAATGGAAATTGTCACTACAAACAAGTCACCCTGTAGTTGTACAATTTGGCCACGGGGGGTGGCGTTTCCCCACAAATAGCTCAAAATGCTTTTTGAAACTGTTTGATCTACAACCTTTTCCTCAATTCAAATTTCTATGTCAAAACTAAGAAAATAAAATTAAAATTATATTCTTCAGAAAAGCAGGATTAAATTGATCCATTAAATTATCTTTTAATGCCTTCATCAAATATTTCACTTGAAACCTCAACCCCTCCTGACAGCTCTTGGCTTGTCATAAAGCCATTATGGCACAGAAGGAGGCCATTCGGCCTATCGAGTCCATGCCAGCTCTCTGTAGAGCATTTCCCCCACTCTGCCCCCATAGCCCTGCAAGTTTATTTCCCTCGAGTGCCCATCCAATTTCCTTTGAAGTCATTAATCGTCTTCGCTTCCACCACCTTTGGAGGCAGCAAGTTCCAGGTCATTACCACTAGCTGCATAAAAAAAGTTCTTCCTTACATATCCATAACATCTCTTGCCCAAAACTTTAAATTTGTGTCCTGTAGTCCTTGTATGATCAGCTAATGGGAACAGCTTTTCTTTATCTACCTTATCTTGTACAACTCTATCAAATCTCTCCTCAATCTCCTTTGCTCCAAAGAGAACAACCCCTGCTTCTCCAACTTAATCTATATAGAACCTTGGTATACATTTAAAATACTGTGCAACGTTCGTGTCTTCATATTACAGTAAGAATATAGAGGCACTGCAGAAGGTGCAGAAAAGATTTGCAAGAACCTAGAGGCTATAACCATTAGGAAAAATTGAACAGGCTGGGGCTCTTTTCTCTAGAAAAGAAGATTGAGAGGTGACCTAATAGAGATCTTTAGAATTATGAAAGCGTTCGAATGGGTAGATGTAAGAAGATCTTTCCACTTGTGGGAGAGTCCAAAACTAGGGACCATAAATGGTAGTCACTAATAAATCCAATAAGGAATTCTGGAGAAATTTCCTTACTCGGAGAATGGTGAGAATTGGAATTCATTGCCACATGGAGTGGTTGAGGTGATTAGCGTAGATGCATTTAAGGGGCAACTGGATAAGTATATGAGAGAGAGAGGAATAGAAGGTAGGTAAGGGGTTCAAGGAGAGGAGATTTCGCCTGAGTGAGACGTAGTCAGAGTGTGAAGGTGGGAATTTGGTTCATGTGGGAATTCAGTACAGGGGGAAAAAAGAATTTATGTATGATGTTCCAGCAAAGAAGGTAAGCAGTTGTTGAACATTTTCAGTTTTTCTCTTATCTAAACTAAGGAATTTTATTTGGGGTTAGTATAACATTAATTGAAAGAATAAGAATCTTCTGAAACTCAGGTAATTTATTAGAAAGGTTATATTAGTAGTAGTAAGGTTTACCACCAGTAGTCAAGCCTAGTAGTAGTGCGGCTTACTTGTAGTGGGGTTTATTAATTTATTTTTCTTAATTTATAATTAACACATAATAAAAATGGCAGGGCAGGTGATGTGTTGCGGCTGCTATATGTGGGAGCTGGTGGACGCCAGTGGCAAACACATCTGCAGTAAGTGTCTGCAGCTTGAGGAGCTTCAGCTTGGAGTCAATGAGCTGGAGGCTGCGATGCATCAGGAAGGGAGTAAGTCACCTGGACACTTCGTTCCAGAAGGCAGTCACACCCCTTAGGATAGGGCTTTCTGATTTAGTCCGTGGTCAGGGACAGGAGGGTGTGACTGCGAGTGAGGCAGATAAGGGGATTGAGAAGGCAGAAGTGGAGGAGCCTCAGCCCTTGCAATTGTCCAACAGGTTTGAGGTTCTTTCAGCTTGTATGGATGAGAGCGAGGGCTGCAGGATGGATGAGCGAACTGACCGTGGCACCGTGGTACAGGAAGCCATTTAAGGGGGGGGCAGGGGAGTAAATAGGAAGTAGTGGTAGTAGGAGACAGTATAGTCAGGGGATAGACACAGTTCTTTGCGACAAAGAGCGAGTGTCCAAAAGGCTGTGTTGCCTGCCCAGTGCCAGGGTTCGGGACATCTGCTCGGGGCTGGAAAGGATCCTGGAGTGGGTGGGGGGGGAGGTGGGATCCAGTTGTGATGGTCCACATGTGTACCAATGACATAGATAGGATTAGGAAAGAGGTTCTGCATAGGGAATACAAGAAGATAGGGGCTAAATTAAAAAGCAGAACCTCAAAGGTAATAATCGCTGTTTCATTACCTGAGCCACAAGCAAATTGGTGTAGGATAAATAAGATTAGACAGTTAAATGCGTGGCTCAAAGGTTGGTGTGGGAGAAATGGGTTTTGATTCATGGGGCATTGGCACCAGTACTGGGGAAAGTGGGAGCTGTACCGTTGGAACTGTTCACCTGAACTGTGCTGGGCCCATTGTTCTGGCAAGTCATATAACTAGTGCAGTAGAGAGGGCTTTAAACTAATTATTGGGGGCAAGGGATCAAGTGAGGGAAGATGTGATAATTTAAAGAGCGAGAAGACAAGACAGCAAGATAGCAATAAGGAAAATGATAATCAGAATATGGCAGTGTACAAACTTAGAGTGCACCAGCAGATAAGGCTGAAAGTTGTGAACTGATGGGGTGGGGGCTGGGTGGGGAGAGGGTTCGGGTGAAGAGAAATTTAGAAATCCAAAGAGAAAGGTTGAGGCATTGGAACAGTATAGCATTGTGGGTAAAGACGAGCAGAATGGGACAGGAAGGGACAGAGAATTTAACAAAGGTTGTACATTAGCGAATAGAAGTAGAAAAATGAAATTCAAGGTTCTATATCTGAATGCGCAAAGCATCTGAATAAGATAGATGAACTAGTGACACAGATAGATCTAATCACCATTACAGAAACATGGTTACAAGGTGATCAAGGTTGGGAAATAAATATTCCAGGGTACACAATATTTCAGAAAGACAGACAGAATGGCAAAGGAGCAGGGGTAGCACTGATAGTAAAGGATGACATTTGGACATCAGTGAGAAAGGATCTGGCCTCAAAAGATCATGAAGTAGAATCAGTATGGGTGAAAATTAGGGATAGCAAGAATCAGAAAACACTGGTGGGAGTAGTTTATAGGCCCTGTAACAGTGGTTATACCATTGGACAGAGGATTAAACAAGAAATTATTGGAGCTTGTAACAAAGGCAATGTAATAATTGTGGGGGACTTTAATCTTCATATAGACTGGGACAATGAAATTGGCATTGTGGTCTAGAAAATGAGTTTGTAGAATGTTTTCGGGACAGTTTCTTGGAGCAATACATTATGGAATCGACTAGGGATAAAGCTATCTTTAGATCTAGTATTGTGTAATGAAGCTGGGTTAATTATTAATGTTATAGTAAAAGATCCACTGGGAAATAGTGATCATAACACCATTGAATTCCACGTTAAAGTTTGAAAGTGACATATTCCAATCAAAAAAGGAAGTTTAAACATAAACACAGCCAATGACGTAGGTATGAGGGGAGAACTGGCTAAGGTAAATTGGGTAAATAGACGAAAAGGTATGGTGGTAAATGAATAGTGGGAAACCTTTAAAGAAACAATGCATAATGTTCAATAAAAATACATTCCATTGAAAAACAAAAACTCAGCCAGAAAGACCCATCTGTGGCTCACTCAGGAAGTTAAGAATAGTATTAGATTAAAAGAAGAGTCATACAATGTTGTAAAGAAAAGAGTAGCAAGTCTGAGGATTGGGAGTGTTTTAGAAACCAGCAAAGGGCCACTAAAAAGTTGATAAAAAAAAGGAAAAAAATAGAATGAGAGTAAACTAACCAGTAACATTAAAAATAGATTGTAAGAGCATGGTATATTAAAAAGGAAGAGAGTAGCTAAAATAAATGTTGGTCCCTTAGAAGCAGAGATAGGAGAAATTATCAAGGGGAATGAGGAAATGACAGAGGCATTGAACAAATATTTTGTATCTGTCTTCACAGTAGAAGACACAAGTTTTGTGCCAGAAATAAGCAGTAACCTAGGGCTGAAAAGAGTGAGGAAATTAAGGAAATTCATAACAGCAGAAAAAAAGTATTGGAGAAACTTAAGGGACTAAAATCCGACAAATCTCCAGGACCCGATGGCCTGCATCCTAGGGTTCTAAAGAAGCTAGCTGCAAAGATAGTGGATGCGTTTGTTATGATTTTCCAAAATTCCTTAGATTCGGGAATGGTCCCATCAGATTGGGAGTTGACAAATGGTACACTGCTTTTCAAGAAAGGAGGGAGAGAGAAAACGGTGAGCTACAGGCCTGCTAGCCTAACATCAGTTATTGGAAAAGTGAAAGATTCTGTTAAGGAAATCTTAAAAATGCACTTAGGAAAGTACAGTGAGGATGTAACCAGTAGGGTAGATAATGGAGAACCAGTAGATATAGTATACTTGGATTTCCAAAAGGCATTCGATAAGGTGACACACAAAAGGTTAATAGGCAAGATAAGGGTTCATGGATTTGTGAGTAATTTATTAGCATGGATAGAAGATTGGTTAATGGACAAGAAGCAAAGCGTGGGCATAAACGAGCATTTTCAAGTTGGCAGGCAGTGAATAGTGGAGTGTGCAAGCATCAGTGCTGGAGCCTCAGCTATTTACAACGTATATCAATAACTTAAATAAAAAGACAGAGAGTAATGTATCTAAGTTTGCTGATGATACAAAGGTAGGTGGAAAGGTAAGCTGTGGGGAGGACATGGAGAGGCTGCAAAGAGATATAGACAGGTAAAGTGAGTGGACAACAAGATGGCAGATGGAGTATAATGTAGGGAAGTGTGAAGTTGTGCACTTTGGTCATAAGAATAGAAAAGCAGAATATTTTTCAAAAGGTATGAAACTTGTAAGTGTTGATGTTCAAAGAGATTTGGGTGTGCTTGTACAAGGAATGCAGAAAGTTAACATGTTGGTACAGCAAGCAAGTAGGAAGGCAAATGGCATGTTGGCCTTTATTGCAAGGGGATTGGAGTACAGTAATAAAGAAGTCTTTCTAGAATTGTAGAGGGTTTTGGTGAGACCACATCTGGAGTGCTGTGTGCAGTTTTGGTCTCCACATTTAAGAAAGGATATACTTGCATTGGAGGTGGTACGGCGAAAGTTCACTTAATTGGAACCTGGGATGAGGAGATTATCCTATGATGAGAGGCTGAGTAAATTGGGCTATATTCTCTTGAGTTTAGAAGAGTGAGAGGTGATCTCATTGAAACATGCAAGATTCTGAAGGGGCTGAATAGGGTAGACACTGAGAGATTGTTTCCATTGGTTAGGGAATCTAAAACACAGGGGCATAGTCTCAGGATAAGGGGTGATCATTTAGGACTGAGATGAGGGTTGTGAATCTTTATAATTCGGTACTCCAGAGGTTGTGGCTGCTCCATCGTTGAATGCATTTAAGGCTGGGATAGACAGATTTTTGGTCTCTCAAAGTCAAGGGATATGATGAGTGGGTGGCCAAGTGGAGTTGAAGCCGAAAATCAGCCATGATCATATTGAATGGTGGAGCAGGCTCGATGGGCCATATGGTCTACTCCTGCTCCTATTTTTTGTGTTCTTGTGTTATGTTGATAGAGTGAGATGAAGCAAGGTGGGAGGAGGCTCGTGCGGAGCATAAACACCAGTATAGACCAGTTGAGTTCAACGACCTGTTCCTGTGCTGTAAAATTCTATGTATCTCAGTTGGTGACCTAATTTAACACACACATTTGCCCCAAGTGTGTGTTCTGTCTGATGTCATGACAGAACATGGACCACAATATTAAGAAGTACATTTCAGGTGGCTTTTCAGGGTACAGGAGAAATGTAGCAAGGGGCACAGATCTGCAAATTCACAAATGAGACTAGGAACACTCTCTCTCCAACCAAACGTGTTGGCTCCCCACATCTTTTAGGTCATTTGTTACCCATACAAAAAGACTTGTTCTGCAAAGTTACAAGAGGGCTACAACTGTTTGGGTTTGACACATCCTGAGCCTTTTCAAAAATCCTCATAGAATTTCGCATCTCTATATTCAGGAACACCTCAGGCAAGAAGAATCAATACATTTTCCAACACATTTCCAATTTGCAAATGGACCTTGGGGCACCAGAGTGAGTGTGTTTTATAAATCCTACCTGTGCATACTCCAGAAAGTCATTGAATCCACCCAACAGTAACCTCTTTCCTCCACAGCCCACAAGCTCTCGCCATATAATTGGGGCGTGTTGATGTGTCCAGTCATTTCTTTATTTACCTAATATTTGAAGCTATTTCTTGATAATGTGACACTGAGCTTACTTTACCTTATAGTCTGTGTCTGTGCAGTGTACCTATTTTCCCAGCATGCATCAATACTATTCAGTTAATTCACCTGGTTATTTTGTCTGAACCAGTAGATTGGCATCAGGTTCTTCAATGTCACAGGCTAAACAATCAGTTTCTAACAAGTGCCCCCTAATGGGAACACAACTAATATAACTGGTCAAAAAACTAGAATTCAGTCAGCTCTTCTACTGGAATGTTTTTCTTCAGTTTCAAATAGTTCATACTCATTGCTTCTACTACTTTTGGAAAAAAGCTGGAGATTACATTTCAAAAGCTTTATTCAAGTAAAATTTATCTTGAATGTTTTAAAGCCTTTTGTGGTTGTGTGTGTGATAGAAAGAAAAATTGACAGTGTACTGTTTGTTCTGTACACTTCAGAAAGTGTATGAGAGAGAAAATGTCTTTATGCAAATGTTCAGTTTTCAAAATAATTTAAATTTTGGGAATCAGTTCTCAACTATGCTTTGTTAGAAAAAAGTAATTGCTAATTCCAGACACAGGAGAGATTTTAAAAAACAAATTGAATTTTATAAGCAAACAACTCATTTCTGAGGGAAATGGATTATAATGGAGAAGGGTAATGTGAAGATGAAAACTGGTTGCTAAGGATGCCTCCAGCCACCTGCCCTTGGGGGAAGTGGCGGTGAATGGGGGAGATAGATGGAAGGTTAAGGGTGAACTGAGTGATTTTAGGGCAAGCAGGATATGAAGCTGGGTTGAGGTAAAGGGGTAGGGGATGCAATGGAGGAATAAGAGGGAAGTATGAGCCTTTAAGAGAAGAGATCAGAAAGGTGGGTGGCAGTACTGATGAGGGAAGACATTGTAGTGTTAGACATGGAGGATGTCCTTGAGGAGGAAAAGACAGAATCCATTTGGTTAGACTTGAGAAGCAAAAAGGGTATGGCTGGGGGTATTTTATAGGCCTCCAAATAGTGAGAGAGAGAGAGGAGCAAATCTGCAGGGAAATCACAGAGATGTGCAAGAACAATATTGGGAGACTTTAATTATTCAAATATTGATTGGGATAATGTTAAAGTAAAGGATAAAGATGGGGAAGAATTTCTGAAATGTGTTCAGGAAAACTTCCTTGACCAGTTTGTTCTCGGTCCAACTCAGATGGAGGCATTTCTGGATCTGGTGCTGGGGAATGGGGTTGGCCAAGTGGATGAAGTGCCTGTGGGGGAACACTTGGGTAAGAGTGATCATCATATCATAAGGTTTAGACTAGTTGTGGAGAACAGCAAGGAACAATCTTAAAATAGAACTTCTAAATTGGAAGAGGGTGAACTTAAGTGGGATGAGAGGGGATCTAGCCAGGGTAAAATGGAACCAAAGATTGACAGGAAAAACTGTAGCAGAACAATGGATGATCTTCAAGGAGAAGATATTTCAGGCAGAGAGTAGGTACATACCAACAAGGGCGAAAGGTAAGGAAACCAAAGCCATGGCTCCTTGGATGACGAGGGCAATAGAGAATATGATAAAACAGAATAAGGGTATATGATGCATGTCAGGTGAATTTTTCAAGCGAGAACCAGGCCATATGCAATAAGTTGAGAGGGGAAGGGAAGAAGAAAATAAGACTGGCAACGAGAGAGTTAGAGAATAGAATGGCAGTTAACATAAAAGGGAACCCACAAATCTTTTTCCGGCATGTAAATAGTAAACAGGTAGTAAGAGGTGGGGTGGGGCCAAGAGGGTGATATATGCTTAGAGGCATAGGGCAAGGCAAGAATACTTAATGAGTTATTTGTATTGATGTTTACTAAGGAAGAGGATGCTGACAAAATATTGGTAGAAACGAAGATGGTAGAGCTAATGGATGGGCTGAAAATTAATAGTAAGGATGTACTGGAAAGGCTGGCTATGCTTGGAATGGATAAATTGCTGGTCCGTATGGCTTGCATCCCAGGTTGCTAAAGGAGATGGAAGTGGAAATAGTGGAAGGGCTTGCCATAATCTTTCAATCTTCGCTTGATATGGGGAGGTGCCAGAGGTTTGGAGAGTGGCAAATGTGACACCCTTATTCAGTGGATTGGTCAGGTAGGCAGAAAAGTGGTAAATGGAATTTAACCCAGAGAAGCGTGAGGTGATGCATTTGGGGAGATCAAGTAAGACAAAGGAATATACAATAAATGGGACGATACTAAGAGGTATAGAGGAAGTGAGGGACCTTGGACTGTATATTGACAGATCCCTGAAGGTAGCGGGACAGGTCAATCAGGTGGTTAAGAAGGCATATGGAATCCTTTATTTATTAGCTGAGGCATAAAATACAAGAGAGTAGGGAGGTTATGCTGGAACTATGTAAAACATTAGTTAGGCCACAACTTGAGTACTGTGTGCAGTTCAGGTTACCTCATTACAGAAAGGATGTAATTGTACTAGAGAGGGTACAGAGGAGATTTACAAGGTTGTTGCCAGGACTGGAAAATTGCAGCTATGAGAAGATTGGATAGGCTGGGGTTGTTCACCTTGGAACATAGGAGGCTGAGGGGAGATTTGATTGGGATGTACAAAATTGTGAGGGACCTGGATAGGGTGGATGGGAAGGGCGTATTTCCCTTAGCAGAGAGGTCAGTGACTAGGGGGCATAGATTTAAAGTGATTGGTAGAAGGATGAGATGGGAAATGAGGAAATATTTTTCACCCAGAGGGTAGTGGGGGACTGGAACTCAGTGCCTGAAGGGGTGGTCGAGGCAGATAACCTCATCTCATTTAAAAGGTACCTGGATATTCACCTGAAGTGCTATAACCTGCAGGGCAGCGAACCAAATTCTGGGAAGTGGGATTAGGCTGGGTGGCTTTTTTTTTCGGCCGACGCAGACATGATGGGCCAAGTGGCCTCTTTCTGTGCCATAAACTTCCTATAACTTTCTATGATTCTATGAAAGCGTGTAGGACATTCCTAGTTACTGCAGGCCAGTTAGTTTAAACATTGGTGGTGGGTAATATTTAAGAAACAATAATCAGGAAATAAATCCAGGCACCTGGAAAGATTTGAGTTAATTCAGGAGAGCCTGCACGGATTTGTAAAAGGCCGATCATGCTTGATCAATCTAATTGAATTTTTTGATGAAGTAACAGAGAAGGTTGATGAAGGGAAAGCAATGGATGTTGTCTATATGGATATTAGGAAAGTCTTTGATAAAAGACCACATAAAAGGCTGGCTAACAAAATTGAGGCTCATGGAATAGGAGGGTCAGTGTCAGCTTGGATAAAAAATTGGTTTAAGGACAGAAAAGAATGAGTCGTGATAAATGTTTTTCAGACTGGAGGGTGGTAAACAGTGGTATTGCCCAAGGGTCAGTGCCAGGACCACTGCTTGTTTTGATATATATATCAATGACTCGGATATTGGAATACAGAGCAGAATTTCAAAATTTGCCAATAATAACAAACTTGTAGGTGTGGCAGACAATGAGTGTGATACCAATCAACTGCACAGGACTTAGATAGGCTAGCAGAATGGGAAGACAAGTGGCCAGTGGAATTTAATACAGAGAAGTGTGAGGTGGCGTATTTTGGCAGAAGGGTTAGGGAGAGGCAGTATAGACTAAATGGTCGAGTTCTAAAGAGTGTGCAGGGACAGAGGGACCTGAGGGCTCATGTGTCATCTTTGAAGATGGCAGGACGTATTGAGAGAGTAGTTAGCAAAGATCTTGGGGTTCATAAATAGAGGTATTGAGGATAAAGCAGGAAAGTTATGCTGAACCTTTATAAAGCTCTGGTTAGGCCACAACCAGAGTATTGTATCGGGTTCTGGTCACCACACTAAAGGAAGGATGTGAGGGTTCTTGGTGCAGGGGAGATTTACCAGAATGGTTCCAGGGATGAGGGAATTTAGCTACAAGGTTAGGTTTTAGAAGCAGGGTTTGCTGTCCTTGGAGCAGAGGAGATTGCGGGGAGATTTGCTAGAGGTGTACAAGATTATGACAGGTTTAGATGAGGTAGACAAAGAAAAGCTGTTCCCATTAGCTGATTGTACAAGGACTAGGAGACACAGATTTAAGGTTTTGGGCAGAAGATGGAGGGAGGATATGAGGAAGAACTTTTTATGCAGTGAGTGGTAATGACCTGGGACTCGCTGCCTCCAAGGGTGCTGGAGGCGGAGACGATCAATGATTTCAAAAGGAAAAAAGATGGGTACTTGGGGGAAATAAACCTGCAGGGCTATGGGGATAGAGCAGGGGAATGAGACTGATTGGGTTGCTCTACAGAGAGCTGGCATGGACTCAATGGGCCGAATGGCCTCCTTCTATGCCGTTATGACTCTGTGAAAGGACATATTTTACCTGCAAACCCCATTCTAAAGGTAGTCTGCACTCGGTGACTCTTTTCCCTGCCACACTACGCCATGTCGCCTCCCATCGAAAGGAAAAGAAAAAGCCAGAAAGAGGAGCAAAAAAAAAGAGATGAGAGAGAAGCCGAAGAGGAAGATAAAGGGAGACATAAACTGGAGAAGAGAGACAAAGAAAAAAAACAGCATCGCAAAGACAGGGTAAGAGAGAGCTCATTTTCTGTGATTTAATGTATGCAATGCCACAGGAGATCAAGAAAACTGTAACAAATGAAGTTTAAATGTGAGAAAGTGTGAGGTCAATTACTTTGGGCCTAAGCAAGATATATAGGTGTATTTTTTAAATGTTAGGAAACTAGGAACTATGGAGATACAAAGCGATTTGGGGTCCTTGTGCAGAAATCAGCTAAAAGCAAGTGGACAGATACAAAAAGTAATTTAAAAAGCTAATGTATATTTTTTTCATACGTGGGATGTGAACGTCGATGGCAAGGCCAGTATTTATTGCTCATCCGTAATTGCCCTTGAGAAGGTGGTGGTGAATGTTGGCTCAAGGGACTGGAGTACAAAGGGATAGAAGTTATGTTATAGTTATATAAAGCTTTGGCCTGACTCCATCTGGAGTACTGTGTTCAGTTCTTGGCACTGCACTTCAGGAAGAATGTATTGGCCTTGGAGGGGATGCAGTTCAAAAAATACCAGGGTTGAAAGGGTTACATTATAAGAATAAGTTGCTTGTATTCCCTTGAGTGTACAAAGAACAAAGAACAGTACAGCACAGGAACAGGCCATTCGGCCCTCCAAGCCCGCGCCGATCTTGATGCCTGCCTAAACTAAAACCTTCTGCACTTCCGGGGTCCGTATCCCTCTATTCCCATCCTATTCATGTATATGTCAAGATGCCTCTTAAACGTCTCGATGGTACCTGCTTCCACCACCTCCCCCGGCAACAAGTTCCAGGCACTCACCACCCTCTGTGTAAAGAACTTGCCTCGCACATCCCCTCTAAACTTTGCCCCTCTCACCTTAAACCTATGTCCCCTTGTAACTGACTCTTCCACCCTGGGAAAAAGCTTCTGACTATCCACTCTGTCCATGCCGCTCATAACTTTGTAAACCTCCATCATGTCGCCCCTCCACCTCCGTCGTTCCAGTGAAAACAATCCGAGTTTATCCAACCTCTCCTCATAGCTAATGCCCTCCAGACCAGGCAACATCCTGGTAAACCTCTTCTGTACCCTCTCCAAAGCCTCCACGTTCTTCTGGTAGTGTGGCGACCAGAATTGCACGCAATATCCTAAGTGTGGCCTAACTAAAGTTCTGTACAGCTGCAGCATGACTTGCCTATTTTTATACTCTATGCCCCGACCGATGAAGGCAAACATGCCGTATGCCTTCTTGACTACCTTATCCACCTGCATTGCCACTTTCAGTGACCTGTGGACCTGTACGCCCAGATCTCTCTGCCTATCAGTACTCCTAAGGGTTCTGCCATTTACTGTATACTTCTCACCTGCATTAGACCTTCCAAAATGCATTAGCTCACATTTGTCCAAATTAAACTCCATCTGCCATTTCTCCGCCCAAGTCTCCAACCGATCTATATCCTGCTGTATCCTCTGACAATCCTCATCACTGTACGCAACTCCACCAACCTTTGCATCGTCCACAAACTTATTTATCAGACCAGCTACATTTTCCTCCAAATCATTTATATATACTACAAACAGCAAAGGTCCCAGCACTGATCCCTGCAGAACACCACTAGTCACAGCCCTCCATTCAGAAAAGCACCCTTCCACTGCTACCCTCTGTCTTCTATGACCGAGCCAGTTCTGTATCCATCTTGCCAGCTCACCTCTGATCCCGTGTGACTTCACCTTTTGTACCAGTCTGCCATGAGGGACCTTGTCAAAGGCTTTACTGAAGTCCATATAGATAACATCCACTGCCCTTCCTTCATCAATCATCTTTGTCACTTCCTCAAAAAACTCAAGCAAATTAGTGAGACACGACCTCCCCTTCACAAAACCATGCTGCCTCTCGCTAATAAGTCCATTTGTTTCCGAATGGGAGTAAATCCTGTCCCTTACTGACGTAAGGCTCACCGGCCTATAATTTCCTGGATTATCCTTGCTACCCTTCTTAAACAAAGGAACATTGGCTATTCTCCAGTCCTCTGGGACCTCACCTGTAGCCAATGAGGATGCAAAGATTTCTGTCAAGGCCCCAGCAATTTCTTCCCTTGCCTCCCTCAGTATTCTGGGGTTGATCCCATCAGGCCCTGGGGACTTATCTACCTTAATGCTTTGCAAGACACCCAACACCTCCTCCTTTTTGATAATGAGATGACTGAGACGATCTACACTCCCTTCCCTAGGCTCATCATCCACCAAGTCCTTCTCCTTGGTGAATACTGATGCAAAGTACTCATTTAGTACCTCGCCCATTTCCTCTGGCTCCACACATAGATTCCCTTCTCTGTCCTTGAGTGGGCCAACCCTTTCCCTGGTTACCCTCTTGCTCTTTATATACGTATAAAAAGTCTTGGGATTTTCCTTAATCCTGTTTGCCAATGACTTCTCATAACCTCTTTTAGCCCTCCTGACTCCTTGCTTAAGTTCCTTCCTACTGTCTTTATATTCCTCAAGGGACTCGTCTGTTCCTAGCCTTCCAGCCCTTACGAATGCTTCTTTTTTCTTTTTGACGAGGCTCACAATATACCGCGTTATCCAAGGTTCCCAAAACTTGCCAAACTTATCCTTCTTCCTCACAGGAAAATGCTGGTCCTGGATTCTAATCAACTGATGTTTGAAAGACTCCCACATGTCAGATGTTGATTTACCCTCAAACAGCCGCCCCCAATCTAAATTCTTCAGTTCCTGACTAATATTGTTTTAATTAGCCTTCCCCCAATTTAGCACCTTCACCCGAGGATTACTCTTATCCTTATCCACAAGTACCTTAAAACTTATGGAATTAGGGTCACTGTTCCTGAAATGCTCCCCTACTGAAACTTCGACCACCTGGCCGGGCTCATTCCCCAATACCAGGTCCAGTACGGCCCCATCCCTAGTTGGACTATCTATGTATTGTTTCAAGAAGCCCTCCTGGATGCTCCTTACAAATTCTGCCCCATCGAAGCCCCTCGCACTAAGTGAGTCCAAGTCAATATAGGTGGTTAAAATCACCCACCACTACAACCCTGTTACCTTTACATCTTTCCAAAATCTGTCTCCATATCTGCTCCTCTACCTCCCGCTGGCTGTTGGGAGGCCTGTAGTAAACCCCCAACATCATGACTGCACCCTTCCTATTCCTGAGCTCCACCCATATTGCCTCGCTGCATGACCCCTCCGAGGTGTCCTCCCGCAGTACAGCTGTGATATTCTCCTTAACCAGTAATGCAACTCCCCCACCCCTTTTACATCCCCCTCTACCCCCCTGAAGCTTCTAAATCCTGGAACAGTTAGCTGCCAATCCTGACCTTCCCTCAACCAAGTCTCTGTAATAGCAACAACATCATAGTTCCAAGTACTAATCCAAGCTCTAAGTTCATCTGCCTTACCTGTTATACTTCTCGCATTGAAACAAATACACTTCAGACCACCAGGCCCGCTGTTCTCCGCAGCATCTCCCTGCCTGCTCTTCCTCTTATTCTTACTGTGGAAGATGCAGAAGTCATCTAATTGAGTTGTTTACAATAATTAAAGGATTTGATCGGGTCCAAAGAAAAAGCTATTTCCCTCTGGTGTGGGAGTCAAGAACAAGGGGGCATGACCTTAAAGTTAGAGCTGGGCAGTTCAGGGATGATGTCAGGAAGCACTTCTTCACACAAAGTGTAGTGGTAATCTGGAACTCTGTCCCAAAAAGCTGTTCAGGTGACGTTAGTGAAAATTGTCAGTTGATAGATTTTTTTTTAGGCAAGGGTATTAAAGGTTATGGAACCAAGGTGGGTAAATAGAGTTAAGATACACATCAGCCACATTCTGTTTGGTGCAACAGATTCAAGGGGCTGAAATGCCTACTCTTATCCTATATTCCTGTGACTAGCGATGTGAAATCAAAGTACGCATTGGAAATGTCACATTTGTGCACTTTTCCTGTTCTCATTATTCGGTTTCCTTTTGTCACATTTTTATGATACTTTTAGTGTCAGCTTTTCCCCTATTCCCCTATTATAAATTCCTATGTCTGCATTTGTAATGGAAAACAGGAGGCTGTGTAAGAAATTTCTGAGTTGCTATGTGCCAATTCAGTTGCCTCTTGTTTTTGTTTTATTGTTTCTTCTTGGATAAATGACTTTTAAAATTAATTTTTAAAATTTTAAATGTTTGTATTTAATCTTCTCTGTTTTATTCTATATAGTGCTGCTTTATATGAATAATAATCTTACTGCAACCATCTTGCCTATCTTCCTGTTGGTTTTATCCTATGTGGCCACACCTGCTTAGATCTTGCTGTGGATGCCATTATTGTTTCCATGCTCAAAAGTCCCTGCTTTACAAACTAATGTTTGTCACTCTTGTCCAGTCTTGTTGCTCTGTTCTGCCAGGATCCGGCCCGACAAAGGTTTCCATCCAGCCCGCAGATGCACTTCAGAGATGAGAAATTTTCCATTGGCCTCTTCTTCCAGACCAACTTTTAAAAAAACGCATGTCAGTTTCACAGCTGACAGGTGCTGACAACGGCAACAGTGGTTTCTGAATTTCAGACAGATACAGGGTTTTCCAGCAGGCTTTTGAAAAAAAAGTCTGCCAGAAAACCCAGAATCCATCCGAAGTTCAGAAACAGCTGTTCCTGCTGTCGGCACCTGTCAGCTGTGAAGCTGACTTGTGATTTTTTTTTAAAAACTGACTAACCACAAAAATTTCTCTGAGCGTTCCCGCTGTCTGCACCTGTGAGAGAGATGGGGGGGGGGTGGACAGAGAGAGATGGGGGGGGGGGGTGGACAGAGAGAGATGGGGGGGGGGGGTGGACAGAGAGAGATGGCGGGGGTGGACAGAGAGAGATGGGGGGGTGGACAGAGAGGGGGGTGGACGAACAGAGTAGGGGGTGGTGAACAGAGAGAGAGGAGGGTGGAGAGAGAGGGAGAGAGGAGGGTGGAGAGAGAGGGAGAGAGAGAGGAGGGTGGAGAGAGAGAGGAGGGTGGAGAGAGAGAGGAGGGTGGAGAGAGAGAGGAGGGTGGAGAGAGAGGGAGAGAGAGGAGGGTGGAGAGAGAGAGAGGAGGGTGGAGGGAGAGAGAGGCGGGTGGTCAGAGAGAGAGAGAGAGAGATGGGGGAGAGAGAGAGAGAGAGAGAGAGCTGGGGGGGGGGTCAGAAAGAGAGAGGCGGGGGGTCATAGCGAGAGAGAGTGAGGGGGGGACAGAGAGAGAGAGGGAGATGGGGAGGGTGTCAGAGAGAGAGCTGGGCGGGTCAGAGAGAGAGAGAGAGAGTGAGGGGGGACAGAGAGAGAAAGTGAGGGGGGACAGAGAGTGTGAGGGGGGGACACGGGGGTGGGGGGGGGTACAGAGAGGGGGGTGGACAGAGAGAGACTAACCACAAAAATTTCTCTGCTGAGCGTTCCCGCTGTCTGCAACTGTGAGAGAGATGGGCGGGTGGAAAGAGAGAGAAGGGGGGGGGGGTGGACAGACAGAGTAGGGGGTGGTGAACAGAGAGAGGGGGGGTGAACAGAGAGAGAGAGCTGTTCCCGCTGTCGTCACCTGTCAGCTGTCAGACAGAGAGAGAGAGAGAGGAGGGTGGACAGAGAGAGAGAGAGAGAAAGAGAGGAGGGTGGACAGAGAGAGAGAGAGAGGAGGGTGGAGAGAGAGAGAGGAGGGTGGACAGAGAGAGAGAGAGAGGAGGGTGGACAGAGAGAGAGAGAGAGAGAGAGAGAGAGAGAGGAGGGTGGACAGAGAGAGAGAGAGAGGAAGGTGGACAGAGAGAGAGAGAGGAGGGTGGAGAGAGAGGAGGGTGGTCAGAGAGAGAGAGAGAGAGAGAGAGAGATGGGGACAGAGAGAGAGGGACAGAACTGGGGGGGGTTAGAAAGAGAGAGGCGAGGGGGTCATAGCGAGAGAAAGTGAGAGGGGTACAGACAGAAAGAGAGAGATGGGGAGGGTGTCAGAGAGCTGGGAGGGTCAGAGAGAGAGAGAGAGAGAGAGAGAGTGAGGGGGGGGACAGAGAGAGAAAGTGAGGGGGGGACAGAGAGTGAGAGTGAGGGGGGGACACGTGGAGGGTGATACAGAGGGAGGGGGCAGAGAGAGACGGGGGAGACAGAGCGAGAAGGGGGACAGAGAGAGAGAGGGGAGGACAGAGAGAGAGGGGGGGGGGAACAAAGAGACAGAGAGAGAGTGGGGGGGCAGAGAGAGAGAGAGAGAGGGGACAAAGACAGAGAGAGGGGGACAAAGAGAGAGAGAGAGAGTAGGGGATAAAGAGAGAGAGAGGGGGACAAAGAGAGAGAGAGTGGGGGGACCGAGAGACAGTGAGAGGGGGGGGACAGAGAGAGAGCGAGGGAGACAGAGAGCGTGAGATGGGGACCAGAGCAAGAGAGAGGGGGATAGAAACAAAGTGAGGGAGGACAGAGAGACAGTGAGAGAGAGGGGGAAAGAGAGAGAGAGAGTTGGGTGGTCAGAGAGAGAGAGAGCTGAGGGGGAGAGAGTGAGAGGGGGGAGAGAGGGGGGGACAGAGAGAGAGAGAGAGGCAGGGGGCAAAGGGAGGGAGAGTGAGGGGGTGGGGACAGAGAGAGAGAGTGAGAGTGTGGGGGACAGAGAGACAGAGAGAGGTGGGCGAAACAGACAGAGAGAGGTGGGGGAAACAGAGAGAGGTGGGGGGGACAGAGAGACAGAGAGGTGGGCGAAACAGACAGAGAGAAAGTGAGAGAGGAACAGAGAGGGGGGACAGAGAGAGAGGGAGCAGGGGGGGAGGTGGTCAGAGAGAGAGGGAGGTGGGGTGATAGTGAGAGGGAGAGTGAGGGGGGGGACAGAGAAAGAGAAAGCTGGGGAGAGCTCAGAGAGAGAGAGGTGGGGACAGAGTGAGTGTGAGGGGGACAGAGAGAGGTGGGGGAGAGGGAGAGAGGTGGGGGGCCAGAGAGAAGTGGGGGGCCAGAGAGAGATGTGGGGGGCCAGAGAGAGAAGTGGTGGGTCAGAGAGAGTGGTGGAGGGGACAGAGAGGTGGGGGGACAGAAAGAAAGAGAGAGAAAGCGGGAGATGGGGGGGGGGGGGGGAAGGGACTTGGAGAGAGGGACGTGGGGTGGGCACAGTGAGAGCGAGAGGTGGGGGGGCGGACAAAGAGAGAGTGGGGGGACAGAGAGAGGGGGGGAACAGAGAGAGCTGGGGGGGTCAGAGAGAGAGTGGTGGGGGGGGTGACAGAGAGAGTGGTGGGGGGGGTGACAGAGAGAGTGGTGGGGGGGTGACAGAGAGAGTGGTGGGGGGACAGAGAGAAAGAGAGAGAGAGGGGGGTGGAGGGGACAGAGAGAGGTGGGGGGGACAGAGAGAGATCGAGAGGTGGGGGGGACAGATAGAGAGAGAGAGATGGGGGGACAGAGAGAGAGTCCGAGAGCAAGGGACAGAGAGGGCAGAAAGGACAGGGGTAGGAGAGAGAGAGAGAGAGACAGACAGACAGACACAGGGAGAGAGAAAGTCATTGAGTTATACAGCACAGAAGCAGGCCCTTCGGCCCATCATGTCTGTGCCGGCCATCAAGAACCTAACTATTTTAATCCCATTTTCCAGCACTTGTCCTGTTGCCTTGTATGCTATGGCATTTCAAGTGCTCATCTAAATACTTCTTAAATATTGTGATGGTTCCTGCCTCTACCACCTCTTCAGGCAGAGCGTTCCAGATTCCAACCACCCTCTGGGGGAAAAAGTTTTCCTCAAATCCTCTCTAAAACTCCTGTCCCTTACCTTAAATCTATGCTCCCTGGTTATTGACCGCTCCGCTAAGGGAAAAAGTTTCTTCCCATCTATCCTATCAGTGCCCCTCATAATTTTGTATACCTCAATCATGTCCCCCCTCAGTCTTCTGTGCTCCAAGGAAAACAACCCTAGCCTTTTCAGTCTCTCTTCATAGCTGAAATGCTCCAGCCCAGGCAACATCCTGGTGAATCTCCTCTGCACCCTCTCCAGTTCAATCACATCGTTCCTATAGTGTGGTGCCCAGAACTGCACACAATACTCCAGCTCTGGCCTAACTAGCATTTTATACAGCTCCATCATAATGTCCCTGCTCTTGTATTCTATGCTCAGCTAATAAAGGCAAGTATCCCATATGCCTTCCTAACCACCACATCTACCTGTGCTGCTGCTTTCAGTGATCTATGGACAAGTACACCAAGATCCGTCTGACCCTCTGTACTTCGTAGGGTCCTACCATCCATTGTATATTCCCTTACCTTGTTAGTCCCCCCAAAATGCATCACCTCACACTTCTCAGGATTAAATTCCATTTGCCACTGCTCCGCCAATCTTACCAGCCCATCTATACAGTCCTGTAATCTAAGGCTTTCCTCCTCACTATTTACGACACCACCAATCTTCGTGTCGGCTGCGAACTTACTGATCATACCTCCTATATTCACGTCTCAATCATTAATGTACACCACAAACAGCAAGGATCCCAGCACCGATCCCTGTGGTACACCAGTGGCCACAGGCTTCCACTCGCAAAAACAACCCTCTACCATTACCCTTTGCCTCCTGCCATTAAGCCAATTTTGGATCCAATTTGCCAAATTAGCCTGGATCCCATGAGTTCTCACCTTCTTAACCAATCTCCCATGCGGGACCTTATCAAAAGAGGGAGGAACAGAGACAGAGAGGGGGGACAGAATGTGAGAGAGAGCAGAAAGGACAGAGTGAGTGGGGTAGGGCAGATCGAGAACAGAGAGGGGGGTGCAGAGAGGGAGGGGAGCAGAGCGATGACAGAGGCCGGACAAAGAGAGAGAGAGGGAGGGAGGGGGGATTAAGAGATAGAGGAGGCAGAAAGACAGAGGTGGGGAGAGGCACAGAGGGAGAGGGAAAGAAAGATTGGGGACAGAGAGAGTGGAAAGACATACAGCGAGAGTGACGGGGGTGGCAAACACAGATGGGGGACACGGAGAGAGAGGGAGTGAGGGAGAGAGAGTGATCAAGAGCACTCATGACAGATTGACATCTATCCGGAATACTTCATATCGCTACAGGAAGTATGTGGGCAAACATTGACTACTTGTGCAAGCAAAACATGCCAGGTATCTCACTAAATCAGTGTTTGACATAGCGGCAAGAAAGTAAGTCAATAAATTAATCTCATTTAAAGCTTCTTCACAAAAATACACACTTGTTGTTTTGATTAATAGTAAGATAAATTTTTAATACCTTTATCTTTCTGAAATTGTCTCACCGACCCCCTGTGTGAGACAATAATTGTAATGTGGCCTCCCCAAGCAAAAAGATTTGACCTGCTTTAGCCTCTTAATAGTAATAATAATAATGCTTGTGAGGGAAGCTGTCCAAAAGAAACTAAATGATCTGGCCAGCAGTGAGAAATTGATTCCTGATTTGATGGTGACGGATGAGTTGTATGAGGCGGCATCGAGTTACTTACAGACTTTAGTTAAGGTGAGAAAACTAAGGTCGAAGTGTGCAATTTGATTAATGAATTATACTGCCCGCTTCGTTGCACTGACATGGAGACTCAACAGAGTCTCTCATGTTCTCATGGAATGGAGAAGACCTACATTTTGGGCAGTCTGGTACTTCACTTCCGTCATTAATTTGCAGATGCTGATACTGCATTGGCCACACATTCCTCTGAATCTTTGGATCATACCCTTGACTTCTTGGCATGACTGAACAGGTATGGAAAGACCACCTACTCCCTCAGCTGCTGTTATCAAGGGAAGCCTCACAATGTCCGCTTCCCCTGTTGGACTCTACAGAGCATCCTGTGAGAAGTGAGCCGCGACCAGACATCAAAGACGTCTATATCGATGGATCCCCGTTTCATCAAAGTGGGAAATCCTTGATCGGTTTTGCTGTCTGCACTCATGAAAAGACAATTCAACGGGCTGGATTTTCGCTATGGCAGTGGGAAACAGAAGTCTGAACCATGTCCCAATCCTGAGCCCACCCTTGGGGGAAGGAACCCTTAAGAGCCCCAAGTTTCACAGGTGTGACCAGTTAATTGATATGGAGACATGTTTGACGGCCAATTAACTGCCATTGGAGTGGGAACAAAGGTGGGCCAACTGAAGTGTAGGCTGATTTATACTTGCCAAGGAAGCTGTTACTGTGGTTGCTGTTTGAGTGCTGAAAGTGGAGATTGAAGACTCACAGAAAACCTCATTGTAAAATATCTCAGGAGAGCTGGAGGCTGGGAACTAGGGCAGGGCAGGCCCTTGTTTTTCAGATGTGGACCTGGAACTGATACTGGAGGCTTTGAAGAGGAGGGAGGTCCTCTTCCAGGAGGGTGACAGGAAGAGGCCACCCAAACAGGTGTGGATGGATTGCTGCCACTGTTAGCAGAAGTGGTGAGAAAAGAACCTGGATCCAGTGTAGGATTGTTCAACAATCTGATACGCTCTGGCAAGGTGATTTCTACCCTCAACCCTCATGACAGGCCTTTGGGTATTCACCCTCTAGCATACACGCCAGCTAAGGAGCCTCAGGATGCATGCTGTTCCTGAACATGGGAGGAGTGCATGTCCAGGGTACTTACCTGAACCCTCAGAATTGCTCAGAGCTACAGTGCTGCTAAGGACTTGCCAGCACTGAAACATGCACTCTCCAATAAATTGGAGCAGCTGCCATTGACCATAGAGGACAGCAGTGCCGTATCACGCTCTCTTTTGTCTTTGCAGGAGAAATGGGCACATAATGCCTGAAAAAGAGCCCAAACAGGTTGGGCGGGGGAGGAGAGGGGTACTATAACTTTGTCGTAGCAATGGAGGATAGAGTGATGGAAATAGGCAGGATTGCAGACCATGAGGAAGTTGGCATTGGTGAAATGGGCACTCATGGTGGAGATGGCAATCACAGAGGGCAGTGCACTCATTAAGCAGGGGTGTATTGCACTCCATGTCATCCAACAGCATGCCGAACACTGAGCTGCATTGGGAAGCCTCAGCATTCCAGAGGCTTTTGCTCTTCAAGGCTAGTTCTCATAATCTCTTCTGGTCTCTCTCGCAGATGCAGCTGTCCACTCCAGGAGACCTTCTCCCTCTCCATCACTGGCAAGTCTATTTTGGCCACAGGTAAACTAGGGACAATCCCTACAATGACCGGTCCAGAAAAGAGGTCACTCTGCAAGTGTACCCAATACAGTGGTATCCTCCCTCAACCTCTTTTATCAGAATCTTTCTTTTTAGTGAGCTTTTTGGTGAGAAGGTCATTCATTTACCCAACATGAGGGATTGAGTGGCCCCTTTGTCTCGAGGTAGGACAATGGGTTTGCCTGTCTCTCTAGAGGGGTATGGGGACCCCTTTCCTTTTTAAAATGAAATCCTGTTAGCCTTCAGGAATTTCCTCTACTTCTGCTGCACTTATGGCGGTATTCGTTGCGGCATTCCTTACCATGGTTAGGGCCACAGGCTGCTTGGGCACCCTTTTCTTGGCTGGCTTTGTGCACTCGTACAAAATTAATTGGCTTTCCCTTTCGCTTCCAGCAGTCAGCTCTCACATTCCCTGCTTTACTGCAATGGGAACACACAGCTCTGTGATATACATACGTTCCTGCCCTCTGCATTTTCTTTCCTTACTGATGGAGGGCATTCTCACTTTTTATTTCCCTGTTAGTAACACACCATCTTTTATCACTTACAAATTTTCTGTACTTTCTGAGCCTCTGGGAATTATTTTGAAAGGCTTTTCCCTGTGAGAAGGGTTTATGAGTAGGCTCATAGTTGTTTGCCATGGCTGTGGCTTCTCTCACCCTTGTAATTCTCTACTCCTCAATGGGTTCTTATATTAGCTGGGATGCTATTTTTAAATTCTTCTAACAGAATCACTTCTCTCAAATTTTTGTATGAGGGGTCTAACTTTGGAGCTCGTACCCAGCGATCGAAAGCCATATGTTTAATTCTTTCAAATACAATAAATGTCTGGGTAGGTCTTTCCCGAGTGTTTCTAAATTTCTGTCGATAGGCTGCGGGTACTAACTCATGCATTTAGAATTGCTGTTTTAGTTCTTTCGTAGTCAGAAGAATTCTCTTCCGATAACACAGAAAAAGCTTCATGAACTCTACCCACTAATTCGCTTTGCAGGAGGATAGTCCAATGATCTTTTGGCCATTTTAATCTATTAGCTATTTTTTCAAGTGAGATAAAATAAGACTCAGGCTCCTCCTCATTAAATTTTGGCACCAGTTTTGAGTGTCTCGTAATGTCAAAGTTCTGTTCTGAATTGAGAATACTGTTTGAAGTGCTGGTGGCATTTTCATCTTGTGTTTGCAGCCTTTCTCACTCAGGCTTTCTTGCTGCTTCCTCTCTTCTCAACTGAAACTCTCCTTTTGAAGTTGAAACTCTACTCTTTTTCCTTCTGCAATTGCAGTTCCTAGATTTTCAACTGCATCTGCATCTCTTCTCTTTGCAACTGAATTCTAGCTAGGGCTACCTGTTCAGACTCTGATTCCATGCTTTCTTCTTCTGGTTTGGGGTAAATTTAAAATAGCTAGCTAAACTCTTCACTTTTCAGGTTTCTTTGCCTTTTGCTTGAACGCGACTCCTATGTGGGTAGCTCGGGGTTTTAAATCTTCAACACTTAATTGTTTTAATTTATCGTGGGATATGTCTCCCTGCTTTACATACTCCTTAGCATTAAATGCGGCCATGCCTTCTGTTTCTAGCACCATAGAGAAGAAAAGAAAAATACAAGAAAACCTGTTTATTTAATTTTCCATGGTTTTAGAAGTCAATTTTCCCACGTTTCCAAATCTCCTGTTCAATCTTAATGTTCCAAAAAATCCTGGATGAGCCCCCAATTGTTATGGCCAGGTGGGTGATGGTGTGGCTGTTTTCCACTGTTCATCTCCCAATTGACCACAGACAGTGTTTTTGTTTAAATAGTGTTTCAGCCTTAGTGTTTTTAGTTTTAGTTTTAGAGATACAGCACTGAAACAGGCCCTTCGGCCCACCGAGTCTGTGCCGACCATCAACCACCCATTTATACTAATCCTACACTAATCCCATATTCCTACCACATCCCCACCTGTCCCTATATATTTCCCTACCACCTACCTATACTAGGGGCAATTTATAATGGCCAATTTACCTACCAACCTGCAAGTCTTTTGGCTTGTGGGAGGAAACCGGAGCACCCGGAGAAAACCCACGCAGACACAGGGAGAACTTGCAAACTCCACACAGGCAGTACCCAGAATTGAACCCGGGTCGCTGGAGCTGTGAGGCTGCGGTGCTAACCACTGCGCCACTGTGCCAAATAAACAGACAGTGACAGGTTTTCTCGTGAGTTTAAAACAGAAGGTTAAATATTTATCAAACAATAATCACTCGAAATGATTCACAACACCACCCCCACATGAATTCACACTCTCATGCACACTCAGGGAAGATAGAAGGTAAAGAAGGGTTGCAACCTTTAGTGTAGTCAGTGATACGGTGTTATGCTACGTTATAGTAATCTACGAAACAAGACTCTACAGCAATTAGTCCACCAGGGAAAATGATTTATTTGGTCATGGGAAAGGTCCAGATTTCCAGGCAGAGTGCAGCCTTGTTTCTCTAAAATGATCTTGCATTCAATTTGTGATTCTTATTAAAACCAGGACATTGCTTCAGGACCCCAACTCTAACCCATTCAAAATGTCGCTTGTGTTTTATTAGGTTATCCATTAAAATTGTTCTAAATGTTTTTTCCAGGAAATCTTCATTTAATTTTATTCCAATGCCTTTCAATTGTTTCAATAGGCAGCACAGTCATTTCCTTCTATTCTGTTTTCATAGGATGCAAATTATGAGCCTGAGACTTCTCTTTTGATTGAAATAGCTTTGCTGGAGTAGCTAATGTTGCAATACTTAAAAAGTAGCATATTATACAAGGCCACCATTCAGCTGTATGTACATAGAAGCTAAATCCTGGTAAATACTTGATGCTATGTGTAGCTTAGTACTGGAACTTAATTTTGGTAATATGCTTGTGTACTTCAGCTAAGACCTCCACACCGTTGGATAGATGAAAGTCTACATCTATCACACCCTAGCCAAATACTCTTCTTGCTCCCAATCCTCATCTTTGTACTTTTTTTCTGAGTTGCATTCCTGCTCCTTTATTGTCTTTCTTCTGGTGTTTGTTCGTCAGACCACAAACTACTTGCCCTGTTTTCTTTCTGACTACCTAATTTTGTGCTTCAATCTACCCACCTCTCACTACCCTGTTTGCTTTTTCTGCTGGTTTATAGTTCTGGTCTTGAGTCACCTTGGCCTTGTGTGCTGTTTTCCCTCCCATCTCCCTTCCTCCACCCCGCCACATCATAATCCGCAACTCGCCAAGGCTCTTTCGACAGCACATCGCAAGCCTGAGACCTCTACCATCTGGAAGGGCAAGGGCAGCAGATGCATGGGACCATCACCATCTGCAAGTTCCCTTCTAAGTCACTCATCATCCTGACCTGGAACTATATTGCCGTTCCTTCACCGTTGTTGGGTCAAAGTCCTTGAGCTCCCTTCCTAACAGCAGTGTACACATGGACTGGAGTGGTTTCAGAAGACGGCTCACCACCATCTTCTCAAAGGCAATTAGAAACGGGCAATAAATGCTGGCCTTGCCAATGACACACATATCCCAAGGACGAATAAAAAAAAACACTGATCCTCATGTTTTCAACTGCATTAATTCATTAGTTCATTCGTGTCTGCTCTTTAAATAACTTATTGATTTTGCTGGTGTGCTCCTTGTTGATTTGTTATGTCCATTGCTCCATTTATTCACCTGGTGCTTGCTGGTTCATTAATTTATTAATTTGTTAGTGTCTCTGCTGTTCTTTGAATTTATTGCTTCAGTAGTAGCTAGTTCTTTTATTCTCAATTCAGTGGTACAGAGCTGTGCTGAAATGCTATCAGTAAACTTTCATTGTTGTGAGTGTGTTTTGAAGTGATAGAAAGTTTACAGCACAGAAACGTGGTACACATTGGTACTAACGACATAGACAGGAAGATTGACGAGGTCTTGCAGGGGGAGTTCAGGGAGTTAGGTAGAAAGTTAAAAGACAGGACCTCAAGGGTTGTAATCTCGGGATTACTCCCTGTACCACGTGCCAGTGAGGCTAGAAATAAGAAGATAGTGCAGCTAAACACGTGGCTGAACAGCTGGTGTAGGAAGGAGGGTTTCAGATATCTGGATCATTGGGATCTCTTCCGGGACAGGTGGGACCTGTACAAGAAGGACGGGTTGCATCTAAACTGGAGGGGCACAAATATCCTGGCTGCGAGGTTTGCTAGCGTTACTCGGGAGGGTGTAAACTAGTGTGGCAGGGGGGTGGGAACCAGAGCAGCAGGACAGCAGGTGAAATAAATGAGGGGGAACTAGTAAATAAGGCCAATAAGACGAAGAGGAAGAGCAGGCGGGGAGATGTTGCTGAGCACAGCGGGACTGGTGGTCTGAAGTGCATTTGTTTCAATGTGAGAAGCATAACAGGTAAAGCAGATGAATTTAGAGCTTGGATTAGTACTTGGAACTATGATGTTGTTGCTATTACTGAGACTTGGTTGAGGGAAGGACAGGATTGGCAGCTAAATGTTCCGGGATTTAGAAGCTTCAGGCGGGATAGAGGGGGATGTAAAAGGGGTGGGGGAGTTGCATTACTGGTTAGGGAGAATATCACAGCTGCACTGCGGGAGGACACATGCAGCGAGGCAATATGGGTAGAGCTCAGGAATAGTAAGGGTGCAGTCACGATGTTGGGGGTTTACTACAAGCCTCCCAACAGCCAGCGGGAGGTAGAGGAGCAGATATGTCGACAGATTTTGGAAAGATGTAAAAGCAACAGCGTTGTAGTGGTGGGTGATTTTAACTTCCCCTATATTGAATGGGACTCACTTAGTGCGAGGGGCTTGGATGGGGCAGAATTTGTAAGGAGCATCCAGGAGGGCTTCTTGAAACAATATGTAGATAGTCCAACGAGGGAAGGGGCCGTACTGGACCTGGTATTGGGAAATGAGCCAGGCCAAGTGGTCGAAGTTTCAGTAGGGGAGCATTTCGGGAACAGTGACCATAATTCCTTAGGTTTTAAGGTACTTGTGGATAAGGATAAGAGTAGTCCTCGAGTGAATGTGCTAAATTGGGGGAAGGCTAATTATGACAATATTAGGCAGGAACTGAAGAATTTAGATTGGGGGCAGATGTTTGAAGGTAAATCAACATCTGACATGTGGGAGTCTTTCAAACGTCAGTTGATTAGAATCCAGGACCGGCATGTTCCTGTGAGGAAGAAGGATAAGTTTGACAAGTTTCGGGAACCTTGGATAATGAGGGATATTGTGAGCCTCGTCAAAAAGAAAAAGGAAGCATTCTTAAGGGCTGGAAGGCTAGGAACAGACGAAGCCCTTGAGGAATATAAAGACAGTAGGAAGGAACTTAAGCAAGGAGTCAGGAGGGCTAAAAGGGGTCATGAAAAGTCATTGGCAAACAGGATTAAGGAGAATCCCAAGGCTTTTTATACGTATATAAAGCGCAAGAGGGTAGCCATCTATGCGTGGAGCCAGAGGAAATGGGCAAGGTACTAAATGAGTACTTTGCATCAGTATTCACCAAAGAGAAGGACTTGGTGGATGATGAGTCTAGGGAAGGGAGTGTAGATAGTGTGGGTCATGTTGTTATCTAAAAGGAGGAGATGTTGGGTGTCTCGCAAAGCATTAAGGTAGATAAGTCCCCAGGGCCTGATGGGATCTACCCCAGAATACTGGGGGAAGCGAGGGAGGAAATTGCTGGTGCCTTGACAGAAATCTTTGTATCCTCATTGGCTACAGGTGAGGTCCCAGAGGACTGGAGAAGAGCCAATGTTGTTCCTTTGTTTAAGAAGGGTAGCAAGGATAATCCAGGAAATTATAGGCCGGTGAGCCTTGCATCAGTGGTAGGGAAATTATTAGAGAGGATTCTTCGGGACAGAATTTACTCCCATTTGGAAACAAATGAACTTATTAGCGAGAGGCAGCATGGTTTTGTGAAGGGGAGGTCGTATTTCACTAACTTGCTTGAGTTTTTTGAGGAAGTGACAAAGATGATTGATGAAGGAAGGGCAGTGGATGTTGTCTATATGGACTTCATTAAAGCCTTTGACAAGGTCCCTCATGGCAGACTGGTACAAAAGGTGAAGTCACATGGGATCAGAGGTGAGCTGGCTAGATGGATACAGAACTGGCTCGGTCATAGAAGACAGAGGGTAGCAGTGGAAGGGTGCTTTTCTGAATGGAGGCCTGTGACTAGTGGTGTTCTGCAGGGATCAGTGCTGGGCCCTTTGCTCTTTGTAGTATATATAAATGATTTGGAGGAAAATGTAGCTGGTCTGATTAGTAAGTTTGCGGACAACACAGAGGTTGGTGGAGTTGCGGAAAGCGGTGAGGATTGTCAGAGGATATAGTAGGATATAGATCGGTTGGAGACTTGGGCGGAGAAATGGCAGATGGAGTTTAATCCGGACAAATGTGAGGTGATGCATTTTGGAAGATCTAATACAGGTGGGAAGTATACAGTAAATGGCAGAACCCTTAGGAGTATTGACAGGCAGAGAGATCTGGGCGTACAGGTCCACAGGTCACTGAAAGTGGCAATGCAGGTGGATAAGGTAGTCAAGAAGGCATACGGCATGTTTGCCTTCATCGGTCGGGGCATAGAGTATAAAAATTGGCAAGTCACGCTGCAGCTGTACAGAACCTTAGTTAGGCCACACTTAGAATATTGCGTGCAATTCTGGTCACCACACTACCAGAAGGACGTGGAGGCTTTGGAGAGGGTACAGAAGAGGTTTACTAGGATGTTGCCTGGTCTGGAGGGCAACCTATGAGGAGAGGTTGGATAAACTCGGATTATTTTCACTGGAACGACGGAGGTGGGGGGGCGACATGATAGAAGTTTACAAAGTTATGAGTGGCATGGACAGAGTGGATAGTCAGAAGCTTTTTCCCAGGGTGGAAGAGTCAGTTACTAGGGGACATAGGTTTAAGGTGCGAGGGGCAAAGTTTAGAGGGGATGTGCAAGGCAAGTTCTTTACACAGAGGGTGGTGAGTGCCTGGAACTTGCTGCCAGGGGAGGTGGTGGAAGCAGGTTTAAGAGGAATCTTGACAAATACATGAATAGGATGCGAATAGAGGGATACGGTCCCCGGAAGTGCAGAAAGTTTTAGTTTAGACAGGCATCAAATCGGCGCAGGCTTGGAGGGCCAAATGGTACAATTTAAGCTCGTTATGGAGAAAGAAATAAACAAGTTGCAAAAAAAGATTTTGGATTGGGGGAGAGCGAATTTTAGTAAAATAAGGCAGGATCTGGCCAAGGTAGACTGGAAAGAGTTACCTGTCGGGAAATCTACAGAAGAGCAGTGGGGGGCGTTCAAAAAGGAAATGGGGAGGGTACAGGCCCAACATGTTCCCTGTCAGGTAATAGGTAGGAGAAACAAGCCCAGAGAACCATTGATGACCAGAAACATTCAGGGTACGATGAGAGGGGTAGGAGAGCAAAGAGGGGATATGAGAAAGCAGTGACTGGTAAAAGTAAGGAAAATCCCAAGATATTCTATAAGTATATCAATGGGAAGAGGATAACCAGGGAAAAAGTAGGACCCATTAGGGACCAAGGGGGAAATTTGTGGGTGGAGCCAGAGGACATTGGTAGGGTGTTGAACGAATACTTCACATCTGTCTTCACCCAAGAGAATGAGGATGTAGATATGGAACTTGGAGAGAGAGATTGTGAGGTTCTTGAGCAAATTGTCATAGGGAGTGACAAGGTATTGGAGGTTTTAGAAGGCTTAAAAGTGGACAAATCTCCAGGTCCGGACGATTTCTGTCCCAGGATGCTGTGGGAGGCGAGGGTGGAGATTGCAGGGGCTCTGACCCCAATTTTTAATTCCTCTCTGGCCACGGGGGTGGTGCCAGAGGACTTGAGAACAGTTAATGTGGTCCCACTATTTAAGAAAGGTTGTAGAGATAAGCCAGGGAACTACAGACCAATGAGTCTCACGTCAGTGATGGGGAAACTATTGGAGAAAATTCTGAAGGAGAGAATCTATCACCTCTTGGAGAGGCAAAATTTGATAAGGAATAGTCAGCATGGCTTTGTCAGAGGGAGGTCATGCCTTACAAATTTGATTGAATTTTTTGAGCATGTGACCAGGTGTGCAGATGAGGGTAGTGCAGTTGATTTAGTTTACATGGATTTCAGCAAAGCCTTTGACAAGGTCCCACATGGGAGACTTATCAAGAAAGCAACTGCACATGGGATACAGGGTAACTTGATAAGGTGGATTCAAAATTGGCTTAGCTGTAGGAGACAGAGAGTGATGACAAACGGCTGTTTTAGTGACTGGAAGCCAGTGTCCAGTGGCGTACCACAGGGATCTGTGCTGGGTCCCCTATTGTTTGTCATTTATATAAACGACATAGATGACTATGTGGGGGGTAGGATCAGTAAGTTTGCGGATGACACAAAGATTGGCCGAGTGGTTAACAGTGAGGTGGAGTGTCTTAGGTTACAGGAAGATATAGACGGGATGGTCAAATGGGCAGAAAAGTGGCAGATGGAATTTAACGCTGAAAAGTGTGAGGTGATACACTTTGGAAGGAGCAATGTGACACGGAAGTATTCAATGAATGGCCTGACACTGGGAAGTTCTGAGGAACAAAGGAACCTTGGCGTGTTTGTCCATAGATCTCTGAAGGCAGAAGGGCAGGTTAATAAGGTGGTGAAAAAGGCATATGGGACACTTGCCTTTATCAATCGAGGCATAGATTACAAAAGCAGGGAGGTCATGTTGGAGTTGTACAGAACTTTGGTAAGGCCACAGCTGGAGTACTGTGTGCAATTCTGGTCGCCACATTATAGGAAGGATGTGATTGCATTGGAATGGGTGCGGAGGCGATTCACCAGGATGTTGCCTGGGATGGAACATTTAAGCTATGAAGAGAGGTGGGACAGGCTTGGGTTGTTTTCGCTGGAGCAGAGAAGACTGAGGGGTGACCTGATCGAGGTGTACAAGATTATGAGGGTGGATAGGGACAGGGTGGATAGGGAGCAGCTGTTCCCCTTCGTTGAAGGTCAGTTACAAGGGTTCACAGGTTTAAGGTGAGGAGCGGGAGGTTTAAGGGGGATTTGAGGAAGAACTTTTTTACCCAGAGGGTGGTGACGGTCTGGAATGCTCTGCTTGGGAGGGTGGTAGAGGCAGGTTGCCTCACATCCTTTAAAAAGTACCTGGATGAGCACTTGGCCCATCATAACATTCAAGGCTATGGGCCAAGTGCTGGCAAATGGGATTAGGTAGACAGGTCAGGTGTCTTTAATGCATCGGTGCAGACTCGATGGGCCGAAGGGCCAAAGGGCCTCTTCTGCACTGTATTATTCTGTGATTCTGTGTGATTCTGTGAATGGCCTGTTCCTGTGCTGTACTGTTCTTTGAAAGAGGCCACTTGGCCCATCGTGTCTGCGTTGGCCAAAAGAATAGAGCCACCCAGCCTAATCCCACTTTCCAGCATTTTGTCTGTTGCCTTGCAGGTTACAGCACTTCAGGTGCACATCCAGGTACCTTTCAAATGAGATGCGGTTTTCTGCCTTGACCACCCTTTCAAGCACTGAGTCACTGTTATAATTTAGGAAACACGACAGCCAATTTGTGAATTAGCATGATCTCACAAACACTAATGAAATAATGACTGGATAATTTTTTTTCGTGATGTTGCTTGAGCGACAAATATTGATCAAGGTACCAAGGGAGTTCCTGTGCTCTTCAAAAAAAGATGCCAAGGGATCTTTTACATTCCCCTGAAAGGGCAGATGGGACCTCATTTTAACGTCTCATGCAAAAGACAGCAATTCTGACAGTGCGGAACTTCCTCAATGCCTAGATTATGTACTCAAGTCCCTGGAGTGGGATGTGAACCCACAAGCTTCTGACTCAGAGGCAAAAATGCTGCTTTTGAACCAAGGCTGTTGGTTTGTATGAGTTGAATTTTCCTGTCATAATTGTATAGGGACAGGAAAAAAAACACTTCGTTATAAATTAAATTCTACACTTTACTCTTTAAACTCTAATGTGCTGTTATCAAAGAAGATTTTGTTGTCCGCTTTTAGGAACATAAGAAATAGGAGCAAGAGTAGACCATGCGGCCCGTCGGGCCTGCTCCGCCATTCAGTATGATCTTGGTTGATCTTAGATTAGATTTAGATTAGAGATACAGCACTGAAACAGGCCCTTCGGCCCACCGAGTCTGTGCCGACCATCAACCACCCATTTATTCTAATCCTACACTAATCCCATATTCCGACCAAACATCCCCACCTGTCCCAATATTTCCCTCCCACCTACCAATACTAGTGACAATTTATAACGGCCAATTTACCTATCAACCTGCAAGTCTTTTGGCTTGTGGGAGGAAACCGGAGCACCCGGAGAAAACCCACGCAGACACAGGGAGAACTTGCAAACTCCACACAGGCAGTACCCAGAATCGAACCCGGGTCCCTGGAGCTGTGAGGCTGTAGTGCTAACCACTGCGCCACTGTGCCGCCCTACTTCAACTACACTTTCCCGCCTACTCCCCTTTCGAAGTGTTTAGTCTTCCTATTGTTTGGGAGCATTGAGATAAAATTTTTCAAGACTCTATAGTGATTGAGAGTTGTGTAGCCAGAAGCTACTTGAATCTGGGAATATGGAAAACATTTCTTAGTTCTTTAGTTAATGCAGTTCCATTGCATGTACAATTTGCTTTGATGAGGTACGGAAAGAACTGCTACGTATAGAAAACTATTTTGTGAAAAAGCTAACAGCAAGTGTATGCTGCTGACCATCAGGCCAGTAGAAGAAGAGGATGTTTAGCTCTATATCGAGATAAAAAGATGAACAGATGAGATAGCTGGGATGAGAACAGGAAAGGTATTTTAATTGATTATTTCAAAAAACAAATAATAAGTAACAGCCAGCACAAATTTGTTAAAGGCTGATAATATCTGACAAACTTAATTGAGTTCTTTGGTTGACGAAGGAATTCAGTTGCTGTGGTATATATCGACTTTCAAAAGGCTTTTGATAAAATGCTGCATAATAGACTTGTCAGCAAAATTGAAATCCATGGGATTAATGAGACAATGGCAGTATCTTTATTAAATTGGATAAAAGACAGAAGGCAGAAAGTATGGTGAATGGTAGTTTATCAGACTTGGGAGGGTGGGGTGTTGCTGGCATACAGTGGTGTTCCCGGGGTGAGTATTAGAACTACAGCTCTTTTTGGTATATATTAATGACTTGGACTTGGGTACAAAGGGCATAACTTCAGAGTTTACAGCTGATACAAAACTTAGAAAGGTAGTAAACAGTGAGGAGAGTAGCATGCTTCAGGAGGACATAGATTGATGAAATGGGATGACACATGGCAGATGAAATTTAATGCAGAGAATTGTGAAGTGATGCATTTTGGAAGGAAGATAGGTGATATAACAAAAATAACTTTCATTTATATCGCGTCTTTAACATAGTAAAACATTCCAAGATGCTTCGCAGGAGAATAGTCAAACAAAATTTGACATTAAGCCACATAAGGAAACATTAGGACAGATGTTCAAAAGCTTGGTCAAAGACGTTTTAAGGAGCATGTGGAGAATTTTAGGGATGGAATGCTAGAGCTTAGGGCCTAGGCAACTGAAAGCATGGCACCATTAGTGGCGCAATTAAAATAGGGCCAACGCATGAGGCCAGAATTAGAGGATTGCAGAGATCTCTGAGGGTCATAGGGTTGGAGGAGGTTACAGATAGGGTGGGGTGAGGTCATGGGAGGGATTTGGAAAAAAAAGATGAGAGTTTTAAGATTTAGGCGTTGCTAGACCGGGAGCCAGTGTCGGTCAGTGAGCACAAGGGTGATTGGTGATTGATCTGAGTTAGGATACAGGTAGCAGAGTTTTTGATGAGTTCAAATTTATGGGGTGGGGTGGGGGTGGGTGGAAGATGGAAGCCAGCCAGGAGAGCAGTCAGCCAGCAATGCTCACAACCTATGAATGAATAAAAAAAGATCAAGTCCAGAGGTAACAAAGGCAGCATGAGGGTTTCAGCAGCAGATGAACTGAGGCAGGCCTGTAGTTGTGTGATGTTATGGTGTTGGGAATAGGCACACAAATTAGTGACAGCACAGGTATGTGGTCGGTAGCTCATCTTGGTCAAATACAACGCCAAGATTGTGAACATTCTGTTTCAGCCTCAGTCAGACATTTGCCAGAGAGAGTGATGGAGCAGGTGGTTCGGGAACAGAGTGGTGGGGACTAAAGATAATGGCTTTGATTTTCCTAATATTTGCTTGGAGGAATTTTCTGCTCATCCAGTACAGAATGTCTGAGAAACAGAGAACTTTGAAGGGGTTGGGAGAGGTGGTGGTGAGGCAAGGTTCTGTTTTCATATAATGTTGCTGAGCGGCAGCATGTACATGAGAAATAGGAGGGTGCGAAATATAGATCCTTGGGGGATGTAAGAATTAATGGTGCGGGAGTGGCAAGAGAAGCTATTGCAAATTATTCTGTGTCTGGCACTGGAGGAGGATGGTGTTGTCAACTGTGTCAAAGGCTATAGACATCGAAAAGAACAAAGAGGGGTAGTTAATCATGGACACATCATAGAATGCATTTGTGACTTTGAAAAGGCCATTCTAGTACTTTGGCAGGGTGGAAACCTGATTGGAAAGATTCAAACATGTAGTTCTGGGAATGATGGGCATGGAGGCAACAACATGTTCGAGAACTTTGGAGACAAAATGTATGTTGGAGATGCGGTGGTTGTTTGCAAGTTCAGAGAGGTCAAGTGTGGTTTATTGACGAGAGGGATGATGATGGCAGATTTGAATAGGAAGTGGATAGTACTTGAGGAGAGCAAACCATTAATAATATCAGCCAACATGGGAACCAGGAAGGGAAGTTGGGTGCTAAGCAATTTAGTGGGGATAGAGTTGAGGGAGCAGGAAATGGGTCTCCTGGACAAGATGAGCCTGGAGAGGGCATGAGGGAAGATAAGAGAAAAACTAGAGAAGGATGCGAATTTAGCAGTAGGGCACAGGGATACCTTAGAGCAGGGTTGTCCAACCTTTTCGCGTAGGGAGCCACATTACAATGTTTGTCTCACATAGGGCACCAGTGAGACAATTTCGGAAAGATAAAGACATTAAAAATGTATCTTACTATTAATCAAAACAACAACAAATGTACATTTTTGTGAAGAAGCTTTAAATGAGAAGACGAATTTATTGACTCACTTTCTTTTCACTATGTTGAACACTGATTTAGTGAGATACCTGGCATTTTTCTGCTTGCACAAGTAGTCAATGTTTGCCTGTACACTTGATGTAGTGATGCAGAGCATTCCATATAGATGTCATTCTGTCAGAAGTGATCATGATCACTCTCTCTCTCTGTCCCCCTTTCTCTCTCTCTCTCTCAGTCCCCCTTTGTCTCTCTCTCTTTCTGTCCCCCTCTCTTTCTCTCTCTCTCCCCCTTTCTCTCTTTCTGCCCCCCTTTCTCTCTCTCTCTCTCTCTCTCTCTCTCCCTGTCCTTCCACTTTCTCTCTCTCTGTCCTACCACTCTCTCTATCTGACCTCACATTCTCTTTGTTCCCCTCTCTCTCTCTCTCTCTCTGTGTCCCCCTTTCTTTCTCTCTACCCCCCCCCCCCCGTGCCTCTCTTTCTCTCACTCTTTGTCCTCCTTTATTTCTCCCTCTCACTCTGTTCCCCCCTTTCTCTTTGACAGTTGGAGAGAGTGGGAACGCTCAACAGATGGTTGGTCAGTTTTTTTGGAAACATTGCACTGTCAGTTTCACAGCTGACAGCTGCTGACATAGGGGACAATGGTTTCTGAACTTTGGACAGATTCTGGGTTTCCAGCGGGCTTTTAAAAAAAAAGTTGGAACCCACCGGAAACCCCAAATGAATGCCTGGGAAGCAAGGAGGCCGAGCAGCGAGTGGGGGACTCAGCGGTAAACGCTGAGTAAGCGCAGAGTGAGGGGGCCCAGCGGCAAGCAGGGGGGCAAAGGGGGGAGTGAACAGTGTGGGTGCGTTCTTGTGGCGAGCGGGAGCTGTCAGCAGCAAGCATGGGGGGGCGGGGGGGATTTTTGCCAAATTGAGCACTGCCATTTTTATTACTGGCTGCTGACTGAGACGTCGCGGACGTTTCAGTCATTTCCACATGTGCGAGTAGTGCGCCACCTAGTGATGCATTGTCAGCAAGTGCGTTCTTTTCCTTTATCAGAAATAGCAGTCACTCAGGAAAAGTTTGCCGACCCCTGGTCTAGATAGTTAAGAATTTGAAGGTGCAGTTGTAAGTGACTTGGGCGAAGATTTCTTTCTGGGCAAACATGAAAGGAAGTGGGATTGGGAGTCAGTGTGGGGAGTAGGAGGATATGGGTGTGGAGCAGTACAAGGAAGTGATCAAAGATGGCCTTATTGGTGATTGACATGATGTAAGTAGTGAGGCCACATGACATGGCAAGGTCAAGCGGGTGGTCGTGAATATGGGTAGGGTAGTTCATATCGAGGGAGAGATTATGGGATGTTAGAAGGGTAATAATCTCAAAGGAGAAAGAATATGATGAACTAAGATGGAGGTAGAAATTGAGTCATAGAGTTATTTACGGCATGGAAGAAGGCCATTCAGCCTGACTCCATGCCGGCTCTTTACGGAGCTATCCGGTCAATCCCACTCCTCCGTTCAATCTCCATAGCCCTGCAAGTCTATTTCCCTCAAGTGGCCATCCAAATTTCTTTTGAAGTCAAATAAAAGCAAAATACTGCAGATGCTGGAAATCTGAAATAAAAACAAAAAGTGCTGGAAATATTCAGCAGGTCTGGCAGCATCTGATGTTGAGTATTTCCAGCACTTTTTGTTTTTATTCCTTTTGAAGTCATTGATTGCCTCCGCTTCCACCATCCTTGTGGACAGCGAGTTCCATGACATTACCCGCTGTGTAAAAAAGTTCTTCCTCATATTCCCCCTGCATCTCTTGCCCAAAACTTTCAATTTGTGTCCCCTAGTCCTTCTACCATCAGTTAATGGGAGCAATTTTCCTTTTTTAAACCTGTCATAATCTTGTACATCTCTAGCAAATCTCCCCTCAATCTCCTCTGCTCCAACCTCGCTGTGTAGCTAAATTCCCTCATCCCTGGAATCATTATAGTAAATCTCCCCTGCACCCTCTCGAGGACCTCACATCCTTCCTAAAGTGCGATGACCAGAACTGACACACTACTCTGGGTTGGTGCAGAGTTTTACGGCCACGTGGTGAGGGGTTTGGGTGGTTCCCACTGTTCAACTCCCACCTGACTGCAGCAGACCGCAGCAAGTGTTGTTTGTTATTAGGGTTTAACCCCTTTGTGTTTTATTTGTCAAATAAACAAACAGTGACAGGTTTTCTTGGAGCTTTAAAACAAAATCAATTATTTATTAGTCAATACGCCTTAATCCGAAATTGTCGCAATCGCATCCACTCACGCGTTCGCTCGCGCGTGCACATGCACGGATACACACACGGGCAACACACACACAAGAAGAGACAGATAGAGAGGAAAAGTGGTAAGTGGGGGTAGGTTTCTGGGGTCATGGTAAACCTGTTGAATCCTCTTTCGGAAGTCAAGTTCTCGTTGGTTGCAGGCCTGAGGTGTTGATAGGTTTCTCTCTTGGTTGAAAGGTCATTTGAAGACAGTGGATCACTTCTAATTCACTGCTGTAGAATCCTGTGGTGATCAACAATGGCCTAGGATGTAGCTACTTCCTTCACACCTTTGTTTCAGAAGAACCCATTCAATTCAAAAGTGTCTTTTGATGTGTTCAGTTGACACCTCTCAACCTAGTTAGGCATCCTTTGTTCGAATACACATCTAGCCATCTGTTGCAGCATTCCCCATTTTTTTAAAAGGTCAAGTCAATTTTTATAACTCTTCTGTTTGTGGCTTTTTTTTCACCGTTGCACTTCTTGTATGTGTGACACCTCTCCCAATAGGAGGAAAAATGCAATTCCTTGGATTTCATTTTTTATGTTTGATTTTTGGGTTTAGAAAGAAAGAAAGGAAAGGGTAAGAAGATTTCAGAGGGTCAACCATTGCACGTATGGCACCCATAACTGAAACTCACAACTGCTACAGCTGGCATTGTCTGTAACAGCCATTTCTTGCTCAAGTTTGGAGTTTTTTGTTTCATCATCTTTCCTTTGGATGAGATACCATTAGAAATTGCATTTCTTTTGGTCACTTATTGTCAAATAGAGTTGTAGTTTCTCTTGCATCAGTTTGTAGTACTTTGGGAATGTTAATCTCAATAAGCACGTGGTTGTTGGTAAAGGTTGTAGTATGCAAATTTCCATTACTGCATTTTTTTTGGGTTGTTTGCAACTTACCCTGTCTGTAAAATCTTCAACCCCTTAACTCTTGCTGCCACAATACATGGCTCCTACAATTCAGGTTCTGACACAATGATAGTTCTTATCTCTAGAGTGATAGTGGGTGATAATTTTTTTTTAGTCCCTGTGAGGCATCTGGGATTTCATCCTATTCCTTGTTCTTGTCGAGTTCTGAATCTAAATTGTTGGGTTTGATTAGCTTTGGATTTGAAACGTGATCATTTGATTCTTCAGTGGATAGATCTACACTGACCTCACTTCTAGTTTTCTTGTAATTTTCACAAGTGTTGAGTTCTTTAGGGTATTTTACCGTCACTTTTCCTTTGACTTCAGGGATGAGTTTTTCCCTAATCTGTCCCATGTCCTCTGGGACACTACTGCTTGCAGGTGATTTTCCAGCTTCCACTGCACTCTCCTATGGCACTTCAACTAGGTGAGGCATGTCCCTTACTCTTGGCTTGCCTGTTTGGGAACTTTCCTTGTCCCTATTTAAATCTTGAAAATAGGTTTCAGCTAACTGTATCTTTGGTGCTTTTCCTTCAAACTTTGTTGCTTTTATCTTAGTTCCTTTAAATTTCGCTGGCTGTATCTTAGCCTCTCTAATTCTACTGGTCCTGTCTTGGCCTTGTTAAATGTCACTGGCTCTATCGCCCCCTGTGGGATTCTTGGGACTTCCCCAGCCCTCTGCAGCTGCACAGAGTTTTGTTTGTTCCCCTCAGTTTCTCCAGTTTCCGTGGACTCTTCTGGACTGTCTGGGTACAATACTGTGCTTCTTGCTGAGCCATTGCCCAGCAATAGGTCTGTCCCCTGCATTGGTAAGCTCAAAATGATCCTGTCACTACACAGATGACCAACTACTGTGTAGGTAATCTTTAATTAGAATTAGAATTAGAATTAGAATATTACAGCGCAGTACAGGCCCTTCGGCCCTCGATGTTGCGCCGATCATCTGACCTACACTATTCCATTTACATCCATATGTCTATCCAATGACCACTTAAATGCCCTTAAAGTTGGCGAGTCTACTACTGTTGCAGGCAGGTCGTTCCACGCCCCTACTACTCTCTGCGTAAAGAAACTACCTCTGACATCTGTCCTATATCTTTCACCCCTCAACTTAAAGCTATGTCCCCTCGTGTTTGCCATCCTCATCCGAGGAAAAAGACTCTCACTATCCACCCTATCTAACCCTCTGATTATCTTGTATGTCTCTATTAAGTCACCTCTCCTCCTCCTTCTCTCTAACGAAAACAACCCCAAGTCCCTCAGCCTTTCCTCGTAAGACCTTCCTTCCATACCAGGCAACATCCTAGTAAATCTCCTCTGCACCCTTTCCAAAGCTTCGACATCCTTCCTATAATGCGGTGACCAGAACTGCACGCAATACTCCAGGTGCGGCCTCACCAGAGTTTTGTACAGCTGCATCATGACCCCGTGGCTCTGAAACTCGATCCCCCTACTAATAAAGGCTAACACACCATATGCCTTCTTAACAGCCCTATTAACCTGGGTAGCAACTTTCAGGGATTTATGTACCTGGATACCAAGATCTCTCTGCTCATCTACACTACCAAGAATCTTCCCATTAGCCCAGTACTCTGCATTGCTGTTACTCCTTCCAAAGTGAATCACCTCACACTTCTCCGCATTAAACTCCATTTGCCATCTCTCAGCCCAGCTCTGCAGCCTATCTATGTCCCTCTGTACCCTACAACACCCTTCGACACTATCCACAACTCCACCGACCTTCGTGTCATCCGCAAATTTACTAACCCACCCTTCTACACCCTCATCCAGGTCGTTTATAAAAATGACAAACAGCAGTGGCCCCAAAACAGAACCTTGCGGTACACCACTAGTAACTAAACTCCAGGATGAACATTTGCCATCAACCACCACCCTCTGTCTTCTTTCAGCTAGCCAATTTCTGATCCAAAGCTCTAAATCACCTTCAACCCCATACTTCCGTATTTTCTGCAATAGCCTACCGTGGGGAACCTTATCAAACGCCTTACTGAAATCCATATACACCACATCCACGGCTTTACCCTCATCCACCTGTTTGGTCACCTTCTCGAAAAACTCAATAAGGTTTGTGAGGCACGACCTACCTTTCACAAAACCGTGCTGACTATCGCAAATGAACTTATTCTTTTCAAGATGATTATAAATCCTGTCTCTTATAACCTTTTCCAACATTTTACCCACAACCGAAGTGAGGCTCACAGGTCTATAATTACCAGGGCTGTCTCTACTCCCCTTCTTGAACAAGGGGACAACATTTGCTATCCTCCAGTCCTCCGGCACTACTCCTGTCGACAATGACGACTTAAAGATCAACAACAACGGCTCTGCAATCTCCTCCCTGGCTTCCCAGAGAATCCTAGGATAAATCCCATCTGGCCCAGGGGACTTATCTATTTTCACTCTTTCCAAAATTGCTAACACCTCCTCCTTGTGAATCTCAATCCCATCTAGCCTAGTAGGCTGTATCTCAGTAATCTCCTCGGCAACATTTTCTTTCTCTACTGTAAATACTGACGAAAAATATTCATTTAACGCTTCCCCTATCTCCTCTGATTCCGCACACAACTTCCCACTACTATCCTTGATTGGCCCTGTTCTAACTCTTATCATTCGTTTATTCCTGATATACCTATAGAAAGCCTTAGGGTTTTCTTTGATCCTATCCGCCAATGACTTCTCGTGTCCTCTCCTTGCTCTTCTTAGCCCTCCCTTTAGATCCTTCCTGGCTAGCTTGTAACTCTCAAGCGCCCTAACTGAGCCTTCACGTCTCATCCTAACATAAGCCGCCCTCTTCCTCTTGACAAGCGCTTCAACTTCTTGAGTAAACCACGGCTCCCTTGCTCGACAACTTCCTCCCTGCCTGACAGGTACATACTTATCAAGGACACGCATTAGCTGCTCCTTGAATAAGCTCCACATTTCGTTTGTGCCCATCCCCTGCAGTTTCCTTCCCCATCCTACACATCCTAAATCTTGCCTAATCGCGTCATAACTAAGAGAACCTTCACGTATTTGCCAGTAAACCCTTTTTGTTCTGCTTTCAGGTGGCATTTCTGTAAATTTGGCTGCCAGTAGAGTTTGGAAACAACCAGTATCCCTGAGGATCTCTTTGCCTGGTGCCTGGGATACAAAAGGAATTTTTTTTTCCTGTAAAATGTTCTGGTATGTCTTCTGTTCTTGAATTCTTGAGTTATGTTAGAACACATGCTTACCACTTTCATAGGTACGGACATTGGCTTGACTGCAGTGCCTCCTGTTGGTTTTTTGGCATGCCAACAATTTGCCTGGACATGCCCAGATTTGCCACAATGGAAACATCCCAATGAGCCCCCAATTTGTTACAGTCATGTGGTGAGGGGTTTGGGTGATTACCACTGTTCATCTCCCACCTGACCACAACAAGTGTTTATTGTTATTTGGATTTAACCCCTTTGTGTTTTATTTGTCAAATAGACAGTGACAGGTTTTCTTGAAGGTTTAGAACCGAAAACCAATTATTTATTGATCAATACACATTAACCTGAAATTGTCGCAACTGCATCCACTCACGCATTCACGCGCGCGCACACACACACACACACACACACACACACACACACACACACACAAGAACAGACAGAGAGGAAAAGGGATAAGCAGTTATAAGGTGGGGGGGGGGGTAAATTTCGGAGGTCACGGTAAACAATTGAATTTTCTCAGATGTTAAGTTCTTGTTGGTTGCAGGCCTGAGGTGTTTGTGTGTTTCTCTCTTGATTGAAAGTTCAATTGAGGACAGTGGATCACTTCTAATTCACTGCTGTATAAGTATAAATGTTGTTTCTACAGCAGGGCGCATGTCTTTTGCTTGCTGAATTTCTCTCAGCCCCTTAGTTGGAAAATCTCTTTGGTGATGTTTTTTTCTGGGTGTCCCTCTCTCTTTGAGGGCTGCTACCTTTAAGGTCAAAAATTGTTTCACGCCTTTGTCTGTGATGGGAGATGTGGATCTCCCTCCCCCGGTAACCAGCAATGGCCTAGGATGTGGCTACTTCACACTTCCTTTGTTTCAGGAACCCATTCAATTCAAAAGTGTCTCTTGATGTGTTCAATTGATACCTCTCAACCTAGTTAGGCATCTTTTGTTCGAAACTGTGTGGCCATGTTTGGATACACATGCAGCCATCTTTTACAGCATTGCCCATTTTTTAAAAAGTAAAGTCAATTTTTATAACTCTTCAGTTTGACTTTTTTGTCATTGTCACTTTTATAGGCATAACAAGAGGCTGAGGGAGGAAAGCAGTGAAGACATCTCCATGCGAAATTTGGCATGGTACTCGGGTGGGCAGTAGAGAATGAGGATTTTAAATGAGAGGCGAGAGAGATGGAACAGGGTGTGATGCTCAAAGGCGGAGAAATTGCCAAAGGATTGGGGGACATACCAGGGTGTGATTTTGTGATCTGTATCACCCAGTCACTCTTCAAAATCCCTAGCTACTAACCATGCTTTAGCTTTATAAGTCTCATCTGCAAGAACCTTTTCAGTGCTTATCCACCAATCTGACAAACCTGGTTGACTTTTATCTAGTACCTCAGAATAAACTCCAAACTTTCTCCAATATCTAACTCCCTTTGTTTTGTCTCTTAGTTTATCCTCAAGTTTATTGGCAGCCATGAAAAGTTCATGATCATCAGGACTTCTTCTAGTCTGTTACATGACTGTTCTGTGGCCTTTATTTCATTGTCTAATCTATTCAAGCTATGGTCTCTACTTGCACTTACATGTCTGTCGGGACTACTACTTTGAGATTTCCCTGTTGCACATTTGGAGGTTCTTTCTCCAGTTTGTTGTTATTTTCTAACTTAGCGAATCTGGACATGACTTTTATCAGTATTTACACTGTACTTTTCTTCTTTCTACTCTTTCACCTCAATCTGCCAGTCCATGGACCTTGCTTCTTGGTCAGCATCTAGAACATTGTACCACTATTTAAACTTACCCCAGTAGCTATTCCTGCATGTTCCACAATTGTCGCATCCCTCCATTCATTAGATCCCTCTGGAATATATGTCACCCGAATACCTACGCTGGGTAATTAGCCTGTGGATGTGATAGCGGCGTCATGTATCATGATCACTCACAGTACCAATATGCAGCCCTTGATGAACCGCATTCTGTTCCTCAGGACCCTCATCACAAAACACATGAACATTTGAGGTACAAGGTGCCTTGTTTACTTCTATCAGCTGTTCAGAGTCCGATATTTTGTAATTAATTCCGATTAATCGTGAGGAATGAACCTTAACAGTTCACCACATTTGATTAAGTACCGTCTTGTCATCATGACCTATTGTCAGGGCCTTTCGATTCCCTATGACCCTCTCTTTTATAGTGTACCAAATATCCCAAATTGAACTCTGTCTCAGATGGTCTAATATGATGCCTCAGTGTTCTAATTTTCTCTGAGACCTCAGCCGTGATAAAAGCCATTTTTCTTGCATGCAAAGCATTCAAATGTGCAGAAAAAATTGATCTAATTGTAGTACCTTCTAGAGCAGGAGGACTGTTACAAAGAATAGACTAAATTATAAGAAATATATCCTGCAACCATCTGGAGAGAATTCATGCCAGAGTGGTTGTCAATTTACAGTCTGGCTGAGCAGCTAATATTTTATGCAGCATTTCATTGATCACAACATGATTCCTTTCACAAAGACCATCGCGAAAAGGACTCTCAGCACTGTATTCATGACCATGATATCCATGTTTCCAAACATATTTCTGAACTTGTCATTAGCAAATTAGACAAAATCAGAAATGAAAATGGAAGGCAGAAAATTAATGGATGAGTCTGGAAGACAGTAAACAAAGGTTAGAAAATTTAAAAAAGAGTTTGGCAGCGCTCAAGGGTATCTATTTCAATGCAAGGAGTATAGCAAATAAAGCGGATGAGCTGAGGGCACAGATAGACGCGTGGCAGTATGATATCATAACTATTACAGAAACATGGCTTAAGGAGGGACAGGAATGGCAGCTCAAAGTTCCTGGTTACAGGGTTTTCAGATGTGATAGGGAGGGGGATAAGAAAGGACGGGGAGTGGCAATTCTGGTCTAAGAAACTAATACAGCTGTGAGGAGGGATGATCTGTTGGAAGGTTCATCACATGAGGCCATAAGAGTTAAGGAACAAAAAAGGGGCAAACACACTGCTAAGAGTGTACTACAGACCCCCAAACAGTCAGAGGGAGATAGAAGAGCAGATATGTAGGCAAATCTCGGAGAAGTACAAGAACAATAGGGCAGTAATAGTAGGGGATTTTAACTACCCCGATATTAACTTGGGCAGTTTTAGTGTGAAAGGAATTGAGGGAGCAGAATTCTTGAGGTGCATTCAGGAGAACTTTTTTGCCCAGTATGTAGTAAGTCCAACAAGAGAGGGCACAGTTTTAGACTTAGTTTTGGGAAATGAAGAAGTGGCAGTGGGAGAGCATTTTGGTGGTAGTGATCATAATTCAGTCAGTTTTAACATAATTATGGAAAAGGACAGAGGTCGAACAGGAGTTAGATTTCTCAATTGGGCAAGGCCAATTTTACTAAACTGAGGAGTGATTTAGTGAAAGTGGACTGGAAACAGCTACTCAAAGGTAAATCAGTGTCAGAGCATTGGGAGGCTATCAAAGGAGAGATTCAAGGGGTTCAGAGTAAACATGTTCCCACAAAGAAAAAGGGTGAGACGGCCAAATCTAGGAGCCCCATGGATGTCAAAGAGTTGACAGGGTAAGGTAAGGCAGAAAAGGAAAGCTTATATCCAACACCGAGAATTCAATACTTCAGAAAGCCGAGGGGAGTATAGAAAGTGGACGGGTGAGATCAAAAAGGAAATTAGGAAAGCAAAGAGAGGGAATGAAAGAATAATGGCAAGGAAAATCAAGGTGAATCCAAAGATGTTTTATAAATACATTAAGAGTAAGAGGATAACTAAGCAGAGAGTAGGGCCCATTAAAAACCAAAAAGGTAACCTGTGTGTAGGGGCAGAAGATGTTGGTTTTGTTCTTAATGAATACTTTGTGTCTGTCTTCACAAAAGAGGGGGATGATGCAGGAGGAGGAGTGTGAAGCATTGGATGTGATAAACATAGGGAGGGAGGAAGTATTAATGGGAGTAGCATCCTTGAAAGTTGATACATCACCACGGCCAGATGAAATGTACCATAGGCTGTTAAAAGAAGCAAGATAGGAAATAGCAGAAAGTCTGACCATCAACTTCCAGTCCTCACTGGATACGGGTGTGGTGCCGGAGGATTGGAGAATTGCTAATATTGTACCTCTGTTTAAAAAGGGATCGAAGGATAGACCAAATAATTACAGGCCAGTCAGTCTAACCTCAGTAGTGGGAAAATTATTGGAATCTATTCTGAGAGACAGGATAAACTGTCACTTAGAAAGGCACAGGTTAATCAAGGATAGTCAGCATGGATTTGTTAAGGGAAGATCTTGATTGAATTTTTTGAAGAAGTAACAAGGAAGATAGATGAGGGTAGTGCAGTTGATGTGGTCTACATGAATTTTAGCAAGGCTTTGACAAGGTCCCACATGGCAGACTGCTTAAAAAAATAAAATCCCATGGGATCCAGGGAAATGCAGCAAGGTGGATACAAAATTGGCTCAGTGGCAGGAAACAAAGGATAATTGTTGACAGGTGTTTTAGCGACTGGAGGGCTGTTTCCAGTGACGATCTACAGGGCTCAGTACTGGGTCTCCTGCTTTTTGTGGTATATATTTTAAGATTTGGGCGTAAATGTAGGGGGTATGATCAAGATGTTTGCAGACGACACAATGATTGTCTGTGTGGTAGATAGCGAGGAGGACAGCTATAGGCTGCAGGAAGATATTGATGGTCTGGTCAGATGGGCAGAAAAATGGCAAATGGAATTCAACCTGGAGAACTGTGAGGTGATGCAGTTGGGGAGCTCAAACAAGGAAAAGGAGTATACGATTTATGGGAAAATACTGAAGTGTAGAGGAAGTGAGGGACTTTGGAGTGAATGCCCACAGATCCCTGAAGGTAGCAGGACAGGTCTATAAGGTGGGTAAGAAGTGGCATGCAGACCCCCACCTGCCAAGAATGAAGCATATTAATTTTGTCTTGTGAACATTGATTTTAAACTGTTGCTGGAATAAAGAAATGACTTGTTTGAAGATCACTAGATACGGGGCTGGAAGGACATTTGCATACTAAGAGACGCTGCTTGTGGAGACAAAGTGCTATTCCCTGCTCCAATTAACCCAAATGGATTTTAATCACTAGACATTGAAGGTGTAAGGAAGCGCATTCCAGACCCTGCTAAGATGATACAATCCACAGAGCCAGGACTGGTTAAACCAACTGGTCACATGACTAACTGGCTGGTCCAGGTTTTTTTGAACTAGCCACAGACAGTTTGAATTCAGAAGGCAGTGTGCAACTGAAGCTGAAACAAGCAAGTCTCTCGCCTGGCTGTCTCTCTCTTGCTTTCTCCCCAAGCCACCGAACCCATGGAAGACACGTAAACCTCAAGAGAGAAGAGTCTGACAATGGGAGAAGTTAGAGCATGAACTGGGACCCAATGAATTGCAAGACTTACCAGCAACCAAAGACTCCACATTGAAGTTAAAGGACTGTAACTACCAGAGATTGCCTCAAACATTTCCCCTTTATTCCTTCTACTTTTTCTGTCTCTATCTGCGTGTGTGTATATCGCATATGCGTGCTAGCCTGGTCGCTTCGCATATTCGTAGTCGTTAACTGGATTAGAGTTTAAGATTAATAAACTTCTCCTTTCTTGTTTATATCTAAGGAAACCTGTTTGATTTCTTTGCCTTCCAATTGGAGCAGTGAACAAGGATTCACTAAGGGGGAGCTAAAAACATGGTGTTTTCAAATTAAACCCTGGTATGTTTAAACCAGGTAAAGGCTGAGAGGGAACCCCCTAGACTACTTCTCACCTGGCCTTAACAGAAGGCATATGGAATCCTTTCCTTTATAAGCTGAGGTATAGAATATAAGAGCAGGGAGGTTATGTTGGAACTGTAGAACTCATTGGTTAGGCCACAACTTGAATACTGTGGGCAGTTCTGGTCACCTCATTACAGAAAGGATGTAATTGCACTAGAGAGGGTACAGAGGAGAGTTACAAGGATGTTGCCAGGACTGGGAAAATGCAGCTATGAGGAAAGATTAGACAGGCTGGGATTGTTCTCCTAGAACAGAGAAGACTGAGGGGAGATCTGATTGAAATGTACAAAATTTTTGAGGGGCCTGGATAGAGTGAAGGTGAAGGGTCTATTCACCTTAGCAGAGGGTTCAATAATGAGGGGGCATAAACTTAAAGTGATCGGTAGAAAAATTAGAGGGGAGATGAGAAAATACTTTTTCACCCAGAGGGTGGTGGGGGTCTTGAACTCACTACCTGAGGCAGAAACCCTCAACTCATTCAAAAGGAGTCTGGATATGCACCTCAAGTGCTGTAATCTGCAGGACAATGGACCAAATGCTGGAAGGTGGGATTAGAATAGGTGGATCGTATTTCAGCCAGCACAGACACGATGGGCCAAGTGGCCTCTTCCTGTGCCTTAAACTTTCTATGATTCTTATGAAATTCACCTCCATTATCGGTCAGAAACTTTGCTGGTGTCCCGGTTCCAGCCCCTATCCATTTCTCCGTAATTCTGTCTATAAATAACCCTCATGTCCTTACTAGATATTAATGTAGAAACACTAAATCTGGTCACCAGGTCAATAAAAGCTAGGATGAAAATATATCTGTCCTTGTCCCATACCTTTAGATCCATGGCAACTACTTTGTTAAAGTCATGTACCGGTGGAAGGCTTACAATGGGATGTCGCAGCATTCTCTGATGCTCTTTACAGAATTCACAATTTTCACTGATCTCTTCTTTTCGTCTCATATACTCCTCATCGACTACACCTGCATCTTTTAGCAGAATGTTTAACCATTGACAAGTAGGGTGTCTATATAACTATAAGTCAATTTGTTTTTTTTCTCTCTCATTCTTATCCCTTGATGCCATTAATACTTGTCTAACACAATGAGAAACATCAGGTTTTGTGAAGGGGATACAATAATGGCCTGACTGGGTGAACTGGAGATCAACTGATTTTCCAAAAATAATTGCCTTTTCATGCTTCATGTCAAGTTTTATTTATATCTTTCTCGTAGGTACCTCACTAGAGACTACATCAGTACTTACTTCAGCTATTCTACATGGAATTGCAACTCTCTTTAGTGATTTCAATGGGTTGTCATCACCAAACCTAAAGCAAGCAGTACTTTTATATTCATTAACTTATGTCAATCCTCACTACTTAGTGAAGCCAGATAACATTTTAACTAATCTGTCCCACATACTGTTGAAATACAAACGCTATCTAATACTGCATAGTTAAAGGAGTCTGTGGCTAATGCATTTATCACAGCCGCATGGAAGATGGCAGGATCCCCAAAGACACATTGTACAGCGAGCTCGCCACTGGTATCAGAACCACCGGCCGTCCATGTCTCCGCTTTAAAGACGTCTGCAAACGCGACATGAAGTCCTGTGACATTGATCACAAGTCGTGGGAGTCAGTTGCCAGCGTTCGCCAGAGCTGGCGGGCAGCCATAAAGGCGGGGCTAATGTGTGGCGAGTCGAAGAGACTTAGCAGTTGGCAGGAAAAAAGACAGAGGCGCAAGGGGAGAGCCAACTGTGTAACAGCCCCAACAAACACATTTTTCTGCCGCACCTGTGGAAGAGCCTGTCACTCTAGAATTGGCCTTTATAGCCACTTCAGGCGCTGCTCCACACACCACTGACCACCTCCAGGCACTTACTCATTGTCTCTCGAGATAAGGAGGCCAAAGAAATAGTTAAAGGAGTCTGTGGCTAATGCATTTATCACAGGACTAAAACTCCTTGTGGTCGGTATAATTTGTTTGGATTCATTAATATCTTTATCCTCTTTCTCATATTTCTCTTGGTCATATGTCATTTTGAGGACCTTGCCTCTTTGCTTTGGGCAGTTCACTGCTTCATGATACTTTGAATCACACCTGAAGCGCCTATTAACCGTTCCTTGGGCATTCCTGGGTTTTATTCGCCCGTTATTGTTCTTCCAACTTTGTCTTCGACTGTAATAGCCAATTTTCATCCTCATTCTGCCTGTCTTTAATCCTTGCATTGTATTGATGCCTGCAACCGGTATCTGGACTATTCTATTGGAGTACAGAGTAAAATTTCAAAGTTTGCTAATCATTCCAAACTTGGAGATGTGGCAGACAGTGAGGATGATACCAATTGACTGCAGCAGGACATAGATAGGCTAGCACAATAGGCAGACAAGTGGCAGATGGAACTTAATACAGAGAAGTGTGTTGTGAGGCATCTTGGCAGAAGGAACAGGGAGAAGCAATATAGACCTAATGGTACAGTTCTAAAGAGTGTACAGGGACGGGGGAATCTGGGGGTTCATGTGTATAGATCTTTGAAGGTGACAGGGCATATTGAGTGAGTAGCTAGCAAAGCATTTGGGATCTTGGGATTCATAAATAGAGGTAGTAGTGCTGATCTGCCCAAGGGCAGGTTGTCTGCTCATATCTCCACACCTAACGGTCCTGCACTTCCCTCTTCAGTTGCTTGCAAGAGCCTCCATTTTTTAAACTTCGAAGAAAAATGAGCGTTATGATGAGGGAGAAAGTACGAGTTGATTTCCCGTTGCCTTCCTAATATGTGGCTTAAAGGAAACACAAGTCCTCTTCCTGAAGGATCCTCTGCCATTAAGCAGCCATGTCCCTTGAGGTTCTAGCTCTTCTGTCATCACTACTGATAATTTGCTGTTTCTGCCATTGGCCATGGCTTGGAACCCTGGGCATGGGACCCTTTCCTGGGCCTGTGGTGACTTGCAAAAGGGCAGGAATGACCACCCCCTGAGATAGAAGTATTGAGTACAAAGGCCAGGAAGTTATGCTGAACCTTTTATAAAGCTGTGGTGAGGCCAGTTCTTGTCACCACACTCAAGGAAAGATGCCCTTGAGATGGTGCAGAGGAGATTTTCAAGAATAATTCCGGTGATGAGGGATTTTAGCTACAAGGTTAGGTTGGAGAGGCTGGGTTGTTCTCCTTGGAGTAGAGGAGATTGAGGGGAGATGTGCTCGAGGTGTACAAGATTATGTCAGGTTTAGATAAGGTAGACAAACAAAAGTTGTTCCCATTAGCTGATGGTACAAAGACTAGGGGACATAGATTTAAGATTTTGGGCAAGAGGTGCAGGGGAATGTGAGGAAGAACTTATTAATGCAACTATGGTAGTGAGCCAGACCTTGCTGCTTCCAAGGGTGGCGGAAGCAGAGGCAACGAATAATTTTGAAAGGAAATTAGATGGGCACATAAAAGGAAATAAACCAGGGCTATGTGGATAGGGCAGAAGAATGGGAGTGATTGGATTGCTGTACGGACAGCTGGCATGGAATCGATGGGCTGAATGGCTGCCTCCTGTGCCATTATGATTCTATTTCAAAATCTGGTAATGATCGCATCTTCTATTCTTTGTGTCACAGCTGAATGTCTCATTTGTTCCATGAAAGCTGAAAGAAATGACTGTTTCCCTATGAATTTTTTCAAGGCAGCAGACATCTTCTCCAGAACCGAACACCAGTTAGAACCAGTTGCCTGCCCATACGAAACATTTTTGCACAGTCTAGTAACTTCAATGCAAGTACCAATCCAGGGATAAGCTTTTATTTACAGAGATACAGGTTACAAACATGCACCTCCTGACGCCAATCATCACAGTTTCCGTCTGCTATCATTGGAGCACCAGTAAATTCAAAGTTAATACCCAGCACCTGAATATAATAAAACATTCACTTAATATACAATTAACAAACATTGGGAGGTGTGAGTGAATTGTGAAGGAGGTAAGATTATCCCCCAGCGGTTATGCTGGGCAGGAAGGCCGATGAGAGAGTAGTTTGGGGCAGCTGCTCGTAGGGAGGCAATGACAATTGCCTCAATGGGCCCTGCAGAGGATGCCAACAGAAGCACTTTTTATTCATTCATGGGATGTGGGCATCATTGGTAAGGCTTGCATTGTTTGGAGGCCAAACTGGATAAGGATGGTAGATTTCCTTCCATAAAAAAATTAGAGAACCAGATAGGTTTTTAAGATAATCTGGTAGTTTCATGATTACCAGTACTTTTTAGCTTTTTCATTGTTTAATTAACTGAATTTAAATTCCGCAGCTGCTGTGGTGGGAATTGAGCTCATCCGCCCCGAATCATTAGTCCTGGCATCTGGATTACTGATCCAGTGACATAACCATTATGCTAATGCACCTCCGTAAACTGTAGTTTTATCTAAGAAGGCTTTGAGCCTGTGACGATGGCAGGAGAGTTGGAAGGTCGAGGAATGCTGAAGGGTTGGGGTATGGATTTAGGAGGGGAGAGTACCCGAGATGGGAAAAATGAAAGAAGACATGATGACAGGAAAGAGCTATTTAGGAGGTGTAAAGAGAAAAGAAGAAAAAGGGAAGTGCACGGGGGTGGGGTAAGTGGAAATAGAAGTGATGGGCTTGGGCCCAGAGAGCAGCTAAAATACACATGTGAATGGGCATGGAAGCTCAAGTTACATAGGCCTGGTTATGTAGCAAGATTAGAATAGGTATGTCTTGGTAGTAAATGGGGAATAGAAAAGAGACAGTAGGAGGACCTCCAGAGTTAAAGTGGTGGCATAAAGTTGAAAATAGAAACAGAAAATACTGGAAATACACAAACCTGAAACGTTAACTCTGTTTCTCTCTCCACATATGCTGAGTATTTCCAGCATTTTCTGTTTTATCTTAGATTTCTAGGAACCGCAGTATTTTGCTTTGGCATAAAGTTGATGCATGTAGGGAGGAATCAGCTTGCAATATTGAAAAACTAATATCCAGGTTTGGAGACAGGTGTGGAGGGCGAGTATGTTCAGAAGCTATTTGAATACAATATTGGAGGACACACTGATGAATGTATTTCCATGGGAATGAAGAGGCAAGAGCTATGCAGAATAACAATCACAGAGCAGAAAAACAATGGTAAAGTTGGAGGTCACCATAAGATCCAGAAGCAGCAGAGAAATGGGCTTCCACCCAGATGCTATATTATTTGTGAAGAGTTGGGAACTAATTGTTATGTGTAAGTGTGTTCCAGGGTGACAAGTTTACTGCTGCACTGGGAGTCATGTGCCATGTAACATGACACCAGTTTTGGGAATTGCTACCAAGCAGCAGGTAGAACTGTATTAAAACATAAAGAGCGCCAGCCTTTCTAAGTCTAAAGTGTGATTATTTCAAACTTATGGGAACCAGAAGCTATAATATGGTGGCAGCAGGTGTCTGTGAGTAGCCTAAAACATTTTAAACAAATTTACTGCTGAATTAGATTGAAAAAAATCAACCCAAATTAGTGCCAGAGAGAGAGAAAAGTGAGTGAATCATGCAAAAACGAAATGACTGCTAGCACAGCAATGCATCCACAGCTACAGCCTTTAATGAATTGGGAAGCTGAAGATGTCATAAAGGCATTTGAGAAGTTGATACAAAAGTGCAGATTGATATTCAGTAGTTTTCTAAAAAGTACTAGCAAAGAGGAGAGGGTCAATTATATCCTTCTGGGAGCAGGAGATAAAGGATTAAATTTGTTTAATAGCTGGGAGCTGAGTGAAGGGGACAACAGAAAACCAGGCAAAATATTTGAAAGATTCAGCATCCATCTCCAGCCAAAGTCATCAGGTCAACTGCTATGAATTTCAAGGCCTCAAACGATTTAGATGAGCCTATTGACAATTCTGTAACAAGATTAAAAAATGCAGACAGAAAATGTATTCGCTGATAGATCAGCTAATTTGGGGTTCTGCACACACTGAAATACAAAAAGCTCTAATTGGAAAGGACAAACTCACGATATTGCAAGATGTAAACACTGCCAGAGCACATGAAGCCACGAGCAGACACTGACTACCCAAACAGCTCGCCTTCAGTTAAGCCAAGAGAATGGAAGCAGGGTCGATGCAGTGAAACAGCAATAGAAGAATGTACACCAAACAGGGAAAAAGACATGCAGGAGCTGTGGACTACCATATGAATTCACAGACAGAAGGAAATGTCCTGCATATGGATCAATTTGCAGAGCTTGTGGGAAGGTCAATCACTGGGAAAAGATGTGCAGAACAAAGGAAGAAGATGAGTTACCAGCGACAGAGCAACAGGGCGAATGAGTAGGAAAAGAAACCAAAACATCCATACCCTGGAAGATGACATTGAGTTTGAGAACGCTATAGACAGAAGAACTGTACAACTGCATGAAATATCTGAATGTGACAGTTCCCAGAAAAAAAATTCACACAACTATTCAGATTAGGAAGAGGATGAGAAATAAGCCCACAATGATAAATCTGAAGGGGAAAATTGATACCAAAGCACAGAGTACCATCATTCCGCTCAAACTATACAAAAAGATCTTTCCTGAAAATTTGGAAGAAAATGGTTATGCAAGGAAAGGTGCTCTGAAACTGAACAACGTCATGCTAACGCCAGATGGGGGAACTGCTATTCGACAGCTAGGAATAACCCAAATCAGAGGGATGCACAGAGAAAAAGAGGTCAACTCTATATTCTACTTCACTGAAACAGATGGTTCTGTTATGAAGAGATGTTATCTCAGAAAACCATGAGGCAAAGTAGGCGACACTGAGGGTTGAAGATAGTACACCTATTGAAAAGCACCCTCTAATCAGAAGCAAAGAAGATCTGGTACAAAGGTATCTAAAGTGTTTCGATGAGACAGTTGGGTGCTTTGAAAATTTTGAGAATTGCATCACTATTGACCCAGTGATGAAACCAGTGATTCATCCCCCATGTAATTCATCCCCCATGTAATTCATCCCCTACGTAGAAGCACCAATAGAACTAAAAAGAAAGCTTGAAAGAGAACTCCAAGACATGGAAGAAAAGAAGGTGATCACCAGAGTCACAGAGCCGATAGATTGGGTAAATTCCATCGTAGTGAGAAAGAAGCGAAATGGATGGTTAAGAATTTGCCTGGATCTCAAAGATCTTAATCAAGCAATAAAGAGGAATTGCTACCCGATTCCAACACTGGAAGAGATCACAACAGCACTGGCAGAGGCAAAAGTTTTCAGCAAGCTTGACGCCAGAATGGCTTTGGAACATGAAGCTTGATGAGGAATATTCACTGTTGACAATATTCAACACACCCTTTGAACGGTACTAATTCCTGCATCTACCTTTTGTCCTTAAGGTGAGCCAGGATGTGTTCTAACAGAAAGTAGACGAGATATACCGAGGATGTAAAGGAGCAGTCAGCATAGCTGATGATATTCAGATATATAATGTAGACTGAAAAGATCGTGACTACCATCTACGTGGAGCCAAGGAGAGAATCAGGAAATCTGGGATCAAGTTAAACGCAGATAAATGCATTGTGAAAGTGACAGAATGCCAGTTCTTCGGATTGGAGTACACACCTGACCGAGTCAAGCTGAGTCCTGAAAGAATCATGACTATCTCTGGATGGAAGCCCCAAGAGATAAGAGAGAGTTGAGAAGTTTCCTTGGCTTCTTCCAATATTGAGCTCCTTCATACTGCATATGTCAGAACACAAAGCAAACCTGTGGGAGCTGATTAAAGAAGATGCAGAGTACCAGTGGTCATGCAGACCCCCACCTGCCAAGAATGAGGCATATTAATTTTGTCTTATGAACATTGATTTTAAACTGTTGCTGGAGGGCGTCACAGTGGCGCAGTGGTTAGCACTGCAGCCTCACAGCTCCAGTGACCCGGGTTCGATTCAGAGTTTGCAAGTTCTCCCTGTGACCGTGTGGGTTTTCGCCGGGTGCTCTGGTTTCCTCCCACAGCCAAAGACTTGCAGGTTGATAGGTAAATTGGCCATTATAAATTGTCCCTAGTATAGGTAGGTGGTAGGGGAATTGAGGGAAGGTGGGGATGTGGTAGGAATATGGGATTAATGTAGGATTAGTATAAATGGGTGGCTGATGGTCAGCACAGACTTGGTGGGCCGAATGGCCTGTTTCAGTGCTGTATCCCTTAAAAGAGTGAAGAAATGACTTGTTTGAAGATCACCAGACACTGGGCTGGAAGGATATTTGCATACTAAGAGAGAGTACTTGTGGAGACAAAGGGCTATTCCCTGCTCCAATTAACCCAAATGGATTTTGATCACCAGACATTGAAGGTATAAAGAAGCGCATTCCAGGCCCTGCTAAGATGATACAATCCACTGGTTGCATGACTAACTGGCTGGTCCAGGGTTTTTGAACTAGCCACAGGACACTTTGAATTCAGAAGGCAGTGTGCAACTGAAGCTGAAACAAGCAAGTCTCTCGCACGGCTGTCTCTCTCTCACATTCTCACAAGCCACCAGACCCACGGTAGACACGTAAACCTCAAGAGAGAAAAGACTCCTACATCGGAACAAGTTGAAGGGTGAACTGGGCCCCATTGAATTGCAAGACTTATCGGCAACCAAAGACTCCATATTGAACTTAAAGGACTGTAACTACCAGATATTGCCTCATACTTTTCCCCTTTATTCCTTCTACTTTTTCTGTCTCAATCTGTGTGTGTGTTTATCGCGTTTCTCTTTCTAGCTTGCCTGAGACCTTCAGGAGAAGGAGGAAAACAGCTGTGAAGGTTTTCTGGCTTTCTCAAATGTCTTGGGGTTATCTACACAGATGTTCTATGTTCTAAACTTTAGTGTAGGTCAGATGGTTTCACAGGTCGGCGCAACATCGAGGGCCAAAGGGCCTGTACTGCGCTGTAATGTTCTATGTTCTATGATTCTGCATAGCCGTGTTGCGATAGATCAGTTGCCCCCCTTAACTGCTGATCCGGTGGCGCATCAGCGAAAATGGTGCTCCTGCCCAGTGCACATCTCTCGGAGTGGACTTTTATTAGATTGCTTCTGGCGCAAACCATAATCGCAGCTTAATTCATACTCACGTTCCCTTAAAGTAAAGCTGTAGATCTCAATCCCAACGATGTGTACCTATGGTATGTTGGACACCAGCAATATCGCAGAGTCACTTACTCAGGCTTCCACACTGCCGCAAGGATCACAGACGACCTTGGTGAGCTTGTAAACCTTCACTCCAGAGACTTCTGTAGCAGGCAGATGGGCTCAGCTTTTCAGGCTTTGTAGAAACTTGAAGTATTTTCAACATCCACCAGCTGCCACCATGTTACATGATTCACAAAGCCACGGACATGTGGAATCTAAAAGATAGGCTCTTTTATTGAAGATACTAACATTCACAGCAATTCTGGGAAGTTCCTTTACTTGGTTGTTACAGCTTTAGCTTCTTGCATTGAATGCTTAGAGGGCACAAGGGTCTGTGCATCAAATCCTGCCTAGGTAATGGGCAGCCATTTAAGGTATGCCCCTTAAAGCAACACTAGCATTTAAAGCAATACCACAACACACCGGTCTCGGGGGTTCCCTCCAAGCAGCAGGTATTAAAACACAAGAGCTCCAGCCTTTCCAAGTCTAAAGTGTAAATATTTCAAAATTATGGGGACCAGAAGACATAGCACCAGGAGAGTGAATTTCTGGGCTGGAATCGAACTGTAGCAGAAGCTGAAAAACCATTAGTACAGTTCTTTGCTCAGCAGGTAACAACAGTGGTGGGGATGGGTTGTAGGCTAGACAAAGCGACTTTAAAACTTCAGCAACTGAATAGCAGATCAGGAACACAGCAGCAGAGTTTTATGGTGTGGTCCAGTACATTGTCTTGGCGTCCAGAAAAGTCCAGGAATTTGGAAGCCAAATTTCAGCGAGGATGCAGTGTTCACTGAGGAAAACAAAAAGCAGACATGGCAGGGAGATGGGCAGTGGGCAGTTAGTCCATGTAACTTTAAACCAGCAGTTAACTTGTAGTTCGGACTAAAATGCACCCACTCTTTGAGCCAAGGGAACTTAAACATTAGAAAGAAAGGTGATTGAGGGAGAAAGGGCAAAAGATTGCAACGAATTGGCTAAGGGAAGAGTTGCACAGCAAAGGACCTCCCTGGAGAGCTGCCAACCCAGAAGCCATAATGAATGTATCATTTAAATAAATGGTACAATTTTAAAGGGGGTATAGGAACAGCGAGACCTGAGGATCATATACATAAATCAGAACAAGTTGATGAGGCTGTTTTAAAAAAATATATATTATTCAGATATGGGTGTTGGTTGTCAGGTTAGAATATATTGCCCATCCTTCTTTGCCCTTGAGAAGGTGGTAGTAATCCACCGCCTTGAACTTCTGCAGTCCATGTGATGAAGGTACCCGTACAGTGCTGTTGGGTAGAGAGTTCCAGCGAAATGAAAGAACAGTGATACATGGACAGGTCAGGATAATGTGTAACCTGAAAAGAACTTGGAGGTGCTGGTGTTCCCATGCTTGATACTATTTCTGGTGGGTACTCCAATGGTAGGAAGGTTCATTCTTTGTCCTGTGACACTATTCCAGATATTTACCCAAAAAGTCTATCTATGATTGAAGGCAAGCATGGGCTTACCTATGGAAACTGAATTTTGTTGTGACCATGTGCAAACACTATTGGAATTAGCCTGAATTGTAACAATTATCAACACACAATGTCTGAAAAATTGAGGGAGAAGAATGTCTTGTGCATAAACACCTAATTTAACTTTTAAAAATTTATATATACTTTATCTTTTTCTAGCTTTTCATGTCTCCCTCTGTTGAGTCCTGCCAGTTTTCCTTCATATTGTCCTCTTCTCTCCATTGTGAAGCATTATATTGTTATGTGTTCCTGTATATTGTGCCTCCACCAAAAACGATTGAAACCTAATTCAAATGTTATTTGAGGATAGGATTATAATTTACAAGCATTAAGGAGACTTGAGATTTGAATGCAATATTTCATAGACCCATTCACCATCCCAAAAAGCTTTTTTTGCCAGTTACTAACAATCTTCTATAGGAGTAATATTCTGTTACTTCCTGAATCCTTTTGGTTAGGCTAGGTCAGTAAACTTAAATCATTGCTAACCAAACATATTATGTTACGATCGAGGCAGGAGGTGTGCACTGTCTTTTCTAGTTCCACTTCTCCATAGGTCACAACATATATTTACATGTTTATCCAGTTACTGATACAATCATATATTCTACTCTTTATCCCAGAATAAAATACACCAACCAGGTTTATTTAATAAACAACAGATTTATCAGTTTATTATAAAACAAGACTTATCCAGTACGAAGCAAAGCATTAACACACACATTGAAATGTGAAAGTTTCCTTTTTACCTTAGCCCAAACACACACACACACACACATAGGTTAAAGAAAAATAAAGAAATTTTCTCTGCAAAGCTCATTTACAAAAAAAGACAAAAAAAAAACTTTGGCCAAATGCTTGTTAATTCTAGAAGAAAAAAGATGAGATATACTGTGTCCCAAAATGGCATATAGTCTGGCATCTAGGTACATGTAGACAGGTCACTAGGATCTTTTCTTGAACAGTTCTTTTCAGGTGGCATTGAGAATTAATTTGGCAGGCCTTCCAGGAGCATCTCAGGAGAAATGCGGCATCAGGGGTTTTAGCTCTCAACACACTGGAATTTTACAGGGTTTCGCAGAGACAGGAAGAAAGAGATGAGCTGCGTGTTTTCCTCTTGGAAGGCTGCTCCAACTGCTTCAACAACAGTTCACACCCCAACTGAACCAAAACAATATCCCAAAAGCGCAACCGACTCCTGACCCTCATAAATCTTGATATGTCACTTCTCCGTAAACATCTCCCCCCAGACACTAAGGTTTCTGTTTATTGGGCTTAAGGCATGTGACATCCAGTAAAGGTTTGTTTTCAAACAAGACCTCTCAGTGACCCTTCTAAAAATCATCCATGGCGTCTTTTCAGTTTTCCCAAATAAACCAATGTCCATAATTTTAAAATATGAGTCCTCAAAAAAAATTAAACAAATAGAAGCACTTTCATAACACCTCCATCCTTGGAGGAATGAAACATCATTTTTAAATGTGTTTCATTACAAAGTATGGAAAAACAGAAGATGAAAAAAATTAAAACACATTTTCACACTCATACTCATTCACTCTTTACATGTAGCTAATAAAGTTTTGCTTTGCACCATCTTTACACTCAAATAACTCAAAGCAAAGTCAAATCCTACTCAAACCATCTGCAGTCACATTTTTTCTCGCAATATGGATAATCTTTAAGTGATAAGATTGCAACTGTAAACTCCATGGGAATAGTCTGGCATTCTGGTTTTTGAACTTTTCCACAAAGTTTGGGGGGTTATGATCAATATATACCAGTGTCTGTCTGTAGTCGTGGCGGACATAGACTTCAAAATGCTTAACAGCTAGTAATAAGCCCAGGGTTTCTTTTTCCACTGTTGAATATCTCTTTTGGTGTCGATTTAGCTTTTTGGAAAAATATCCCACTCGCCTTTCGACGTCAGATTCATCGTCTTGTAACAGGACTACACCGACCCCCAGGTCACTAGCATCAATTGCTAACTTGAAAGGCTTAGTGAAATTTGGGGTAGCCATCACTGGTTCATCAATCAAAATGGCTTTTAGCCTCTCAAAAGATGTTCAGCACTCTTCTGACCACACTACCTATAGTACTAAAAGTTGTTACAAACTTGCAGTAGAAACCACACATCCTCAAAAACCTCATGATTTCATGCTTAGTGTTAAGGAACTCCACCAATGCTTGTACTTTTGCTGTTCTTGGCAACTCTTGTCCTTGCCCTACTATCTACCCTAGGTAGGTTGCCCGCGCTTTTGAAAATTCACTTTTTGCAAATTTATCACCAAATCAGCCGACTGTAATTTTCTAAACAGAGCTTCTAGTTGTTCCAAGTGGTCACTATACCAGCACATCAAGGTAAACTACACAGTTAGAACACTGGCTCCCACTTTTTTTTAAAATATTTTTTTATTTTTTATTTATTGAGCGATACAGCACTGAAACAGGCCCTTCAGCCCACCGAGTCTGTGCTGACCATCAACCACCCATCTATACTAATCCTACATTAATCCCATTACCCTCTCACATCCCCACCTTCCCCCTACCTATACTAGGGGCAATTTATCATGGCCAATTTACCTATCAACCTGCAAGTCTTTGGCTGTGGGAGGAAATCGGAGCACCCGGCGAAAACCCACATGGTCATAGGGAAAACCTGCAAAGTCCGCACAGGCAGTACCCAGAATCGAACCCGGGTCACTGGAGCTGTGAGGCTGCGGTGCTAACCACTGCACCACTGTGCCGCCCAGCATTAGTTCATTAGTCTCTGAAATGTGGCTGGGGCATTTTTTAGCCCGAATGGCATCACTTGGCATTGGAAAAGGCCGTTCGGTGTGACAAAGGCCGATATTTCTTTAGCTTGGGTTGTTGAAGGAACTTGCCAGTATCCCTTTAACAAATCTATTTTTGTAAGAAACATGGCACTGCCCATTCTGTCAATACAGTCTTCCAAGCAAAGAATTGGGTAGGAGCCTGCCTTTGTTACTGCATTAACCTTTCTGTAGTCCATGCAGAATCTAGTTGAACCTTCAGGTTTAGACGTTAACACCTCTGGGGAGCTCCAGCTGCTTCAACTGGGTTCAATTAGGTGGTTTTTCAACATGTATTGGATTTCTGTTTTCACTTGGGCCTGTTTCTCTGGACTTGAATGATAAGGATGCTGTTTTATAGGAGAGGATTCTCCTACATCAACATCATGTCTGGCTAAGGTTGTACATCCTGGTTTGTCCCTTCAGACTCTTTTAAATGCTGTGAGTTACCTTGTTAGGTCTTCTCGCTGTTCTGCATCTAAATATGAAAGCATAGTGTCTAATCTCCCTATCAATTCAATAGTAGCTAACTGGATAGTAGGAGGTTCAATTTGCCTCATCCTCACTATCCCTTTCATTCTTCACTATCCTTATTACTGCTTGCTTATTCTTCTCCTGGCAATGAAGTTGTTTCAACATATTGATATGACACAGCCGATTCTTTTTCCGGTGATCTGGGTTGTCAATCAAATAATTTACTTTACCAATTCTACACTTTTTGGTCCACTGCACTGTGCTTTCAGTGGTTCACCCCATAAAGGCAGTAATACTAACACCTCTCCCATGCGCCTTTCCATGTGCATGGGAAAGGCTTCCACTGCTATGTCCAGACTGGCCAAGAGAGTGTGGGAAAATGGCACACTGACACGGAACACAGAAGTCCGAGTGTATCAAGCCTCTGTCCTCAGTACCTTGCTCTACGGCAGCGAGGTCTGGACAACATATGTCAGCCAAGAGCGACGTCTCAATTCATTCCATCTTCGCTGCCTCCGGAGAATCCTTGGCATCAGGTGGCAGGACCGTATCTCCAACACAGAAGTCCTTGAGGTGGCCAACATCCCCAGCATATACACCCTACTGAGCCAGCGGCGCTTGAGATGACTTGGCCATGTGAACTGCATGGAAGATGACAGGATCCCCAAGGACACATTGTACAGCGAGCTCGTCACCGGTATCAGACCCACCGGCTGTCCATGTCTCCACTTTAAAGACGTCTGCAAACATGACATGAAGTCCTGTGACATCGATCACAAGTCGTGGGAGTCAGTTGCCAGCGATCGCCAGAGCTGGTGAGCAGCCATAAAGGCGAGGCTAAAATGTGGCGAGTCAAAAAGACTTAGCTGTTGGCAGGAAAAAAGCCAGAAGCGCAAGGGGAGAACCAACTGTGTAACAGCTCCGACAACCAATTTTATCTGCAGCACCTGTGGAACAGTCTGTCACTTTAGAATTGGCCTTGAAAGCCACTTCAGGCGCTGCTTCACAAACCACTGACCACCTCCAGGGGCTTACCCATTGTCTCTCGAGACAAGGAGGCCAAAGAAGAAGAAGACTAACACCTCATCCCCTGGTTGAAATGTTCGGGCCTTGGCATGCTTGTCTGCCCATTTCTTCATGGTTGTTTGGGAAGCTTTCAGGTGTTCCTGAGCCACTTTGCAGGCTCTCGTGAGCCGTTCCCAGACCACTGATACATAATCTAACACAGAAGGTTCGTGTCCCTGTTCCAAAAACTTTTCTTTGAGTAGTTTTAGAGGACCTTTTATCTCATGTCTATAAACTAATTCAAAAAGACTAAAACCGGTAGACTCATTAGGTGAATCCCTAGTGGCAAACTAAAGAAATTCTAGCCCTTTATCCCAATCATGAGGATATTCATGATTGTATGATTTGATCATCGTTTTGAGGGTCTCATGGTACCGTTCTAAAGCCCCTTTTGTCTGTAGGTGGTTTGCTGAAGACTTTAACTTTGTTATACACAAATTACCCATAACTTGATGAAAACTTTTCGACATAAAATTGGAACCTTGATCTGACTGAATCTCAATCGGTAACCCATATCTAGTGAGGAACTGGGTTTACTTCTCTACCACTACCTTTGCAGAAATTGTTCTCAAGGGAATGGCCTCAGGGAAACAAGTAGCCATATCCATGATAGTGAGTATATATTGGTGTCAAGCTTTCGTTTTTGGTAAAGGTCCTACACAGTCTACCAATACCCTGCTAAATGGTTCACCAAAAACTGGTATGGGAATTTGAGGTGCCGGTTTTATGACAGGTTGCGCATTTCCCACAATCTGGCACGTATGGCACGTTTTACAAAACTTCACCACGTCCTTGGAAAGACCTAGTCAGTAAAAAAATCACCTTATATGTGATTGGGTCTTCAGGATCCCCACATGTCCCGCCATAGGAATTTGATGCGTTCTCCTTAATAATTCCCGGCGATACTTGGGCGGTACCATTATCTGGTGAACAACCGTCCAGTCTTCGTCCGCAGGTCTGTGAGGAGGTCTCCACTTCCTCATCAGAATCCCATTTTTAATATAGTAACTTTCCAGAACTCCCTTTGCTTCAGCTTCTGTTCAAGCCGATTTTGCCACTTTATTTAAGACTCGATCGGCTTGCTGAGCCTTGATCAGAGAGTACTTACTGAACATTTCCTTTGGATTATCCAAGTCCCCAACCGACGTTTCAGATATTCGGCTATCTGTCAGTGGTGCCAATCTGACCTCCGATAATGGAAGTTGTTTAGCCATTGCTTGGGTCACTACACATGAAGGAAAAAATTCCCGGAACCTTTTCCTGCAACTGTTCTGTCTCTTTGACTTCACTTGGATTTTCCGTGACTACTGGAGAAGCTACTACCTTCACTCCAGCCAAATCATTCCCCAGGAGTAGGTCAACTCCGTCTACAGGCAAACTATGGACAACTCCTACAGTTACCGTTCCAGACATAAGTCACACTCCAGGTGCAGTTGATACAACGGTACGGATATATACTCCCCGTTAATACCATTCACTAAAACTTTGTTATTCAGTGCGCTCTCTGGTGGAAGTGTTATGCCTTTCCCTAGCAAAACAATTTGGGAGGCTCCTGTATCCCTAAGCATAACTATAGGTTTGCCTGCCTCACTTGAGGGACTTTTCCTTTTGACAAGAATTCCCTATACCTATCGGATATCTTGTTCACATCCCCTGCACTCACTTTTAAACTTGGCCTGAAAGCTGCAATCAGAGCTACAGCTTGCTTTGTCGTACTCTCGGTCAGGGCCACTTTCTCTGCACTGGCTTTGTGTATCCCAATAAGTCCCATGGGTTTACCCCGCAACTTCCAGCAATCTGCACGAAGGTGCCGCACCTTGTGGCAATGGTAACACTTAGGCTTGTGTACCTCACTTCCACCCTCAGCATCTTCCTTTCTGGCCTGAGGAGGAGGTCCCGGGGCATTTCCAGCTGTCCCTTCTTGCCCCCGGCTACTTGCCTTCCTTTCACCCTCCCACCTTCTATCCTTCTCAGGTTTGTGGGGGTGACGGCCAAAGGGTTTGGGCTTGTAAACACTTGTAATCATCAGCAATCTCAGCTGCCTGTCTGGGTGTTGAAACCTTCTGGTTCTCTACATGGGTTCTTACTAATGGAGGGAGTGAATTTTTAAATTCTTCCAGGATGATTATTTCCCTAAGGTTCTCATACGTGGCCTCTACCTTTAGTGCCCGCATCTAACGATCAAAATTAATTTGCTTTACCCTCTCAAATTCTATATAAGTCTGCCCAGGATGTCTCCAGAGTTCCAAATTTTCTGCCCAGAAGCTTCAGGGACTAATTCATAAGCAGCAAGTATAGCCTTTTGTGCCACCTCAAAATCCACAGATCCCTGAAGGTAGCAAGACAGGTCAATAAGGTGGTTAAGAAGGCATACAAAGAACAAAGAACAAAGAAAATTACAGCACAGGAACAGGCCCTTCGGCCCTCCAAGCCTACGCCGATCCAAATCCTCTATCTAAACCTGTCGCCTATTTTCTAAGGGTCTGTATCTCTTTACTTCCTGCCCATTCATGTATCTGTCTAGATACATCTTAAAAGACGCTATCGTGCCCGCGTCTACCACCTCCGCTGGCAATGCCTTCCAGGCACCCACCACCCTCTGCGTAAAGAACTTTCCACGCATATCCCCCCTAAACTTTTCCCCTTTCACTTTGAACTCGTGTCCCCTTGTAATTGAATCCCTCACTCTGGGAAAAAGTTTCTTGCTATTCACCCTGTCTATACCTCTCATGATTTTGTACACCTCTATCAGGTCCCCCCTCAACCTCCGTCTTTCGAATGAAAATAATCCTAATCTACTCAACCTCTCTTCATAGCTAGCGCCCTCCATACCAGGCAACATCCTGGTGAACCTCCTCTGCACCCTCTCCAAAGCATCCACATCCTTTTGGTAATGTGGCGACCAGAACTGCACGCAGTATTCCAAATGTGGCCCAACCAAAGTCCTATACAACTGTAACATGACCTGCCAACTCTTGTACTCAATACCCCGTCCGATGAAGGAAAGCATGCCGTATGCCTTCTTGACCACTCTATTGACCTGCGTTGCCACCTTCAGGGAACAATGGACCTGAACACCCAAATCTCTCTGTACATCAATTTTCCCCAGGACTTTTCCATTTACTGTATAGTTCACTCTTGAATTGGATCTTCCAAAATGCATCACCTCGCATTTACCCTGATTGAACTCCATCTGCCATTTCTCTGCCCAACTCTCCAGTCTATCTATATTCTGCTGTATTCTCTGACAGTCCCCTTCACTATCTGCTACTCCACCAATCTTAGTGTTGTCTGCAAACTTGCTAATCAGACCACCTATACTTTCCTCCAAACCATTTATGTATATCACAAACAACAGTGGTCCCAGCACGGATCCCTGTGGAACACCACTGGTCACACGTCTCCATTTTGAGAAACTCCCTTCCACTGTTACTCTCTGTCTCCTGTTGCCCAGCCAGTTCTTTATCCATCTAGCTAGTACACCTTGGACCCCATGCGCCTTCACTTTCTCCATCAGCCTACCATGGGGAACCTTATCAAACGCCTTACTGAAGTCCATGTATATGACATCTACAGCCCTTCCTTCATCAATCAACTTTGTCACTTCCTCAAAGAATTCTATTAAGTTGGTAAGACATGACCTTCCCTGCACAAAACCATGTTGCCTATCACTGATAAGCCCATTTTCTTCCAAATGGGAATAGATCCTATCCCTCAGTATCTTCTCCAGCAGCTTCCCTACCACTGACGTCAAGCCCACCGGTCTATAATTACCTGGATTATCCCTGCTACCCTTCTTAAACAAGGGGACAACATTAGCAATTCTCCAGTCCTCCGGGACCTCACCCGTGTTTAAGGATGCTGCAAATATATCTGTTCAGGCCCCAGCTATTTCCTCTCTCGCTTCCCTCAGTAACCTGGGATAGATCCCATCCGGACCTGGGGACTTGTCCACCTTAATGCCTTTTAGAATACCCAACACTTCCTCCCTCCTTATGCCGACTTGACCGAGAGTAATCAAACATCTGTCCCTAACCTCAACATCTGTTATGTCCCTCTCCTCGGTGAATACCGATGCAAAGTACTCATTTAGAATCTCACCCATTTTCTCTGACTCCACGCATAACTTTCCTCCTTTGTCCTTGAGTGGGCCAATCCTTTCTCTAGTTACCCTCTTGCTCCTTATATATGAATAAAAGGCTTTGGAATTTTCCTTAACCCTGTTTGCTAAAGATATTTCATGACCCCTTTTAGCCCTCTTAATTCCTCGTTTCAGATTGGTCCTACATTCCCGATATTCTTTCAAAGCTTCGTCTTTCTTCAGCCGCCTAGACCTTATGTATGCTTCCTTTTTCCTCTGAGCTAGTCTCACAATTTCACCTGTCATCCATGGTTCCCTAATCTTGCCATTTCTATCCCTCATTTTCACAGGAACATGTCTCTCCTGCACGCTAATCGACCTCTCTTTAAAAGCCTCCCACATATCAAATGTGGATTTACCTTCAAACAGCTGCTCCCAATCTACATTCCCCAGCTCCTGCCGAATTTCGGTATAGTTGGCCTTCCCCCAATTTAGCACTCTTCCTTTAGGACCACTCTCGATTTTGTCCATGAGTATTCTAAAACTGACGGAATTGTGATCACTATTCCCAAAGTAGTCCCCTACTGAAACGTCAACCACCTGGCCCGGTTCATTCCCCAACACCAGGTCCAGTATGGCCCCTTCCCGAGTTGGACTATTTACATACTGCTCTAGAAAACCCTCCTGGATGCTCCTTACAAATTCTGCTCCATCTGGACCTCTAACACTAAGTGAATCCCAGTCAATGTTGGGAAAATTAAAATTTCCTATCACCACCACCCTGTTGCTCCTACATCTTTCCATAATCTGTTTACATATTTGTACCTCTATCTCACGCTCACTGTTGGGAGGCCTGTAGTACAGCCCCAACATTGTTACCGCACCCTTCCTATTTCTGAGTTCTGCCCATATTGCCTCACTGCTCGAGTCCTCCATAGTGCCTTCCTTCAGTACAGCTGTGATATCCTCTTTGACCAGTAATGCAACTCCTCCACCCCTTTTACCTCCCTCTCTATCCCGCCTGAAGCATCGGTATCCTGGGATATTTAGTTGCCAATCATGCCCTTCCCTTAACCAAGTCTCAGTAATAGCAATAACATCATACTCCCAGGTACTAATCCAAGCCCTAAGTTCATCTGCCTTACCTACTACACTTCTTGCATTAAAACAAATACACCTCAGACCACCAGTCCCTTTGCTTTCATCATCTGCTCCCTGCCTACTCTTTCCCTTAGTCATGCTGACTTCATTATCTAGTTCCTTACAGGCTTTAGTTACTACCTCCTTACTCTCCACTGACCTCATTTGGTTCCCATCCCCCTGCCACATTAGTTTAAACCCTCCCCAACAGCGTTAGCAAAAGCACCCCCAAGGCATATGGAATCCTTTCCTTTATTAGTTGAAGTATAGAATCTAAGAGCAAGGAGGTTATGCTGGTACTGTATAAATCATTGGTTAGGTCACAACTTGAGTACTGTGTGCAGTTCTGCTCAAAGCATTACTGAAAAGATGTAATTGCACTAGAGAGGATACAAAGGAGATTTATGAGAATGTTGCCAGGACTGGAAAAATGCAGCTATGAGGAAAGATTGGATAGGCTGGGGTTGTTCTCCTTGGAACAGAAAAGGCTGAGGGGAGATCTGATTGAAATGTGCAAAATTTTGAGTGGCCTGGATAGAGTGGAGCTGAAGAGCCTATTTACTTTAGCAGAGAGGTCAGTCGCTAGGGGGCATAGATTTAAAGTGATTGGTAGAAGGATTAGAGGGGAGATGAGGAAAGGTTTTTTCACCCAGAGGGTGGTGGGGGTCTGGAACTCACTGCTTGAAAGGATAGTTGAGGTAGAAACCCTCAACTCATTCAAAAGAAGTCTGGATAAGCATCTCAAGTGCCATAATCTGCAGGGCTACGGACCAAATGCTAGAAGGTGGGATTAGAATGGGTGGAATGTTTTTTGGCTGGCACAGACATGATGGGCCAAGTGGCCTCATTCTGTGCTGTAAACATTCTATGATTCTATAATCCGCAGAAGCCTCTTCAGAAAGCATAGCATAAACTTCATGAGCTCTGCCCATCAACCTGCTTTGTATAATCAGTGTCCAGTTTTCTTTCGGCCACCTCATCTGTTTAGCTAGATTTTCAAAAGAAATGAAAAATGCCTCTATGCCCTTTCCTCAAACCTCAGGAGGGCTTACACAAATTTAAACATCTCTCCACTGGCTCCTGAATTGAAGTCAGATTCTTCCTCCTGAGAACTTCAGCTGGAGTCAAAGCCAACCCCGAAGAAGGGTCACTGATCCGAAATGTTAACTCTGCTTCTCTTTCCACAGATGCTGCCAGACCTGCTGAGTGATTCCAGCATTTCTTGTTTTTGTTTCAGATTTCCAGCATCCGCAGTATTTTGCTTTTACTTTTGTTTTACTTACAGCTTTTAAATTCAAATTCCCTTTCTCGCTCCCTTTCTCTCTCCTGCCTCTCCTCTCTTTCCTTTTGAAATGCTCTCTTTTTCCTTTTCTACTCTTTCTTCCTTTTCCCTTTTGTTTTCTCTTTCAAGTTCAAGTTTTTTCATCTGCAACTGAAGTTTAGCTAATTCAACTGTGCTACCATCTGGATTGTCTTTTCAAATGTTTCAAATGCTGTGCTATTACCTCAATTAAGACTGCTTTCTTAGCTCCTGATTTTAACTCCAACCCCAATTTTGCTGCCAATGCTATCAGCCTAACCTTGGTTAATTTTCTCAAATCACTCAGGGATAAGTCCTCCTTCTCCAGAAAGGTTGTAGCAACTGACAAATCCATTCCAGTAATGTAAACTTCACTCTAATGCACAAGAAACCTGTTTTTTCCTTTTCCTGGTTTTCAGTTTTCAACTGGGGAGGTAGTGGGGTAGTGGCATTGTCACTGGACAGCTGACCCAGGGTATTGCTCTGGGACATGTGCTTGAATCCCACCTCGGCAGAAGGTGGAATTTGAATTTAATTAATAAATCTAGAATTAAAAGCTAGCCTAATGATGGCCGTGAAACCATTGTCGATTGTTGTAAAAACCCTACTGGTTCACTAATGTCCCTTAGGGAAGGAAATCTGCCATCCTTACCTGGTGACTTACCTACATTTGACTCCAGACCCACAGCAATGTGGGTGACCCTTAAGTGCCTGCTGAAATGGCCTAGCAAGCCACTCAGTTGTATTTAACCGCTACTACATTAATAAAGGAATGAAACCGGACAGATCACCCGGCATCGACCAAGGCACCGGAAACAACAAAAGCAAACCCCACCCTGTCGACCCCGCAAAGTCCTCCTTGCTAACATCTGGGGGCTTGTGCCAAAGTTGGGAGAGCTGTCCCACAGAATAGTCAAGCAACAGCCGAACATGGTCATACTCACTGAATCATATCTTACAGGTCCTGTCCCAGACACCGCCATCACTATCCCCGGGTATGTCCTATCCCACCGACAGGACAGACCCAGCAGAGGTGGCGGCACAGTGGTATACAGATGGGAGGGAGTCGCCCTGGGCGTCCTCAACATCGACTCCAGACCCCATGAGGTCGAATGGCATCAGGTCAAACATGGGCAAGGAAACCTCCTGCTGATTACCACCTACTACCCCCCCTCAGCTGATGAATCAGTACTCCTCCATGTGAACACCACTTGGAGGAAGCACTGAGGGTGGCAAGAACGCAGAATGTACTCTGGGTGGGGGACTTCAATGTCTATCACCAAGAGTGGCTCGGTGGCACCACTACTGACTGAGCTGGCAGAGTCCTAAAGGACATAGCTGCAAGACTGGGTCTGCTGCAGGTGGTGAGGGAACAAACAAGAGGGAAAAATATACTTGACCTCGTTCTCGCCAATCTGGCTTCCGCAGATGCATTTGTCCATGACAGTATTGGTAGGAGTGACCACCGCAGAGTCCTTGTGGAGACAAAGTCCCGTCTTCGCATTGAGGATACCCTCCATCGTGTCGTGTGGCATTACCACCGTGTTAAATGGAATAATTTAGAACAAATCCAGCAATGCAAAACTGGGCATGAATAAGGCACTGTGGGCCATCAGTAGCAGCAGAATTGTATTCAACCACAATCTGTAACCTCATGGCCCGGCATATCCCCCACTCTACCATTACCATCAAGCCAAGGGACCAACCCTGGTTCAATGAAGAGTGCAGGAGGGCATGCCAGGAGCAGCACCAGGCTTACCTCAAAATGATGTGTCAACCTGGTGAAGCTACAACCCAGGACTACTTGCGTCCCAAACAGCGTTAGCAGCATGGGATAGCCAGAGCTCAGCGATCCCAGAACCAACGGATCAGATCTAAGCTCTGCAGTCCTGCCACATCCAGTCGTGAATGGTGGTGGACAATTAAACAACTGACAAGGAGGTGGCTCCACAAATATCCCCATCCTCAATGATGGGGGAGCCTAGCACATCAGTGCAAAATATAAGGCTGAAGCATTTGCAACAATCTTCAGCCATAAATGCCAAGTGGATGATCCATCTCGGCCTCCTCCTGATGTCCCCAGCATCACAGATGCCAGTCTTCAGCCAATTCGATTCACTCCACGTGATATCAAGAAACGACTGAAGGCACTGGATACTGCAAAGGCTATGGACCTTGACAATATTCCAGCGATTGTACTGAAGACCTGTGCTCCAGAACTTGCTGCGCCCCTAGTCAAGTTGTTCCAGTACAGCTACGACACTGGCGTCCACCCGGCAATGTGGAAAATTGCCCAGGTATGTCCTGTATACAAAAAGCAGGACAAGTCCAACCCGGCCAATTACCGTCCCATCAGTCTACTCTCAATTATCAGTAAAGTGATGGAAGGTGTCATCGACAGTGCTCTCAAGCAGCACTCGCTTAGCAATAACCTGTTCAGTGATGCTCAGTTTGGGTTCTACCAGGGCCAATCAGCTTCAGACCTCATTACAACCTAGGTTCAAACATGGACAAAAGAGCTGAACTTCAGAGGTGAGGTGAGAGTGACTGCCTTTGACATCAAGGCAGCATTTGACTGAGTATGGCATCAAGGAGCCCTAGCTAAACTGGAGTCAATGGGAATCAGGGGGAAACTCTCCGCTGTTTGGAGTCATACTTAGTGCAAAGGAAGATGGTTGTGGTTGTTGGAGGTCAATCATCTCAGCTCCAGGACATCACTGCAGGGGTTCCTCAGGGTAGTGTCCTAGGCCCAACCATTTTCAGCTGCTTCATCAATGACCTTCCTTCAATCATAAGGTCAGAAGTGGGGATGTTCGCTGATGATTGCACAATGTTCAGCACCATTCGCGACTCCTCAGATACTGAAGCATTCCATGTAGAAATGCAGCAAGACCTGGACAATATCCAGGCTTGGGCTGATAAGTGGCAAGTAACATTTGCGCCACACAAGTGCCAGGCAATGACTATCCCAAACTAGAGAGAATCTAACTATATCCCCTTGACATTCAATGGCATTATGATCGCTGAATCTCCCACTATCAACATCCTGGGGTTTACCATTGACCAGAAACTGAACTGGAGTAGCCATATAAATACCGTGGCTTGCACTGCTGCAACACACCAAGGCTCCTTAGACAGCACCTTCCAAACCCGCAACCTCTACCACCTAGAAGGACAAGGGCAGCAGATGCATGGGAACACCACGACCTGCAAGTTCCCCTCCAAGCCACGTACCATCCTGACTTGGAACTATACCACCGTACCTTCACTGTCGCTGGGTCAAAATCCTGGAACTCCCTTCCTTACAGCACTGTTGGTGTACCTACCCCACATGGACTGCAGCGATTCAAGATGGCAGTTCACCACCACCATCTGAAGGGCAATTAGAAATGGGCAATACATGCTGGCGCATACACACTGATGAAAGAAAAATAAAGACATTTTCTCTGCAGAGCTCTTTTACACAAAAAGACAAAAAAGAATACTTTGGCCAAGTACTTATTAATTCTTGAAGAAAAAGGATGAGGAATGTTGTGTCCCAACAATGGCATGCAGTCTGGTGTTTGAGTACACATAGACATGCCACTGGGATCTTTTCTCGAGAAGTTATTTTCAGGCAGTATCAAGAATTAATCTGGCAGGCCTTCCAGGAGCATCTCAGGAGAAATGCGGCATCAGGTGTTTTAGCTCTCACACACTGGACTTTTGCAGGGTTTCTCAGAGACAGGAGGAAAGAGATAAGCTGAGTGCTGTTCTCTTGGCAGGCTGATCTCCAACTGCTTTCAACAACAGTTAACACCCAACGGAACCAAAACAATATCCCAAAAGGGCAACCAACTCCGGACCCTCATAAATACATGTCACATCTCTGTAAACATCTCCCCCAAGTTATTTATTGAGCTTAAGGTATGTGACGTCCAGTAAAGGGTTGTTTTCGGACAAGACCTCTCAGTGACCCTTGTAAAAAAAATCCATGAAATAATTTCAGTTTTCCCAAATAAACCAATGTCCATAATTCTAAAATTTGAGTCCTCAAATTTTTTTTTAAAAAGAAGCACTTTCATAACAATTACTTATGGGGCAATAATCAATGAACCATAGCCATAATTCAAAACTATTCCTATCTTGGTCTCAGAATTTCATCAACAGCTCAAAATTATTATTCCTTCATTTTATTCAAGTAAAATTGAAAGAATTGTTTTCAATAAAGCAGTAAATGTTATTGGTGATTTATTGAAGTATGTGCACATCTTCAATTATTGATCTCTGTGTAATTTTGATAAAAGCAACAACTCATATTTATATTGAGCCTTTAATGCAATAAAATGGCCCAAGGTACTTCACAGGGGCGCTATAAAACAAAATTTGACACCAAGCCACTTAAGGCGATATTAGGTCACATGGCCAAATGCTTGGTCAAAGAGGTAGATTTTAAGAAGTGTCATAAAGGAGGAAAGATAGGTAGAAAGGCAGAGAGATTTATGGATGGAATTCCAGAGCTTAGGGCACAGCCGCCAATGCTGGAATGATTAAAATGGGGAAGCTCAAGAAGCCAGAATTGGCAGAGCGCAGAGATCTAGTGGGTGGGGTTGGGGGTGTGCTGGTTGTCGGGCTGAAGGAGATTACTGATATAGAGAGAGGCAAGGACATGGAGGGACTTGAAAACAAGGATGAGAATTTTAATATCAAGGCTTTGATTGACCGGGTACCTGTGTAGCTTAGTGAGCACAGGGAGATGGGTGAGCAGGACTTGGTCCGTGTTAGAACATGGGCAGCGGAGTTTTGAATGACCTCAAATTTGCGAAGGTAGAACATGGGATGCCAGCCAGAAGTGCATTGGAATAATCAACTCCAGAGGTAACAAAGGCATGTGTTACAGACAGGTGGGAAATGATGTGGGTGACTTCCACTTTTCACCCCTCAACTGACTGCACATAGTTCTTTAAAAAAAATAGTGCTTTAGTCCCTGAGTGTGTTAAGTGTCAAATAAATAGACAAGTGACAGGTTTTTTCGTAGGTTGAAAAAGAAAGATAACTATTTATTAAAACAGTTCCTGAGAATGTTCGCAACCTCACCACTCACACAGGCGCACATGTGCACACACACAAGAAAAGATAGAGATTAGAGAATAGCATGCATTTAAGGCTGATAGTTGTAAAAAGAGTTCACTTTGAAACCTTCTTGGTTTTCCAGGAGGAATTTTTAACAGCTTTGCAAGCCTGATGTTCTTTTCCTTGGTTCACTGAAGTATTGCAGATTACTTTGTTTAAGACTCAGTCAAAGTCGGTGGACAATTTTGTTAAAAGTTTTTCAAATGGGAAGTTTTCAAGATCACCTTTGGAGTCTCTGCCTTAGTGGTTTAAAGGTGTTATAGGCAGGGTCTTAGTCTTGGCTGGAATGGATGTCTCAGCTCCCTCGCCAAATAGCTCTCTCTCTCACTCTCTCAGTGAAATCTCTTTTTTATAAGAAAAACCCTTATCAGGCTGGGCTCTTCCCCCGGTGTGTCCATTCAATGTCTTTGAACGTGTGGTTATTGCTAAACAATGGACCTGGAATGTGGTTTATCTTGATAAGGTGGTGTTCTTTCCCACCTGTTATCTTGGCTTTGCATCTGGAGTCGCTGTGTCTGAAAAGGTCTTTGTCAGCCCAATTCTTGAAGCTAGGAGCCATTTTGTATTGAATTCAGATTTAATTCTGATGAAAGGTCACAGACATGAAACGTTAACTCTGCTTCTCTCTTCACAGATGCTGCCTGACCTGCTGAGTATTTCGAGAACTTTCTGTTTTTATTTCAGATTTTCAGCATCTGCAGTATTTTGCTTTAATACCATTTTAATGTGTCTTCCTTAGAACTAGTGGAGACATGATAATGAGTTTAGTCTAAAACAGTCATGATGTATATTTGCAGTACAAGACCTCTTATTCCATCTTGTCTGCAGCAAAATATATCTATTTTTTGGAGTTTAATTCACCAGGTCATTTTACTGTACATAATTGCTCCAGTTCACTTTAGTTCATGAGTGTGACACATGAATGAGGGTTTCAGCCACAGATAGCCTGAGGGAAGGGCAGAGTAGGATGATGTTACAGAGATGGAAATAAATGGTCTTAGTGATGTTAAGGACGTGTGGTAAGAAGCTCATCTCAACTCAACTACAACACTAACATTCTGAACAGTTTGGTTCAGCCTCAGACAATTGTCAGGGACAGGGATGGAGGCAGTGGCAAGAGAACAGAGTTTGTGAAGGGGACCGAAGACAGTGGCTTCTGTCTTTCCAGAGGAGGGGTCAAAAGAAGTAGAAAGGAAGTAGAGCTGGGTTTCGTCAGCGAGGAAGGCGGTGGCGTAGTGGTAACTTCACTGGACTAGTAATCCAGAGACCCTGGCTATGCTCTGGGGACATGGGTTCGAATCCCATCATGGCAGATGGTGAAATTTGAATTCAATTAATACCAAATCTGGAATTAAAAGCTAGTCTAATGGTGACCATGAAACCATTGTTGATTGTTGTAAGAATCCACCTGGTTCACTAATGTCCTTTAGGGAAGGAAATCTGCCATTCTTACCTGGTCAGACCTACATGTGATTCCAGACCCACATCAATGTGGTTGGCTCTTAAATGCCTTCTGAAATAGCCGAGCAAGCCACTCTAGTTCAAGGGCAATTCGTATGGGCAATAAATGCTGGCGACACCCACATCCCATGAACGGATAATTTTAAAAAATGGAATTTCGAAGGTGACATGTAGATGAGAAAAAGGAAAAAGGAGGGTGCCAAGGATAGATCCTTGGGGGACACCAGAGATAATGGTGTGAAGTGAGAAGAGAAGCCATTGCAAGGATTCTCTGGCTGCGACAGGTTAGATAACAATAAAACCAGGCAAGTACAGTCCCACCCAGCTGGATGGCGGTGGAGAAGTGCTGGAGGAGAATATTGTGGTCAATCGCGTCAAAGGCCGCAGACAGGTTGAGGAGGATGAGAAGGGGTAGTTTACCTTTGTCACAATCAACTAGGATGTAATTTGTGACTTTGGTAAGAGCCGTTTCTCTACTGTGGTAGGGGTAAATTGGTGGGATTGAAACAAGAACTTCCGAGGAGGATGGGCACGGATTTGGGAGGCAACAACACATTCAAGGATTTTGGAGAGGAAAGTGAGGGTCAAGTTGGAGCAGTAGTTTGCATGGATGGAAGGGTCAAGGGGTGCTTTCTGAGGAGAGGAGTGATGACAGATTTGAAGGAGAGGGTTTTTAAAGCACGAATAGCCAGGTGGTGAAGGATAGAACACTGGATCCTGATCTTTATTCACTTAAGAGCCTTTATTTACAGAGACACACATTGCATACCATGCACCTGCAGCACCCAAAGCTCCTCTTTCAGCTTGCTGTCTCTCTATCTCTGAGCACAGATGCGTCCTCAGTTAACACCCATCATCTGAATACAATTAACACCCAAATTATATACAGTCAAGAGAGCCAGTACCAGAGGAGAGAGAACCATTAATATGTCTGAGCCAGTAAGGGAAGTTGATTGGTAACAGTTTAGTAGGGATAGGTCTAGAGAGCAAGAGGTGGGTCTCATCCAAAGGATGATCTCAAAGAGGGCATGAGGGGAAAGAGAATAGAAACGACAGAAAGATGCAAATTCAGGGTCAGTCTTTGTAATAAAAAGTCCATGAGCTCATTGCACTAATTGTTGGAGGTGAGGATGGTGGAGGCAGAGAAGCTGCTTCTTGTCCTTGCCTTCCTGGATGATCTTTGAATAGTGGGCCATTTTAGTTATGAGAGCATTGCCCAATAATGCTACAAGTGGCCTAGCCAGATATGACATGAACAATTAAACCAATTCTTTGCCAAAGACGTACAAGTCTGCTTCCCTTGGATTTAAGGGAGCAGCGATGAGGGTTATACCAGGGGGAACAATTATAGTGGGAAAAATGTAATAGTACTATTGTGAACTAGGGCATCGATGATTGTGGAGGAGGTGTCATTTAGCAAATCAATAGCTGCAGTGTTGTCATGAAGAATAAAAGATCAAAGGTTAGATAGTTGAGTATTTGAGAGTGCAATGGTAAGTGACTTGAGGGAGAGTTTTTTCCAGGGTTGGACACAGAAAGAAATGGGGTTGGGAAGGGGGGAGCGAAATGTGGGTAGCGAGCGATACAAAGAAGTGATCAGAGACTGCCTCATCAGTGATGGTGATAATCGTGGCAGCGAGGCTGCGTAAAATGACAAGATAAAGAGGGTGGCCGTGTATGCGGGTAATAGAGTTTATATGGAGGGAGAGATTTAGGGAGGAAAGGATGGCAATAAATTCAGAGGAGAGAGAACAAGAAGAGTTGAGATGGAGGTTGAAATCACCAAGGATGAGAAATCACTCTGTGCAGATCAGAGGGAAGAAAACAGAGAAGATATCTCTGAGAAATTTGGAGTGACATATGGGTGGGCGGTACAAAACAAGAATTTTAAATGAGAGGTGTGAAGGTGGAACAAGATGAGATGCTCAAAAAGGAAGTTAGAGGAGTAAGAGGAAAGAACAAGGTGAGATTCAGAGATAAGTGCTACACCACAGTCGCAATGTTTTGAACAGGGCAAGTGGTGGGAGGCATAGCCAGACGGGGAAGCTTCATTAAGGAGAAAGGTGTCATCACCCCTCAGCCATGTCTCTGTTAAGGTTACGATGTCAATGTGATTGTCCACAATAGGATCATGGGTGGCAAGAGCTTTATTAGCAAGTGAACGTACATTCTGGAGGGAGATGCAAAGGGGAATAGTGATAGCCAGTCCATGGGCAGAGTTCACAGGGTCAGAACTGGGACTGGTGAGAGGGACGAGTAGGAGGTTGATGAGATTAGCCCCCAGCAGGCGTGCAGGGCGGGAAGAGAATGAGATAAGGCAGTTGGAGTTGCTACTCTTTTGGAGGCGGTGACGAGTGCCACAAGGATGTCAAGAGAGACACAGAGGGAGGCTGTAGGGTTATTTTAAGAGGGAGTCAAGCCTGGGATGGTGGCATGAGAGTGGGAAAGATGATTATGAAGAATTGGAGTTTGTGAGGGTGGATTACTAGAGGGCAGGGATAGTTTTAATAATTTCTTCTTCTTTGGCCTCTTGTCTTGAGAGGCAACGAGTCAGCACCTAGAGGTGGTCAGCGGTTTGTAAAGCAGCGCCTGGTGTGGCTATAAAGGCCAATTCTAGAGTGACAGACTGTTCCACAGGTGCTGCAGATAAAATTGGTTGTCGGGGCTGTTACACAGTTGGTTCTCTCCTTGCGCTTCTGTCTTTTTTCCTGCCAACAGCTAAGTCTCTTTGATACGCCACACTTTAGCCCCGCCTTTATGGCTGCTCACCAGCTCTGGCGATCACTGGCAACTGACTCCCACGACTTGTGGTCAATGTCACAGGACTTCATGTCGCGTTTGCAGACGTCTTTAAAGCAGAGACATGGACAGCCGGTGGGTCTGACACCAGTGATGAGCTTGCTGTACAATGTGTCCTTAGGGATCCTGCCATCTTCCATGCGGCTCACATGGCCAAGCCAATTACATTTCACGAATACAGTAGTTACCGCCAGAAAATTTACTGAAGCACTTTTTCTTCCCTTTTCATGCAAATTTGAATGGGCGTACATATTAATAGGAAGGCTTTATGCTGGTGTTGTGTTTTATATATGTATTAACCTGTGCTGAATAGCAGACTAGTTTCAATCAATTGGTATAACTAAATTAAAGGAATTATTATTTTATTAGGATGGAGTTAAGCAACTACTCATGCTTTGATGAATGCTAATATTGTTTAAGAAACTAATGCAATATAGATTGTATGAGTAGATTTTACATAACTTTGTTATTGATGTGCCATGAAAGTTCATAAGTACGGTATAAATACCCTGTTGGATACCAGCATGTAATATTACTGTCAAACAGGATCTGTGTACAAATTTCTGAATAGCTTTTGCTCAATAAGAATTAGTAAATAAAGTAAACTGGTTTGCTATGGGTAATACCCTATTACAGGATTTCTTCTGTAGAGTACATCACTTTCTCTTCGAGTCAGTTGAACTTGCAGTCGTGAAGTTCTATTTCACACCATTATAGGAATATAAGCAAATAAAATTAGAACAGAAAGTGCTGGAAATACTCAGCAGGTCTGGCGGCATACGTGGAGAGAGAAACAAGAGTTAACATTTCAGGTCTGCTAATGGCAGAGTAATGAACAGCTCTGTCTGAAAGCAAAAACATGAAAAACAAGTTTAAGACTAGTACATGGTTAAAAAATTTAATTAAAACATAAAAATATAAAATAATAAATAAAATTGCTGAAAATAGAGACATGTTGTCGAAGCTTTTCATCTAGCATTCATCAGGACAATATGCAAGAATAACCAATGTAGGGGGAAACAACAACTTACACTGCATGCAATATTGAGTTCAATAATTTCAGACCATGAGCCCCATTATTTTTATTTGTTTGTTTATTTTTAATTTTTTTTTTAGCCATGTGCCAGTCTTAAACTTGTTTTTCATGTTATTGCTTTCAGACAGGTTCATTATTCTGCAATTAGCAGCCTGACAGGACAAATGCTTTGTCTTTTACTACAACTATTTAGCACTCCATTTGCCTTTGGTTCCATGAGATCTCTGTCATTTAATCTCTCCTGCCCTCTGTCCTATCACAGACCTTCCCTTTTGGTCTTTCCTCGCCGCTTCACTTGCTCAAAGACTGTTACATTTCTAACCTTTGCCAGTTCTGATGAAAGGTCATAGACCTGAAACGTTAACTCTGTTTCTCTCTCCACAGACGCTGCCAGACCTGCTGAGTATTTCCAGTGCTTTCTGTTCTCATTTCAGAGTTCCAGCATCCACAATATTTTGCTCTTATTTAAGCAAGTAAAACATACATTCTGAAAATATTTGTGTTAGTTTTGAAACTTCATTGGAAAAAAATGATGCCATCTTTTTTTAGAGCCACAAATGAGGAAAATGAAGTATCCAAACTCTTCGTATTTTGCAATGGGGTAAGTATTACTACAGTAAAATTTCAAAATAGATTTTAAACTTAACACAAACTCCAGAACTAAATATGCCATTTATTAGGGGTGTGAAGACAGCCTTCTTAATGATGCAAGAGAAAAGATGTCACATCAAGATAGCAGAAGTTTTGCAACAATCCACACACGGTAAAATAGATGTTTGTGCATTCCTTCTATTTTGTAACACATATAATTAAGGCAAGTTCAACAACAGTAACTTGCATTTATATAATATCTTTAAGTAAAGAATTCCCCAAAGCACTCTACAAATGCATGCAAGGGAGACAGATGTTGAGCCAAAAGAAATTAGGAGAATAATCAAAAGTTTGATTAAAGGTGGTTTTTGAGGCTTTTAAAGAAGTGAAGGATAGAGGCTGAAAGGTTTTATGTGGGAGTTCAAAAGAACAGGATTGAAATTATCAAAAGCACTGCTGGCAGTGGTAGATGTTCAACATTCTGAAATTGGAGGATTGCAGTTTTCGGGAGTGGGTATAGGGCAGCAGGAAATGAGGTGGATCAGGGCAAGGCCATGAAGGAATGCTTCAGAGTCTGGCTAGTGTAGATTGGCCAAGGTGGAGGTGCTAGATGAATGGGACTTAATGTGGGATAGAATACATGCCGCAGTTTACTGGGCAATTTGGAGATTGGAAGATAGGAGGTCCTCAGGTTCAGGGTTGAAGTAGTAAAGTCTGGAATTGACAAAGACAGATTTGAGCATTTCAACTGAGGTAGGGGTTGAAGCTAGACAATATTTTGGAGGTGGAAGTAAACATTCTTGTAGATAGGTGGGATGTGGGGTTTAAAGTTCAGTTCAGGATGAAACGGGTCGATAAGATTATAAACAGTTTGGTTAAGCCAGAAGAAATGGCTGGGGAGGAGAATGGAATTAGTGGCATGAGAGTAGATTTTGTGGTGTGGACCGAGATGATATTTTCAGTATCCCTGATGTTAAACGAGAGGAAGTTGCATTGCAACTTGTCCAAGATTTGATTTTGGAGAGTCAGTCTGAAGGAGATAACTAAAGGGTCAAGAAAAGTGGGGGACAGGCAGAGCTGGAATAGTGAAGAGGTAGAGATAGATATTATCAGCTTGTGGATAATTCTGACATCTAATCTTATTAAAGCATTAAGATTATCATAGCCAATGTTATTAATTAAATCCTGTATAACTGTAATCGCAGTACATTATCCATCCTCATCCTTTCAACAATATTCAAAACAGTTCATTATGTCAGTCTCCTCCAGTGCCTCTTCTCTGCCGTCCAACTCCATGGGGCTTCATGGAGATAAGGAAGAGGGAGCAGAAAAATGATCCTTCAAGGTGATGGTGTAGGGGGAGGGAAGAGAAGCCACTCCTGGAAATGTGTTTGAATAAGTATGAATGGAAGGATAGTCCCATGGAGCCAGATGGCAGAGAAGAAGCACTGGAGGAAAATGACATAGTGAACTGTTCTGAATATTGCTGAAAGGATGAGGTTGGCTAATGTACCATGATTACAGTTATACAGGATGTAATTAATAACTTTGGCTACAGTAGTCTTAATGCTTTAATAAGATTAGAGGTCAGACTGAAGAGATTTAAACAGAGTTTCAGGAGAAAGAGCATGGAGATAGAAGGCAATGACCTAAAGAGGAAAGGGAAGTTGGGGATAGGTTGAGGTTGGTATTTTGAGGGTAGGAATTATGACAGCAATTTTGAAAGGCTTGAACTGGTGTTTGAGGAACTGGAACCATGCTTGGGGCCTAGAAAAGGAAGTTTACTGATCATTCATGAATAGAAAATGGATCTAGGAAACAGGATGTGGTCCTCGTGGATGACTTGAGCTTCAAGAGGGTGGTAAGTGAGGGAGAAGATAGATGAGAAATTCAGCAAAATGATTTTGTTCCAAGCTATAGCAATTGTGAAATGAAAAGGTGTAGCATTAATTAAATAAAGTACTTATCAAGCACTTATAAATGAGGATAAATACTGCTAATATTTTGAATGAACTTCAGTTCATATTGATGGTTCTTAAAAATGGCCTTGACAATATTAGTGTAGTATTTACTGATCTTACCGGTGGTTTCTTATTCTTGAATTAAAATCCCATGGGATCCAGGGAAATGCAGCAAGGTGGATACAATATTGGCTCAGTAGCAGGAAACAGGGGCGGCGCAGTGGTTAGTACCGCAGCCTCACAGCTCCAGTGACCCGGGTTCGATTCCGGGTACTGCCTGTGTGGAGTTTGCAAGTACTCCCTGTGTCTACGTGGGTTTCCTCCGGGTGCTCCGGTTTCCTCCCACATGCCAAAGACTTGATAGGTAAATTGGCCATTAGCAATTGCCCCTAGTATAGGTAGGTGGTAGGGAAAATATAGGGACAGGTGGGGATGTGGTAGGAATATGGGATTAGTGTAGGATTAGTATAAATGGGTGGTTGATGGTCGGCACAGACTCGGTGGGCCGAAGGGCCTGTTTCAGTGCTGTATCTCTAAAAAAAAAAGGTAATTGTTGACGGGTGTTTTTGTGACTGGAGGACAGTTTCCAGTCGTGTTCCGCAGGGCTCAGTACTGGGTCCCTTGCTTTTTGTGGTATATATTAATGATTTGGATGTAAATGTAGGGGGCATGATCGAGAAGTTTGCAGATGACACAAAGATTGACCGTATGGTAGATAGAGGGCAGCATAGCTGTAGGCTGCAGGAAGATATTGATGGTCTGGTCAGATGTGTTGGAGTCTGAACTTCTGTTAATGGATAATAAATACCTGGTAGTTCAAAGTAATAGGATGAACAGGTGTGTGTTAATTGTATTCAAGTGTGTATACATAAAGAGCCAGCCAGCATTGGCTGGTGGTGTTGTTTGGAAAGCAGAAGTACGCTCTGTGACAAGCAGTAAACAATCTACACCAAAGCATCCTAGTCTCAATGTCTTCTTCACAAACAGGCTTGTAGATTTATCTAACATTGGTAGCAGAGAATGGTTGCCTGAAAGTGAAGATTGGAGACTAAGATTTGTTTTCAGACAGGAGATTAGAATTGGAGTTTTTTTTGTGAAAGCCGTATTTGTAGTTTTTATTGAAGATGACTGAAACCAAGTGTAAGGTGTCAGGATATGATTTTCCACCACTGTTTTGTGAAGCCGAACCTTGCGATCAATGGAAGAATGAAGTTGAAGTTGATAAGGGTTACGACTTTACCTAAAAGAATGCAAGGAATGGCCCTTGCACTTGCACTTCCCGCCAGAAGCAAGATCAGGGGCAAAGTGTTCTGGCAGCTAGGGGCTCATCATTTGGACTTTGAAGAAGGTTTGGACAAACTCTTGAAATATATGGATAAAACCTGAGGCGTGGTTGGACTTTGATAAATTTGGAAAAATGTGTGGTTCTTCCATAGAAGAATATATTATGGAGTTTAACTAGCTAGAAGCAAGGCTGCAGCCCTTCTGCTTGGAAATTCCTAGATCAGTTCTTGCCTTCAAATTGTTGGATTGTGCTAGGATATCAAACATGGATAGGCTCTTGGTATTAACCGGAGTCAGATTCAATGAAAAAGATACACGTTTTGATCAGACGTCTGACTCCCTAAAAAGAATTTTTTGGGAAAACATTCCGTTCCGGCCACTTTCATGGCGCAGATGGGTTCTTTAGTGATGACACCAAAGGTGGAGGATACAATGCTAGCAGCATTTCGCGGCTGTTCAAGTATGGGGCTCAGACGCCAGTACGAAAGGAGAAATACACACAAAACCAATGAGGGTCAAGACCCTTTTGGCAGTGTCATGCTAGGCCCCCACCTGCCAAGAATGAGGCACATTAATTTTGTCATGAACATTGATTTTAAACTGTTACTGGAGTGAAGAAAGGACTTGTTTAACAGATCAGCCGTGGCTGGAAAATACATTTGTATATTAACAGACAGTGTTTGACACATTCAACCCACAATGGACCTTGGTCATCAGGTATTGTGTGTAAGAGGAGCACTCCAGAGACTGCTAAGGCGATACTATCCAGGATTGGTTAGATCAGCTGGTCACATGACTAACTGGCTGTTCCAGGGTCTTTTGAACTAGCCACAGAGAGTTTGAATTGAGAGTGTCTGTTTGTTCCTGGACTGAGAAGATCTCTCCTGTCTGCTCCCACCTCTTTCTCACAAGCCTATGAATCCACTGAAGACACATGAACCCCAAGAGAGAAAAGTCTCCTACAGTGAAAAGGTTTAAGAAGAATACTAGGTGCCAACAAAAAGCAAGATCTACCTACAATCAAGGACTCTACAGTGAGCTCGAAGAACTGTAACAAAAACTCTTCAGATATTGCTTCAAACTTTTCCACTTTATTTCTTCTCTTTTCTGTCTCTATTTGCATGTGTGCATCACGTATGTATGCTAGCATGGGCGAGTCGTGTATCCATAGGCGTCAACCGAATTAGAGTTTAAGTCCAAGTTTAATAAATTTCAACCTTTCTTCTTTAAACCTAAGAAAGCCTGTTTGTGCTGGTTTCTTTGCCTTATAATTGGAAAGCGGTGAACAAGGATTCACCAAGGGGGAGCTAAAAACACGGTGTGTTAAAAATTAAACCCTGTCATGGTAAGACCAGGTGAAGGCCGAGAGAGACCCCGAGACACCTTTCTTAAAGCACCTATAACAGAGGCAGGAATTGGGTAATATATGGCAGAATTATGTTTCTGATGTGACTTTTAAAGTATCACTATGTGTTGCATTGTCCAAAAAGGAATAACAGGGTTTTTGAGATGATACGTGATGTGGAAGGTTCGGAAGGCATGGATGATGGTACTGATCAATCAGAAGGAATTGTACTGGTCACAAGAAGCTTCAGTCCGGTAATGAGTGTCCTAGTCGCAGTACTAGACAGTGGGTATTCATCCACTGTATGTGGAATGGACTGGTTAAGGTGTTACATGGATTCTTTAAGTAAGGAAGACTGAAATAAGGTCAAAGAATACGACAGTTCTACCTGTTTCAGGTTTGGGGATGACAACACGTTGAAATCACTAAAAAGAGTGGTAATTCCGTGTAAAACAGCAGGGCGAAACCATTTTATTAGTATCGATGTAGTATCCAGTGATATACCTTTGCTGTTAAGTAAATCGTCTATGAAAAAGGCTCGGATGAAATTGTATGTGGAATATGATAAGGTGATTGTCTTTGGGAAATCTGTAGCTTTGCGGTTCATATAGTCAGGACATTATTGTATTCCTTTAGCAAGACCCAACATCTCTAAACAGGATGTTAAAGAAGTATTAATGGATGTTAAAGAAGTATTAAAAGTATTAGTGGTAGGGGTTTAAAGGAGAAAAGGCAAATTATTTCAAAACTACATCGGTAGTTTGTACATCCCTCTTGTCATGGGTTGAAGATTCTGTTAAAAGATGCAGGGGTAATAGATGATGACTACACTAAACACATCGAGGATATCAGTGAAAAATGTGATATCTATAAAAAATACAGGAGGATGCCATCATGACTCATAGTGAGTCTCCCATTAGCAAGGGACTTTAATGAAACTGTAGCGATGGACTTGAAGGTATGCAATATAGACAAAAACATTTTTATTCTACACTTTATAGGCATGGTGACTAGATTCAGTCTAATTTATAAGAAAGACAAAAAAGTAATAGTGGACAAGATAATGGAAAGGTGGATAGGAACAGGACTGGGAGCACTGGCTAGGTTTCTAACTGATAATGGAGGAGAATTTTTTTTTAATTCTTTTTTTTATTCATTTGCTAATGATGAGTTCAGGAGTACGTGTGGAAATATGAATATCATAGCAATGCACACGGCAGCAGAAAGTCCTTTTAGTAATGGGATTTGTGAGAGAAATCATGCTTTGATTGACGAAATGCTCCGAAAAATGTTAGCAGACCAACCAAATTGTAAATTGACTTGCTCTGGCATGGGCAGTACATGCAAAAAACACACTTCAAATGGTTGGGGGCTACAGCACATATCAATTAGTTTATGGCAGGAATCCGAAAATACCTTTGGAAATGTGGGATCATCCTCTAGCTTTAGCAGGGACTACAGCTAGTTCAATTTTTGCAGACCATTTGAATGCTATGCATGTAGGGAGAAGAGCATTTATTAAGGCAGAGATTTCAGAAAAAATCAGGAGAGCTTTGGGGTATCAGGTCAGGCCATCAGAAAAAATTTTGATACCAGGGATATGGTGTATTACAAAAGAGAAGGGCAGAAAGAATGGAGAGGCCCAGGAAAAGTTATAGCCACTGATGGCAAAACGGTGATTTTGCAACATGGCAACCAAACCCATTAGAGTACATTCCTCGCGGCTTATTGGCACTGATTATACATTGAGAGAATCTGAGCAAATGATGGACACTGATGATGCACCATGTACTTCGCATGCAGGCATGTCGGACCTTTGTGAGCAACAGATTATGGCAGATAATGGGCTGACCGACAGTGGGCCAAGTGATAGTGAAGATCCAGATAAGGCCATTTATCCTAAAGGTCAACTACCGAAAGTTGGGACTAGAGTGACATATATGCCAGAAGGGACTAGTTAATGGAGGGAAGCCACCATTATAGGAAGGGCAGGAAAGGCCACAGGGGAATACAAACATTGGCTGAATGTGCAAGACAAGGGACAGGATATCAGACCTATAGATTGGAAGAAGGTAGTGAAAATGTTGAAGGCCAGAAAACATAGTATAATTTCAGACAGCCTGAATTTCAGTGGGCCTGAAGATGATCATAGTTCAAGGAAAACGTCACAAACTTGTTAAAAGACGTCTGGTTGTAGGAGGGACGGGTCGAGTAGTAGTAGTCCAGAAAGGGATAGGAACTCTAGTAGGGTACGTTCTTTCAGTAGAGCAAGGACCAGAGAGCAGGTAAGGGGCACCACAAAAAGTAGGAGCCCTTACGATGGAGAAGCTCTAGTGGCTACCAACAAGTTAGATGGTAAATTGATAAAGGATGCCAAGCAAAAAGAGCTTGACATTTGGAGAGAGTTTGGCGTACACACGGAGGTGCCAGATAGAGGACAACCAGCATTGTCCCATAGATGGATCTGTACAGAGAAAGTACTTCCTGATGGTACGTATAAAGTGAAGGCCAGACTTGTAACTCGGGGATTTGAGGAAAGACTAGGCGACCAGGAAGTTAGAGTGGACTCCCCAACAGTGGGAAAAGCAAGTTTGAGGATTTTCCTAGCGCTTTCAGCGATACACTCGATAATGTAAGTCCATTGACATCAAAGCAGCATTCTTACAAGGGGAGGCGGTGGCATGGTGGTATTATCACTACACTAGTAACCCAGAGACCCAGGGTATTTCTCTGAGGACATGGGTTCGAATCCCACCACAGCAGAAGGTGGAATTTGAATTTAATTAATAAATCTGGAATTAAAAGCTAGTCTAATGATGGCCATGAAACCATTGTCGATTGTTGTAAAAACCCATCTGGACTAATGTCCTTCAGAGAAGGAAATCTGCTGTCCTTACCTGGTCTGGCCAACATGTGACTCCAGACCCACAGCAATGTGGTTAACTCTTACATGCCCTCTGAAATGGCCTAGCAAGCCACTAAGTTGTACCTTGCTGCTACAAAGTCAATAAAAAGGAATGAAACTGGACGGACCACCCAGCATCGACCTAGGCACCGGAAACGACAATGGCAAATCCAGCCCTGTCGACCCTGCAAAGTCCTCCTTACTAACATCTGGGGGCTTATGCGAAAGCTGGGAGAGCTGTCCCACAGACGAGTCAAGCAACAGCCTGACATAGTCATACTCACGGAATCATACCTTACAGACAATGTCCCGGACACTGCCATCACCATCCCCGGGTATGTCTTGTCCCACCGGCAGGACAGATCCACCAGAGGTTGTGGCACAGTGGTATACAGTAGGGAGGGAGTTGCCCTGTGAGTCCTTAACATCAACTCTGGACCCCATGAAGTCTCATGGCATCAGGTCAAACATGGGCAAGGTTACCTCCTACTGATTACCTACCGCCCTCCCTCGGCTGATGACTCAGTACTCCTTCATGTTGAACACCACTTGGAGGAAGCACTGAGGGTGGCAAGGGCACAAAATGTACTCTGGACGGGTGACTTCAATATCCATCACCAAGAGTGGCTCGGTAGCACCACTACTGACCGAGCTGGCTGAGTCCTAAAGGACATAGCTGCTAGACTGGGTCTGCGGCAGGTGGTGGGGGAACCAACACGAGGGAAAAACATACTTGACCTCGTCCTCACCAATCTGCCTGCCGCAGATGCTTCTGTCCATGACTATATTGGTAGGAGTGACCACCGCACAGTCCTTGTGGAGACGATGTCCCGCCTTCACATTGAGGATACCATCCATCGTGTCGTGTGGCACTACCACCGTGCTAAATGGGATAGATTTCGAACAGATCTAGCAATGCAAAACTGGGCATCCATGAGGCGCTGTGGGTCATCAGCAGCAGCAGAATTGTACTCAACCACAATCTGTAACCTCATGGCCCGGCAGATCCCCCACTCTAACATTACCATCAAGCCAGGAGACCAACCCTGATTCAATGAAGAATGCAGGACGGCATGCCAGGAGCAGCACCAGGCATACCTCAAAATGATGTGTCAACCTGGTGAAGCTACAACCCAGGACTATCTGTGTGCCAAACTGTGTAAGCAGCATGCAATAGACAGAGCTAAGCGATCCCATTACCAATGGATCAGATCTAAGCTCTGCAGTCCTGCCACATCCAACCGTGAATGGTGGTGGACAATTAAACAACTAACTGGAGGAGGTGGCTCCACAAATATCCCCATCCTCAATGATGGGGGAGTCCAGCACATCAGTGCGAAAGATAAGGCTGAAGCATTTGCAACAATCTTCAGCCAGAAGTGCTGAGTTGATGATCCATCTCGGCCTCCTCCTGAAGTCCCCAGCATCATAGATGCCAGACTTCAGCCAATTCGATTCACTCCGCGTGATATCAAGAAACGACTGAAGGCACTGGATACTGCAAATGCTATGGGCCCTGACAATATTCCAGCAATAGTACTGAAGACCTGTGCTCCAGAACCTGCTGCGCCCCTGGCCAAGCTGTTCCAGTACAGCTACAACACTGGCATCTACCCTGCAGTGGAAATTTGCCCAGGTATGTCCTGTACACCAAAAGCAGGACAAGTCCAACCCAGCCAATTACTGTCCCATCAGCCTACTCTCAATCATCAGTAAAGTGATAGAAGGTGTCATAAACAGTGCCATCAAACGGCACTTGCTTAGCAATGACCTGCTCAGTGAGGCTCAGTTTGGGTTCCGCTGCTTCATCAATGACCTTCCTTCAATCATAAGGTCAGAAGTGGGGATGTTCGCTGATGATTGCACAATGTTCAGCACCATTCGTGACTCCTCAGAAATTGAAGCAGTCCGTGTAGAAATGCAGCAAGACCGGGACAATATCCAGGCTTGGGCTGAGAAGTGGCAAATAACATTTGCGCCATACAAGTGCCAGGCAATGACCATCGCCAACAAGAGAGAATCTAACCATCACCCCTTGACATTCAACGGCATTATCATCGCTGAATCCCCCACTATCAAGATCCTAGGGGCTACCATTGACCAGAAACTGAACTGGAGTAGCCATATAAGAGTGGCACAGTGGTTAGCACCGCAGCCTCACAGCTCCATGGACCCGGGTTCGATTCTGGGTACTGCCTGTGCGGAGTTTGCAAGTTCTCCCTGTGACTGTGTGGGTTTTCGCCAGGTGCTCCGGTTTCCTCCCACAGCCAAAGACTTGCAGGTGATAGGTAAATTGGCTGTTGTAAATTGCCCCTAGTGTAGGTAGGTGGTAGGGAATATGGGATTACTGTAGGGTTAGTATAAATGGGTGGTTGTTGGTCAGCACTGACTCGGTGGGCCGAAGAGCCTGTTTCAGTGCTGTATCTCTAAATAAATAAATATAAATAAAATATAAATACTGTGGCTACAAGAGCAGGTCAGAGGCTAGGAATTCTGAGGTGAGTAACTCAACTCCTGACTCCCCAAAGCCTGTCCACCATCTACAAGGCACAAGTCAGGAGTGTGATGGAATACTCTCCACTTGCCTGGATGGGTGCAGCTCTAACAACACTCAGGAAGCTCGACACCATCCAGGACAAAGCAGCCCACTTGATTGGCACCCCATCTACGAATGAATTAAAAAAAAGAAATTTCAAAGGGAAGTATTTTTAAAACCACCAAAAGAAGCTGGAGATATAGAAGGGAAATTATGGAAGCTAAACAAGTGTGTTTATGGGCTAAATGATTCATCCAGGGTGTGGTATTTTTCAGTTAGGTCAGTCCTACTAAAAGCTGGTTGTATTTAACTAAAAGTGGATCCGGCAATGTTTTATTGGTGCTATGAAGCAAAACTAGCAGGCATTTTCTTGATGCATGTGGATGATTTTCTTTGGGGAGGATCTGAGGCATTTGAGAAATTTGTGGTAGATAAAGTTCTACAGGAATTTAAAATTGGAAGTCGGGCTTCCGGAGCTTTTAAATATATAGGATTGAATATTAGGCAGACTAAGTTGGGGGTAACCCTAAATCAACAGTCTTATTAGAGAATGTTAATAGAATCCCAGTAAATCGGGTCAGATCCTCACAAAAGGAAGACTCTGCAACCAAGGAAGAAGTAGACCAGTTAAGGAGTTTGAAACAAAAACAAGAAATGCTGGAATCACTCAGCAGGTCTGGCAGCATCTGTGGAAAGAAAAGCAGAGTTAACGTTTCGGGTCAGTGACCCTTCTTCCGAAGAAGAATTCAACCTGGAGAAATGATGCATTTGGGGGAGTCAAACAAGGCAAAGGAATACACGATTAATGGGAAAATACTGAGAAGTGTAGAGGAAATGAGGGACCTTGGAGTGAATCTCAACAGATCCCTGAAGGTAGCAGGACAGGTCTATAAGGTGGTTAAGAAGGCATATGGAATTCTTTTAATAGTTGAGGTATGGAATATAAGAGCAGGGAGGTTATGCTAGAACTGTATAACTCATTGGTTAGGCCACACCTTGAGTACTGTGTGCAGTTCTGATCACCTCATTACAGAAAGGATGTAATTGCATTAGAGAGGGTACAGAGGAGATTTACAAGGATGTTGTCAGGACTGGAAAAATGCAACTATGAGGAAAGATTAGATAGGCTGGGGTTGTTCTCCTAGGAACAGAGAAGACTGAGGGGAGATCTAATTGAAAATTTACAAAATTTTGAGGGGCCTGGATAGAGTGGAGGTGAAGGGTCTATTCACCTTAGCAAAGGGTTCAATAATGAGGGGGCATAAACTTAAAATGATTGGTAGAAAAATTAGAGGGAGATGAGAAAATACTTTTTCACCCAGAGGGTGGTGGGGGTCTTGAACTCACTACCTGAGGCAGAAACCCTCAACGCATTCAAAAGGAGTCTGGATATGCACCTCAAGTGCTGTAATCTGCAGGGTAATGGGCCAAGTGGCCTCTTTCTGTGCCTTAAGCTTTTTATGATTCTATTTATTCTCCACTTTTCAACCAATTGTTCCCTCTCATCTAAACAATTGGCTTCTTTGCTGAGGTATGGCACCATGGGCAATGGTTGCCCTTTGATACTGCACCCAAGTGGCCATTCTTTGTTAATGAACCTAAATTGTGAATGGTGGCAGGCAGTTCTACCATGGGAGCATTTCAGTAGAGTCCAATCCTATCTTTACTTGAAATCCAAGTGCATCTTTCCGGCAGAGGTCTCTGAAGTGCGATCAGGAGCAGAAACCCTGGTTGATTTTTCTCCCCACCTAACCCAGAGACAAGGAGATCAATTTTATGGCTCTATGCCATCCAAATTCAGATCAACTAATTCAGCAAAGAAACTATATTGCCAAGCTCACTGCCATAAGCAGCCTGAACCACTGGGAGATCTTTTCCCATGTTTTATGCCCAGACATTGTAGGCTAGGAATTATTGTTAACATTAGCAGATTATTACTTAATGTGCTTGTGTGACATTTTCTTGCTGCTATTTTAATGCAAATGGTAACCCATAAAAAAATTAATAGGTTAGAGCCCATGTTAAAACAACATGTCATTTAGAAGCAAGCATTCCTCTGCTGTTTTCACTGATGGAGTTTATAGTCTTATATGGTAAAATTACACCTTCAGTGACACCATCAACGATGACTAGAGTTCCCAGTATTGTAATCCAGATTCCAGAGACACCAAATTTGCACCTGAAGCAATGTAAACAAAAATATAGAGTATAGAGCTGCTGAACTCAAATGTAATCTGACTGTGCCAACTTCTGAGAAGTTACAGTCCCACAGCTCAAGCACATACAATGTCCCATAGTTCAGTGCATTGGAAGTTGCCGTTTGTACCTATCTATGAGCAACATACCTAAATCTCAACACCACTTATGAGACCCAGTCCCTTTGCCTTTTGTAAACTTCTGTGCAAGTGTCAGTCCCCATCACTCTGCATTCTGTAGAAGTAGATATTAATAAATACATGATTGTGTGTTGCAACTGAAAACAATTGGCAGTTCAAAAACAAAGAAAAGTGGATTGGTAATTGGAAGCAGAAGGTGATAATAAATGGAAAAAAGAAGCTCTGACTGGAGGTTTGTGACGACTGAATTTCTCCATCTGTTCTCCGTACTGCTCATTGTATGCATAATTGACCCAAACAATTTTACTTTTTATATCATTATAGTAATAGTAGCATAATAAATAAAATTTGCTGATGATACTAAGCTATGTGGTTAAGCAACAAATATAATGATGAATAATAGCATTCGTAAAGACCCGGATCCAGTTAAGTAGCTTGGTTAAGTATTGGAACATGAATTTCAACACAGTTTATACAAGGTAATGCATATTAGAACAAGAAACAAGAAAAATGCACATGATGAAGGGATGTCCATTCATGAAGGTGGGACAAAAATAGACTTTGGTTAACAATTAGACTCTTTACAAAGTTAATATGAAGCTGTCATCAAAAAAGTTAACCAAATACCATGCTGCATCTTGATGGCATTTGAATGTAGCCTAGAAATTGGTGCTGCACATTTGGGGGTTAACTGGATTACAAAAAGGAAAGGAAGGTTAGTCTGTTGACTCCCGATATTGTTGGTTTCAGTAAATTATATGCTACAATGTCCAGTCTAGCACCAGATGTACTAATGAGTCTGAATTGCATGACTACAATAAGAAGGCATGGACAGTGGTTTACTGTGCAACATTGCTGGAAAATGCAGGGATCCAAAGCTCTCGATTTGTTTTGATCACATTATACTTGAAGTGCGTATTCAGGAGGTTAAGAGAAAAAAAATTCTTACCTGCCCTTTGAGGGCACCTCAACATGGAGGCGCCCACTTCTTCTCCCTGAAGCCTCAGCAGCAGCCACTTATATCGGTGGTGCTGCCGAGGGCCCTCTGATTGGGTCGGCAGCTCGGAGAAGCGGGCTATCATCCTCAATTAGACGACGATCCCAGCAGCAGCCTCTTATTTGGCCGCCGCTAGTAAAATCACCCCCTCATTCCTGCAGTCTGCCCACGCGGGCTCTGGACAAGCCTTTGATCCCGGCAGCGGGACTTGCTGGCCTAAGGTAAAATTCCTGTCTAAGGATTCACACTGGGCTCAGGGAGCATCACCAACATGTGGAAGAGATGCAGGAGCATCAAGCAGCAGCCCACATTAGGAGGGGCAGTTAAAAAAAATTAAAAAAGAAAGAACATTGACTCAACTGAACAATGGGAAGCTTTTAAAGAAGAGATACAGTACAGTCAAGGTACATTCCCATGTGGAAAAAAGATAGGCCAAACAGATCCATAGGTCACTGGATGACGAAAGAGACAGAGCTTAAGATGAAGCAGAAAAACAGTGCATATGACAGATGTCAGGTGGAGAATACAATTGAGAAACAGGCTGAATATAGAAGGTTCAGAGGGGAAGTGAAAAAACAAGTAAGAGAAGCAAAGAGAAAGCATGAGAGGCGACTTGCGGCTAACATAAAAGGGAATCTAAAAGGCATATAAATAGTAAAAGGGTGGTAAAAGGAGGAGTGGGGCCGATTAGCGACCTAAAGGGGATTTATGCATGGAGGCAAAGGGCATGACTAAATGCGTACTTTGCATGTGTCTTTGCCAAGGAAGACGATGCTGCCAAAATGGTAATGAAAGAGGAGGTAGCTGAAACACTGGATGGGCCAAAAATTGATAAAAGTGGAGGTATTAGATAGTCACCAGGGCCGGATGAGATGCATCCAAGGATAGTTAGGGAAGTAAGGGTGGAAATTGCGGAGGTACTGGCCATAATCTTTCAGTCTTCCTTAAAATACAGGTGTGGTGCCAGAGGACTGGAGAATTATTCAAAAAAGGGTGTAAGGATAAGCCCAGCAACTACAGGCCAGTCAGTTTAACCTCGGTGGTGGTAAAATGTTTAGAAACCATAATTCAGGACAAAATTAACAGTCACTTGAACAAATGCGGATTAGTTAAGGAAAGCCAGCACAGATCTGATAACGGCAAATTTAACAATTTAACTTGCTTGAGTTTTTTTGATGAGGTAACAGAGAGGGTTTGATGAGGGTATTGCGGTTGATGTCATGTACATAGTCTTCCAAAAGGCATTTGATAAAATGCCACATAACAGGCTTGTCAGCAATGTTAGAGCCCATGAAATAAAAGGGACAGTAGCAGCACGGATACAAAATTGGCTGAGTTACAGGAAATAGTTGTGAACGGTTGTTTTTCGGACTGGAAGAAAGTAGATGGGGAACCCCAGGGGTCTGTGTTAGGATCCCTGCTTTTCTTGATATATATTACAGAATCACAGAATCGACCCATTGTGTTCGCACTGGCTCTCCGAAAGAGCAGTTCCCTCAGTTTCATTCCCCTGCCTTCTCCTCATAATGCTGCACATTCTTCCTTTTCATATAACTGCCTAATTCCCTTTTGAATGCTTCAGTTGAACCTGCCTCCACCATGTTCTCAGGCAGCGCATTCCAGACATTAACCACTCATTGTGTGAACAAGTTTTTCCTCATGTCACTTTTGCTTCTCTTACCAAATACTTTAAATCTGTGCGCACTCATTCTCGATCCTTTCACGAGTGGGAACAATTTCTCTCCACCTACTCTGTGCAGACCCCTCATGATTTTGAATACGTCTATCAAATCACCTCTCAGCCATTCTCCAAGGAAAACAGTCCTAACTTCTCCAATCTAGCTTCATAACTGAAATTCCTTATCCCTGGAACCATTCTCGTGAATCTTTTCTGTACTCTTTCCAGTGCTCTCACGTCTTTCCTAAAGTGTGGCGCCCAGAACTGGATGCAATACTCCAGCTGAGGTTGAACTGGTGTCTTATACAAGTTCAACATGACTTCCTTGCTCTTGTACTCTATGCCCCTATTAATAAAGTCCAGGACACTGTAGGCTTTATTGACAGCTCTCTAAACCTGTCCTGCCACCTTCAATAACTTATGCACATATGCACCCAGGTCCCTCTGCTCCTGCACCCCCTTTAGAATTGTACCTTTTATTCTGTATTGCCTCTCCATGTTCTTCCTACCAAAATGAATCACTTCACATTTCTCTGTATTGAACTTCATCTGCCACCTGGCTGCCCATTCCACCAACTTGTTTATGTTCTTTTGAAGTTCTACGCTTTCCTCCTCACATTTCACAATGTTTCCAAGTTTTGTATCATCTGCAAACTTTGAAATTGTGCCCTGTACACCAAGGTCTAGGTGATTAATATATATTAGGAGAAGAAAGGGTCCCAACACTGATCCCTGGGGAACCCCACTACAAACTTTCATCCAGCCCGAAAAACATCCATTAACCACTATTCTTTGTTTCCTGTCACTCAGCCAATTTCGTATCCATGTTGCTTGTGTCCCTTTTATTCCATGAGCTACAAGTTTGCTCATAAGTCTGTTATGTGGCACTGTATCAAATGCCTTTTGAAAGTCCATGTACACCACATCAACAGCATTGCCCTCATCAACCCGCTCTGTTACCTCCTCAAAAAACTCTAGCAAGTTTTCCCTTAAGAAATCCATGCTAGGTTCCCTTAATTAACTCGCATTTGTCCATGTGACTATTGATTTTGTCCCAAATTATTTTTTCCAGAAGTTTTCCCGAAACTGAAGTTACACTGACTGGCCTGCAATTGCTGGGCTTATCTTTACACCCTTTTTTGAACAAGGGTATGACATTTGCAATTCTCTAGTCCTCTGGCACCACCCCCTAGTCTAAGGAAGACTGAAGAATTATGGCCAGTGCCTCTGTGATTTCCACTCTCACTTCTCTCAGTATCCTTAGATGCATTTCATCTGGTCTTTATCAATTTTAAACCCCTGTAGTGTCTGACTTACCTTCTCTTTCAACATTGCCTGGGTTGTATCTTCTTCCTTGGTAAAGACAGATGCAAAGTATTCATTTAATACCTCAGCTATGCCCTCTGCCTCCATGTGTAAGTTCCATTTTTGGCTCTTAGTCGGCCCCATTCCTCCTTTTAACACCCTTTTACTATTTATATGCCTATAGAAAACTTTGGGATTTAATACTAGCTGTCAGTCTCTTTTCATGCTCTCTCTTTGCTTTTTCACTTCCTCTCTGAACCTTCTATATTCAGCCTGGTTCTCAATAGTATTTTCTACCTGGCATACTTTTTCTTCTTTATCTTAATCTCTACCTCTTTTGTCATGCAGGGAGCTCTGGATTTGTTTGCCCAACCTTTCCCCATCGAGGGAACATACTTTGACTGTGCCCAAGCTATTTCTTCTTTGAAGTTAGCCCATTGTTCATCTACCGGTTTTCCTGCCAGCTTTTGACTCCAATTTATTCGTCCCAGCTCCATTCTTACCCCACTGACGTTGGCCTTCCCCCAGTTAAATATTCTTACCCTGGGTTGCTCTTTGTCCTTTTCCATAGTCAGCCTAAACATTATGATACAATGATCACTATCCCCTAAATGCTCTCCTACTGATACTTGATCCACTTGGCCTACCTCATTCCCTTATTAATAACCTAGACTTGGGTGTACAGGGCACAATTTCAAAATTTGCCGATGAAACAAAACTTGGAAGTATTGTGAACTGTAGGTAGGATAGTGATAAACTTCAAGAGGACATAGACAGGTTGGTGGAATGGGCAGACAAGTGACAGATGAAATTTAATGCAGAAAAGTGTGCTCTGTTAGGAAGGACAGGGACAGGCAATATAAATTAAAGAGTACAATTCTAAAGGGGGTGCAGGAGCAGAGGGACCTGGAGGTATATGTACACAAATCATTGAAGGTTGCAGGGCAAGTTGAAAAAGTGGTTATAAACTGGGGCATGGAGTACAAAAACAAGGAAGTTATGATAAACCTGTACAAAACACTGGTTCGGCCTCAACTGGAGTATTGTGTCCAGTTCTGAGCACCACAATTTAGGAAGGATGTTAAGGTATTAGAGAGGGTGCAGAAAAGATTCCCAAAAATGGTTCCAGGAATGAAGAACTTCAGTTACGTGGATAGGTTGGAGAAGCTGGGGCTGTTGTCCTTGAAGAAGAGATGATTAAGAGGATATTTGATACAGGTGTTCAAAATCATGAGGGGTCTGGATAGAGTAGATAGGGAGAAACAGATCCCATTGGCAGAAAGATCCAGAACTAGGGGACCACCGATTTAAAGTGATTGGCAAAGGAAGCAGCAGTAACATGAGGAAAATCTTTATTACGCAGCAATTGGTTAGGATCTGGAATGCACTGCCTGAGAGTGTGGTGGAGGCAGATTCAATTGAGACCTTCAAAAGAGAACTGGATAATTATCTGAAGAGAAAAAAATTGCAGGTCTACAAGGAAAAGGCGGGGGAGTGAGGCTAGGTGAGTTGCTCTTGCAGAGAACCTGCATAGACACAATGGGCCAAATGGCCTCTTTCTGTGCTGTAACCATTCTATGATTCTGTGACTCACTTTTGGTAGTATGGTTCCATGAGTAGAAGTATCTCACCCTAAGGGCATTCATATGTGAACCTTGATGGAAAGTTACATGGCAATGGAAGGTATCACTGCCAAGCCTGATGCTGTAATTACCTGTTGTGCACACACTTTCCAACAGGGGGTGGTGGACAGAAAATCTTTTGGATGATTTCCATTCCATAACCCAGAGGCAATGTGGCCAAATATAGAACCCTTAATATTGCCATGGTTACCTCACCACAGCGTAGGGATTGAATTTTCCTTGTCAGTACGGTTCAGAGACAATGAGGTAATTTTAACCCCTAAGAACAGGTGAGTTGGATGCAGGTGAGAAGTTAAAATTAAAAAAATTTCAAACCCGCTGCAAGTTTATTCTCATACTCCTCTTCGCTGTTTTTATTTCGTTTTTCACTCCCCCTCTGAACTTTCTCATGTTCAGCCTGGTTCTCAGTTGTATTGTCAACCTGACATCTGTCATGCACACCGTTTTTCTGCTTCATCTTACTTTCTATCTCTTTCCTCATCCAGGGAGCTCTGGCTTTGTTTATCCTAAATTTCCGCCTTGTGGGAATGTACCTTGACTATACCTGAACTATCTCCTCTTTAAAGGCAGCTCATTGTTCAAATACAGTTTTGCTGTCAGTCTTTGATTCCAATTTACCTGGGCCAGATCTGTATTCACCTCATTAAATTTGGCCCTCCTCTGATTAACTATATTTACTCTGGATTGCTCCTTGTTCTTTTCCACAGCTAACCTAAATCTTATGATACTATGATTCACTGTCCTCTAGACGTTCCCCCACTGACACTCAATCCACTTGTCTCATCTCATTCCTCCGAACCAGATCCAGCAGTGCCTCCTTTGCAAAACATACTGAAATCGAAAATTCTCCTGAGCACACTTCAGAAACTTTTGCTCTTCTCTGCCCTTTACACTATTACAACCCAGTCTATATTTGGATAATTAAAGTCCCCTGTTATAACTACTCTATAGTTTTTGCACCTCTCTAATTTCCTTGCAAATTTGTTCCTCCATAACTTTCCCACTAGTTGTTGGCCTGTAGAAGGCACCCAGTCATGTAATGGTATCTCTATTGTTTCTTAGCTCGAACCAAATAGATTCTGTTCTTGACCCCTCTAGGACATCCTCTCTCTTCAGTAGTGTAATATCCTTAATCTATACTGCCACCACTACTCCTTTCTTCCCTTCCCTATCTTTCCTTACATCCAGGAATATTTAGTACCCAGTCCTGCCCTTTTTTGAGCCAGGTTCTGTGGCTACCTGCACCTGCAGCTCACCAACCTTATTTACCACACTCTGTGTTCACATTCTTATGATCCTGTGGTTTTTTTGGGGAAATATGTGGTGTGTCTTTAAGACAGCAAAGGATCAGTACTGCTTTAAGAATAAGCAGGCCTCAGGAGTTACCGAGAAGGTGCATTCTCAGTACCTTGGATACAGCCATTCAGAGACTGCGATTCAAAGGGTGCATTCTTGTTACCTTGGATACAGCCACTTGGATTGAGCATCGAGAGATACATTTGTTACAATTCAATTTTGAACTGGCTGATAGTGCAAACAGTCTGTTCTGAGAGGAGAACACAGGCAGACAGCTGTGTGTTAGCACTTGAAAGAAGCGCTGTCAGCCCATTTCAACTGAAGGAAGAGAATTTAGTCTATTTATTATTATCTCTCAAAATTCTAAAAAAGTCAAGCCAAAACAGAGATCTCTGATCATTTAAACTGAAGGAAAGGACTGTGACAATCTTTTATCCGTCAAAAACTCTAAAGTCAGATTGATTCTATTAAAAGTGTTTGCAAGTCGCTATTTGTGGAAACTCATCACTGGAGAAGGAAAGCATCACTTACTGCTAGAATTAGACTATGAACCGTTCTACTGTTGAAGAACCTTTTTCTTCACCATCTGCTGTGGGGACTTAAAGCACCTTGGACTTTTGCACCTCCGGCAGGAGGGTAATTTGCAAGGACTCTAATTTTTTCTATTTTAAATGTTGTTTATGTCTTAGTAGTGTTTAAGTATTTAGTTTTTCTAATTAAGTAGTTAATTTGTTGACTTAAAGGTTTGGCTAGCCTCATTCGGGGGTTACGAGATGGTACAATTTGGCTGGGTCTTTCTTTAATTTGGAAAGTTTAAAATTATATGTTAGGCGATCTGTGGATTGAATTAACAGTGCTTTTCTCCCACCACAATCAGAACTGTATATTTTGATTGGAGGCTTTGACTGGAGCAGTCGGTCATAACAACATACATGCACAGTAAACTTAATTTAGACCTTATTGCATTTCATCTTTTTCTGACTCTACCTAATACCTTATTATTTGTTACTCTAGTGCTGTCTGTCACTCCCAATTCTTTGTTGCCCCTCTCTAATATTACCTCCTGGTTCCCATCCCCCCTGCTAAGTTAGTTTAAACACTCCCCCGTAGCACTAACAAACTGCTCTGTAAGGACATTGTTCCCAGCTCTGTTCAGGTACAACCTGTCCAGCCAGTACAGGTCCCATCTCCCCCAGAACCAGTCCCAATGTTCCAGGAATCTAAAGCCCTCCCTTCTGCCCCATCTCTCCAGCCACACATTCATCTCTATCCTCCTATTTCTATGCTGCTACAATGCGGCGGGAGGAGTGCACTGTTTATTCCAGTTCCACTTCTCCATGGGTGACAGCATATATTTAAATTTTTCCCCACTTATCGATATGGTCAATTATAGACTCTATTTTTATCCCAGAATAAAACACACCAGCCAGGTTTCTTTAATAAACAACAAAATTATCAGTTCATTATAAAACAAGTCTTAACCTATAATGAAGTAAAGCATAAACACACAGATTGAAATGTTAAAGTTCCCCTTTTACCTTAGCCCTTCACACACACACACACACACACACATATACACGGTTAACTGGGAAAAATAAAAGGGATTTTTTGTTTAGAGCTCTGTTACAGACAAAAAGACACTTGGGCTGAATACTTTAAAATGATATGTTAGTCATACAGTCTGGCCTCTGAGTACACATAGACAGGTCACTGGGATCTTTTAGAACAGGTCTTTTCAGGCGGCATTGAGAATTAATTTAGCAGGCTTTTCTTCAAAGACAGGAGACAGGATGAGTTGACACAGTGGACTTTTCAGGGTCTTTTAGATGGATGCTGGAAAGCTGAGCTGATTTGTGGTCTTCTCTCCTTCTTGGGAATTCTCTTCTCTCCTTGGAAGTTCTCTCCCTTTTTCTGCAGGCTCTTTAAAGAGATGGAACAGGCTGGGCTTCAGTTTTATTTTTTAAAAACTCCAACCCCTTTTAAACAGTTCATTCCCAACTTCAAATAATTCAAAAGTAAAGCTGGAAACAGAAAGGCTACCTTCTGACCTGTTACTTCTCTGCATACATCTTCCCCAGTTACCAAGGTTTCTGTCCTATTTTTAACTTGAGTCATGTGACAACAAGTAAATGTTGTTGTCAAACAAGTCCGTTCAGTGTCCTCTTGATGACCCTCTTGGAAAAAATTGGTCCAACATTTTTTCAGTTTGACTATGATTTCCTCAAAAAATATATTTAACAAAAACAGAAGCACTTTCATAACAATACTCACTAGCACTTGGCATAGGGAGTAATCTGGAGGTTACTACCTTTTGAGGTCTTGCTTGCTAGTTTCTTTCCTAGCTCCCTAAAATCTGTCAACAAGATCTCATCCCTCTTTCTACCTATGTCATTGGTACTGATATGGACCAGGACTGCAGGCTGTTTACCCTCCACCCTCAGAGTGCTCTGCAGCTGCTCAGTGACATCCTTGACCCTGGATTCACATCTGTGGCTGCTGAAATGCCTGTCAGTTCCTCTTCTATGGAGCTCCCTGTCACTGTTTCTTTCCCAATCTTCCTCCTGCCACACCCCACACAGCTGAATTGTCCTGGTGCCATGGACTTGGCTCTGGCTGCACTTCCCAGAGAAACCATCATTCCCACCAGTATTCAGAATGGAATACTGGTTGGAGAGCGAGATGCACTCAGGACTCCTGCACTACCTGCTTAATGCTCCTTGACTGCCTGGCAGTCACCAATTTCCTCTCCGACTGCATCCCTTAAGCTGCAGGGTGACCACATCCAGATACATGCTATCCACATAGCTCTCTGCCTCATGGATGCACTGCAGTGACGCCAGCTACTGCTGAAGCTCCAAAACCCAGAGCTCTAGCTCCTCCCGCTACTGACACTTCCTGCACATGTAGTTGTCCAGGACACAAGAAGTATCATGGAGTTACCACATGCTACAGGATGTGCATTCCACGGGACTGAGGATCTCTGCCATGTCTCTATTTATTCGACTAACTGAACTTAACAGACTTATGAAAGACTTATAAAATTCCTCCCTTGTGCTGACGATACTTTTAATTTTTGTTACTTTGCTCCCTGATACTTACGCTCACTCCGCTCTGCTGCTCTGTCCCCAACCTCTTTCAGTTATGCGCTGCTCACCTGCGGGCTGTCTGGACTACCAAGCACCTACCAGTGGTCCTGTGATGTCACGCCTTGATTTTTTTTTTGTTGATTTGCTCTCCCAGTGCTCTGTCTGACTCCCCTTCCACCACTTTTACTGTGGGTTTCAGACACTGTTTTCCCTCAGGCACGTTCTCTCTTTCTCCCGCTGACTCTCCACCACTGCTTTTATCTGTTGGTCTCCGGCACTGTTTTCCTTCAGGCTCACTCCCTCTGACTGCTGCTGATTCCCCACTGCCACTTTTATTGGTGGATCTCCGGCACTGTTTTTCCTCACTTTTGCTCTCGCTTAAATAATAAAACAGTGGGAAAAGCAGGAGTAGTGCCAATTAGGGACCAAGATGGGGATTTATGCCTGGAGGCAGAGGGCATGGTTGAGGTACTAAATTAGTACTTTTTATCTGGATTTACCAAGGAAGAAGATGCTGCCAAAATGGTAGTGAAAGAGGAGGTAGTTGAAACATTGGATGTGCTAAAAAATTATAAAGTGGAAGTATTAGATAGGCTGGCTGTACTTAAAGTTCATAAGTCACCAGGACTGGATCAGGTGCATTTGAGAATACTGAGGGAAGTAAGGGTGGAAATTGCAGAGGCACGGGTCGTAATCTTCTTATCCTCTTTAGATACAGGGGTGGTGCCAGAGGACTCGAGAATTGCAAATGTTACGTCCTTGCTCAAGAAAGGGTGCAAGAATAAGCCCAGCTAATACAGATTAGTCAGTTTAACCTCAGTTGTGGGAAAACTTTTAGAAATGATACTCTGGAGCGAAATTAAGTCACTTGGACAAATGTAGATTAATTAAGGAAAGCCAGCACGGATTTGTTAAGGGCAAGTTGTATTTAAATAATATGATTGAGTTTTTGATGACATAATAGAGGGGGTAGATGAGGGTAATGCAGTTGATGTGTTGTACATGGACTTCCAAAGCTGTTGGATAAAGTGCCACATTCCAGGCTTGTCAGCAAAATCGAAGGCCATGGAATAAAAGAGACAGTAGTATCATGGATACAAGGCTGAGTGACAGGAAACAGAGAGTAGTGGTGAACAGTTGTTTCTTGGGCTGAAGAACGGTATATATTGAGTTTCTCCAGGGTTCAGTATTAGCACCACTGCTTTTCTTGATTTATATTAATTACCAGTACTTGGGTGTGCAGGACACAATTTCAAAATTTGCAGGTGACACTGAACTTGAAAGTATTGTGAACTGTGAGGAGGACAATGATAGACTTCAAGAGGACATAGGCTGGTGGAATGGGCAGACAGATGAAATTTAGTGTAGTGAAGTGTGAAGTGATACATTTTGGTAGGCAGAACAAGAAAAGGCAATATAAAATAAAAGATACAATTCGAAAGGGAGTGCAGGAGCAGAAGGCCCTGGGGTACACGAGCACAAATCATTAAAGGTGGCAGGACAGGTTAAGAAAGTGATTAATAAGGCAGGCAAGATCCTGGGCTTTATAAATAGAGGCTGAGAGTACAAAAGCAAGGAAGTTACGGTGACCCTTTGTAAAACACTGGTTCGGCCTCAACTGGAGTATTGTATCCAATTCTGAGCACCGCACTGTAGGAAGGATATGAAGACATTGGAGAGGGTGCAGAAAAGAGAATGGTTCTGAGGAGCTTCAATTACAGTGTTAGATTGGTAAAGCTGGAACTTAGAGAAAAAAAGGTTGAGAGGAGATTTGATAGAAGTGTTCAAAATCATGAGGGTTCTGAACAGAAGAGATAGGCTGAAGGGTTGAGAACCAGAGGCGAAATAAGAAAAATCCTTTTTGCACAGTGAGTGGTTAGGATCTGGAATACACCGCTTGAGAGTGTGATGGAGGCAGATTCAAAAAGGAATTGGATAATTATCTGAAGAGTAAAGATTTGCAGGGCTATGGGAAAAGGCAGGGGAATGGGATTAGCTGAATTGCTCTTGTAGAGTGCTGGCACAGAGATGACAGGCTGAATGGCCTCCTCTTATGCTGTAACCATTCTATGATTACTATAATCCGCCTACTTCAGATTCTAATGGAGATGGGTCGGGATATGGGCGGCCAATCCATTTTCAGGCGGTGCTTTGGTGGGTAAAAGCTTTTAAGGAGGCTGCATGCCTCGATTTTTTTTTAAATTGGCTTTTCATTTTTTTTTACCCATTTTGACTGGGTTTCTTGGGCCTCAGGGCACCTGGCAGGTAAAAGGAGGCAAGAAGGGCAGGATCCATAAGGTATGCTTGTGGGTAAGGAGGAGCAGGAGAGCTTCCTCCAGGCACAGGAACTTTACCTGCTACCAAAGCAAAATACTGCAGATGCTGGTAATCTGAAAGCAAAACAGGAAATGCTGGAAATACTCAGCGTCTGGCAGCATCTGTGAAGAGAGAAATAAAGTCAACGTTTCGGGTCGATGACCTTCCGAGAGAACAGTTCTCCCCCCAACCATGATCTCTTTCCATCCCACTCCCTTGTTCCTGCAGTATTCCTCCCTTCTTCAAAGCTTAAGGCTCTTTATCTGTATGTACGTAGCATTTGTAACAAGATAGATAAGCTGACGTCACAGATAGAAATAAATGAATATGATTTGATAACTATCACAGAGACATGGTTGCAGGTTGACCAGGACTGGAAACTCAATGTTCAAGGATATTCAACGTTCCGGAGGAAAAGGCAGAAAGGAAAAGGAGGTGGGATGGCTTTGTTATTAAAGGAAAGGATCAGTGCAGTTGTGAGTAATCATATAGGTGTAATCGATCGTGATCTAGTATCAGTTTGGGTGGAAATAAGGAATAGCAAGGGAAAGAAATCACAGGTGGGAGAGGTCTATAGGCCCCCAAGGAGTTGCCTCTCTGTAGGACAAAGTTTAATCAGGAAGTAATGGAGGCGTGTAAGAAGGGTACTGCAATTATCATGGGTGATTTTAATCTGCATATAGACTGGACAAATCAAATTGGCAAGGGTAGTATGGAAGATGAATTTGTAGAGTGCATCAGGGATTGTTTCTTAGAACAATACGTTGCAGAACCTACTCGTGAACAGGCTATTTTAGATTTGGTAATGTGTAATGAGATAGGATCAATAAGAGATCTCGTAGTTAAGGATCCTCTATGGGGAGGTGATCACAACATGGTAGAATTTCAAATTCAGTTTGAGGGTGAGCAACTCGGGTTTCAAACCAGTGTCTTCAACTTAAACAAGGGCAATTACAGAGGTATGAAGAAAGCGTTGTCTAAAGCGGGCTGGGAAAATAGACTACAGGGAAAGTCAGTAGATGAGTAGTGGCAGACTTCTAAGTAGATATCTCATAACACTCAGCAAACATTTATTCCGGTCAGAAGGAAGGACTCGATGAGAACCATGAACCACCTGTGGATAACAAAGGAAGTTAAGGAGAGTATCAAATGAAAAACAAAGATGTACAAAGTGGCGAAAGCTAGTGGTAGGCCACAGGATTGGGAATATTTTAGAAACCAGCAGCGGATGACTAAAAAACTAATAAAGAGGGAGAAAATTGATTATGAGAGTAAATTGGCAAGAAATATAAGAACAAACAGTAAGAGCTTCTACGGGTATATAAAAAGGAAGAGAGCAGCTAAAATAAGTGTGGGACCCTTAGAGGATGAGACTGGGGAATTAATAACAGGGAATAGGGAGATGGCAGATAATTTAAACCAATATTTTGCATTGGTCTTCACGGTGGAGGACACTATAAACATCCCAACAATAATAGATGAGCAAGGTGTAAATGGGAGGGAGGAACTTGTAACAATCTCTAACATGAGGGTAAAGGTGCTTGACAAACTGATGGGACTAAAGGCAGACAAGTCCCCAGGACCTGATGACCTGCATCCAAGGGTTTTAAAAGTGGTTGCAGAGGTAGGGGAGGCATTGGTCATAATATACCAAAACTCACTGGATTCCGGTAGGGTACCAGCAGATTGGAAACCCGTTAATGTGACGTCCCTATTCAAGAAAGGAGGGAGACAGAAAGCAGAAAACTATAGACCAGTTAGCTTAACATCTGTCATTAGGAAAATGCTAGAGTCCATTATTTTGGAAGAAATAGCAGGACATTTAGAAAAACATAATGCAATTAAACAAAGTCAACATGGTTTTATGAAAGGGAAATCATGTTTGACAAATTTTTTAGAATTCTTTGAGAATATCACAAGCAGAGTGGTTAAAGGGGAACTGGTAGATGTAGCGTATTTGGATTTTCAGAAGGCGTTAGATAAGGTGCCACATAAAAGGTTATTGCACAAAATAAGAGCTCAGGGTAATAAAAGCAAAATACTGCGGATGCTGGAAATCTGAAATAAAACCAAGAAATGCTGGAATCACTCAGCAGGTCTGGCAGCATCTGTGGAAAGAGAAGCAGAGTTAACGTTTCGGGTCAGTGACCCTTCTTCGGAACTGACAAATATTTTTATAATATTTGTCAGTTCCGAAGAAGGGTCACTGACCCGAAACGTTAACTCTGCTTCTCTTTCCACAGATGCTGCCAGACCTGCTGAGTGATTCCAGCATTTCTTGTTTATATAAGAGCTCAGGGTATTGGGGGTAATGTGTTGGCATGGATTGAGGATTGGTTAACACACAGAAGGCAGAGAGTCAAGATCAATGGGTCTTTTCCAGGTTGGAAAGCCGTAAATAGTGGGGTACCATAAGGATCAGTCCTCAGGCCTCAACTATTTACTAGCTATATTAATGACTTGGAGGAAGGGACAGAGTGTAGTGTATCCAAATTTGCTGACAATACAAAAATAGGTGGGAAGGCATGTTGTGATGAGAACACAAAGAGTCTGCAAAGGGATATAGATAGGTTATGTGAGTGGGCAAAAACTTGGCAGATGGAGTTCAATGTGGGAAAGTGTGAGGTCATCCACTTTGGTAGGAAGAATAAAAAGGCAGATTATTATTTAGATGGAGAAAGACTACAAAATACTGCAGTACAGCGGGATCTGGGTGTTCTTGTACATGAACCACAAAAAGTTAGCATGCAGGTGTAGCAAGTAATTAGGAAGGCAAATGGAATTTTTCCCTTTATTGCTGGGGGTTAGAGTTTAAAAATAGGGAAGTCTTGTTACAACTGTACAGGGTGTAGGTGAGGCCATACCTGGAGTACTGTGTACAATTTTGGTCCCCGTATTTAAGGAAGGATATACTAGCATTGGAGGCAGTTCAGAAAAGTTTCAGTAGGCTGATTCCTGGGATGAAGGGGTTGTTTTATCAAGAAGGCTAAACAGGTTAGGCCTTTATTCACTGAAGAATGAGGGGTGATTTTTATTTATTTATTTAGAGATACAGTACTGAAACAGGCCCTTCGGCCCACTGAGTCTGTGCCAACCAACAACCACCCATTTATACTAATCCTACATTAACCCCATATTCTCTACCACATCCCCACCATTCTCCTACCACCTACCTACACTAGGGGCAATTTACAATGGCCAATTTACCTATCAACCTGTAAGTCTTTGGTTGTGGGAGGAAACTGGAGCACCCAGCGGAAACCCAAGCAGATACAGGGAGAACTTGCAAACTCCGCACAGAACTGAACCCAGGTCGCTGGAGCTGTGAGGCTGCGGTGCTAACCACTGCGCCACTGTGCCGCTCCGTGATTTTATTGAAACATATAAGATTTTAAGGAGGCTTGACAGGGTAGATGTTCAGAATATGTTTTCACTGGTGGGGGAAGCTCGGACTGGGGGACATAGTTACAGAATAAGGGGTCACACATTTAAAACTGAGATGCAAAGGAATTTCTTCACTCAGAGGGTGGTGAATCTCTGGAATTCTCTACCTGCGAGAGTTGTGGAGGCTAGGCCACTAAATGTATTTAAGGAGGAGGTGGATAGATTTTTGAAATCTCGGGAAGTCGAGGTTTATGTGGAGCAGGCCCGAAAGAGTTGAGGCCTGGGACAGATCAGCCATGATCTTATTGAATGGTGGGGTGGGCTTGAGGGGCTGAATGGCCTACTCCTGCTCCTATTTCTTATGTTCTTATGTTCCTCCTATGCTCCCCAGATGCGGCTGTATTCTGCAAGCTTTCCCAACTGACTGGCAGGCAGCCTACCAATCAGAGAAATCTTCTGAAATATTTAAAATGCTTTTTGCTGTTAATTTCAGCAGGACATCCAGGAAACCTGCACTTCCAGGTTCCTATGCTGAAGGTCCTCCCTCCCTGCCGCATTAATATTGGGGCTGATGGTTTTACTTCTGAGGCATATGGGAAATCTATGCATTGACTTTAGATGGGTTATGATCCCACTGCCAGTGGAAGTCCTCTGGAACTTCACCCAAGTGACCATTCTTCATCATAAGCCTGGAAGTGAATGTCAGCGTGCTATTGAACTATGGAGAGATCACAGCTGAACTTGATACTTGATCCTATTCTCCCCTAAAGCTCATATATTTCTATTTTATACTGGGAAGCTAGGAGTGGCAACCTTAGTTGAATTCCTCTTCCCCACCCACTTTCCCCCTCCTCCCCCCCCGCAACAGACCTAACCATGATGCAGCATCTGATGGCCAATATCACGGCTTTCATTGTAGCACAAACAGAAACTACCCAACATTTGGGTGTCGCAGTGGAAGGTCACACTTCTAAACTGCAAGGTTGGCTGGATGCCATGAAAGCTCAGACTGCTCTGATGCAAGCTCAGATTGCTGCCATCATGGTTGCAGATATCAGTGTTCAGAAGGGCTTGCAGGGTGTCACAGCAATCCAGCAATCTGTCTTCCAGCAGTGTACCAGAATTGCTGAGGCACCACCCCAGGGAATGGCAGTAGATTTGTGGAGCACAAACCTGAAGTCCCCTTTCAGGATGACAGCATTCACCTTCCCACCCTTGCCACTTTGCCAGTGTCCTTTCTGTGGCCTATCAACCAGCCAGCCCAGACTGCTGCACTCTGAATTCTTCTAGGGTCAAAGCTGCTCCCACTCATCCTGCAAGGCCTCCTGCATTCTCCTCCACTGAAAGTCTGCAGCCTTCACCAGCTACGCTGCAGCCACTGAGATAGCACTGCTTAGGAGCACCAGGACAGGCAATGACGCACGGGAGGAAGGCACAAGGGAATGGACAAAGGTAATTAGTTGATTGTATGCAATTGGTTTGGAATGTTAATTTTATGTTGGTTTTAATTTTTGCTTTGTAGCCAAGCAGACATTGTGATGGTCAGTAACTGAAGGAAAGTAAGGATTGGGACTGTTGGTGAATGGGGAATTGAGCTGGTGTGCCCTCATGATGGCAAGGTTGTGCAGTATGCAGCAGGCAACCACAAATTTTGATAAGAGATCTGCTGAGTACTGTAGAGCTCTTCCAGAGTGGTCCAGCCAGCGGAAGCATTGTTTTAGCACCCCATTGGTTTGCTTTATCAGATTTCATGTAATAGCATGGCTTTCATTATATGCAAACCCACGTATATGCGGGTTATGCACCAGAGTCATGAGCCATGTCATCAAAAGACAGGCCTTTTATTTATTGATACAGCACTGAAACAGGCCCTTCGGCCCACCGAGTCTGTGCCGACCAAGAACCACCCATTTATACTAACCCTACAGTAATCCCATATTCCCTACCACCTACCTACACTAGGGGCAATTTACAATGGCCAATTTACCTATCACCTGCAAGTCTTTGGCAGTGGGAGGAAACCAGAGCACCCGGCGAAAACCCACACGGTCTCAGGGAGAACTTGCAAGCTCCGCATAGGCAGTACCCAGAATTGAACCCAGGTCCCTGGAGCTGTGAGGCTGCGGTGCTAACCACTGTGCCACTGTGCTGCCTTGTTGTCCAGCAGCCACCCTCTAGTTTGTCGTAGTGGCTCAAATGCTATGAATGCCAACAATTGAGTTCCCTGAAGATTTTGATGAAGAAAAGTGTCTTTGGCCTTTGCGTCAACAGTTTTACTGTTGTGATCTGGAGAATGTCTGTAGACCACAGGTTGTAAAGTGGGCAGCTTTTATTTCCAGGAATGGAACACAAGTGCTTCTAAAGCAGAAATGAACCATTTATCAGCAAAGTATTCCAACTCATTTTGTTGTGCCGCTTGAAGAATTTTCTAGGATTAACAAAGGTAAGGTGACCTCAAACTGTGGTACTCTGACATTCTGAAAAGGAAAGTTTCAGCAATGTGCAGTGCCATATTGTAAAATCATGACAAAGGTTAGGACAAGTGGAGTCGAGACGACAGATAGCTGAATGGATAGCATTTTGGCTGAAAAATAGAAATCAGAGAGTCGGGGTAAAGAGTAGTTATTCAGATTGGAGGAAGGTAGAAAGCTGTGTTCTATAATACCTGGTTATTCACAATTTAATGATTTGGACTTACGGTCAAGTAATTCGATATTAAAATTTGCAGACAATACCAGACTGGAGGGACAGGATAAATCTTCATTTAGAAAGGCATGGATTAATAAAAGGCAATCAGTACGAATTTGTTAAGGGAAGGTCGTGTCTGACTAACGTGATTGAATTTTTTGAGTATGTAACAAGGAGAATCGATGAAGGTAGTGCATTTGATGTAGATGGATTTTAGCAAGGTTTTTAATAAGATCCCACATGGTAGACTGGTCACAAAAGTAAAAAGCCAGGCAAAGTGGCAAGTTGGATGTAAATTGGCTCAGAGGCAGGAAGCAAAGTGTAATGCTCATTTCTTTTTGTCACTGGAAGGCTGTTTTCATTGGGTTTCCGCAATGCTCAGTGCTAGGCCCCTTTTTGTGGTATATATCAATGATTTGGCCTTTAGGGGGTACGATTAAGAAGTTTGCAGATGATACAAAAATTGGCTGTGTGGTTGATAATGAAGAAGAAAGCTGTAGACTGCAGAAAGATATCAATGAACTAGTCAGGTGGGCAGAACAGTGGCAAATGGAGTTCAATCCGGAGAAGTGTGAGGTAATGCATTTGGAGAAGGCTTAACATGGCAAGGGAATACACAAAAAATGGTAGGTTACTGAGAAGTGTCGAGGAACAGAGGGACTTTGGAGTGCATGTCTATAAACCCCTAAAGGTGCTGGGCAGGTAGATAAGGTGGTCAAGAAAGCATATGGGATAATAGCCTTTATTAGTTGAGGCATAGTATAAGCTGGGAGGTTATGCTGGAACTGTCTGAACACTAGTTAAGCCATAGCTGGAGTACTGCATGCAATTCTGATCACCTCACTATAGGAAAGGTGTGATTGCCCAAGAGGGTACAGAGAAGGTTTACGAAGAAGGGTTCTGATGCAGGGTCACTGACCTGAAACGTTAACTCTGCTTCTCTCTCCACAGATGCTGCCAGACCTGCTGAGTATTTCCAGCATTTCTTGTTTTTGTTTCAGATTTCCAGCATATGCAGTACTTTGCTTTTATTTAGGTTTACGAGGATGTTGCCTGGACTGGAGAATTTTAGTTTTGAGGAAAGATTGGATAGGCCAGGGTTGTTTTCTTTGGAACAGAGGAGGCTGAAATGAGACCTAATTGAAGTGTATAAAATTATGAGTGGTCTGAATAGAGTGGATAGGAAGGCCCTATTCCCCTTCGTTGAGGGGTCCATAACAAGGGGGCATAGATTTAGGGTGAGGGGTAGGAAATTTAGAAGGGATTCAAGGAGAAATCCTTTCACCCAGAGGGTGGTGGGGATCTGAAACTCACTGCCTGAAAGAGTGGTAGAGGCAGAAACCCTCATAACATTTAAAAAGTACTTGGATGTGCACTTGAAGTAACGTAACCTACAAAGCTACGGACCAAGAGCTGGAAAGTAGGATTAGGCTGGATGGCTACCTGTGGGCTGGCGCGGACATGATGGGCTGAATGGCCTCCTTCCATGTAGCAAATTTCTATGACCTTCTAAATGCAGATGGCACAGCAAACTGCTGCAGAATGAAGGCATCATGATTGTTTCCAGGATACTGAGCATTGACCTGCATAATATGCAGCAAATGGTCGCATAGCAGTTGGGTTTTGAGAAAGTGGAATCCCTTTTGGTTGTAGTACATCTCAGGGTTGACAAGTGGTGCGCGCAAAGCGATGTGTGTCTAGTCAATGGCAACCTGCACCATGGTAAAGCTTGCAATCTTTGTGAAGTACTCACTCCTCCTGCTGTCTCTAGCAAGAGAGAATGAAATGTATTCAGTGCCTCCCTTATGTAACAGTGGATAGTAAACTGGGAGATGTTGCAAATATCGCCTGCTCCAGCCTGGAAGGAACTTGATGCATAAATGTTCCTCACCAGGGTCATCTTAGCAACCAGTATTAGCCCTGCTGTGAGGTTGCAGTTGTGGTTGAAGCAGGTTTTCAGTGAGGACATCCTTAGTGAAGCGCAGACATCTGACACACTGTTCTTCACTGAGGTGCAGGTAGGAGAATTGTTCCTTAAGCACAATGGGCGGATATGGCCTCCTGCTGAGAAACCTTCTCCCTCTCCTTTTCCCTGTTCCAGCAACTTGCCCTGCTGTGTCTCACCTCTGCTCATTCTCCCTGTCGTGCTGTTCAAGGGGAATCCATACTACTGCATCCCGTCTGGGAGTAAATGGATTGTGCAAAATCCTTGAAATAAGGACAAAGACCTTCAGCACATGCCACACCACTCCCTGCAGACTTCAGCAACTTTAAAGAACTCCAGAAACCACACAATGCTTCTCCTTTTGCAACAACAGCCAGTAGAAACCAAATCAACAGCTGTAGTTGATGATCCCTTTAAATAGTGCCAGTAGGGGCATCCTTCCTGCTGCTGAAAGTGTATTCAGCTATGCGTGTTTAAGAGAGGGTGTTAGCATTGGCCAAATGGCCTCCTCCTTTGCTGTAAGATTCTATGATTCTATGTGTGTTAAGTGAAAAAGGGATGCTCAGAAATAGCTGCATACAAATGCAATGCAGAGGAAAATCAGCCCATAAGTGAATGGTTATCTCAACATAAGATGGCATTCATCACTTGGTCCAGCAATGTATCATGAAGAATCAGTACCTCAATTTCTCAAGCTTCATTTTCAACACTAGTCCTAGTATTTCTGCTCCTGTATCATATGACGCATGGGGGCCATTAGTTCATCAGAGGCCACTGATAATTTTTCAGCTTTACAGAGAACTTTGCCATTCGGGCAAAGGGAATGAAACCGGACGGACCACCTGGCATCGACCTAGGCACTGGAAACGACAACTGCAAACCCAGCCCTGTCGACCCTGCAAGGTCCTCCTTACTAACATCTGGGGGCATGTGCCAAAGTTGGGAAAGCTGTCCCACAGACTAGTCAAGCAACAGCCTTAAATAGTCATACTCACGAAATCATACCTGACAGACAATGTCCCAGACACTGCCATCATCATCCCTGGGTATGTCCTGTCCCACCGGCAGGACAGACCCATTAGAGGTGGTGGCACAGTGGTATACAGTAAGGAGGGAGTTGCCCTGGGAGTCCTCAACATTGACTCTGGACCCCATGAAGTCTAATGGCATCAGATCAAACATGGACAAGGAAACCTCCTGCTGATTACTACCTACTGCCCTCCCTCAGCTGATGAGTCAGTACTCCTCCATGTTGAACAGCACTTGGAGGAAGGACTGAAGGTGGCGAGGGCACAGAATGTACTCTGGGTGGGGGACTTCAATGTCCATCACCAAGAGTGGCTTGGTAGCACCACTACTGACCGAGCTGGCTGAGTCCTAAAGGCCATATCCGCTCGACTGGGTATGCGGCAGGTGGTGAGGGAACCAACAAGAGGGGAAAACATACTTAGAGTCATAGAGAGATACAGCACTGAAACAGGCCCCCTGGCCCACCGAGTCTGTGCCGACCAACAACCACCCATTTACACTAATCCTACATTAATCCCATATTCCCTACCACATCCCCACCATTCTCCTACCACCTACCTACCTATACTAGGGGCAATTTACAATGGCCAATTTACCTACTAACCTGCAAGTCTTTGGCTGTGGGAGGAAACCGGAGCACCTGGCGGAAACCCACGTGGTCACAGGGAGAACTTGCAAACTCCCCACAGGCAGCACCCAGAAACGAACCCGGGATGCTGGAGCTGTGAGGCTGCAGTGGTAACCACTGCGCCACTCCTACTTGACCTCGTCCTCACCAATCTGCCTGCCGCAGATGCATCTGTCCATGACAGTATTGGTAGGAGTGACCACCGCACATTCCTTGTGGAGTCCCGCCTTCACATTGAGGATACCCTCCATCGTGTTGTGTGGCAGTACCGCTGTGCTAAATGGGATAGATTTCGAACAGATCTAGCAATGCAAAACTGGGCATCCATGAGGCGCTGTGGGGCATCAGCAGCAGCAGAATTGTACTCAACCACAATCTGTAGCCTCATTGCCCGGCATATCCCCCACTCTACCATTACCATCAAGCCAGGAGACCAACCCTGTTCAATGAAGAGTGCAGGAGGGCAGCCAGGAGCAGCACCAGGCATACCTCAAAATGAGATGTCAACCTGGTGAAGCTACAACACAGGACTATCTGCGTGCCAGACTGCGTAAGCAGCATGCAATAGACAGAGCAAAGCGATCCCATAACCAATGGATCAGATCTAAGTTCTGCAGTCCTGCCACATCCAGCTGTGAATGGTGGTGGACAATTAAACAACTAACTGGTGGAGGTGGCTCCACAAATATCCCCATCCTCAATGATGGGGGAGCCCATCACATCAGTGCGAAAGATAAGGCTGAAGCATTTGCAACAATCTTCAGCCAGAAGTGCTGAGTTGATGATCCATCTCGGCCTCCTCCTGAAGTCCCCAGCATCACAGATGCCAGACTTCAGCCAATTCGATTCATTCCGCGTGATATCAAGAAACGACTGAAGGCACTGGATACTGCAAAGGCTATGGGCCCTGACAATATTCTGGCACTAGTACTGAAGACTTGTGCTCCAGAACTTGCTGCGCCCCTGGCCAAGCTGTTCCAGTACAGCTACTGGCATATACCCTGCAATGTGGAAAATTGCCCAGGTATGTCCTGTACACAAAAAGCAGGACAAGTCCAACCCGGCCAATTACCGCCCCATCAGCCTACACTCAATCATCAGCAAAGTGATGGAAGGTGTCATAAACAGTGCCATCAAGTGGCATTTGCTTAGCAATAACCTGCTCAGTGACGCTCAGTTTGGGTTCCGCCAGGGCCACTCAGCTCCTGACCTCATTACAGCCTTGGTTCAAACATGGACAAAAGAGCTGAACTCAAGAGGTGAGGTGGGGTGAGAGTGACTGCCCTTTACATCAAGGCAGCATTTGACCGAGTATGGCATCAAGGAGCCCTAGAAAAACTGGAGTCAATGGGAATCAGGTGGAAAACCTTCTGCTGGCTGGACTCATACCTAGTGCAAAGGAAGATGGTTGTGGTTGTTGGAGGTCAATCATCTGAGCTCCAGGACATCGCTGCAGGAGTTCCTCAGGGTAGTGTCCTAGGCCCAACCATCTTCAGCTGCTTCATCAATGACCTTCCTTCAATCATAAGGTCAGAAGTGGAGATGTACGCTGATGATTGTACAATGTTCAGCACCATTCGTGACTCCTCAGATACTGAAGCAGTCCATGTAGAAATGCAGCAAGACCTGGACAATATCCAGGCTTGGGCTGATAAGTGGCAAGTAACATTCGTGTCACACAAGTGCCAGGCAATGACCATCTCCAACAAGAGAGAATCTAACCATCTCTCCTTGACATTCAATGTCAGGAGTGTGATGGAATACTCTTCACTTGCCTGGATGGGTGCAGCTCCAACAACACTCAAGAAGCTCGATGCCATCCAGGACAAAGCAGCTCGCTTGATTGGCACCCCATCGACAAACATTCACTCCCTCCACCATCGACGCACAGTGGCAGCAGTGTGTACCATCTACAAGATGCACTGCAGCAATGCACCAAGGCTCCTCAGACAGCACCTTCCAAACCCACGAACTCAAGCAACTGGAAGGACAAGAACAGCAAATGCATGGGAACATCACCACCTGCGAGTTCCCCTCCAAGTCACACACCATCCTGACTTGGAACTATATCGCCGTTCCTTCACTGTCACTGGATCAAAATCCTGGAACTCCCTTCCTAACAGCACTGTGGGTATACCTACCCCAAATGGACTGCAGCAGTTCAAGGAGGCAGCTCACCACCACCTTCTCCTGGGCAATTAGGGATGGGCAATAAATGCTGGCCTGGCCAGCGACACCCAAATCCCATGAATGAATAAAAAAGAGCTTCTGGGATTATGAATGCTTCTGATTCAGCATGCATTTTATTTGATGATTACAATGCAGTTATTGCTTTTTCAATTACAAAGCATTCAGATGTCAGTAAAGACTCCATTATTGCACAATTGCACGGAACTTGAGCAGCAGCTGGTATCACTCAAGCATCCGTGACGTTGAGAGCTTCGTGGATAGCGTGTTCATAGATGTGGTCACCCCGCAGCTTAAGAGTATGCAGGGAGAGAGGGAATGGGTGACTGCCAGACTGTCAGGAAGAAACAGACGGGTAGTGCAGGAGATCCCTGAGTGCATCTCACTCTCCAACTAGGATTCTGTTCTGAATACTGAGGAAAGTGATGGTTCATCTGGGGAGTGCAGCCACAGTCAAGGCCGTGACACTACGGCTGGCTCAGCTGCACAGGGAGGCACAAAAAGTATTGGAAGAGTGATAGCGATAGGAGATTTGATAGTCAGGGGAACAGACAGACATTTCTGTGGCTGCAGATGTGAATCCAGGATGGCGAGTCACCTCCCTGGTGCCAGGGTCAAGGATGTCACTGAATGGCTGAAGAGCACCTGAGCAGGGAGGGTGAACAGCCAGCAGTCGTGGTCCACATTAGTACCAATGTCATAGGTAGGAAGAGGGATGTGGTCCTGCAGAAAGAGTTTAGTGAGCTAGGTAAGAAATTAGCCAGCAGGACCTCAAAAGTTGTAATCTCTGGATTACTCCCAGTACCACGCACAAGTGAATATAGAAATAGGAGGATAGTGCAGATGAATGTGTGGCTAGAAAAATGGTGCAGGAGGGAGGGCTTTAGATTCCTGGGACACTGGGGCCAGTTCTGGAGAAGGTGGGGCCTGTACAGGCTGGACAGATTGCAGCTGAACAGAGCTGGGACAAATTTCCTTGTGTGGCGATTTGCTAGTGCTATTGGAAGGATTTAAACTAACTTGGCAGGGGTGTGGGAACCAGGAGGAAATATCAGATAGGAATACCAAGGTGCACAGAATACTGGGAGAGATAGATAGCACTAGAGAAGGGAATAGTAAGGTATTAGGTGGGTTCAGAGTCAGAGGGAAAGTAATAAAGTCTAAATCAGGATTATTGTGCATGTATGTGAATGCACGTAGTGCTGTTAATAAGACTGGTGAGTTACAGGTGCAGGTTGACATGTGGAAATATCATGTTGTGGCTATAACAGAAACCTGGCTCAAAGAAGGGCAGGACTGGGTGTTAAATATTCCTGCATACAAGGTGTTCAGGGAAGATAGAAAAGGAAACAAAGGGGGAGGAGTGGCAGTATTGATTAGGGAGGGCATTGCAGGGCTATAGAGTGAGGATATCCCAGAGGGGTCAAGGATGGAACCCATTGGCTATAGCTACGGAACAAAAAAGGTGCAGTTACATTGCTCGGTGTAGTCCATAGGCCACCTACTAGTGGAATGGATGAAGAGGAACAAATTTTCAAGGAAATTACAGAGCGATGCAACAATTCTCAGTAGTTATAATGGGGGAATTTAATTATTCAAATACAGACTGGGATAGTAGTAGTGTGTCATGCAGGCCCCCATCTGCTAAGAATGAGGCGCATTAATTTCGCCACATGAATATTGATTTTTAAACTGTTACTGGTGTAAAGAAAAACCTTGCTTTAAAAAAAAGACCCTTGACTGGAAAGACATTTGCATAGTAACAGACAGTACTTGGAAAGGACAAAGAGGCCACTCCCTACTCCAATTTAATCCACAATGGACTTTTGATTACCAGACTTTGAAGGTGGAGAAGCTAGCATTCCAAGTTGACTGCTAAGATGCTCCCAATACACAGAAGAGACCTGGTCAAACCAGTCAGTCACGTGACCACCTGCTGGCCAACCAGGGGAGTTTTAAATTGGAGAAACAGTGTTTGAACTGGAAGAAAGCTGTTTGCTTCTGAATTGAAAAGAGCCTCTCCTGTCTACTCCCATTTCTTTCTCACGGAACTGAAAACCCATTGAAGACACATGAATACCAAGAGAGAAAAGCCTCCTACAGTGAACAAGGTTTAAGAAGAATACTGGGCCCCAACAAAAAGCAAGACTACTGACAATCAAGCACTCTACAGCGAGCTCGAAGCACAGTGATAAACCCCCTTCAGAGATTGCCTCAAACTTTTTCACTTTATTTTTTCTTCTGCTCTTTTCTGTCCCTATTTGCATGTGTGTATCACATGTGCATGCTAGCATGGGCGCGTCGTGTATCCACAGGCGTTAACCAAATTAGAGTTTAAGTTTTAATAAATTTCACTTTTCTTCTTTAAAACTAAGAAATCCTGTTTGTGCTCATTTCTTTGTGTTATAATTGGAAAGCGGTGAATAAGGATTCACTAACGGGGAGCTCAAAACACAGTGTGTTTAAAATTAAAACCCTGTTACAGTAAGACCAGGTGAAGACTGAGAAAGACCCCTAGACACCTGCCTCACCTGGTCGTAACAATTGTAAAGGGCAGAGAAGGGCAAGATTTCCTAGAGTGTGTTGAGGAAAATTTTCTACAGCAGTATGTTTCTAGTCCAATGAGAGGGGAGGGACGGCTGGACCTGGTTCTCGGGAATGAGATGGGCCAAGTGGATCAAATATCAGTAGGAGAACATTTAGGGGACAGTGACAATTGTATCATAAGGTTTAGGTTGGTTATGGAAAAGGACAAAGAACAATCTAGTGTAAGAATAATTAATTGGGGGAAAGCCAACTTCAATGGGGCAAGAATGGATCTAGGCCGAATAAATTGGAATCAAAGGTTGACAGGAAAAATGGTAGCTGAACAATGGGCTATTTTCATAGAAGAGATTGTTTGGGCACAGTCGAGATATATTCCCTTGACAAGCAAAGATAGGGCAAATAAATTCAGAGCTCCCTGGATGACAGAAGAGATAGAGATGAAGATGAAGAAGAAAAAATGTGCTTATGACAGATGTCCGGTAGATAATACAATAGAGAACCAGGCTAAATATAGACGGTTCAGAGGGTAAGTGAAAAAGCAAATAAGAAAAGCAAAGAGAAAGTATGAAAGGAGACTGGCAGCTAACATAAAAGGGAATCCCAAAGTCTTCTATGGGCATATAAATAGTAAAAGCATGGTTAAAAGTGGAGTAGGGCCGATTAGGGACCCAAAAGGGGATTTACGCATGGAGGCAGGGGGAATAACTGAGGTATTAAATGAATACTTTGCATCAGTCTTTACCAAGGAAAAAGATGCTACCCAGCCCACAGTGAAAGAGGAGGTAATTAATACACGGGAAGAATTTAAAATTGAAGAGGAGGAGATATCAGATAGTATGTCTATACTTAAAGTTGGTAAAGCACCAGGACCGGATGAGATGCATCCAACGACACGGAGGGAAGTGAGAGTGGAAATTGCAGAGGCACTGGCCTTAATTTTCTAGTCTTAGACTCAGAGGTGGTGCCAGAGGACTGGAAAATTGCAAGTGTTACACTTTTGTTCAAAAAAGGATGTAAAGATAAGCCCAGCAACTACAGGCCAGTCAGTTTAACTTCAGTGGTGGGGAAAGTTCTAGAAACAGTAACTTGGGACCAGATTAATAGTCCCGTGGACAAATGTGGGTTGATTAAGGAAAGCCAGCACACATTCGATAAGGGAAAATCATGTTTAACGAACTTGCTGAAGTTTTTTGAAGAGGTAACAGAAAGGGTTGATGAGGGGAATACTATTGATGTGGTGTACATAGTCTTCCAGAAGGCCTTTGATACAGTGCCGCACAACAGACCTGTGAGCAAAATTATGGCTCATGGAATAAAAGAGACACTAGCAACATGGATATGAAATTGGCTGAGTGACGTGAAACAGAGAGCAGTGGTTAATGGATGTTTTTTAGGCTGGAGGAAGGTTTGTAGTGGAGTTCCGCAGGGGTCAGTGTTGGGACCCTTGCTCTTCCTGATATATATTAATGACCTAGACCTTAGTTAGTGTACAGGGCATAATTTCAAAATTTGCAGATGCTACGAAAGTTGGAAGCATTGTGAACTGTGTGGAGGATAGTGTCGAACTTCAAACTGTTCCCACTTGTGAGAGGATCGAGAACAAGAGGACACAGATTTAAAGTGATGGGTAAAAGAAGCAAAAGCGACATGAGGAAAAACTTCTTCACACAGCAAGTGGTTAGGTTCTGGAATGCACTGCCTGAGAGTGTGGTGGAGGCAGGTTCAATCGAGGCATTCGAAAGGCAGACTGTTATCTGAAAAGGAAGAATGCGCAGCGTTACGGGGAGAAGGTGGGGGAATGGCATTAGGTGAATTCTTCATTTGGAGAGCTGGTGAATACATGATGGGCCAAATGGCCTCCTTCTGCGTAGTAACATTTCTGTGATTTGGCACTTACATTGAGGAACAGTTTCTTGTAGTACTGTTCTACAGTTTTTCAGCTCCTGGCACCCTGAAATTCATTTGTATTGAAGGGTAGATTTCAGAGCACTCGAAGCAATAGTAAAAACTAGGCATGCACAGCCTTACAATATCATCATACTTTCATTTTTTGTCCATGGGACTTCATCAATATTTCTGATAGGTCTGTATAGGACACCAATGCAGAGAGGTCAGCCCACTTGCAACCAGAAATAATGATGTTTTGTCTCATTTAGAGCTTTTACTAATGTCTGTTTTCTTAGTTGTTTCTATGTCTCTGACAGTGCATGAATTAGTGAAGAGAATTTACAGTAAATTATTTAACATTTTTATTAACAAAATATTATGAATTTGCCTCTTTTTCAGTTCAAAGGAGAAGCAGGAATGCACAAGGCGAAGCCTTAAGCACAAATCTCTTCATACCAAATTATTTGAAGAACTGTCAAAAGGTCAATTTCCATTTGACTGGAGCAAGAAAAATGGTGGAGCACTTGGTGGAAATAAAGGTAATTTGAAGTTTAAACATTTTAATGATTCTCATGACTTTTTTTTATATAGATTGCCTGTAGATTTGTGCATTGTAATGAATTTTTGATGCCTTTGAATGTCGCTAACATTCTGGTTCCACTGAGAAAAATATGTTTTTAATTGCATTTGCGCAAGCTCACATAGGACTGTGTTGTTCATGTTTTCATGTAAGCAGTTTAGGAAATCTGTCATCAAGTAATATAATTACTCATATTTTCTTCATATATTCCCTTGAATTGAGGAGTGATCTAATTGAGGCCTTTTAAACAAAAAAGTCATTCAATCGAGTTCATCCAAAGAAGCCATTTCTTTTGTTAGGAAAATCCAGAACAAAGAGGAATAATCTTAAAATTAAAACTATGCCTTTTGTCATGGTAGGCCCCCACCTGCCAAGAATGAGGCACATTAATTTTGTCATGAACATTGATTTTAAACTGTTACTGGAATGAGGAAAGGACTTGTCAAACAGATCAGCCGTTGCTGGAAAAGACAATTGCATATTAACAGACGGTGATTGGAAGGACGAAGGACCATTCCCTGGCACATCTAACCGACAATGGACCTTCAGCACCAGATATTGTGTGTAAGAGGAGCATTCCAGAGACTGCTAAGGTGATACAATCCAAGACGTGGTCAGACCAGTTAGTCACATGACTATAATAAAAGCAAAATACTGCGGATGCTGGATATCTGAAATAAAAACAAGAAATGCTGGAACCACTCAGCAGGTCTGGCAGCATCTGTGGAAAGAGAAGCAGAGTTAACGTTTCAGGTCAGTGACTCTTCTTCGGAACATGACTAACCTGCTTGGCAACCTGGGTTTTTCTGAATTGTACAAACAGTTTGAATTGAGAGTGTCTGTTTGCTCCTGGACTGAGAAGATCTCTCCTGTCTGCTCCCATCTCTTTCTCACAAGCCTCTGAATCCACTGAAGACACATGAACCCCAAGACAGAAAAGTCTCCTACAGCGAACAAGATTTAAGAAGAATACTGGGCCCCAACGAAAAACAAGATCTACCTACAAACTAGGACGCTACAGTGAGCTCGAAGAACCGTATCAAAATCTCTTCGGCTATTGCCTCAAACTTTTCCACTTTATTTTTCTTCTGCTCTTTTCTGTCTCTATTTGCATGTGTGTATCATGTATCCGTAGGCGTTAACCGAATTAGAGTTTAAGTTTAAGAAATTTCAACTTTTCTTCTTTAAACCTAAGAAAGCCTGTTTGTGCTGGTTTCCTTGCCTTATAATTGGAAAGTGGTGAACAAGGATTCACCAAGGGGGAGCTAAAAACATGGTGTGTTAAAAATTAGACCCTGTTACGGTAAGACCAGATGAAGGCTGAAAGGGAACCCTGGACCTCTCTCGCCTCGTCGTAACAGAAATTTGGGTGCTAGAGTCTGGAATTGACCCACAGACAAATGAGAGAAATTGGAAGTGGGGAGCTAAATTGTTCCCAATCAAAAAAGAGCAAGATTTCAATATAGGTTTTCTTGTGGTTATATGTGCTTGAATACTAACATGTCTGCAACTGAAGCTAGTAGCTGTCCAAGCCAGAGTGAAGTAACTTGGAATAAGTTAAAAGCACTGTCTATGGAGGAGCTGAGGAAAATGGCTGAGCAGTGTGGGATCACTGTACGTGGCAAGGCTAGGAAGTCTGAACTCCTAAGGCTAATGGCCAACCATTTTTCCCTTGAATCTTAAGAAGCAGGAACAGGGTTAGAAGCAGACCCAGACAAGGTACTGCTAGCAAAGATACAATTGGAACAAAGGAAACTTGAATTAGAAGACAGGGAAAGAGAAAGGGAAAGACAGGAGAGGGAGAAAGAAAGAACCTTCCAGAAGAAACGTGAAGGGAAAGAAAGAGAGGAGAGAGAGAGAGAGAAAGACAGGAGAATGAATGACAGAGAGAGGAGAGAGAGAGAGAAAGAATATTCTGGAAGGAATGCGAAGAAAGAGAGTTGAAGCGGCTTGAGTTAACTAGGGGGCGACAGAGTAACCCCAGTGAAAGCATGGCCAATATGGAGGAGCGTAATTCAGGGAAGTGTACAAAATTGTTAAAACTAGCTCAACTAATTCCAAAATACAATGAAGAGGATGTAGAAGAAATTTCTGTGCCCTTTGAGAAACTGGCAAGGCAACTAAAATGGCCAGCTGAGACCTGGCCTCCTTTACTACAATGCAAGCTAACTGGAAAGGTCCATGAGGTTTATTCCCTGTTTCCAGATGAGAGTTCATCAAATTATGAACTGACAAAAAATGCTATCCTTGGGCATATGAATTAGTACCCGAAGCCTAGTGCCAAAAGTTTAGAACCCTCAAACGTATTGGGAGTTTGAAAGAAGTAAGCAGCTGGCTTTTGACCAGTGGTTGAGGGTTCTTAGAGTACAGCTCAGCTATGAGAATCTCAGAGAAGTAATTCTGTTAAAGGAATTTAAACACTCTCTCCCATTCTCCATGAAGATCCATGTAGAGGAGCAGCGGGTTCAGAGAGCCTGGCAAGAGGTCGTTCTGGCCTTTGAGTTAGCTTTAATTTATAAGTCGGTTTCCCGGGGAGAACCTTTCCTAATCACCCCCACAAATCCGAGGAGGACAAAGGGTGGGAAGGTGATAGGAATCCAAGAAGTCCTGGGGGAGAAAGGAAAGCAGGAGACACAGGGGCCCTCCTCTAGCCAAAAACGAAGGTGCTGTGAGCAGTAAGAGCAAGACCCGGAGACCTGTGTGCTTCAATTGTAATAAAGCACGGCATTTAAGAGCTGACTGCTGGAAACTAAAGGGAAAACCAGTAGGCTTAATCAGGGCACACCCGCTCAGTGCAGACTGGACCCTGATGGAAAGCACAGCAGAACAAGCTGTGGCTTTAACTGCAAAAAGAATGCAACCCAGGAAGCTTACTGCAGCCAGTGCAAGAAAAGCTAATAGGATTCCTGAAGGCTATCAGGGTTTTATGTTTGAAGGGAAAGTAACCCCATACCCCTCAAGTGGGGCCAGCAAGCCCATAGTGATTCTCAGGTCACAGGGGCCACTAGATCCCTTTTATTGGGAAAAGGCCTGATCTTTCCCCCAGAAAGTGGTGAACACCAAAATGGTGGTGAATGGTATTGGTGGGCATTGTATGCCTGTACCTGTACACCGGGTGCAACTGGACTGTGACCTAGTTTTGGGACCTCTCCTCTTGTCTGCTTCCATCTCTTTCTCACCAGCTTCAGAATCCATTGAAGACACGTGAACACCAAGAGAGAAAAGTCTCCTACAGTGAACAAGGTTTAAGAAGAATACTGGGCCCCAACGAAAAGCAAGAATTAGCTACAAGCAAGGACTCTGCAGTGAGCTCGAAGAACTGTCACAAATCTTCAGATATTGCCTCAAACCTTTCCTCTTATATTTTTCTTCTCTTTTCTGTCCCTACCTGCATGTGTGTATTGCGAATGCATGCTAGTGGGGGTGCGTCGTGTATCTGTAAGTGTTAACCGAATTAGAGTTTAAGTTTAATGAATTTACCTTTCTTCTTTAAACCTAAGAAAGCCTGTTTGTGCTCGTTTCTTTACCTTATAATTGGAAAGCGGTGAATTTGGATTCACCAAGAGGGAGCTAAAAACACAGTGTGTTTAAAAATTAAACTCTGTTACAGTAAGTCCAGGTGAAGGCTGTGAGGGACCCATGGACACCTGTCTCACCTGGTCATAACACTAATGAGCTATTCTTAAAGTACTGTCAGACAAACCTGCCCCCCACCTGCCAAGACTGAGGCACACATTATTGCGCCACATGAACATTAAAACTTTAAAATTGAAGTTCCTGACTGGAAAGATATTTGCATAGTACCAGACAATATGGAAACAAAGGGAGCCAGTCCCTGCCCCCAGTACACAGAAAGAGGCCTGGTCAAACCAATCGGTCACATGACCACCTGCTGGCCAACTAGGGGAGTTTTAAACTGGACAAACAGATTTTGAACTCAATGCCGTGTGCTCATGGATTAAGAACCTCCCCTCTCCTGTCTGCCTGCCTCCATCTCTTTCCAACAGAACTGAATCTTGTGAAGACATGTAAACTCAGAGAGAGATAAAATCTCCTATGTCAACAAGGTTTACGAAGAATACTGGGCCCCAACAAAACGCAAGACCATATCTTCAATCAAAGACTACAGCGAGCTTGAGAAACAGTAAAAAGATATTGCCTCAAACTGTTCTACTTATCTTTTCTTCTGTTCTTTTCTGTCCCTATTTGCATGTGTGTCTCACGTGTGCATGCTAGCGTGGGCGCGTTGCATATCCGTATTAGAGTTTAAGTTTAAGGTTTAATAAATTTAATCTTTCTTCTTTAGACTACAGAAAGCCTGTTTGTGCTCACTTCCTTGCCTTATAATTGGAAAGTTGTGAACAAGGATTCACAAAAGGGGAACTCAAAACACAGTGTGTTTAAAATTTACAGTAAGGCAAGGTGAAGATAGTAACAGACCTCTAGACACCTTTTGCACTTGGTCGTAACAGTACAATAATTGCTATATAGGCAAAATTGGCAGTGAATATGTGTAAAGCAAGATCACAAAAACAGCAAACCTACTGTCTGAGCTATCATTGTGGTCTTTCTTGCAGGGACTGCACTGCAGGTGGCTCTCTATTCAAGGAAACCTGCAGATTCTACAAGCCAACCCTTTGCATCCATCTTGTGCAGTTGCTGGTCCCTGATTCTTGCTGTCATTTGTTGGAAGTTGCTGGGCAGACCTGCAATGTTGACCATAGCAGCAACATCAACTTGCTTTTATATAGTGCTTTTAACATAGTATTCCAGCGTGCTTCACAAGAACAAAATTTGACATGGAGTTAAATAGGAGATATTAGGACAGGTGACCAAAAGCTTGATCAAAGAGGTAGGTTTTAAGCAGGAGGGATGAGTTGAGAGGCAGTGAGAAATAGAGAGGGAATTCCAGAATTTAGTGTCTAGGCAACACGGCTACCAATGGTGGAGCCATGAAAATCAGGGATGCTCAAGAGACCAGAATTGGGGGAGTGCAGGATCTCAAAGGGTTGTGGGGCTGGAGGAGGTTACAGAGATGGTGGCCAGGGCGAGGACATGGAGGGATTTGAAAACAAGGATGAGAATTTTAAAATTGAGAAATTATCAGACTGGGAGCCAGTAGGTCAGCAAGCACAGATGTGATGGCCGAATGGGACTTGATGCAAGTTAGGATGCAGATAACAGAGTTTTGGAATTGCTCATATTTATGGATGGTAGAAGATGGGAGGCCAGCCTGGAGAGCAGTGGAAAGTCAAACTGAACATAACAAAGGCACGGGTGAAGGTTTCAGCAGCAGATGAGTTGAGGCATGGGTGGAGTCAGGTGATGTTATGGTGGAAGTAGGTGGCCATGGTGATAAACGGATGTGTAATCAGAAGCTCATCTCAGGATCATCTCAGGATTCCAGTGTTGTGAATGATCTGGTTCAGGCCCAGGCAGGAGCCAAGGAAGGGGATGGAGTTCGTGCAGGAACCGAAGATGTTGGCTTCAGTCTTCCCAGTGTTTAGTTGGAGGAAATTTTTATTCATCCAAGACCAGATTTCGGTCCAACAATATGAAAAGTCAGAGACAGTGGAGAGATCAAGAGAGGTGGTAGAGAGTTAGAGTTGGGTGTCAATTGCCAGATGTGGAACCTGACACCATGATTTCAGATGATGTCGCCGAGGGGTAGCATGTAGATAAGAAATAGGAGGAATAGATCTTTGGGGGACTCCAAAGGTAATGGAGGGGGAGCAGGAGGAGAAGATATTGCAGGTGATTCACTGGCTACAACTAGATAGGTAGGAATGGAACCAAGCGAGCACAGTCCAACAAAGCTGGATGACAGAGGAGAGGCATTGTTAGAGAATGGTGTGGTCAACAAATTAAAGGCTGCAAATAGGTCAGAAGGATGAGAAGGGACAGTTTACTACAGTTAAGCACATAAGATATAATTGACTTTGATCTTATTTGAGCTACTCAAACATGGAGTTTCAGAAAGGTCGGCATGGAATTGGTAGGAAACAACACATTCAGGGAGTTTGGAGAGGATAGGGAGATTGGAAACAGGATGGTAGTTTGCAAGGACAAAGAGGTCAAGTTTGGGTTTTTTGAGGAGGGGTGATTGTAATGGCAAATTTGAAGGGATAGGGGACCTACGTTTTTAAAAATTCTTTCATGGACTGCGAACATCACTAGTTAGGCCAGCATTTATGGCCCATCCCTAATTGTCCTTGGGAAGGTGGTGGTGAGCAGCCTTCTTGAACCGTTGCAGTCCACATGGTGAAGGTAGACCCATACTACTGTTAGGAAGGGAGTTTCAGGTGTTTGACCCGGCGACAGTGAAGGAACCTGAAGGTGGTGATCCCATGCCACAGCTTCCCTTGTCCTTCTAGTTGTAGAGGTTGTGGATTTAGAAGATGCTGTCAAAGGAGGCTTGGCAAGTTGCTGCAGTGCATCTTGTAGATGGTACACATTGCTGCCATTGGTGGAGGGAGTGAATGTTTAAGCTTGTGGTTGAGGTGCCAATCAAGCAGGCTGCTTTGTCCTGGATGGTGTTTCTTGAGTGTTGTTGGAGCTGCCCACATCCAGGCAAGTGGGGAGTATTCCATCAGACTCCTGACTTGTGCCTTGTTGATGGTGGACAGACTTTGGGGAGTCAGGAGGTGAGTTATTCGCTGCAGAATTTCCAGCCTCTGATCCGCATTTGTAGCCACTGTATCTATATGGCTACTCCAGTTCAGTTTCTGGTCAATAGTAACACCCAGAATCTTGATGGTGGGGGATTCAGCAATGGTAATACCATTGCATGTCGAGGGAAGATGGTTAGATTCTCTCTTGGGGATGGTCATTGTTTGTTACTTGTGTGGCATGAATGTTACTTGCCACTTACCAGCCCAAGCCTGAATATTGTCCAGGTCTTGCTGCATGTGAGCACAGACTACTTCAGTATCTGAGGAGTCACGAATAGTACTGAACATGGCATTTATCAGCAAACATCCCCACTTCTGATCTTATGATGAAGGGAAGGTCATCGATGAAGCAGCTGAAGATGGTTCGGCCTAGGACACTACCCTAAGAAACTCCTGCAGCGATGTCCTTGGGCTGAGATGATTGGCTTCCTTTGTGCTAGGTATGACTCCAATCAGTGGGAATTTTCCCCCAATTTCCATTGACTCCAATTTTGCTAGGGCATTTTGATGCCATACTCGGTCAAATGTTGCCTTGATGTCAAGGGCAGTCACTTTCACTTCACCTCTGGAATTCAGCTCTTTGTCTATTTTTGGACCAAGGCAGTAATGAAGTCTGGAACTGAGTGCCTCTGGCGGATTCCAAACTGAGCATCGGTGAGCAGGTTATTGCTGAGTAAGTGCTGCTTGATAGCACTGTCAGTGACACCTTCCATCGCTTTGCTGATGATTGAGAGTAGACTGATGAGATGGTAATTGGCTGGATTGGATTTGTTCTGCTTTTTGTGGACAGGACATACCTGGGAAATTTTCCACGTTGTCAGGTAGATGCCAGTGTTCTAGCTTTACTGGAACAACTTGGCTAGTTCTTGAGCATAATCTTCAGTACTACAGCCAGTTGTTGTCAGGGGCAATAGGAGAGGGAAAAGTTAATAATAGCTGTTAAAGTATGAGCTAGGAAGGAAAGTTGGGTGGTTAGCAATTCGGTGGGAATAGGGTCGAGGGTGCAGGAGGTGGGTCTCATGACAAGGAGAGCTCAGAGAAGGCTTGAGGGGACATAGGAGAATATGAGTTCAGGCTAGGGTGGAGGGAGGGGGGAAACTTAGGGAAGGTTTTGCTTAGTGGGCTAGGAGAAATGACCCTCACAGCGAGTTGTGCTTAGAACTCATCCTCCTCTTGTTATTTAGGCCAAAGAGATTATGACCACAACAACTGAGGAGGGAGGTGACCCCAGCTTCTAATGGGAAATCCCTGCTGTCTTTCTCCATTTGTTCCTGTCCACCTTGCTTGTGAGTCACTGCATGTGCTACCCTCCTGCTGTCTAAACTTTCTGGGGTCAATGTATTTGAGCTGGTGAGTGGATGGGATATGTGCAATGATGTGATAACTGTACTCTTCCTCCTGATGCTGGTGCAAGTCCTGGTAGGGCTGGTTTTGGAAGTCTGAGAATATTCTGTAAAAATACAGACTGGCAGAATGACATTAAGGAATTTAGAATGATAACACTAATTGGGATGGCCAAACATTTCACATTGTTCTACTGCTCCTGGAAAGATTATGTGAGAGTCCTTCTGATAGAATGTTACATTGCAGTGTTCCAGAAAGAGCACTGGTGTACAAGTCCCTTGGTGGGACTCTCATTTCTCCTACTCCCACAACATCCTGTATTTTTTTTATATAGCGTTGAACCACTCCTCAAAGGGGATGAGATTCCCTCATTGAAGCTTCCTCCCCTCTTGTTGCCAAGCACTGCCTTTGATTGTGCTGCCTTCTCCTGTATGAACTGAATCAGGGATGAGGGTTATTGCATACTGAGAAGTGTCATTTAAGAAGCCCATGTTTGAAAAGAGAATCATAAGAGAAAAATGTGTTTCCTGCAGACAACAAGAATGAATAACGGTGAAGAAGATTGAAGACTGGAGGATTTAGTACCTGTATAAAACAACAGAGACAGTGAAGGACTAAATGTATTGAAGTGCACACAATAATCACCTTTTCCTTTGTGAGAAGTATAGCCAGCCAGTGTTGTACCTTATCTTTCTAATAATGAAGCACCCCTAAATATAATGCCTTGCCCTCATGGCATAGTTGTAATTAGGATTCTGTAGTTTGCATATTTGTATGTCTAAATGCATATTCGATTTTGTATTGTTCTCTTACTTGGGACACTGTGCTGATGTCTCATAGCAGCAGATGGCAGTATTTACCAACAAAGCACAGAAAACCACTGCCTTACAGCAACTGACCAAAAATTAAAAATATCCTCAAAGCTACAAATTAGCTATTCAATAGCGACCAATTGGTTGAATAGAAAAGGGAAGTGATCAAAAAGCTTGGTTGAAGTAGCCTTTAATCACAACAGCTAATTGAAATTTAATAGCCTAAACCAGGAACTGATGTTTAACTGGCATATCAGAGAGCATCTGTGGAGAGAGCAGAGGAGTTAACGTTTCAGGTTGGACCCTTTGTCAAACTAGAGGATATTACAGATGAAAACATTTTTAAAAAGGAAGAGAAAAAAGGGAAGGGAGAGAGGAAAAAATACTCACATGCAATAAAAGAAATTGAATGACCTGTAAAGTTTTTAAGTAGAAAACTGAAGATGTGTAAATGGAAGAAGTAATATTAGCATGAGACAGTAGGAGCATAATAAGTGCAATCAAGAAAACGCAGAGAACATGTGAATAGTTAAGGAGGTGGGTGATGAGGCAGGTAGCAATCAAAGAACAAAAAACAGGCAGGGCTCCAGTGGTCTAGAAGCTTCGGAAAAGAAAAGGCCAGGACAATGGCAATGATAAAAACCACCCTGACAGGATCTCAAAACCAAACACCAATCTGTTCTCTCTTTTCCCTCCATGCCCTTGGGAAATGACAACATATCTTTCCCACATGGTGAGCACTTCCTATCACAGAGAAAGTTGGGAGCTTTAGCTAGGTCTTAAGTTATTGAAGTCGATCTTAAGGCCAGACGGCTGCAGAGTGCCTAATAGAAAAATACGGTGATATTCCTCGAGCTTATATTGAGCTTCACTGGAATGGTATAGAAGACGAAAAACTGAGATGCGAGAATGGGAATGGGGCAGGGAACTGAAGTGACAAGCTGCATAGAGCTTGGGGTCGCATTTGAGAACAGAACTATCTATACCTCAGTTTTTTGTGCTTCTGTTTCTGCCTGCCTCATCCTACATGTCAGCTATTCATATTTTCTCTTTGTCTCCTGGATATATTTAATGTATTTTATTTCTCTCACTTTGCCTTCTCATGTCTCATGCTAATACTACTTCTGCAATTTAACCATTGCCTGTTTTCACTTAAGCACTTTACAGATCATTCTGTTTCATTTATTAGATGTATTTTTATTTTCTCCTACATCTCTTTTGTTCTGTTTCTTTTTAAATGCTGTTCATCTGTAATATTTTCCATCTTTCCTGAAGTGTGGTGCCTGAAATTGAATACAATACTCCAATTGAGGCTAAAGGTTTAGCATAAATTCCTTGCTTTTATACACTATTCCTCTACTAATAAAGCAAAGGATCCCATATGCTTTTTTTAACAGACTTCTTAATTTGTCCAGCCACCTGAAAAGATTTGTGTACATACCACCCAGGTCTCTCTGATCTTGCACTCCCTTTAAAATTGCATCATTTAGTTCATACTGCCTCTCCTCATTCTCCCTTCCAAATTGTGTCACTTCACACTTCTTTGCATTAAATTGCATTTGCCATGTATCTGCCATTTCACCAGTCTGTTTATGACCTCCTGAAGTCTGTTACTATCCTCTTCCTCGATTACTACATTTCTGACTTTTGTGGCATCTGCAAACTTTGAAATTATACCCTATATGCCTATGTCCAGGATATTAATATATATTATAAAGAGGAGTGGTCCTAATACCGACCCCTGGAAAATGCCATTTCCTCCAGTCTGAAATTTTTTTTTGCCTCTACTCTCTGCTTTCTGTCCCTTAGCCAATTTTGCATCCATGCTGCCACTGTCTCTTTAATCCCATGGGCTTCAATTTTGCAAACAAGTCTAATGTGTGGTACATCATCAAGCTACTTTTGAAAGTCTATAACCCACCTTCAACTGTACTACCCTCAACAACTTTCTTCGATACTTCATCAAAAAACTCAATCAAGGTAATCAAACATAATTTGGCTTGAACAGCTCCATGCTGATTTTCATTTATTAGCCCATTCTTTTCCAAATGTTGATTAAATTTGCCCCACATTTATGCTAAATATTTAGTGTGAACCTAAAATTAAATTTGAAATATGAACAGAGATTTATATGTCAATCACTTTTAAAAGTCATTTTACAGTCCTACCTGGGAAAAGCAGCATGAGCAGTGCTTATTTATCTAGAATTTCTAAGTAGGTGATTGGTTTTCTTATGTCATTGACTATTTTTTAAAAAGCTCTTTTGGTAGGTTTAATTTTTCACTATCTGCTGTTGAAATATATGTGCTCCTCAATGTTTTCTAGATAAATTGTGATAAGAAATGAAAATGTCCATTATGTAGATACCCGAGGAACAATTTTCTTTTACTATGGGGGAGTGTTGTATGTGCAGGGGCTGAATCGAACAGTCTGGCACCCTGAAACATGAGGCCTGAAACATTTTAACTGCTAGTCTTATTTACATATTCCAACACTTAAGCTGGTGAAAATACTGTAATCACCAGCAGATAGGAGTCAAAAATCAAAAATCAAGAGGGGGTGGTCAGGTTGCTGACCGGGACCCACTGATCTGGTCTTTGGCAAGATAAGTTAGTATTGGGGGGATGAAGTTATCGGGGAAATCAACGATTGGAGGGGATAACTCAGTTTAGGAGATGCCCAAGGAAGGCCAGGAAGAGTGCTTCTGTTTCTCCTGGTACACAATGAATCATTAAAAGGAAAAAAAGAAACACTGGGACTTCTGTGACCAGGATCCTTTAGCTGGTAGGCCTGATCCTGATCTCAGTCAACCCATGGCGAAAATGACCTGTGCTTGTCCATTTAAATTATGTCGCAGTTCCTTTGGGGTGGGCAACCTACCTCTGCCAGAAAACAGGTAAGTTAAAATGATGAGAGGTGGCAATGCGGTGTGAGCCTCCGTTACCATCACCACCCACCCGCCCCCACACCCCACCATTCACTCTGGTATCTCTGAGAAGATTTGATGAGCTGGAGATGCTGAAGCAGCATGGATCTAGATGATGTCTGAAATATCTGGAAGAGAAGGAAATAATATGTAAGCTGGCACTGGAGGAATGGAGGTTTGTATAGAGATGTAATCCTGGAAATTGTTTTTTTAAAGACAAAATTATTTAAAGAAACATACAGCAACTGAAAAAATTCTGCAAGGTGCTGAAACTGGAATATGAATGTAAAGGTTACTTCAGGAACAAGATTAGTTGAAGACAGCTTTAAAAAATGCACTCTGAGCACTTAATCTAATCATAGAACTGGCAATCCTCTCATCTCTAATCCTGTCCATTCATTTATTTCCCTACCTTTGAACCCATTTTAAACAGAAAATTGTCCTTGCTCTTGACTCTCCTGTGCATCATCATGCATCCCATAGTCATGGGAGATCCACTCGTATACTTGAACAATATTGTCCAAAACAGTAAAAACAGACAGTCATAAAGTCAGAACTGCTAACAGTTAGCTTCCAAACAATTGTTTATAAGAATTCTCAGGAATTATGCAGTCTTCAACTTATTCTTGGCACTGAAAAACTTTAAAAAAAAGGCATATTCTTGTGTCCCCTAAGAAACCCAAAAACAGCAAAAATGATTGTCTTTATAGTCCAAGCCCAAAACTAGTTGGTAAATGGTGTATTCAAGCGCACATCATACTAACAGAATCAAGGATATTCAACAGCCTTGGTCTCTCTATAAAATCAGCCAAGGACAGTTTGGAGGGTCAGGTTACTCAACATCATACAGCATGTCTTTAGGATGCATTATTTCATATCATACTAGTATAGATGATGTTTTCCCCTTATGATAGTAATGGGCTTTGAATGAATTATGCAGAGGCTTAGCAGTATGTCACTGTTGGTTGCAGTCGGCAGCTGTTGTGAGCAGTCGCGTGGCTTGGCAGGGAGGGTGGAGCTGGTTGGACAGCAGAAGTAGCAATTGGGAGCAAGGATTAACTTAGAAAAGTGGGGGCATTCCACTTGACTGCCCTGCTGGATTGGCACCTGTATCTACAGAACAAGGGGGCATGGGGGTGGGGGGTGGGGGGATGGTGTTTGGGAGGCCTTGAGATCTGAGTGTAGCTATTTGCTATGGGTCTCATTCACTCAGGCTTTGAGACCTCCAGTGAGGAGGAGGATCAGAGGGGGAAAAGAGCTGCAGCCACAGGCAGCAGGCTAACCGTAGCGAGTGGGGCACTAGGATCAGGAGCCTGGGAGGGGACAGGGAGGAGGAGGGTGCAGAGGGGGACACAATCAGCCACTTGTGTGCAGACAACAATACCCCCAAAATGAGTCTACTATAAGAAGCTCAACTTCCTACAAATGTCGGCGCAGCAATGTCGCTGAAGACTGCGCCTCTCCAGGGAGGCTGTTACCGAGCTGTGTGCCATGATGGCAGATGAGCTAAGCCCTATGTGGAGTGGTGGACACCCAAAGCCTGTTGCATTAAAGGTCACTGTGGCACTGAAATTCTCAGGATCATTCCAGGGTTCTTGATATCTGTGAGTTCTCCCAGTCTGCGGCGCATCGCTGCATCAAGATGGCTATCAATGCCATGTTCGAGAGAACCAGCCAATAGGTGCACTTCTGCACCAATCTGGGTAGTCAGGCTGAGAGGGCTATAGGTTTCAGGGCCATCGCTGGATTCCCCCGAGTGCATGGTGTCATCGACTGGACACGTGGTCATCAAGGCTCCCACAGACCAGGCAACAGTCTTCATCAACTGGAAGGGCTACCACTCACTCAATGTACAACTGGTCTGCGACCTCTGCAAACAGATCCTTCAGATCTGCAAGATTACTGGGAAGCTGCCACAATGCCTAAATACTAAGGCGGTCCAGGTATCCGACCCTTTCAGCCTACCCGCACATCTTCAAGGATGGGTGCTGGCTGATAAAGGCTACGCACTAAAGAGATGGCTACATCTGCCTGTGAGGAACCCAAGCACAGATGCAGGGAAGAGATACAACATCTGCCATGGGACAACCCGAGCAACCATCGAGCAGGCCACAGACCTTCTGAAAATGCGATTCACATGCCTGGATAGATCTTCAATATACCTCAGCCAGGGTCCCACATATCGTGGTGGTGTGCTGTGCTCTGCACAACCTGGCGCTACAGAGGGGAGAGGCTTTGAATAATGAGGACATCTGGATTTTGCTTTCAGAGAATGTGTAGAGCACATAGAAGTTTTTTTTCCAGATCACTGAGTGTTGTAAAGTTCAGGGGGAATTTACTTGGGTTATTTTGATCCATTTTTGTAAGGCTTGCAATCTAGCCTCATGCAGCCATCATGAAGAAATTGAAGCTGAAGGAATATATGACCAAATCTTGGATTTCTTTATAGGATGTGCTTTCCAATACAAAATCAAAGTCAGCATAGATGTGAGACTCATTGAACTATATCACTCAAGGTTTAACTTTATTACCCAACCTATTCAACATCTTAGTCAACAGTTTGTTGGGTGACATTGCAACAGGGCTGACCCAGAGGGCAGAATTTTGTCACGGGTGAGGAAGTCCCGATATTGGGACACAAAGCAGGTGGCGTAGCTGTGTGGGTGGGGCAGTGGAAGATGAAAGGGAATTTTATCTGGGCCATTAAATTAACAGCTGGCAGGCATGGACCAATAATGGGAGTGGGCAGGGGATGTTCAGACACCTGAAAAGCATATGCCGTATTTAAAGGGGAGACAGCACTTTTTTATAAGGACGCACAAACCGAGGAGAGTGAAAGGGAGGCCAGACAAGAGTGGTGGTAGCGCAATAGCAGCTGTTAGCAAATGGGTGGCACCCAGACTTAGTGCTGCCTCCTTGGAGGGGCTCCTCCAGGTGGCAAGGGTGTAGAGGAGGTCCTCTTCCACATGATGGCAGAAGGAGGCCAGCAAGGCCGACCAAGAAGGCATGACTGGAGGTCACAAAGGAGGTTAGCAGCTGCGGGGCAGTGCCGGAAGTGAATCAAATACCTGATGCAGTCTGGCAAGGTGAGTGAAATTCATAACACTAAGCTTAAGCTCGCAGCCATGAATGTCACACAAGGTGCCTATGAAGTCTGAGAAGATGGTGCCCCCTCAGGCATTGGCACCAGCATTCGCTGTCGGATGCATAGTAGCCTCTCAGTGGAGGACCCTGGTAAGTCAGAGTTGTCCGCTGCATTGCCAGTACTGAATGGCCGAATGCAGCAGGCATCCTTGTGGCGCAATAGACATTGAGGCTGCCACCAACATATGTGCAGAGCATGGCTATGATGGACTAGTGACAGTGTGTATTTATGTGCTTGCAGAAGAGAGCACATGACGCCAGAGAAGGCCACAGACGAGAGGAGGTGTGCTATTTCTTGCTGTACTGGCTCCGGTGGAAGAGGAGGCGATGGAGCTAGGCGGCTTGGAAGCAGGACAGCCTGTTGCTGATGGTCAGGTGGGCATGGAGCCCCGAGACAGCGAGTAACATTATGGAAGAGTCCATTAAATCTTCTGGCAAGGAATAACTTTGGCGCACTTGTGCGCATTACTGAACACAGGGTGCTCCAGTTAAAGGGCAGTCAGAAGGAAGTGCTTTCACTTCACTCTTCTCTCTCTCGCAGGTCAAAGTAGAAGATAAGAACATAAGAAATAGGAGCAGAGTAGGCCATGCAGCCCCTTGAGCCTGCTCCGCCATTCAATAAAATCATGGCTGATATGATTGTGGTCTCAACTCCACTTTCCTGCCCGCCCCCGCATAACCCTTGATTTCCTTGTAGAACAAAAATCTGTCTCACTCAGCCTTGAATATATTCAATGACCCAGCCTCCACTGCTCTCTTGGGTTGAAAAACCCAAAGATTAACAACCCTCTGAGAGAGGAAATTCCTCCTTCTTTCAGTCTTAAAGGGGAGACCCCTAGTTCTAGATTCTCCCATAAGGGGAAATATCCTGTCCAGCCCCCTCAGAATCTTCAATAAGATCTCTTTTCATTCTTCTAAACTCTAATGAGTATAGGCCCAACCTGCTCAACCCTGCCTCAAAAGAAAACCCCTTCATCCCAGGAATTAACTTAGTGAACCTTCTCTGAATTGCCTCCAATGCAAGTGTATCCCACCTTAAATAAGGAGTCCAGAACTGTATGCAGTACTCTAGGTGTGTTGTCAGCAATGCCCTGTACAGTTGTAGCAAGCCCTCCCTACCTTTATACTCCACCCCCCTTGCAATAAAGGCCAACATTCCATTTGCCTTCCGAAATACATCACAGAATCATTACAGTGCAGAAGGAGGCCATTTGACCCATCCTATCTGCACTGGCTCTCTGAAAGAGCAATTCCCTCAGTTCCATTCCCCTGCCTTCTCCCCATAACTCCGTACGTTCTTCTTTTTCATATAACTAATTCCCTTTTGAATGCTTCAATTGAACCTGCCTCCACCATGTTCTCAGGCAGCGCATCCCAGACACTAACCACACGCTGCATGAAAAGCTTTTGCTTACGTCACTTTTGCTTCTCTTACCAAATACTTTAAATCTGTGCCCTCTCGTTCTCGATCTTTTTGAGTGGGAACAGTTTCTCTCTACTCTGTTCAGACTCCTCATGATTTTGAATACCTCAATCAAATCACCTCTCAGCCTTCTCTTCAAGGAAAACAGTCCTAACTTCTCCAATCTATCTTCAGAACTGAAATTCCTCATCCCTGGAACCATTCTCGTGAATCTTTTCTGTACTCTCTCCAATGTCCTCACATCTTTCCTAAAGTGCGGCGCCCAGACCTGAAGGCAATACTCCAGCTGAGGCCGAACTAGTGTCTTATACAAGTTCAACATAACGTCCTCGCTCTTGTACTCTATGCCCCTATTAATAAAGCACAGGATGCTGTATGCTTTATTAACTGCTCTCTCAGCCTGTCCTGCCACCTTCAATGACTTATGCACATATACACCCAGGTCTCTCTGCTCCTGCACCCACTTTACAATTGTACCCTTTATTCTATATTGTCTCTCCATGTTCTTCCTACCAAAATGAATCACTTCACATTTCTCTGTACTGAACTTCATCTGCCACCTGTCTGCCCATTCCACCAACTTGTCTATGTCCTTTTGAAGTTCTACACTGTCCTCCTCACAGTTTGCAATGCTTCCAAGTTTCGTATCATCTGCAAACTTTGAAATTGTGCCCTGTACATCAAGGTCTAGGTCATTAATATATATATAGATCATTAATATATATACCTGCTGTACCTGCATGCTAAGACTAACTAACTAGATCTAGCTAGTACTAGCTAACTGCCATTTTAACCTGCCTGACCTGTTTGTCAGGTAAAACTTGGACTTTATTATTTGCTGGGAAAGCAAAATAATTATGGTTTTGATTCAACTGGATTAGTTGGACGGTAGAGAAATGTGATCTAAAGATGGCGTTAGCAGGCTGCAGAGAAGTGGGCTCCTGGAAACTTTAGTCCGGGACAGCTGGCACCGTGTGCTGGCCTGTCTGAACCAGGAGAATCTCATTCTAAGCTGCAAGCAGCCCAGAACCCGCCGCCTGGAATGGTCTCACCAACGGAGCCGGCTCGCAGTGTCCTCAGCCCAGATCCCTAAGTCCGAAAGCCACCGGGATCCGCAATGCCTACACCGAGCTCCTGGAACAAATCCCCAAAATCATCAGCAACAAGAAACGAAATGTCAGGGTCATCAAGCACGAAGTCGGGGGCCTGGGGATCAGCATCATGGGAGGCAGGGAAAACAAGATGCCAATCCTGATCTCAAAGATCTTCAAAGGTCTGGCAGCCGACAAGACTGACGCTCTATATGTGGGGGATGCCTTTGCAACACCCGAGATACCCCTTCCCAGCTCCCCCCTCGCACCCCCTTCCCCTGCACCCCCTCCCCCTCGCACCATCTTCCCCTCGCACCCCCTTCCCCCCCCGCACCCCCTTCCCCTGCACCCCTTCCTTGACCCCCCTGCAGCCCCCTCGCCCTCCCCTTCCCTCCACCCCCTTCCCTCCACCCCTCCCCCTCGAACCCCCTCCCCCCCCGCACCCCCTTCCCCCCACCTCCTCCCACCGGCATCCACCTATCCCTGAGCAGGGGTCCTAACAACCCCACTGCCTTGTGGGCATTTCAGGATAGACCAAGGCTAAGGGAGTAAACCCTAACAGAACATCCGGAGTGGAACCCCGAAGGCGGCCATGTGTCACCTTTGGCATGTTTTCAGCAGTTCCTGCAGCCATACCGGTGCCAAACGTCGTGCTCTGCACTCCTTTGGACCTCACCAGGAAGGCTGAGGGGGGAGGGGGTTTTGATGCTTGGGCAACTCACAACCTCCATACATCCGCCCAGGCATGCGCTGTGGAGAGGTCACTCCAGAGTCGCCTCACAGCGACCAAAACAACACGGAAGGCAGCAGTTACGGGTTATAAGCCCAGCTCACTTGGCGTAGAGATTGGGTGCCACGGGTTGCCTTTGTCGGTGGGAGAGGTCATCGCATCTCACTGGACAGCTACTGCCCGCCTCAAACCGGGCAGCCCCTGGTCAGGAAGGTTCACCTGCTTCAATGGGTGCTTGGAGCTCAGGGTCACTGCCCGACAAGTGGACTGTAACACCACACCAAAGAGCATGACAAAAAAAGGAAAGAAGGTCCCAGCCCTTTGTTTTGCAAGCTGTAACGTCAGAACTATGTGTCCTGGCCTGTCGGAAGACAAATCAACAATTCTCGGAAGACCACCATCACTAACAACGAGCTCAGTAGACTCATTGTGAACATTGCAACACTTCAGGAGACACGCCTCCCTATGAGCAGATCTCTAAGAGAGCAAGACTACACCTACTTCTGGCAGGGTAGGGATCCTGAAGAATGGAGTGGGCTTCGCCATCAGAAACTCCTTGCTCAACATGATAGAGCCACTTTCAAATGACTCGGAACGCATACTGTCCATCCGACTGCTCACCGCCTCTGGTCCAGTACACCTACTCAGCGTCTATGCTCCAACACTCTGCTCCCTACCTGAAGTTAAAGACCAGTTCTACGAGGAACTCCATAATATCATTAGTAGCATCCCCAATACCGAACTTCTGTTCCTGCTGGGGGTCTTTAATGCCGAGTTAGGGCCGACCATGACTCCTGGCCCTCCTGCCTTGGGCGCTATGGCATTGGAAGGATGAATGAGAATGGACAGAGACTGCTTGGGTTGTGTACCTATCACAACCTCTGCATCATCAACTCGTTCTTTCATACTAAACCCTGTCACCAGGTTTCTTGGAGGCACCCAAGATCACCTAGTTGGCACCAGCTGTTCCTTATCGTCACAAGGCGAGCCTCTTTAAACAGCGTTCTAATCACACTCAGCTTCCACAGTGCGGACTGTGACACTGACCACTCCCTGGTGTGCAGCAAGGTTAGACTCAACCAAAGAAGTTGCATCACTCCAAGCAGAAGGGCCGCCCACGCATCAACACGAGCAGAATTTCTTATCCACAGCTGTTACATAATTTTCTAAATTCACTTGAAAAAGTCCTTCAAAACACTCCTACAGGGGATGCAGAGACTAAGTGGGCCCACATCAGAGGCGCCATCTATGACTCAGCAATGACCACCTATGGCAAACGTATGAAGCAGAATGCAGATTGGTTTCAATCTTACTTTGAAGAGCTGGAACCTGTCATAGCTGCTAAGCACATTGCACTGTTGAACTACAAGAAAGCCCCCAGCGAGTTCACATCCGTAGCACTGAAAGCAGCCAGAAGCGCTGCACAAAGAACAGCCAGGTGCTGCGCAAATGACTACTGGCAACACCTATGCAGTCATATTCAGCTGGCCTCTGACACCAGAAACATCAGAGGAATGTATGATGGCATTAAGAGAGCTTTTGGGCCAACCATCAGGAAGATCGCACCCCCTCAAGTCTAAATCAGGGGACACAATCACTGACCAACACAAGCAAATGGACCGCTGGGTGGAGCACTACCTAGAACTGTACTCCAGGGAAAATGTTGTCACTGAGACTGCCCTCAATGCAGCCCAGACTCTGCCAGTCATGGATGAGCTGGACGAACAGCCAACAAAATCGGAACTCAGTGATGCCATTGATTCTCTAGCCAGTGAAAAAGCCCCTGAAATAATCAAGAATGCCAAGCCTTCTATACTTTCAGCACTCTACGAACTGCTTTGCCTGTGCTGGGACGAGGGAGCAGTACCACAAGACATGCGCAATGCCAATATCATCACCCTCTATAAGAACAAGGGTGACCGCGGTGACTGCAACAACTACCGTGGACTCTCCCTGCTCAGCATAATGGGGAAAGTCTTCGCTCGAGTCGCTTTAAACAGGCTCCAGAAGCTGGCTGAGCATGTCTACCCTGAGGCACAGTGTGGCTTTCGAGCAGAGAGATCCACCATTGACATGCTGTTCTCCATTCGCCAGCTACAGGAGAAATGCCGTAAACAACAGATGCCCCTTTATGTTGCTTTCATAGATCTCACCAAAGCCTTTGGCCTCGTCAGCAGACGTGGTCTCTTCAGACTACTAGCAAAGATCAGATGTCCAACAAAGCTACTAAGTATCATCACCTCATTCCATGACAATATGAAAGGCACAATTCAGCATAGCGGTGCCTCATCAGACCCCTTTTCTATCCTGAGTGGCGTGAAACAGGGCTGTGTTCTCGCACCTGCACTGTTTGGGATCTTCTTCTCCCTGCTGCTCTCACATGCGTTCAAGTCTTCAGAAGAAGGAATTTTCCTCCACACAAGATCAGATGGCAGGTTGTTCAACCTTGCCCGTCTATGATCGAAGACCAAAGTACGGAAAGTCTTCATCAGGGAACTCCTTTTTGCTGACGATGCTGCATTAACATCCCACACTGAAGAGTGTCTGCAGAGACTCATCGACAGGATTGCGGCTGCCTGCAACAAATTTGGCCTAACCATCAGCCTGAAGAAAATGAACATCATGGGACAGGACGCCAGAAATGCTCCATCCATCAATATCGGCGACCACGGTCTGGAAGTGGTTGAAGAGTTCACCTACCTAGGCTCAACTATCACTAGTAACCTGTCTCTCGATGCAGAAATCAACAAGCGCATGGGAAAAGCTTCCACTGCTATGTCCAGACAGGCCAAGAGAGTGTGGGAAAATGGCGCACTAACACGGAACACAAAAGTCCGAGTGTATCAAGCCTGTGTCCTCAGTACCTTGCTCTACGGCAGCGAGGCCTGAACAACGTATGTCAGCCAAGAGCGACGCCTCAATTCATTCCATCTTTGATGCCTCCGGAGAATCCTCGGCATCAGGTGGCAGGACCGTATCTCCAACACAGAAGTCCTCGAGGTGGCCAACATCTCCAGCATCTTCACCCTACTGATCCAGCGGCGCTTGAGATGGCTTGGCCATGTGAGCCGCATGGAAGATGGCAGGATCCCCAAGGACACATTGTACAGCGAGTTCGTCACTGTTATCAGACCACCGGCTGTCCATGTCTCCGCTTTAAAGACGTCTGTAAATGTGACATGAAGTCCTGTGACATTGATCACAAGTCGTGGGAGTCAGTTACCAGTGACCGCCAGAGCTGGCGGACAGCCCTAAAGGCGAGGCTAAAGAGTGGCGAGTCGAAGAGACTTAGCAGTTGGCAGGAAAAAAGACAGAAGCGCAAGGAGAGAGCTAACTGTGTAACAGTCCCGACAGCCAATTTTATCTGCAGCACCTGTGGAAGAGTCTGTCACTCCAGAATTGGCCTTTATAGCCACTTCAAGCACTGCTTCACAAACCACTGACCACCTCTCGGCGCTTACCCATTGTCTCTCGAGACAAGGAGGCCAAAGAAGGAGAAGAACCTGCATGCTAATAATTTGTGATTTGTGTACGAGGATATCCAGATCCCTCTGTACCACAGCATTCTGTAGTCTCTCTCCATTTAAATAATATTTTGCTTTTCTATTACTACAAAATTGGATAACCTCACAATGTCCTACATTATACACCATCTGCCAAATTTCTGCCCACTCACTTAACCTATCTATATCCTTTTGCAAAGACTCTCTGTGTCGTCCTCGCAGTTGCTTTCCCACCTATCTTTGTATCATCAGAAAATGTGGCTGCAATACACTCAGTCCCTTCATCCAAGTCTTTAATATTGTCATGAACATGTGCTATGTCGAATGATGATTTTTTCAATCCATCAGTTGGAAACCGGAATTAAACTTAACAAAACAGAGAAAAAGGAACTGGTAAAAGATAACTGCGAGCCGCTAAAAGGACCAGTGCAATACCCACATTTCACTGTATCGAGATGGAGACGTAGGTCTGGTAAATCTCCAACCAGAACAATGGCCTGAGAATTGTGAATGGACTACCTGTCCTGCTTTCATTAACAAGACATTAAAGGCAGTCTTGGAACATTAACACTGGTGGAGACGGACCACTCAAAGGGTAATCACTGGAACAATGGGACCCTGAGAGAGATTGGAATTCTTAGACATGATCTAATTAAGCTGCAAGAGAGAGAACACACTGGGCCATCATGTGACAGATTCACCATGTGTGTGAAACTAGCTGCTCTTTCTCTTTACAGGCAGTTAAGCACCTGAGTCTGACCAGTAAAGGACCCAAATGGGGTCCCTTTCTCTCTCTCCAAGCCATTTTGCAAGTTCGAACCATGGCTGCTGGCTGTAATCATCCAAGCCTATCATTGCTGCAGACAGCGACCCCATGAAGAAAACCATCTGCATCACTGTCTCCAAGAAAACCCCAAACCAGTTGGCCATATCTACAAGCTGGAAGCCTCAGGTCCACTGGATTCAGGTGGAAGGCAACTGAGTTACCAAACTCCACAGACTGTCCACTTTTTTTATTGTTCCGGATGCTAATCCAACCAATTTATTCTTCTCCACTCTGTAACCTATTTTTGTGTGCGTGTGTCTGTGTGTGTGTGTGTGAGATTCTCGTGTATGAAAGTTGGCGTGTAGTTTATTATTTTACAAAGATCGATTTTATTTTTAAGTACAATAAAACTAACCTCTTGTTTAAACTCAAGAAAACCTGTCCGATTGGTTATTTTATGATCATAGCATGTAAATGGTTCAACACTCACTGAATTGATCAGCACATCCACCTTTTAAAGAGAAATAAACTCTGTTGCAGTCAAATACGCAGAGGGACAAGAGGGGAACCTTTCGTCCTCTCCTCACCTGCTCGTAACAATATAGATTGTAAATAGTTGAATCCCCTACACTGATTCTGATGACACCTCACTAGTTACAGTTTGCCAACCTGAAAATGACCCATTTATCCCAACTCTCTGTTTTCTGTTAGTTAGCCGATCTTCTATCCGTACTATTGGTTACCCCAACACCATGGGCTCTTATCTTGTGTAGTAACCTTTTATGTGGCACCTTATGAATACCTTTTGGAAATACAAATATACTACACTGGTCCCCTTTATCCACCCTACCTGTTAAATCCTCAAAGAACTCTAATAAATTTGTCAAACATGATTTCCCTTTCACAAAACCATGTTGACTCTGCTTGATTGTGTTATGATTTTCTGAATCTCCAGCTACGACCTCCTTAACAATGGATTCCAGCAATTTCCCAATGACAGATGAGGCAGCAACCATGCCTGCAAAAAGGAAATATCTGAGGAGGCAATGTCATATCATTCCAATGCACCCTCCACCAACGCAGATACTCTCAAGTCAGGGGGAAATTGAATGCATTTAGGAACAGTGGCACCATCTGGTGAGCGCAGTACAGATGAGCCCATGCAGCTGATGGAGGCAGTGATAGTTGCAGCCACTCACACTTGGATGACTGTGGAATGGCACAGCGATGGTCAGCTTCGGACTGATGGTATTACGATGGAGTCAACAACAAGTCAGCAGATGCTGGAGCTGCAGCGTGAGGTGTGTGGACTTCTGTTGGAGATCCCTGAGGCTTTGCACACCCATTTGCGGACGACGGAGGAGTCCACCCATGCCATGAGTGCAGCCATGTCTCTGGCCTATGCGCGCATGGCCTCCTCCATTGTGAGAGTGGCGACCCTCATGGAGAGCCACATCCAGCATACCACCCAGTGGATGCAGGAGATACACGCTGACCTGCATACCATCACCTCATCCATGAGATCTGTGGAGCAATAGCTGGGTGAGAGGGGTACGAGATGCCCGGAGTCCTCAACAGGTGCTCATGCTCCTCAGGTGAGCAGGGAGGGCATTGTGTATCCTGAAGGGGTAGATTAGTGGCTGTCTGGTGGCTCCTCTCCAGGCACTCCTAGCGTAGACAGCGGGTTCTCATCCCCTCTGCCCCAGCCATATGCCTGGGCCCTCTAGGTCTCAGGCAACGAGAGGACAATAAAGCTATTTTCAATTTCACAGGGGTTCTCCCCAGAGCTATTTCAGACAAGGTTAACAAGTTCCATCTTTGCAGACAGATTTGTTGATTTCCTGTACAGGAGGGGTCACGTGACCGCTACTCATTCTTATGGCTTTGTTTAACAATTGACTTTTTAATTCATAATTCTTCCACTTCATTGTTTATTTCATCACGGTTCCTTCCGTGCATGTCAGTACCGGAGACCCTTTGTGGTGCTGCACATCACCTTTCATTTGACACATTCAGCCAACAATGTGACAGAACACAATAAACTATCACCAAGTGATACCCAACTGTAATTAAGTGGATTTCAGCGTGCGTTTGTGGGTGCTCCTACACTGTGCTCCACCTGCGCAAGCAGCTGATCTAGAGGCAGGCTGCTTACCTCTTTGTTCTGTTGCTTTAGATGACTGTGGCGGTTGTCCTCTCATTGCCTGAGGCCTTGAGGGCCCAGGCACATGGCTGGGGCCTCCTGCATCTGTGCAGGAGACACTTCTGTCTTCGCAGTTTCATGAGGTGTGGGTGTCATGGTCAGAGGGGATGAGAACCCGCTGTCCATGCCAGGAGCACCTGGAGAGGAGCCCCCAGGCAGCCACTCTTCTACCTCTTCAGGATACACTTGGCCCTACTTGCTCACCTGAGGAGCATGAGCATGTGTTGAGGACTCCAGGCATCTCGTACCCCTCTCACTCATGGATGAGGTGATGGTATGCAGGTCAGCTTGTTTCTCCTGCATCCACAGAGTGGTATTATGGATGTGACTCTCCATGAGGGTCGCCACTCTCACAATGGAGGAGGCCATGTGTGCATATGCCAGAGACAAGGCTTTATGAAAGGGAAATCATGCTTGACAAATTTATTAGAGTTCTTTGAGGATGTAACAAGTAGGGTGGATAAAGATGACCAGTAGATGTAGTACATTTGGATTTCCAAAAGATATTCGCATATTGATGACCCCCTATCAATATGAATGAACTAACAAAAGGTTCTGGAGACAGACTGACTCACAATCCAGACCAAAATGAATAGGTGTGAAGTAGCACCATGTTAACAGAATGATTCCCATTCAGACATCAATCGATAGCTTTGGTTATCATATCCTGGTCCATTGGTCACACCGCCTTATGTCTCTTAACAGAAACTCTGATGAGATGGATTCTTTACCTTAAAAGGTAGCCATCTGGAGAGAGAGGAGAGATCAAGCCAACATCTCAGAAAGACAGTCCAGCCAGATGCTGTGCAAGACATGCAACCAAGCAAGAAGAACCCTGCTGAACAACAACTGAACAGCCACTACAGTAGAGATATTATAAAGCGACTTTAAGACTCTACATCTGTGAAGATAACAAAATCCACACCACCATCTTTGTGCTGAGTTGTAACCACTAGAACTCTACAACACCTCAACCAGTTTAAGACTACAACCGCCAGGCCTGTACCTTTAAAAAGACTTTCCTCCTAAGAAGATGCAACGGGTCCACTGTAAACCATGAACACTTACCCCCTCATTTTGGACTTTAAGCTACATACTATCCTTTTCTCTCCATCTGTTCTTGTGTATGTATGTGTGTGTGAGTGAATGTGTGTGTGGGTGAGGTTGCAACTATTTCGGGAATTGTAAAAATAAATAGTTATCTTTTTTAACCTGTGAGAAGACCTGTCATTTGTCTGATTACTTAACTTGAAAGACACTCGGGCTAACGCAATATTTTAACAAAACTCGATTGCTCTCAGTTGGGATGGACAGAGGGAACCACCCACACTCCTTTCCACCTGTCCGTAACAGTACTCATTTCTATGCTATTGGGTCCTTAACAGCTGGAGCACTCTTGAGAAGGATGTGATGGAAAGATCCAGACTGCATAAGGTAAATGTGTTACCCATGACGTGGCTGATATCATGACAGGCCCAATGAGATGGTAAGGGCATGGAACAAAAGGCCAACAGAGCTATAGGAGGAAGAAGACTAAGTAGTTTACATGGGCATTTAAGAAAGGCTCAGGAGAAACGTCTCTGGATGGGTGACTCATGAGCCTCCCTGTTGCGTATGTCATTGTGGTCCCTCAGGTGCTTTGTCATTGTCTGCCTGGTCTGCAGCTCCTCCAAATCATCCTCTGAGACATCATGCTCCAGGAGGCTCTCATTCTCTACAGCTTCTCCCGTCTGTAGTGCCAGGTTGTGCAGAGCTCTGGCACTTGGGACTGCCTTAGAATGTAGAAGTCGTGACAGCTTCCCAGGAACCTTGCACAGACCTGAAGGATCCATTTGCGATAATCACAAACCAGTTGTACATTGGGTGAGTGGAAGCCCTTCCTATTAATGAAAACTGCTGTCTGGTCTGTGGGAGCCTTGATGGCCACATACATGTAGTCGATCACGCGCTGCACTTGGGCAATCTAGCGATGGCCCCGAATCCTACTGCCCTCTCTACCTGACTGGGCAGATCAGTTCAAAACCTCACTTATTGGCCAGCTTTCCTAAACATGGCATCTGTGACCAGCTTGATGCTGCAGTGGGTTGCAGACTGGGAAATCTCACAGATATCTCCAGAACGCTGCCTGGAATGATCCTGAGGTGTATATGTTAAGCCCCACTAGCGATGGGTGTCCACCACTTCCCATTGGTCTCAGATCCTCCTCCATCATACTGCAGAGTTCCATGAATGCCTCCTTGGACAGGTGCAGTCTTTGGTGACACTGATGCTCTGAAATCTGCAAGAAGCAGAGCCTCTGTCATTAAACCCTCTGTGGTGGTAGCATTTTCTGCGCACAGCCTGGTATTTTTGAAAGAATTTCAGTACTTTTTTCATAGATGATACTACTTACTGGAGACTTGTCTGGAGATCAAGTGCACACTACTTGCCAGCTTTAACAATAGAATATGGTGATGAATGTCTTGAATTGTGATACTATTATGGGGCAATCACAAAAGTATTAATTGGAAGACACAGTGTGTTCTGTCCCAGTTGTAGATTCTTGTGGCTGTCAGCTTTGTCTGAACATGGTTCTTTGGATCTCTGCTGAAAAGGGATAAAAGGGCACTTTCATATTTCTTGTCTTTCTTTAGTGACAGCAAAGCTAAGATTATGACTTCTGTTACGACTAGGTGAGAAAGGTGTCAAGGGGTCTCTGTCAGCCTTCACCTGGTCTTACCATAACAGGGTTTAATTTTAAACACATTGTGTTTTTAGCTCCCCCTTGGTGAATCCTTGTTTATCGCTTTCTAACTATAAGGCAAAGAAACCAGCACAAGAGGTTTTTCTTAGGTTTAAAGAAGAAAAGTTGAAATTTATTAAACTTGAACTTAAACTCTAATTCGGATGACATCCACGACTTGCCACGCTAGTATGCATACGTGATACACACATGCAAATAGAGACAGAAAAGAGCAGAAGAAAAATAAAGTGGAAAAATTTGAGGCAATATCTGAAGAGTTTTTATTATGGTTCTTTGAGCTTACTTTAGTGTCCTTGATTGGAGGTAGATCTTGCTTTTCGTTGGGGCCCAGTATTCTTCTTAAACCTTGTTCGCTGTCGGAATCTTTTCTCTCTTGGGGTTCATGTGGCTTCAGTGGATTCAAAGGCTTGTGAGAAAGAGATGGGAGCATACAGAGAGATCTTCTCAGTCCAGGAGCAAACAGTCTTTTCCTTTTCAAGCTCTCTGTGGTTAGTTCAAAACCCTGTAACAGCCAGTTAGTCATGTAACTAGCTGGTCTAACCAGTCCTGGATTGTATCACCTTAGCAGTCTCTGAATGCTCCTCTTACACACAATACCTGGTGATCAAAGTCCGTTGTGGGTTGAATGTGTCAGGGAATGGTCCTTTGTCCTTCCAAGCACTGTCTGTTAATATGCAAATGTCTTTTCCAGCCGCGGCTGATCTGTTAAACAAGTCATTTCCTCGCTCCAACAACAGTTAAAAATCCATGTTCATGACAAAATTAATGTGCCTCATTCTTGGCAGGTGGGAGCCTAGCATGACACCTCCACACCCAGCGGAATGAAAAGCGATTTGAGAAAAGCGCATTTCAATAAAAGGGTTGAGAGAAAATATAAGATACAGAAAAAAAACATGCATTTCTCTCATTCATTCCCATTCATTCATAAATCCTAAAACTAATTGCCCCCTCTTTTGCATCCCGGTAAACATGTGATTCTTTGGGGAAGTTTTTCTTCAGTTTGCCCATTTTCATGGCTGCCTAGAGCCTTTGAGATAGTTAGGTTTAATTAGCCCTGAGTTGGAATTTTGTTTCAGGAGAATCAGTAGTGGGCAGGTCTATCCTGAACTCTGTTTCAGTGCTTTGCTGAGTCATCTAAAGGCTTTTGACTTCAGGGGATGGGTGGTTCACTTTTTTTCTGACTGTGGGGGAGGATTCTTTGCTAATCTCCCCTTTGTCCTCTGGGACACTTCTGCCTGCATGTATTTGTGTAGACTCTACTGCACTCCCCTGTGGCATTTTGACTAAGTGAGGCATCACCCTCATGGTTTCTCTGCCCCCTAGAGGTCTTTCTTTGTCTGCAGTGTTCCAGTGAACATCAACGCAAGCTCGAGGAACAGCATCTCATCTACCGATTAAGCACACTACAGCCTGCCGGACTGAACATTGAGTTCAATAATTTCAGAGCATGACAGCCCCCCATTTTACTTTCATTTTTAGTTGTTTTTTCTTTTTTACATTTTTTACAACCTTTTTTTGCATTTATTTCATTTCATCTTAGTTTGTTCAGTTTGCTTACCCACTGTTTTTTTTTCATGTTTGCACTTGCTGCTGTTCAATATTCAGTCCGTTAACACCTTTTCTGTACTAATGCTTTGTCTTTCAACACACCATTAACATATTGTTTGCCTTTGCTCCATGACCTTTTGGTCAGCCATGTGGCCTTGTCCAATCTACACCTTCTCCTTTGTTATCTCTTGCCCCACCCCCACCTCACTTGCTTATAATATTTGTCAGTTCCGAAGAAGGGTCACTGACCCGAAACGTTAACTCTGCTTCTCTTTCCACAGATGCTGCCAGACCTGCTGAGTGGTTCCAGCATTTCTTCTTTTTATTTCAGATTTCCAGCATCCGCAGTATTTTGCTTTTATTTTATCTTTCTTTGACTCGACAGGTTCCTGTAAATGCTGTTAGCAACTCTGGTGGGGTACTTCTAGTGTCTGTATTTACGTAGGAGGTTGTAGGGTCTAACCTTTCACATTTTTTGGGGTTGGCTGACCGGACAGTAGGGGTTTTCATCCAGGATTCCTCCCGGACTTCCTTTAACCTGCCTCTTGGTCACTTTATTCCCCTTCCCTGTCTAACCTTTTGCCAGCCTTGTGCCCGCCTGTCCCTGTTTGCTCTCGGCGGGGGTCCATTACAGTTCACCAGCCCTCTGCTGGAGGGTCCTCCTAACACCAGTACGGGACTTAGGGGTGCAGGTTTCACTATACGTTGGGGATTCCCCTCAAGCTGGCACATGTGGCAACTCTTGCAGTACTGTACCACATCTTTTTGGAGTTTTGGCCAGTCAAACTGCTGTCTTATGCGGGCTTTGGTCTTTCCTGTACCGGCATGAACAGCCACTGTAGTCTTGTCAGCCCTTCTTAATATTTCTCTCCGGTACTTCTGTGGCACTACAGTCCATTCCTTGCTCTCAGGTCTGTGAGGAGAACTCCATTTCCTCATCAGTACCCCATTATTTAAATAGTAGCAATCAGGGAGTCCCTTGGCTTCACTTTCAGGTTGGGCAACCTGTACTAACTCTCGCAATACTGGGTCGGCTCGCTGAGCCTCTGCTGGGGAAAATCCATTTAATTCATTCCCTGGGACTCCTAACTTTCCAAAGAAAGTTGCAGACAGACAGACCTGGTCATCATCCTGCAGTGCCAATTCAAACTCCTCTGGGGGAGCTGGTTTGATCATGGCTTGATCCACGACACATTCAGGGAAACTGCAGGGATCCGTCTCCTGCCATTGTCCTGTCTGTCTGACCTGCGGTCTTTCTTTCACTACTGGGGGGTGGGGGGGGCTACCACCTTTACCCCCACCAGATCATTACCTAGGAGCAGGTCAACCTGTCCACAGGCAAACTAGGGACAATCCCTATTGTCACTGTTCCCAAAACTAGGTCGCACGGTGTCCAGGTACAGACATACACTGCTCTCCAATACCATTCACCCCCATTCTGGTGTTCACTGCACTCTCTGGGGGAAAGGTCAGGCCTTTTCCCAGTAAAAGGGATCTAGTGGCCCCTTTGTCCCTGAGAATTAGTATGGGCTTGCTTGCCTCATTCGAGTGGTATGGGGTTACTTTCCCTTCAAACACAAAACCCCGGTAACCTTCAGGAATCCTTTTAAATGTTCCTGCACTTTTAGTAGTAAGCTTCCTGGGTTGCACTCTTACTGCAGTTAAAGCCACAGCTTGTTCTGCTGTACTTTCCATCAGGGTCCCTTCTTCGCTGAGCGGGTGTGCCCTGATTAACCATTCAGGTATTCCCTTTAGTTTCCAGCAGTCAGCATTTAAATGCCCTGCTTTACTACAATGGAAGTACACAGGTCTCCGGGTCTTACTCTTGCTCACAGCACCTTCCTTTTTGACTAGAAGAGGACCCCCTGTGTCTCCTGCTTTCCTTTCTCTCCCAGGACTACTTGGGCTCCTATCACCTTCCCACCCTTTGTCCCTTTTGGATTTGTGGTGTGACTGGGAAAGGTTCTACCCTGGGAAACCGACTTATAAATAAAACCAAACTCATCGGCCAGAACGGCCACTTGCCAGGCTTTCTGGACCCGCTGCTCCTCTACATTTGTCTTTATGGAGAGTGGGAGAGAGTGTTTAAATTCCTCTAACAGAATTACTTCTCTGAGATTCTCATAGCTGAGCTGTACTTTAGGAGCCCTCAGCCACTGGTCAAAAGCTATCTGCTTGTTCTTTTAAACTCCAGATAAGTTTGATTAGCTTGCTTCTTGAAGGTTCTAAACTTTTGGCGATAGGCTTCGGGTGCTAATTCATATGTCCTGAGGATCGCATTTTTGGTCACTTCATAATTTGATGAACTCTCATCTGGCACAGGGAATAAACCTCATGGGTTTTTCCAGTTAGCTTGCTTTGTAGTAAAAGAGACCAGGTCTCAGCTGGCTATTTTAGCTGCCTTGCCAGTTTCTCAAAGGACACAAAAGTTTCTACTACATCTTCTTCATTGAATTTTGGAATTAGTTGAGCTAGCTGTATCAATTCTGTACCCAGCCCTGAATTATGCTCCCCCATATTGGCCATGCATTCATTGGGGTTACTCTGTCACCCCCTAGTTAACTCAAGCCACTTCAGCTCTCTTTCTTCATATTCTTTCTGAAATAATCTTTCTCTCTCTCTCTCTACTCTCGCTCTTGTTTCTTCTCCTGTCATTGTTTTTCTTCACATTCCTTCTGGAATGTTCTCTCTTTCTCTCCTGTCTCTTTCTTTCTCTTTCTCTTTCCCTGTCTTCTCATTCAAGTTTCCTTTGTTCCAATTGTATCTTTGCAGGCAGTACCCTGTCTGGCGCTACTTCTAACCCTGTTTCTGCTTCTTCAGATTCAAAGGAAAAATGGTTCGCCACTAGACTTCCTAGCCTTGCCACGTACAGTGATCCCACACTGCTCAGCCATTTTCCTCAACTCCTCCATAGACAACACTTTTAACTTATCCCAAGTTACTTCACCCTGGCTTGGGGAGCTACTAGCTTCAGTCACAGACATGTTAGTATTCAAGCACTCACAACCACAAGAAAACCTGCATTGAAATCTTGCTCTTTTTTGATTGGGAACAATTTGGCTTCCCACTTCCGATTACTCTCGTTTGTTTGTGGCCCAATCCCAGACACCAGCACCCAAATTTCTGTTACGACCTGGTGAGAAAGGTGTCTAGGGGTCCCTCTCAGCCTTCACCTGGTCTTACCGTAACAAGGTTTAATTTTAAACACACCGAGCCCAATTATATTGTACGGCAGCGACCTTTGAACCTGGCAGCGAGCCCGCATTCGCCGGCTGCCGCCGTCCCCGTGATATTAATCACGGGGGCTCATTAGAATCACGGCACCAAGCTGCCCTCCCCATATTACGTGGGGAGAGACGGGACATTCGGCGCAGTAAGAGTGTTTTTGACAGTTGTACAGCAGGTGCCAGTGTCCTATTTTAAATGCCCCAGCACCTGCTTCCTGACAGCTGTCAAAGAATACATACCTGACTACTGAAGAGTGGGGCTGCTGTCAATCTGGCAGCAAAGCAGAAAGTCCTGCAGAAATCCAGCAGGTGAGGCAGCATTTGTGGAGGGAGAAGCAGAGTTAACTTGACCAAGTTCACAGACCTGAAAGTTAACTCTGCTTCTCTCTCCACAAATGCTGCCTGACCTGCTGAGTTACCCCAACCCTTTCCGTTTTGCTGCCACATACTTACCCCTGCTGTGTCCCAGTGTCCTGCGAAGTTGCTATCCCCTTCTCCCATTCAAGTGTAACATTCCTTCTTGTAAGTGTGCCGCACCTGGGTGAATAATCTTAATTTTGCATATTACAGGACGTGAGATTTAAATAGACCATAAAAGGTATTACAGAGGTTTACAGAGAACACATTGACACAAATGGAAATGCATGGGTGTCACAGCAATGTAAATTTGTCTTTCACTAAATGTTCCTCATCAACACATGTGTCCTTTTCTCTGTGTGAATGATGTGTGCCAGCATGTAGCGCCAATGTCACATCCCTTTGCACCGTTGGCCTTTCAGGAGAGCCAATGTATGCAATAACATCATTGCCATGCCACCATTCCTCATAAGCGTCTCCATGGAGTCAGTGACATGACAATTGGCTCAGTCAGCTGCTGCCTATAATGGCTTACACAGGGATGTTGCAGATATGGACTGGTGCACAGCAAGTGAGCGAGGGTAATGTGTGGCTTGCAGAGCTCATGTCGGTTCCTATGGGGCAGACAGCCTTTGTCTGATAAGCCACTTCCATACATCCCTAGCTCACTGCTAGCCCTGTATGCTGAGCCTGGGTGCCATCTGCCCTCCCATGCGTCTTTCATGTTGTAGGTCCTCAACATCCTCAGAGGAGAAATCCTGTTGACGTCTCTTCTCATCATGCAAGACCTAGCCCCTATTGGGTGCGTAGTTGTGCAGAGCAGCAAAGAAAGGAGCTGGCCTTTTTGGCCTGTAGTACAGGGCATCACCCTATCCAGAGAGGCATTGGAGGTGCTCTTTCAGCATGCTGATCTCCTGCTCAATGGTGGCTCATGTAGCTCAGTGGCTGGCGTTGTATCTCTCCTCTGCAGCAGTGGTGGGGTTTCTCACTGGTGTCGGGAGCCATGTCTGCAATGGATAGCCCTTGTCTCCAAGAAGCCACCCATCCATCTGAGTCAGTTCAGTGAACAACGGTGGCAGCTGGGACTGACGCAAGACCCAGGTGTCATGGCAGCTGCCTGAGAAGCAGTCACACATTCGTTGCAAGCATCTGCGGTGTTCACATACCAGCTTCACCTAGATTGAGAGGGCTCCGTTAATGGTGATTTCTGCAGGTGGTAGCCTGGCAGTAGGCCTAATGGCCACGAGTGCAGTCTATGAACATTGCAACCTATGGTTCTCCAGCAATGGTGCCAGAACCAATGGCCTTCTGGGCCTGGCTGTGAGAGTCCGTCCTGAAGCGACACTCCGGTGCACTGCTGATTGTGCAACCCCACAAAGGTCTCCAGTGGGCCCCTAAAAGGTTGCTGAGGCATCAGGCTTGAGAACCGCTGCCAGAATGAGGAACAAAGGCATGAGATGTCCACCAGAGCCCATGGGCTCCAGGTCATCCTCGAGCAGGGCACAGAGACATGTCACCACCCTCTCTATAAGCGCAATCTCTTCTGACACTGGTGCTCTGACATCCGATGGCATGTCATGTGGGGCCTGTAGATGCATGGCAAACGTAATGATGGGCTCCCCTTAGGGGCTGCTGCCCATGACCAGGGGCCTCTACGTGGATCGCACCTGCCTGTTGGTATTGCCTCTGGCACATATGGATCCTCACGTGCAGAGGATCACACAATGTAGGATGAGTCATACCTATCTCCATGTGATAAATAAAGTTGAACCCTGCGTGTATTCGAAGGTTCCTAACAGGGCATGGATTGGTGTTGACAGGTACATCAGCTGCTTTCCTAGATCAACTATGTGGTATGCCATGGCATCGCTCATCTTGGCCAACACTCAGAGAGGCACAGCATGATCACATCAAGATCCTACCGGCTGAATCGATTGCCCCCACCATCCATAAAACCTTAATGCTCCTGCCCTTTGTGGCACCCTCCCCACAGACAGGGTGCCTAGTGTCCCATTACCCATCGCAAACACAGAGCATATATTGTTAATGGAGGGATGGTACACGGTACCTCCCTTCATGCCAGCACAGCTTTCCCTCCAGTAATCCCATACCCCCTCCCTTTCAGAATGCAGAGTTAGACTCCTGTATATTCCCCCCTCCCTCCTTCCTTCCAGAATGCAGAGCTAGATCCCTGTGTATCGCCCCCTCCCTCCTCTCTTACACAATGCATTTAGACCCCTGAATATGCCCCCCTCCCTTCTCCCTTCCGTAATGCAGATTGAGACCCCTGAATAACTTCACTGGAGACAACCTCTACCTCTTAAGACCTGCCGGCTTTTCAGATCGTGAACGGGATGGCACGTGACAGCCGCTCGTTCAGTGAAAAATCCCAAGTGTCAGTGGAGAGGTGTTGGGCTGCATAATCAGCAAAGGTAAATCCTCTTTATCATATGCTAATTGTGGTGCCGCCCGCCGGCGTGCGGCAGGGGGGGCCTCACCGAGATCCTGCCATCACCGGTAATATGCGGCGGGCCCTTCTCGACGTTGCAGGTCGAGGCAGGCCTCTCCCCGCAGCATTTTACCAGCCGCCGCGCCGCGTCTGCAGCATCAATGGGCCGATAAAATCCAGCCCACCGTGTTTTTAGCTGCCCCTTGGTGAATCCTTGTTTACCGCTTTCCAATTCTAAGGAAAAGAAACCAGCACAAACAGGTTTTCTTAGGTTTAAAGAAGAGCAGTTGAAATTTATTAGACTTGAACTTAAACTCTAATTTGGTTGATGCCCATGGATACACGATGCGCCCAGGCTAGCATGCATATGCGATACACACATGCAAATAGAGACAGAAAAGAGAAGAAAAATAAAGTGGAAAAATTTGAGGCAATATCTGAAGAGTTTTTATTATGGTTCTTTGAGCTTACTTTAGTGTCCTTGATTGGAGGTAGATCTTGCTTTTCGTTGGGGCCCAGTATTCTTCTTAAACCTTGTTCGTTCTAGGAGACCTTTCTCTCTTGGGGTTCATGTGTCTTCAGTGGATTCAGAGGCTTGTGAATAAGAGATGGGAGCATACAGAGAGATCTTCTCAGTCCAGGAGCAAACAGTCTTTTCCTTTTCAAACTCCCTGTGGTTAGTTCAAAACCCTGGAACAGCCAGTTAGTCTTGTGACCAGCTGGTCTAACCAGTCCTGGATTGTATCACCTTAGCAGTCTCTGGAATGCTGCTCTTACACACAATACCTAGTGATCAAGGTCCGTTGTGGGTTGAATGTATCAGGGAATGGTCCTTTGTCTTTCCAAGCACTGTCTGTTAATATGCAAATGTCTTTTCCAGCCACGGCTGATCTGTTAAACAAGTAATTTCCTTGCTTCAAAACCAGTTAAAAATTAATGTTCATGACAAAATTAATGTGCCTTATTCTTGGCAGGTGGGGGCCTAGCATGACACATATAAGGCATATGTCCCTGAGCCTGAAATCCCAGACATGCAACGAGGTAGTTTTTTTGAACGTTTATGTGAGATCCAGGACTAAGCTATTAGGTAGATTTTTGGCAAAAAGTAACAGCTGCAGGAAAGGAGTGTTTCTGTTTGTTCTCTGCTCCACACCCCAGCGGGGAGTTATCCGCTTTGTCCATCACACTAAGATTAAACATTTAGTGAAGAGTATGTATGCTTTGAATCTTTGAACTTGAACATCTAGAACACAAAGAGGCTTGTGCATTGCAGTATGTCCTGCTTTGGTCTTGGAAGAATATTGGGCCCGGTATTGTAATATTCGTCAGCAGACGTGGTCTCTTCAGACTACTAGAAAAGATTGGATGCCCACCAAAGCTACTAAGTATCATCACCTCATTCCATGACAATATGAAAGGCACAATTCAACATGGTGGCTCCTCATCAGAGCCCTTTCCTATCCTGAGTGGCGTGAAACAGGGCTGTGTTCTCGCACCCACACTTTTTGGGATTTTCTTCTCCCTGCTGCTTTCACATGCGTTCAAGTCCTCTGAAGAAGGAATTTTCCTCCACACAGGATCAGGGGGCAGGTTGTTCAACCTTGCCCGTATAAGAGTGAAGTCCAAAGTACGGAAAGTCCTCATCAGGGAACTGCTCTTTGCTGACGATGCTGCTTTAACATCTCACACTGAAGAGTGCCTGCAGAGTCTCATCGACAGGTTTGCGGCTGCCTGCAATGAATTTGGCCTAACCATCAGCCTCAAGAAAACAAACATCATGGGGCAGGACGTCAGAAATGCTCCATCCATCAATATTGGCGACCACGCTCTGGAAGTGGTTCAAGAGTTCACCTACCTATGCTCAACTATCACCAGTAACCTGTCTCTAGATGCAGAAATCAACAAGCGCATGGGAAAGGCTTCCACTGCCATGTCCAGACTGGCCAAGAGAGTGTGGGAAAATGGCGCACTGACACGGAAGTCCGAGTGTATCAGGCCTGTGTCCTCAGTACCTTGCTCTATGGCAGCGAGGCCTGGACAACGTATGTCAGCCAAGAGCGACGTCTCAATTCATTCCATCTTCGCTGCCTCCGGAGAATACTTGGCATCAGGTGGCAGGACCGTATCTCCAACACAGAAGTCCTCGAGGTGGCCAACATCCCCAGCTTGTACACACTACTGAGTCAGCGGCGCTTGAGATGGCTTGGCCATGTGAGCCGCATGGAAGATGGCAGGATCCCCAAAGACACATTGTACAGCGAGCTCGCCACAGGTATCAGACCCACCAGCCGTCCATGTCTCCGCTTTAAAGACGTCTGCAAACGCGACATGAAATCCTGTGACATTGATCACAAATCGTGGGAGTCAGTTGCCAGCGTTCGCCAGAGCTGGCGGGCAGCCATAAAGACGGGGCTAAAATGTGGCGAGTCGAAGAGACTTAGTAGTTGGCAGGAAAAAAGACAGAGGCGCAAGGGGAGAGCCAACTCTGCAACAGCCCCGACAAACAAATTTCTCTGCAGCACCTGTGGAAGAGCCTGTCACTCTAGAATTGGCCTTTATAGCCACTCCAGGCGCTGCTTCACAAACCACTGACGACCTCCAGGCGCGTATCCATTGTCTCTCGAGCTAAGGAGGCCAAAGAAGAAGAAGAATATTCGTCAAGGAATCAGATAAATATTTAACCTCTTCACCTTAACTCCTTGCTAAAAAGCAGTCTAGAGGGCCAGCTTATGCCGAGGGGTGAATGAGATCCAGATTTGGCTCAGAGATTTGGCTCGGAGAACTGTCTCACATCAGCAAGTTCAGGTTGAATTTTTGTTTACCTGACAAATCCCCAATTAGGATACTAGTAAACTGATCCTTTCTTGTTAAATCATCAAAGAAGATGTCAAACAAAAGTCATGCAGTAACAGTCAAAACCATGATTCGCAATACTTGAACTTAAGCAGCAAATAGTTGTACACAAGGTCACCCAACAATTTGAATAACAGGCTGTAAAGGCATTTCAGTGGCATCACAGTAAATTGGCATTAACTGGATTGCTGATTATTGAGATCTGTGTCTAAGATGATATAAATTGGTGAGATTAATTTGACATTAAACTCCGTAGAAAGCTGACAAGTTAACAGCATTAAGTAGCCAATGTATTGAATAGATTAGAGCCTATGTGGTTAGCATTGTTTCCAGGATTTATATGACCTTGTCCTTATGAGCTTCATGTTGAGCTGATTGTTCACATTCCTCTGGGTTGACGGTGTTGGCTTCTGGGATGTCATGTTGATGAACATCCTTTTGTAGCAGGGTTATCCTGCGCTTCAGGCTAATTCCACTTTACATGCTGGGAACTGTATCATATAGATTGGGATAAGCAGACGAGCACATATAAAGGTAGTGAATTTCTTGACTGTGCACAGGATAGTTCTCTGCAACAATATGTCCAAGAACCAATAAGGGGCAGGCCATATTAGATTTACTAATGAACGATCAGCTGGATTTAGTTAATAGCCAAACAGTACTTGAGCATTTAGCTGATAACTATCATAACATGATCAAATTTAATAGACTGTTTGAAAGGGAGAAATGCAAAACAGCTACCGAGATTCTAGAATAAAAGCAAAATACTGTGGATGCTGGAAATCTGAAATAAAAACAAAGTGCTGGACATACACAGCAGGTCTAACAGTGTCGATGGAGAGAGAAACAGAGTTAACGTTTCAGGTCTATGACCTTTCATCGGAACTCGCAAAAGTTAGAAATGTAATAGGCTTTGAGCAAGTGAAAGGGGGAGGGGGGAAGAAGAACAAAGGGGAAGGTCTGTGATAGGGCAGAAGGCAGGAGAGATTAAATGACAAAGATGTCATGGAATAAAAGGCAAAGGGGGGGGTACAAAGAACAGAGAATAGTACAGCACAGGAACAGGCCATTCGGCCCTCCAAGCCTGCGCCGATCTTGATGCCTGCCTAAACTAAAACCTTCTGCACTTCCGGGGTCCGTATCCCTCTATTCCCATCCTATTCATGAATTTGTCAAGATGCCTCTTAAACGTCTCTATGGTACCTGCTTCCAAAACCTCCCTCAGCAACAAGTTCCAGGCACTCACCACCTTCTGTGTAAAGAACTTGCCTCAGATATCCCCTCTAAACTTTGCCCCTCTCACCTTAAACCTAGGTCCCCTAGTAACTGACTCTTCCACCCTGGGAAAAAGCTTCTGACTATCCACTCTGTCCATGCCGCTTATAACTTTGTAAACCTCTGTCATGTCGCCCCTCCATCTCCGTCGTTCCAGTGAAAACAATCCGAGTCTATCCAACCTCTCCTCATAGCTAATGCCCTCGAGACCAGGCACCATCCTGGTAAACCTCTTCTGTACCCTCTCCAAAGCCTCCACGTCCTTCTGGTAGTGTGGCGACCAGAATTGCACACAATATTCTAAGTGTGGCCTAACTAAAGTTCTGTACAGCTGCAGCATGACTTTCCAATTTTTATACTCTATGCCCTGGCCGATGAAGGCAAGCATGCCATATGTCTTCTTCACTACCTTATCCACCTGCGTTGCCACTTTCAGTGACCTGTGGACCTGTACGCCCAGATCTCTCTGCCTGTCAATACTCCTAAGGGTTCTGCCATTTACTGTATACTTCCCACCTGCATTAGACCTTCCAAAATGCATTACCTCACATTTGTCCGGATTAAACTCCATCTGCCATTTCTCCGCCCAAGTCTCCAACCGACCTATATCCTGCTGTATCCTCTGACAATCCTCATCACTGTCCGCAACTCCACCAACCTTTGTGTCGTCCGCAAACTTACTAATCAGACCAGCTACATTTTCCTCCAAATCATTTATATATACTACAAACAGCAAAGGTCCCAGCACTGATCCCTGCAGAACACCATGAGTCACATCCCTCCATTCAGAAAAGCACCCTTCCACTGCTACCCTCTGTCTTCTATGACCGAGCCAGTTCTGTATCCATCTTGTCAGCTCCCCTCTGATCCCGTGTGACTTCACCTTTTGTACCAGTCTGCCATGCGGGACCTTGTCAAAGGCTTTACTGAAGTCCATAAAGATAACATCCACTGCCCTCCCTTCATCAATCATCTTCGTCACTTCCTCAAAAAATACAATCAAATTAGTGAGACACGACCTCCCCTTCACAAAACCATGCTGCCTCTTGCTAATAAGTCCATTTGTTTCCAAATGGGAGTAAATCCTGTCCCGAAGAATCCTCTCTAATAATTTCCCTACCACTGACATAAGGCTCACTGGCCTATAATTTCCTGGATTATCCTTGCTACCCTTCTTAAACAAAGGAACAACTGGGACCTCACCTGTAGCCAATGAGGATGCAAAGATTTCTGTCAAGGCCCCAGCAATTTCTTCCCTTGCCTCCCTCAGTATTCTGGGGTATATCCCATCAGGCCCTGGGGACTTATCTACCTTAATGCTTTGCAAGACACCCAACACCTCCTCCTTTTTGATAATGAGATGACTGAGACTATCTACACTCCCTTCCCTAGGCTCATCATCCACCAAGTCCTTCTCCTTGGTGAATACTGATGCAAAGTACTCATTTAGTACCTCGCCCGTTTCCTCTGGCTCCACACATAGATTCCCTTCTCTGTCCTTGAGTGGGCCAACCCTTTCCCTTGTTACCCTCTTGCTCTTTATATACGTATAAAAAGCCTTGGGATTTTCCTTAATCCTGTTTGCCAATGACTTCTCATAACCCCTTTTAGCCCTCCTGACTCCTTGCTTAGGTTCCTTCCTACTGTCTTTATATTCCTCAAGGGATTCGTCTGTTCCTAGCCTTCCAGCCCTTACGAATGCTTCCTTTTTCTTTTTGACGAGGCTCACAATATCCCGCGTTATCCAAAGTTCCCGAAACTTGAAAACTTATCCTTCTTCCTCACAGGAACATGCTGGTCCTGGATTCTACTCAACTGATGTTTGAAAGACTCCCACATGTCAGATGTTGATTTACCCTCAAATAGCCACTCCCAATCTAAATTCTTCAGTTCCTGCCTAATATTGTTATAATTAGCCTTCTCCCAATTAGCACCTTCACCCGAGGACTACTCTTATCCTTCTCCACAAGTACCTTAAAACTTATGGAATTATGGTCACTGTTCCCGAAATGCGCCCCTACTGAAACTTCGACCACCTGGCTGGGCTCATTCCCCAATACCAGGTCCAGTACGGCCCCATCCCTAGTTGGACTATCTACGTATTGTTTCAAGAAGCCCTCCTGGATGCTCCTTACAAATTCTGCCCCATCCAAGCCCCTAGCACGAAGTGAGTCCCAGTCAATATAGGGGAAGTTAAAATCACCCACCACTACAACCCTGTTACCTTTACATCTTTCCAAAATCTGTCTCCATATCTGCTCCTCTACCTCCCGCTGGCTGTTGGGAGGCCTGTAGAAAACCCCCAACATCGTGACAGCACCTTTCCTATTCCTGAGCTCCACCCATATTGCCTCGCTGCACGACCCCTCTGAGGTGTCCTCCCGCAGTACAGCTATGATATTCTCCTTAACCAGTAATGCAACTTCCCCACCCCTTTTACATCCCCCTCTATCCCGCCTGAAGCTTCTAAATCCTGGAACATTTAGCTGCCAATCCTGTCCTTCCCTCAACCAAGTCTCTGTAATAGCAACAACATCATAGTTCCAAGTACTAATCCAAGCTCTTAAGTTCATCTGCCTTACCTGTTATACTTCTCGCATTGAAACAAATGCACTTCAGACCACCAGTCCCGCTGTGCTCTGCAACATAGCCCTGCCTGCTCTTCCTCTTAGTCTTACTGGCCTTATTTACTAGTTGCCCCTCATTTATTTCACTTGCTGTCCTACTGCTCTGGTTCCCACCCCCCTGCCACACTAGTTTAAACCCTCCCGAGTGACGCTAGCAAACCTCGCAGCCAGGATATTTGTACCCCTCCAGTTTAGATGCTACCCGTCCTTCTTGTACAGGTCCCATCTGTCCCTGAAGAGATCCCAATGGTCCAGATATCTGAAACACTCCCTTCTACACCAGCTGTTCAGCCACATGATTAGCTGCACTTTCTTCCTATTTCTAGCCTCACTGGCACGTGGCACAGGGAGTAATCCCGAGATTACAACCCTAGAGATCCTGTCTTTTAACTTTCTACCTAACTCCTTAAACTCCCCCTGCAGGACCTCGTCACTCTTCCTGCCTATGTCATTGGTACCAATGTGTACCACAACCTCTGACTGTTCACCCTCCCCCTTCAGAATGCCCCCTGTCCGTTCAGAGACATCCTTGACCCTGGCACCAGGGAGGCAACATACCATCCTGGAGTCTCTTTCACGTCCACAGAAGCATCTATCTATGCTCCTGACTATAGAGTCTCCTATAACTATTGCTCTTCTGCGCTTTGTCCCTTCCTGCTGAACAACAGTGCCAGCCATGGTGCCACTGCTCTGGCTGCTGCTGTTTTCCCCTGATAGGCCATCGCCCCCAACATTATCCAAAACGGTATACTTGTTAGAGAGGGGGATAGCCACAGGGGATTCCTCCACTGACTGCCTGCCCCTTCTAGCAGTCACCCATCTATCTGCCTGCACCTTGGGTGTAACCACTTCTCTGAAACTCCTGTCTATGACACTTTCTGCCACCTGCATGCTCCTAAGTGCATCCAGTTGCTGCTCCAACTGATCCATGCGGTCTGTGAGGAGCTGCAACTGGGTACACTTCCTGCAGATGTAGTCGTCTGGAACGCTGGAAGCATCACGTACCTCCCACATCTCACAGGTGAAGCACTTCACCCCTCTAACTGACATTTCTAGCACTATTTAATAAATAAAAATAAATACTTATTAAATCCTTACTAAATTGTTATAATTAACGATTTAGTCCCTCATGCTAGATTCCTACTATAAATATTAAATGCTGACTAAATACAGTAATCTCCTCCCTCTGGTTTAGTTACTCTACTTATTAATTAGTTAATTAGGGTTTTAATCAATTTTTATCAATGTTTTATTTTCAAATTCCCTACCAGCCAATCAGGTTACAGTTTTCCTGTGATGTCACTTTTCAGTTTTTTTTTACCAGAGGTAAGTTTTTTATACTTACAGTAGTAATAGCTGTAGTAAAAGACAAAGCATTTGTCCAGAGAGAGTGTTAATGACAGAATAATGAACAGCTCTGGAAAATGGTTAAAAAAATCATCTTTGCACCCTTTTTTGAACAAGGGTGTGACGTTTGCAATTTTCCAGTCCTCTGGCACCTGAGTCTAAGGAAGACTGAAAAATTATGACCAGTGCCTCTGCCATTTCCACCCTCACTTTCCTCCGTATCCTTGGATGCATCTCATCTGGTCCTGGTGTTTTATCCACTTTAAGTACAGGCAGCCTATCTAATACTTCCTCTTTATCAATTTTAAACCCCTGTAGTGTCTGACTTACCTTCTCTTCCAGCAATTCCTGGGTTGCATCTTCTTTCTTGGTAAGACAGATGCAAAGTATTCATTTAATACCTCAGCTATGTCCTCTGCTTCCATATGGAAATCCTCTTTCTGGTCCCTAATCAGCCCCACTCCTCCTTTTACTACCCTTTTACTATTTATATGCCTATTGAAAACTTTGGAATTTCCTTTAATGCTAACTGGCAGCCTCTTTTCATGCACTCTCTTTGCTTCTCTTATTTGCTTTCTCGCATCCCCTTCGGACCTTCTATATTTAGCCTGGTTCTCAATAATATTTTCTACCTGGGATGGGATAGAAGCCGCATATCCAAATTTGGCAATGATCCTAAGACAGGCGGGATTGTAAGCAGTGTAGATGAAAGCAAAAGATTACAAAGAGATATCGATAGATTATGTGATTGGACAAAACTGTGCCAAATAGATTTCAGTGTAGGCAAATGTGAGGTCCTAAAAAGAATAGAATAGGGTACTTTCTATATGGTGAAAACCTAGAAGCAGTGGAGGTCCAAAGAGACTTGTGGGGGAGTGGGGGGGGGGGGTGTCCAGATACATAGATCGTTAAAATGTTATGAACTGATGCAGAAAATAATCAAAAAGGCCAATGGAATGTTGGCCTTTATATCTTGACGACTAGAATGCAAGGGGTAGAAGTCATGCTTCAGCCATATAAAGCCCTAGTGAGACCACCTGGAGTACTGTGAGCAGTTCTGGGCACAACACCTGAGGAAGGATATGGTGGGAATACAGTATAGATTTACCAGAATAATGCCTGGATTCCAAAAGTTAAATTATGCTGAGAGATTCCAAATTAGGGTTATATTCCCTGGAAATTGGGTTAAGGAGTGATTTGATTGAAGTTTTCAAGATAGTAAGGGGAACAGATGGGGTAGATGTAGAGAAACTATTTCCGCTGGTTGGGGAGTCTAGGACTAGGGGGTGTAATATAAAACTTAGAGTCAAACCTTTCAGAAGTGAAATTAGGAAACATGTCTACACACAAAAGTTGGTAGAGGTTTGGAAGTCTCTTCCACAAACGACAATTGATGCTAGATCAATTGTATTTTAAATCTGAGATTGATAGATATTTGTTAACCAAAGGTATTAAGGGATGTGGAGCAAATGTAGGTATATGGAGTTAGTTCACAGATCAGCTATGATCTTGTTGAATGGTGGAATAGACTTGAGGAACTAAATGGCCTATTCCTGTTCCGAAGTTCCTAACTAGCTGGCTTAAATTTTACTTAATTTCAATACGTTTAAGTGACACACTTATCTCTGCCTGTAACTGGCTAGTATAGCCATACAATCTGACTTCTATAATCTCTTTTTATGTGCTGGTTGCACTTTTGGCATTTTTTGAGGCACCATTCAATATATGTTAAAGACAAAAAAAGACAAAACTCACAGAGAGATTGCTGAATAGGTGTGCCATATACGCTTAAATATATCTTGATTTTTAAAAGGAAACACTCCTCTCCATTCAGTTGACCAATCTGAGTGACATGTCAATCACTTCAAACAGTCATGCAAATGCCTTTGAGGATTTCAAAGTCAAAGAAATGTTAGATCACCTACTTACTGCCTAGTTCCCCAATCTTTCTCAAACAAAGCATCTTTCAGAGAGACAGATGAGACAGAATGGGCTAAAAATTGGCTTACCCTGGTTTTTGGGGTCATGAGTTATGACCTCCCCTTGCTGGTCCTGTTAGAGGTGGGCAGCATGTAAATTTGATGCTTCCACCTCATTACTTATGATTATAGCATGGGGCTGAGCGTCTTTCTCACTTTTTCCATGCTCAGCAGGAGGCGGATCAGCATTTTGCTAATAGCTCGAGGTGTAGCCTGCCTTCTCTTTAAGGCAGTCTGTTCCTCTTAAAGGGAAGCTGCACTGAATAATATTGCTGCAATTTAAATCATGGGAAATGGAACACCGGGGTAGAGAGAGGGTTCCGTGGTGATGGATCTGGTGCTGGAGGCATTAGTGGTGTAGGTAGACAGAAAGAGCATGGCCTTGGTTCACTGGGGTGCTAGGGAGCTCCCAAGGATCACCCTCAGAAGGGAGTGTGAGCAGGTGTCCAGGGAAGTCAGTTCCTGGCGTCAGAACCTGGCGGGAGCCACAAGAAGTCTAATGACCTCGTGCAGGTGGTCAAGGTCAGTGAATGCATCTTCACATGACATTATTTACCCACTACACCACCAGCCTCTCACACTGCTCAATGCACCACACCCCAGCACTCACCCAGCAGCACTCTCTGGCACTCAAGACTCATGCCTAACATCCAGATACACCTCACCCTCACATACTTATCAATCCAGCAAACCTCACACCCACCTCTCACTGCCTCCAGATACATCTAGCTATTTAGGTATGGCAGGCACATCACCCAAACACAGTTCAGTAATCACTGAAATTCTGCCCTCTCTCTTGCAGGACAAGGTGGCACACAGTAGAAGGGAACAGAGCAGAACTGGTAGGGGACAAGGATGCCCGCATCTCCTGAGCCCTACAGCAGAGATGACTCTCAGCATCATGGGGCCTGATGCGATAGAGCCCATGTCATTCAGCATCACTGAAAACATTGAGGATAATGGTATGTTCCTACATTATGCCCTTTCTCAACTCCCAGCTCACCCTCATTCTGCTGTCTGGCATGACGAATAAGATGCTAATGGTGTGACCATGGACCTCTTGGTTCCCACCCACCATCCCCTTTCCTCACACCAACCTTTTCCTTCTGATTTTCTGCTTTCAGACACCCAAGAACTGCCACAGCAGCCTAAGGAGGTAGAGAGAGAGCAACAGCACAGTACTGATGAAGAGGCCTTGTCACTTGATCTGACATTCGTAGCCACCAACTCAGATACTGGTACTCTACGTACCTTGGACGCTAGCATAGAGTTGGGATCAGCACATGGTGAGTCACCGAGCTCAAGCAGGCTGCAGCCAGGCCAGGGGTAAAGGATGGTTAATTTCCCAGCTCACCGGAGGGCGAGGTCGCAGATGTGCTTTGCTGCAGAGAACTCAGATGAAGATCTCGATGGGGCAGCATACAAGGGAACACTGATGGGCATGCAAGTCGAGATGCTGGGTACATTGGCTGGCCTGCCAGACAGCCTTTTGTCACTGTCAAGCAGCATGGAGGAGTCCAGCTCCAAGTTGGCAGAGGGCATCGCACAGAGCTTGCTCTCTCTGCAGTCTCTACTCATCTCCCTGTTGTGCTGCAGATCCAAGGCATTGGGAGGAATTTTCCCAGGCCTTTGGAGATGGGTTGAGAGGTTGGCGGGGTGGGAAACCAGGAGAATTGGGGAAAATGCCGTTGGACGGGTATCCCGACGAGTTCCCACCTTCTTCCATCTTTCACGTCGTGAGTTGGTGGAGAAGTCCGAAACCCCTGCAGCTGGGGCAGGAAGGCAATTAAACTCAATAAGGAGGCAATTAAGAGAGATTTTCCAAGTGGAATCCCTCTTTCCCAACAGCAGAGCAGTCCCACAGTATGATTTAGGTTCGGAAGTCACAGATATCCAAAGAAGGGGGTTGAGCTCATAATGTGATTTTAAAATAGTTTATTAGTTTAAATATAATATATATTAAGAAGTAGCAGTTTAAATATGATGATGCATTAGCTAAATAGATAGAAAAGGCATACGACCCATAACGGATTGAATGGATCACCGATCCCAGGTTAGACAGTGGGGCAGAATGGTATTGGCAGCCTCCCTAATGATGAGGCAGGCAAGGTGTTGGTGGTCTCGTTGGTCCTCGGGTACTCAGTCTTCTTGAGCTACCCAAAGTGTTAAGCCGAAGCCAAGCTTTGGGAGGTTCTCATTCTGTCCGAAGAAGACAGATTATTTCCCTCCTGAACATCTGTTTATACACTTTATTTCGAGGGGCTGGTAGTTCACCCTTTGTCAATCACTTGTTCGAACCCTTCTAACAATGAATACAAGACAGATATCCGAGGTGTCGGAGGTGTTCATCTTTCAGTTTACTCCATACTGGAGACTATTTGTCAGCCTTTACCAGGCACTTGCACAGATAAGAGGGTACACAAGGCACCAGAAGATTTTGTTTCCATCAGTGATGACCCTGCCTATTAAGAACTGTTTCTCTGTCCCTTTTGAGAGAGAGAGAGAACAACTTTTCTGTGGGTCTGTTTAATAATTATGCCTGCTGTTTCTATAAGAATTATATATTACTCTGGAAAGTATCATTTATTAAAAGGTCGCATTTCTTATACCACGCTGTGTCTCCAATCAAGCAGGTTGGGGAAGAGGAGAGCACAGCAGGAGGGACTTTCTCAGTGAAACTGACAAGCTGTGAAGGTTTTGATCAGTTGCATTGAAGTGCTTCGGACATGGCCAGACTGAAAGGCTGCTTTGCAAAGCACACCTTATATCAGAGAGTGTCAGAGAGTGCTATCATAGCTTGACAGGTGTTTGGCAACTGTTTGGAAGGCACTTCACCTCACCAACACTTCACTCACCCTCAGCTGCACTTCCATGTTGCCAGCCTGTGGAGCAGCATGGGAGCGGCTTATGCAGCTACACCATCCCCCTTTGCTGAGGGTCTGGGGCAGGGAGCTGCAAATTCTGTTGTACCTGCTGTTGTCACTGCTTCATACTGAATCAGACATTTATATTAAATGTATTTTAGAAGGTGAATTATTCTTTAGAATATTATTAAGATAATACTAATGTCCTTTAGGGAAGGAGACTGGCTGCCCTTACCTGGTCTGGCCCACATGTGACTCCAGACCCACAGCAATGTGGTTGACTCTTAAATGCCCTCTGAAATGGCCTAGCATGCCACAGTTGGATCTAACTGCTACGAGGTCAATAAACAATGAAACTGGACGGACCACCCGGCATCAACCTAGGCACTGGAAACGACAACGACAAACCCAGCCCTGTCTACCCTGCAAGGTCCGCCTTACTAACATCTGGGGGCTTGTGCCAAAGTTGGGAGAGCTGTCCCACAGACTAGTCAAGCAACAACCTGACATAGTCATACTCACGGAATCATACCTTAAAGACAATGTCCCAAACACTGCCGTCATCATCCCCGGGTACATCTTGTCCCACCGGCAGGACAGACCCAGCAGAGGTGGCGGCACAGTGGTATACAGTCGGGTGGAGTTGCCCTCGGAGTCCTCAACATTGACTCCAGACCCCATGAAGTCTCATGGCATCAGGCCAAACATGGGCAAGGAAACCTGCTGATTACCACCTACCGCCCTCCCTCAGCTGATGAATCAGTAATCCTACATGTTTAACACCACTTGGAGGAAGCACTAAGGGTGGTGAGGGCACAGAATGTACTCTGGGTGGGGACTTCAATGTCCATCATCAAGAGTGGCTCGGTAGCACCATTACTGACCGAGCTGGCCGAGTCCTCAAGGACATAGCTGCTTGACTGGGTATGCAGCAGGTGGTGAGGGAATCAACAAGAGGGAAAAATATACTTGACCTCATCCTCACCAATCTGCCTGCCACAATTGCATCTGTCCATGACAGTATTGGTAGGAGTGACCACCGCACAGTCCTTGTGGAAATGAAATCCCGCCTTCACATTGTGTGGATGCCCTCCATTGTGTTGTGTGGCACTACCACCGTGCTAAATGGGGTAGATTTCGAACAGATCTAGCAATGCAAAACTGGGCATCCATGAGGCGCTGTGGGCCATCAGCAGCAGCAGAATTGTACTCAACCACAATCTGTAACCTCATGGCCCGGCATATCCCCCGCTCTACCATTACCATCAAGCCTGGAGACCAACCCTGGTTCAATGAAGAGTGCAGGTGGGCATGCCAGGAACAGCACCAAGCATACCTCAAAATGATGTGTCAACCTGGTGAAGCTACAACCCAGACTACGTGCATGCCAAACTGCATAAGCAGCATGCGATAGACAGAGCTCAGCGATCCCATAAGTAACAGATCAGATCTAAGCTCTGTAGTCCTGCCACATCCAGCCCTGAATGGTGGTGGACAATAAACAACTACCTGGAGGCGGTGGCTCCACAAATATCCCCATCCTCAATGATGGGGGAGCCCAGCACATCAGTGCAAAAGATAAGGCTGAAGCATTTTCAACAATCTTCAGCCAGAAGTGCCGAGTTGATGATCCATCTCGGCCTCCTCCTGAAGTCCCCAGCATCACAGATGCCAGACTTCAGCCAATTCGATTCAGTCCATGTGATATCAAGAAATGACTGAAGACCCTGGATACTGCAAAGGCTATGGGCCCTGACAATATTCTGGCAATAGTACTGAAGACCTGTGCTCCAAAACTTACTGTGCCCCTATGCTTTCCAGTACAGCTACAACACTGGCATCTACCCTGCAATGTGGAAAATTGCCCAGGTATGTCCTGTATACAAAAAGCAGGACAAGTCCAACCCGGCCAATTACTGCCCCATCAGTCTACTCTCAATCATCAGTAAAGTGATGGAAGGTGTCATCGACAGTGCTATCAAGCAGTACTTGCTTAGCAATAACCTGCTCAGTTTGGGTTCCGCCAGTGCCACTCAGCTTCTGATCTCATTACAGCCTAGGTTCAAAGATGGACAAAAGAGCTGAACTCAAGAGGTGAGGTGAGAGTGACAGCCCTTGACATCAAGGCAGCATTTGACCGAGTATGGCATCAAGGAGCCCAAGCAAAACTGGAGTCAATGGGAATCAGGGGGAAAACTCTCCGCTGGTTGTAGTCATACCTAGCAAAAGGAAGATGATTGTGGTTGTTACAGGTCAATCATCTTAGCTCCAGGACATCACTGCAGGAGTTCCTCAGGGTAGTATCCTAGGCCCAGCCATCTTCAGCTGCTTTATCAATGGCCTTCCTTCAATCATAAGGTCAGAAGTTGGGATGCTCACTGATGATTGCACAATGTTCAGCACCATTCGCAATTCCTCCGATACTGAAGCAGTCTGTGTAGAAATGCAGCAAGACCTGGACAATATCCAAGCTTGGGCTGATAAGTGGTAAGTAACATTCGCGCCACACAAGTGCCAGGCAATGACCATCTCCAACAAGAGAGAATCTAACCATCACCCCTTGACATTCAACAGCATTACCATCGCTGAATCCCCCACTATCAACATTCTGGGGGCTACCATTGACCAGAAACTGAACTGGAGTAGCCATATAAATACCATGGCTACAAGAGCAGGTCAGAGGCTAGGAATCCTGCAGCAAGTAACACACTTCTTGGCTCCCCAAAGCCTGTCTGCCATCTACAAGGCACATGTCAGGAGTGTGATGGAATACTCTCCACTTGCCTGGATGGGTGCAGCTCCAACAACATTCAAGAAGCTCCATACCATCCAGGACAAAGCAGCCCGCTTGATTGGCACCCCATCCACAACATTCATTCCCTCCACCACTGACACACAGTGGTAGCAATGTGTACCATGTACAAAATGCACTGTTGCAACTTACAATGCTCCTTCGATAGTACCTTCCAAACCCATGACCTCTACCACCTAGAAGGACTCGGGCAACAAATGCATGGGAACACCACCACCTGCAAGCTCCCCTCCAAGCCACACACCTTCCTGACTTGGAACTATATCGCCGTTCCTTCACTGTCGCTGGGTCAAAATCCTGGAACTTCCTTCCTAACAGCACTGTTGGTGTACCTACCCCAAATGGACTGCAGCAGTTCAAGAAGGCAGCTCACCACCACCTTCTCAAGGGCAGTTATGGATGGGCAATAAATGCTGTCCTAGCCAGGGACGCCCACATCCCATGAATGAATAAAAAAAACTATAATATGTAAACTATAATTTAAGTAACTTCTGAAAGTGTCTGGTCATGTTGCATGCCAGTGTAGTTGTGCTCCACATGTAGGCCGCACTGTATAGTCAGTGCCATTTCAATATGAGGACCTACCAACAAGGTAGTACTAGTGTCCTCCATTGTGAAAACTGAGGCAAAATACTGATTCTGTGTTCCCCCCTATTAACTCCCCTGTCACATCCTCCAAGGGACCAACATTCACTTTAGCTACTCTCTTCCCATTTATATACTTTTTGAAGCTTTTGCTGTCTGTTTTTATATTTTGCGCTAGTTTTCTTTCATAATTTACCTTTTTATTATTATTACTCTTTTTATTACTTTTTTAGTAACCCTTTGTTGTTCTTTGAAAGTTGCCCAGTCTTCCAGCCTGCCACTGGCCTTTGCAATATGGTATGCCTTAGTTTTTGCCTTTATGTTATCCTTAACTTCCTTGCTTCACCATGGATGTTTTTTCCCCTCTTACAACCTTCCTTCCTCTCTGGAATAAGTTTTAGTTGGGAGGAATTGAATATCTCCTTAAACATCTGCCACTGCTCATCAACTGTCCTACCTTTTAGTCTTCCTGCCGAGTCCACTAGGACCAAATCTGTCCTCATGCCTATGTAATTACCTTTGTTTAACTCCAGAACGCTGGAGTGGGGCTCCAGTTTCTCGCCCTCAAACTGAATTTGAAATTCTAGCATGCTATGATTACTCTTCACTAGAGGATACTTCACTAGTTTTGGTCATCACTTCATCTTCAGGATTTAGGTTGGGGTCATGATGGGAGTTATGCCTGTAAGGTGTTTCACTGCAGAAGAGTATTAGCCTATGACAGGAATTAGATCCTGCATCATCATGGTAATGACAGAAGCCTGGATGTTGCTGTTGGTAATTTTGGGGTCTGAAAGTGTTCGTAAGCTGGAAGAGTTTGCACGCTTCTAGTCCACGGAGCATCTTTCAGTTTATCCTTCCTGAAAATTGGGGAATTTTAGTTTCTAATCAAGAGTCTACAAAATTTCTCTATTCATGCATTACACACACAATGACAATCTTACCAATAAGTGGCTACTTTAGTTGAATTACTTAAGGAATGATGTGCAATCTGCTCTTTTGATATTTGTATATACTTGTCTGACCAACTATGTTGGTGGGGGAGGGGGGGGCAGTTAACAGGCAGTTGAATATTCTCCAAAAACCTTTGATAATTTATTATTAACCCCTGAATAGTGCAGCTTTTCTGTAAGGTTCACTTCATGCCATGCTGTATCATGTGCACAGCAATTTAAAACTATATATCCAGCTGATTCAATTTTCTATGGAAAGTGACCAATTCTAAGTAAATTTTGAAACAAGACCAAACTCAAAACTTTTCTCTTACGTTAAATTATTATTGAATAGAATTTGATGGTACCAATCTAACCTTACAGAATACACTATTAAATTCTGACCAGTTACTTTATACAAATAACACATCCATGCTCAGTGTCACTAGAACCAGGGTATTATATTTTGATTTTAATGCTAGATAATCTCTCTGATTCTTCCCGTAAGCAGGCCTCACTTCCACTTTGATCCAGAGTGCATCATTTTTTCTGAAAGAATTGATTAACTTTTTATCAGCCATCGGTTACATTGTGCTTATAAAAGAATTTCCTGCTGATTCAATCCCATAATCTGTCTTGGATGAAAGAGTTATGGAACCTTATGCTTGCAGAAAATTGCTTTTCAGCGCAATAATTCTTTTGTGTGAATTCTACTTTGGAAACATCACAAATATCTGTATAGAAGATCTACTGAAATACTATGGCTTGCTATGGACTTCAATTCTTTTTCTGTGGAGAAAGAACTATTATACAAAATTGTATAAAGGCATCCAGACAAAGGAGCAATCTTTAGTTATTGAAACTGACTTGAAAATGTGCTATGTCGAATGATGATTTTTTTAATCCACTGGCTGGAAATCTGATTTAAATTTAAAAGAAAAAGAAACAGATAAAATGTGACTCTGCTAGCAGCTAAGATGGCCACCCCAATTTGCATCAGTATACTCCACATTCCAATGCATTGAAGTGGAGATGAATGTCTGCACAGTCCCCTCAAGAACAATGACTTGGGGAATCTGAGTGAACAACTTATCCTGTTTCTATTAGCAAGATATTAAGGCCATCAATTGAACATTAAACTGGTGGGGATGAACCACTCTGACCTAATCACTTGAATGAAGGGACCCTGGTTTGAGAAGGGAATGCCTAGACATAGACCGATTAATATGTCAAGAAGAATACACAATGGTAACCACCATGTTGAATCACTGATGGTCATGTGACAGGCCCAACATCTGTGTGTGTAAGCTGATGTTTTCTCTGGAACAACCAGAAAAGCAGCTAGAGACTGACAAGAGAAGACACAAGTGGGGTACCTCCTCACTCACTCTCTCTCTCCAATCCACCTTTCAAGCTTCAACCCCTGCCTGCTGGCCGTAGCCACCTAAGCATATCACTGCTGCAGACAGAGAACCTTCGAAGGAAATTTTCTGCATCGCTGTCTCCAGGAGAACCACCGAATCATCTGTCCACATGTTCAAACCGGAAACTTCAGGGCCACTGAATTCAACCTGAAGGCAGCTGAGTCACCAAACTCCACAAACTGTATACCCCTTTTGATTTCTCTTGTCTCTAATTTGACCAATCTATCCTTTCCCACTCTGTAACTATTTGTGTGTGCGTGTGTGTGTGAACCTCGAGTGTGTGTGTGTGTGTGAAAGTTGGAGCATAGTTTATTATTTTACTTAGATCAGTTTAAGTACAATAAAGCTAACCTCTTTCTTTGTTAAATTCAAGGAAGCCTGTCCGATTGGTTCTTTTTATGATCATGGCATGTAAATAGTTAAACACAGATGAATTGGCAAGTATATCCACTTTAAAAAGAAAATAAACCTGTTGTGGTCAAACAAGGAGAGGGAAAAAAGGGCGCCCTTCAACCCCGCCTCACCTAATCGTAACAAAACTGAGTACTCCTGAACAAAGGCAAGCTCCTGAGTTTCCTCCTAATTGAAACCCTGGTGGCATATTCCACTGAAGTGGTGGTGCTGTTATTCTGCTAAATCCAGTCATTTTGAGTTGAAAATATCTAGGGTCTTTTCAAAAATAAAAAAATTTAAACTGAGGTTGAATCAAGAACCTTTCTTTGAAATCTGGCTTCCTTCTTGCTCTATTGGTAATGACTGTTTAATATATCAGTAATAATCTCTATATAAAAATATAGTCCATAAGGTAGACGTGGATTTACCCACATGACGAGGTAGAACCTCAAAAAGCTACACTAGCTAACACAGTTGTACATTAGTATCACTGACCAAGGGCATCCACAAGTCCATCTGTAAGGTTCACTTCATGCCATACTGTATCATGTGCACAGAGCCATGTACACTGTATGATATATAAAAAATGCATGACAATGTATTGTAACTGAAAACTTAAAAAATGTTTATTTTATTTATTTAGAGGTACAGCACTGAAACAGGCCCTTCGGCCCACCGAGTCTGTGCTGACCAACAACCACCCATTTATACTAATCCTACATTAACCCCATATTCTCTACCACATCCCCACCATTCTCCTACCACCTACCTACACTAGGGGCAATTTACAATGGCCAATTTACCTATCAACCTGCAGGTGGGAGGAAACCGGAGCACCTGGCAGAAACCCACACAGACACAGGGAGAACTTGCAAACTCCGCACAGGCAGTACCCAGAATCGAACCCGGGTCGCTGGAGCTGTGAAGCTGCGATGCTAACCACTGCGCCACTGTGCACTACCCATTATGTTCTTTTCAGAAAATGAAAACTTTCAATTTTTGTGCGTTATGCTGAACAATTTATGGTAATGTTGATCATGGTTTACTGTAGTGTGTTGATTGGCATTTCTAGAGATTTTCAAAAATGTCTAATTCCCAGCTGTGGAACAATGCCCTCAGTTTCAGATGGGTTTTTTTTTTTGCCTTTAGTTTGGAAGGGTGATACTCAGATGTTGGCTGTGTTCTGCTTCTTTAATCACTGTGCTATCCACAGTAATCACCTGGGTCGAATTTATATTGCTCTCATTTGTCCAATATTTTAAAATTTTTGATCATCAAAGGTAAAGGAGATTATAGATATCCATACTCCTCCAGTCTCATGAATGCTGTGTTCTGGATTCTCACAAAGACCTGTTTCCTTTGATTTGCAGTTCTTTCCTCTGAATTGAAAAGGAATGACAAAAATGTTAGAATACCAACAGTGGCTCAAGCAAAGGCCAAAAATGTTCAGCAATTACACAAGGAATTCACAGATGGTGCACCTGAAACGCATACTTTCAGGTAAGAGCAGATGTAAACAAATAAAAAATCCTTTCCCTCACTCTCTTTTAAGTTATTTTCCCATGTTTACTTTATGTAGAATATATAGCACAGAGCCAAGCCATTCAGCCCAACCAATCTATATTGATGTTTATGCTCCAAACGAGCCTCCTCCCATCCTTGCTGATCCATTTGAATAAGGCCGTGTCAGCAAACAATGGGAGAATTTTCCCTTGTGGCTGAAGCAAATCAGCCAACGAGCTGCACTGATTAAATTCATTGAAATTTCATTATTGTCACAATGGTAATCAACAAGAAAGCAAATGGGAAAATTGGGACACTGTTTCAGAATTTTTTAATTTCTGATGTTTAATCACTCTTGCTTGTTTGTTCTCCCTCGCTCACTATCACATGGAGTGGTTGAAGCAGATAGCATTATCCCATTTAAGGAAGGACTTGATGCATACATGAGGGTGAAGGGAATAGAGGGATATGGGAGTAGGGTGGTAATTTGAGTGAAAGGATTCTCATATGGAATATAAACACCAATTGACCTCCTTCTGTGCTGTAGGTTCTATGTAAGTTCACTTAATTTCACTCCATGAACCATACTATAGTGGGTAATAAACCACCGCCAGAATGTTTTCTTTCTGTTCCTCTCCCAAACAGCTTCACTGAAGAATGGCGTCTGTAATTTCCATATTCTACCCAAGAATCCAATTTCTACCTTGTAAATAAATCAAAGTTTGGCATTCAGGAATACATTATAATTATTAGCATTCCCAACAAAGAAAATGTTTATTGGGGAAATACAGTACAGGCCTCAATTCTCTATTATCCTGGTGCATAAACATCAATGCATGGAAGGCAGAACAACAACAACTTATTTATATAGTGCCTTTAACATAATAAAACATCCCAAGGCGTTTCACAGGAGCATTATAAAACAAAGTATGACACAGCCCTAAAAGGAGATATTAGGTCAGATGGCCAAATGTTTGGCCAAAAGGTAGATTTTAAGGAGTATCTTAAAGGAGGAAAGCAAGGTGTAGGGAGGGTATTCCAAAGTTTGTCCCCAGGCAACTGAAGGCATGGCCACCAATGGTGGAGCAATTAAAATCAGGGATGCACCAAGAGGCCAGAATTAGAGGAGCACTGATATCTTTGAAGGTTGTGGGGCTGGAGGAGATTACAAAGATGGTGAGGGGTGAGGCCATGGAGGGATTTGAAAACAAGGATGAGAATTTTAAAATCAAAACATTGCTTGATCAGGAGCCAATCAGCGAGCACAGGGGTGATAAGGATACAGGACTTGGTGCGAGTTAAGACACGGGCAGTTAAGATGAAGGCATGAATGAGGGTTTCAACAGCTGATTGACTGAGACAGAGGTGAAGTTGGCCGATATTACAGAGGTGCAAATAGGCAGTCTTCGTGATGGTACGAATATGAAGTCGGAAGCTTATCTCGGGGTCAAATGTGACACCAAGGTTGAGAACAGACTGGCCCAATCTCAGACTATTGTCAGGGAGAGGGATGGAGTTGGTAGTTAGGAAATGGAGTTTGGAGCAGGTTAAGAGTATGAAGGCAGAGAGGGAATGGGTGACCTCCAAGCAGTTGAGAAGGACCGGGCAGGTAGTGCAGGAGTCCCTTGAGTGCATCTCACTCACCAACCAGTATTCTGTTCTGAATACTCATAGAATTGTAGTCATTTCAGCACTGAAGTAGGCCATTTGACCCATCGAGTCCATATGGGCTCTCTGTAGAGCAATCTAGTCAGTCCCATTCCCCTGCCGAGAGTGATGGTTCCTCTGGAGTGTGCAGTCAGAGTCTAGACCATGGCACCATGGCTGGCTCAGCTGCACAGGGGGCCAGGAGGAAGAATGGAGAAAAGCAACAGTGATAGGGAATTCTATAGTTAGTTGAATAGACAGTCGTTTCTGCGGCTGCAGATGTGAATCCAGGATGTATGTTGCCTCCCTGGTACCAGGGTCAGGGATGTCACAGAACAGCTGCAGAGCACACTGAAGTGGTAGGGTGAGCAGCCAGCAATCGTGGTCCATATTGGTACCAATAACACAGGTAGAAAGAGGGATGAAGTCCTGCAGGCAGAGTTTAGGGAGCTGGAAAGAAACTAGCAAGCAGGACTTCAAAGGTAGTAATCTCTGGATTACTCTCTGTCCCATCCTTGATCATTTTCAACACACCTTATTAATCACCCCACATTCTCCTTGTTCTGTATCCTGGTGAATCTGCACTGTTCCCTCTATATTGCCTCAGCATTTCTAACAGTTAATTCTGACACTCTCTTTTCCACCACCACTCCTCCATCCCACCATTTTACACCCGTAAGTGCTAACTCCTTTTCACTGCTCAGTGATGCAGACATTCTTCTCCCCTGAATTAACTTTGACAATTAGCGGCTTTTCATGTGGAACTTTGTTGAAAGATTTCTAGAATTCTCAGTATACCATTACTGATTTTTGTCTTCAGGTCTATGTCACATCTACTAAATGCTTTATAAGAGGTGCAAATCTCACCTGAAAGATCAAGTACAAATAGCATTTAATTCTTTGGTTGATCTCACTTGCATAACTTCACAGCAACAAATGTAGAGTCAGATGAGTCTATGGAAAATGCAAATGCTTGGAATTTCCGCAAGGATTTTTCAGTGGAAGTTTCTCCACAGCGAAACAGTGGTTTCACTTAATTAATGTTAATGTAGATATAGCTGGTAACCCAGAATATTTAATCAGTTTTATCATGTTTGCTGATTTATTTCTACTTTTTTACATGTTTGGGTATTAATATTAAGTTCAAACATGTCACTGAAACACACTTGGGGTGCACATAATTTCCTGGCTCTTGTGTTTGGTATCCTACTGTGCCCCCCATCCGATAACCTCAACATGCTTCCTTCCCCACCTTGGTTTGGAAATGTCTACTGTGGTGTTGGAGGTTGGGGGAAGTTGGGTGGGGGGGTTGGTGGTGGGTGGTGGTGTTCTGTGATCTTCTGCCAAAGTTACTTCGGAGTACCTTGTGGAAATTCAGGGCCTAGTGGTAAAGAGAATAATTACACTATGTCAAATTTAAAGAGTTGGGGACAGTAAAGGGACAACATTTCAGAAAGCTTTTCGAGGGCTTTAAAAGGCACCTCAGCCAATCAGCAACCTTTGCCAAGGCCAAAGTGGCAAGTAAAAATTAAGTGAAGGGAACTCAAGGCGCAGATATCATTCAACCGGCATGTGACAAAGCCCCCCATGGATCCATTCCACAATCCATCCAAGTGATCTTTTAAATATAGTTCAAATTAATTTCAAAAACTCAGATGGAACTGTTAGAAACTTATTATTGGATCGTAAAAATCACCTTGCAAGCAATCATGGAACTTTCTTAAATTTAATGCCTACTGAAAAGTTTGTTAAACTTTGTTCTTTCAAGATAAACTTGATGTTCAGTCATTTTCTGTCTGCTTAAGATGATTAAACAAAATCGCTATATTAAACTTACCTTTTATTTCACTCAGCTCAAAGACACATAATGGACTCTGTTGTTCACTATCAATTCCATCTAGTCAAAAATGTAAGCCTCTTGTTATCATGTTATAAATTAATTTATGCAAGGCATAGTATAATTTGCTATCATTCAATTTTTCTGTAATTTATCAATTTTTTCACATTTGTAAATTTGATCATTCAGCATTTATTCTATGTGTTGCTGCTGTTTGAGAAATATTTATTGCAAGAGGCGATAGCAGTACAATATTTTAAAATGACTACACAGTTATCAATGATTTCATTATGCAGTGACATATTTTGATGCAGATTGCATAGTAATTTTTGGCAAATAGATTTTTACTAAGCATGTGTTCCTTTAAGCAACATTGTAACAACTTTGGGGTCTTTATTTTGCATAGAAATGTATTGACATTCCAAGTAGTTTAAGAAAAAGTCTTAAAATTGCAGGCATTTCTTTTATGGGCTTTGCAACTTCACCTAAGGTAGAACATTTTGTCAGCATACTACCATTTCTTTTTACTTTCCAATTCTTACATATATTTTTTTAAGTCACATGGTATCAAGATGCACAGAATAATGGGATCATTTGGGATCACAGTCCCTTGTTTTGGCTGTATCAGTATTATCTATATTTTCTGCTCATGCAAAGTTCTGCGCAGAATGGCTGAAAATATTTGCACTCGCCTGATAGAAAATGGACTGACTCCACTTTCATTTTCTGGGTCAGTCTAATTGCAGTATTCGTGGTGTGCTCCTGATTGAGAGCTCATCATATAGAGGCTGGGAACTAGCATGCTACTGCTAGGATATGAAGTCTTGCTGTAGCTTAAAGGAGACGCAACCCATAATTGTTTGGGCAGTAGTTTCAAATCATGTCCAATTATCAAATATTAGTGAGTTCTGCAAGTTTTGCGAGTTGACACAGAGCCTCACAATTCGATGATGAATCATATATTGTGACAGTACAATAACAGCAGTTGAAGTATTTCCATAAGAAGTTAGGCAGAAGAGGGAGGCAGTGTTTGGGTTTGAGTGATGCACATCCCCAAGGAGAGCAGCATTACAGCTCTGGCAGAAAGTGACCTGGGCAGTGCCTGCCAATACAACTGTACATGAAAACTCAGTGCAAGAAAAGGTATAATCATATTACCATGGCTGGCAAACTAAGAGGAGCCACCCACATCTTCGAAGAATGCATTGCGCTAAGCATGTTAACCACTTACAGCAACCTCTTCTGAATAGTTTTAAAATAATTGAATTGCTTGTCATCAATGCCAAGAAGGTTTTGTAGTGCTGTTTATAACTCCAAGCTTCAACTCGAAGTGTTCCTTCATTTGCATATGTATACATAATGCATAACCTATCATCATACCTATTATGGGATACACGTTCACAATTGATTTCTACTGAAACTCATGGCATGACAAAGTATGCTCATTTACTGCAACAGGATCTCTGGCTGCCATTAAACATTTGTGGCTGTCTATGCAGAACCACCCTCTGTGCCATTGTCAGAATGTTTTCCCTACTCTGCAATGCAAAGTGATCCTGAAAATGCCTGTCCCTTTAATTCTTACAGCAGCACACAATTTCCTATGTAACCCTCAAATAGCAAACTCCCAATTGCGAGTCCAAATACCACTAGAGGTGTACCCAAAATATTTTGATTAACTTGCCCCTAACCCTTTAGGACCCTGTTGCCGGGAGACCCGGCCTTGCAGAGCTACTGGCCAATCAGAGGCCGGCAACTGCAGCACCACTGCAGAGACAGTGGCTGCTACTAATATTGCAGCGACCAGACACCAAGGAGCAGCACTGAAACCAGGCTTACGATAGGTCAGGGCGGGAGGGGTTTTTCAGGGTGGGGGCTGAAGGGGGGGTATCGGCAGCAAGGACAGTGGGGTGGCCCTCAGTGGGCCCCCCTTCCCGATGCCAGGTCCCTCGTTCAGGCACTAAGTGCCTTTGAACAAGGGACCTCCCCCTCCCCCTCCCCCCACCCCACTGGAGCTGGAAAGCAGCCCGGATGGCTTTTCATGCCATGCTTCCCATGCGGCAATAGGGCCGCCTGCCACACAGGTAATTGCAGCTGCGGCAGCAAGAGGCTCTTAATTGGGGGTTAATTGCTCAGTTAAGGGCCGTCATTGGTGACAGGGCGTGAAAGCTGTTCATAGGCCTTCCTGCCCCAAACTAAATTTCAGTGGAGGCGGGATGGTGGTGGGGTCTCCCCCCGCCACCATCCCACCTAATTTTATGTTCTCCCCACCTCCAAACCTACCATGGGGGAGAGCATAAAATTCCACTGTAAGGTACTATTTCCAAGGAACTGCACCAGTGACAGTGGAGAACCGTGGCATTCCATTGCACCTCCATCAATGGTTGAACTGCGGAGGAGAATTCCAGCTGCTAATCTTTCAGAAAAAATGCAACTGGAATAATAAATTTGTTTAGAATTTTGGTCTAGCTTCAATTGTTTGCCAAAAACTAATTTAAAACATAAACACAAGTTGTGGTTGTTTTAAATTAGATTTTCAACTATTCTGACTGGAAGCTAACCATGTAGTGAGTGGGCAAGAGAAGTGTGACTTCTGTAAGGTACAAGGAAACTGTCCTTTGTGTATTATAGCACACATTTCATGTCTAGAAAACACCTTAAGGAGTTGAGCCTGTATTCTTTGTCACATGATTTGCAGTGCAAGGAATGCTTATGGAGGTTACACCACATAGTTTAACTTTTTGCACTATGACCTTGTAGTGGAGTTAGGATTGCCACCCCTTCAGGATTAGCCTGAAGTCTCTAGGAATTAAAGATTAATCTCCTGGACTCTGCTGTGAGCAAGCCAAGAGAAAAATCACATGGGCATTAAAAGCAATTGTGTTTTTTCTTCATTTTCTATGAACACTTTTGTTTATTAGTTGTAAAGATACTAGAGATGGGGGAGCAAGATTATTGATGAGGCAGGGTCATTGGAGGTCAGAAAAATGTCCCAGTAGAGTTGGCAACCCTAGGTGGAGTGCAGCACACTCTACAACAAACGTGATTGAAACACATTTGGGACATTTCCCAAATCGCACACTCTCATTACTCTGTTTCTTATAAGCTCCACTGGCTGCTCATGACCCAGTAAATTGATTTCAAGGTCCATATCCTCCCTTTAAAATCCTCCCATGGTCTCACCCTACCCTACCTTAGTGATCACCACTGGCCAAAAGATCCACATTCATTCTCACCCCCACTAGCACCAGGTTTTTCTTGTTCCTTACTCCCTCTGTTCCGCGATTGGTGGCAATTTGTTCGTTCACTTGCCCTGTGAAACACTCTTCCTCAATACCTTTGTTTTGCCATTTCTCTACCCTCTTTGAAAACCCTTCTCTAACTATGTCTCAAATCCTTCCCACCCTTTCTATTAATCTTTATTTCCCTTCTGCTTGATGGCCATTCTTTTTACTTCTGTCCTGTAAAGCACCATGGCCTGTTTCTGTGTATGGAATATTACAGAAGTAGAAGTTGTTGTTGAATTAGACATTTAATCTAGCATAGGCTTACATTAAACATCTAAAGAATAATTCTGTTGCAGACTAAGAACATGCATAAATATTTGTCTACTATTACCAGCAACAGTAATTTCTAGACTAATTTTGTTAATCGCCTTTTAATTGTATGGCAGCATCTTAATTTTTTTTCTCTAGTGAAAAATTGTCAACATTGGCCTTGTACTATGTCTCTCCTGTTTCTTTCCTCCTTGGCAACTATCACCACATATTCAACCTTTCTTTCATCTCTAAGGTCCTCAAGTGTGCTGTCACCTCAGTTTAGTGCCTATCTCTCCTGGAAGTCCTGTTAGAATCCCTTCATTTGGCTTCTGCCCTTTGCATAGCACTGGAATGGGATGGACCAAAGTCACAAATGATATGTTCTATGACTGTGACCATGGTGCTTTATTTCTCCTTGATTTCTCTGCATCGTGAGATGGTTGGCCACTCCATCCTCCTCCATTGCTCCTCCTCTAACAGTAATCTTTGTTGGGCTGCCTCACATGGTTCCATTCCTGACTATATGTGAGTGCAGCCAGCACATCTACAGCAATAGTTTCTGTTCTGCATCATCAACTCTGGAATCCTTCAAAGATCTTATTATTTTCCCCCCATCCTTTTCATCTATATGCTGTCCCTTGGTGGCATTATCCACAGGCATAAGTTTAGAATCCAAGTGTATGTCGTTGATGCACAACTGTACCTCTCCATCATCTTCCTTGATGCCTCAAATGCTTCTATGCTATCAGATTGTTTGTCCATCTTCAAGTCTTGGATGAGTTACAACTTTGTCGATCATTTTTAGCCACCACCACAAATTCCACTCCATTGCCACTGATTTCACCACACACCCTGACTGATGTCACAAGCTCAAGCAGACCATTTATGCAACCTTTGCAAGTTTTAAACAACTCACAAAGATTGCTTACTTCTAACTCCATAACATTGTCTATCCCTGCTCCTACCTTCTCTTATTCCATGCTCTGTTTGCTGGTCTCCATTTCTGCACCCATCATAAACGTGTCCAAAACTCTTTTGCACGAATCCTACCTTTATATGCTCCAATGAGCTATCAGTCCTGTCCTCACCTATCTACATTGACTCCTCATTCTCAAGGTATCAAACCTAAAATCTTCTTCCTTGTCTTTAAATTCTTACGTGGATTTACTCACTCTATCTCTGCAATTTTATAATTTTATCCAACCATGTATCACTGCTCTGAACACTGTTCTTCTGACTGACATTCTGTATAATTCCTGTTAGTTTGCCCCATTATTGGTTGCAAAACCTTTAGCCACCTGGATCCCATTCTTTCGGATTTCCTCCCTAAAGCATCTTGTTTCTTCTTCTGAAGTGGGGAACTTTAGTGTCCACACCAAGAGTGACTCAGTATACTACCACTGATTGAACTGGCAGAATCCTGAAGAACATAGCTGCCAGACTTGGCACGCTGCAGGTGGTGAGAGAATAAATATGAGGGAGTAACATATTTGACCTCGTACTCACCAATCTATTTCAGATGCGTCTGTCCATGACATTATTGGTAAGAGTAACCACCACGCGGTCCTTGAGGAAACCAAGGGCTGGATTTTCATTCTAGGATTGGGAACCCAATGCCCGGATAATTTGACGCTATTTTTGAACGCAAAGGGCCTAATTGGCTGGGGGCGAGTGTGGCGTCCCATTACCAGCGCCGGGATCAGCATGGAGATGGGACTTGCAAAATGAGGGCCATTTGAAATGGTGAATGGCAGCCATGGCTGGGCTTGCTGTTCGCTGAAGAGGTGGATGCAGAAGGGACTGAAAAGGCCAACACTGTCAGGGGCAGATGTCCACAGGTGGCCCCACGCAGCTCTGATGCCTCCCTTGAGGATTAACTGAGGCAGTTGGGGACAGGCAATATATATTATTGCCGTCATCTGAGAAAAGGAACATTCCTAGAGACAGAAAGAGGCCTGGATGAGGTGGCTATAGAGGTCAGCAGCCAAGTAGTGATCCGAAGGATCTGAGTGCAGTGTTGCAAGAGATTCAATGATCTGATAAGTCTGAAAAGATAAGTGGCAAGCGGCACCTGGGTGACAGTTCACTAACTCTGTATACAGCAGCGTGCAGATGAGCTGAACTCATAGAATGTCCATCGTTCTCCCGAACATTATCAGGTCAAGTGTTCAGTTGCATTACTGAAACAGCAGCCACCCTCACATATGGGCTGCTATTCAGAAGGGGGCATCACTGAGGGGGCACAGTAGTTCATGTGAATGTCATGTTGGAAGAGGTGAGGGAAGGCAGCCTACTTATGAATCATTCTGTCCTCATTTTGGAAAAGAAAGTGCATAACTCATGAGAAATGGCTCGAACAGGTGTGGTGTGGCCGACCTCCACAACCTTACTCCAGTGAAGCAGGTGGCGCTAGATATCACTGGGCTGCCAATACATCAGTCTGTGGATGATGGCAAGATGGGAGGCCATGAACAGCAAGGTCATTTGATAGCTCTATCCTGAGGTGAAGGGCATGGAAGAGACTCCCCAAAGCATGCTGTGGCTCTTTGACTGCTGTCATCGATGGGGTTGGCCATGCTGGGGCACTTGCTGAGTAGGCCGAGTTCTCAGAACCACCTTCTTGTGTTTCCCACAGAGCCAATTGCAGACGGGTAGCAGAATGCCCAAGCACAATCATCATCGCCCTCCTCTGCGAGGGGGGGTGGGTGGAGAGGAGATTTAATGAAGCCAGCACCATTACATAATTACTCCACAGCTTCCACCAGTGCAGACACACTCATCTCAGTTGGGCCCCAAAGTAGCTTAGAACAGGGAGCACTGAGTGAACATCACGCATGAGCAGGAGGAGGAGCGTGAGGTAGAGTCAGCTGTGGGCAATCCCCCTCGGAGGATTGATGACAGACACAGCGATGCTTCACTGGGTGAAAATGCTGGGCCTCAAGTGTCACAAACAAGCAGGGTCTTCCTTGAGAGGCAGATATGTTCCCATTTGTTGGAGATCCCTGAGGTCTTGAGGAGCCATGGGCAGGCATTAGAGGAGTCCTAGCAACCCATGTGCTCTGTCAAGACTCAAGGGTTTCAAGCACATAAGCTCCTTCATTGAAGGATTGGGGAATCTCTTGGAGAGCCATATGTGGCATCACTCTGAGTAGATATATGAGCAGGGCGCTGATATGCACAGCAAGTGGAGACTCTCTGTAGTGTTATGGCCACATGGTGAGAGGTGTGGGTGGTCCCTCCTGCTCAATTCCCACCTGACCGCAGCAAGTGTTTTTGTTATTGGGGTTTTAGCCCCTTGGTGTTTTATTTGTCAAATAAACAGACTGTGTCAGGTTTTCTTGGAGCTTTAAAACAGAAGATTAATTATTTATTGAGCAATATGCCTTATCCCTAAAATTGTTGCAACTGCACCCACTCACAAATTCACTTGCCCACACACACCCGCACAAGAAGAGACAGATAGAGAGGAAAAGGGGTAAGTGGTTTGAACTGAGGTAGGGTTTCAGGATTCACGGTAAACCTGTTGAATCTTCTCAGGCCAATTTCTCTTTAGTTGCAGGCCTGGGGTGTTTGTAGATTTCTCTGTTGGTTGAAATTTCAGTTAGAGGACAGGGGATCACTTCCAATTCTCTGCTGCACAAGTTGAAATGTAGAATTCACAGCAGGGCACCTTCCTTTTAACTTGCTGGATTTTCTCCCAGCTCTCAGCTGGATAGGCTTTGATGATGCTTTGTCTTGGGTCTCTCTCTCTCTCTCCAGAGAGCTACCTTTTAAGCTAAGAGTATTTCACATTTTGCCTATGTTGGGAGACACAGATTTTCCTCCCTGTGGTGATCGACAATGGCCCAGGGTGGGTCTACTTCACACCTTCTTTGTTTCAGAAGAACCCATTCAATTCAAAAATGTCTCGATGGGTTCTGGATGGGTGTAATTGACACTTCTTAGCTTTGGAATGTATCCTTCTGTCCTTGCCAAACAGTAGACAGCTTGAATATACAAGGCCAGGTATTTTGACCTTCGGTGGCCATTTTAAAGCACATTATCCACTTTTTTGAAAGAAAAGTTAGCTTTTTTAACTCTTCAGGTTCAGTTCTTTTAGTTTCAATTGCTGAATTTTAGGTGAGCATAACAGTAGCATTGATCATTCAATGTCATTGATAGCATTGAGATGCTCAGAGTGGATGCCAGCTTGTCCCAGTCTGTGGCCTCATCCAGTATCCAATGGCACCAGGAAAAGGCTGAAGCAGTTGAAGCAGCAGATGAAAGGACCATCCCTCAAGGGGCATAAGTGTCACCCTTTGGCCCTTTGCCCCCTCCAACTCAGGAATCATCTATGCTGCAAGGCTCTCTGACAGAAGCAGCCCCTGCAATGACGCAGGTACAGCAGCCTGTGTAGGAGCCCGCACGGACACCTCCAAGCCAAGGATGGAAGCCACGGGCATCTCAGCTGCAGGCAGAGACTAGGGAGCAGGTTGCCTCCACCTCATACCCTGCCACGGGGGAACACACTGTGGAAGTGATAGGGAAAGAAAGCCGGCACGCCATTATTTTCACGGAATGGGTTATTTGGGTGCTGTTTTCCACATTTGCCTTTTTATTTTCATTTCAATATCAATTGTTTATGTATTCAAACTGATATATGTGTAATTGATGCTTCATATCAGAAGAGGGATAGAGTTTCATTAGGGTGGTAGAGGGGCCGGGGATGCCTGGGATTGATGTATTTCCATGCTCTGTGATGCTGGAGAATGTTGGAGGTGAAAACCTCATTTTTCATGGCTATGGCTGGCAATGGGACTCCTCAGATATGAATCATTGCAGAATGATAACTCTATGCTGGAAGGTGAGTTTTGGGGTCATCTGTTATAAGGGTTTGGAGGTGATCAGGTGAAACAGTGCTGAATCAGCGTGGTCATTGCGGCCATGCCAGCCTGCAGTTCGCCCTGAGGTCTCAGACGGCATCAGCTGGTGTCCTCCAATGCCTAGGCACCGGCCACCTCTGGAGCGATCCTTTCCTTTTCATCTTCTTCCTTTTCTTCCTCCTCCCAGTCCTGCTCCGAGGTGGAATGGAGTTCCAGGTCCTCCACTTCATCCTGCTACAGGCCTCTTTGTATTGTCATGTTTTGCTGGGTGCTGCAGACAACCACAATAAGAGACGCTCTGGCTGGCTCTTAATGGAGGGCACCACCTGACTGGTCAAGGCAATGGAATCACATCTTCAAGATGACAATGGTCTGTTCATTGCAGGCCTGTGTTAGTAGATGGCTCTGGTTGTGGCGCCTCTCTCCATCTGTGTCTGGGTAGTGGATAGGCTTCAGGAGCCATCTCTTCAGGGTATAACCCTTATCTCCCACCAGCCACCCACAGAGTCTGGATGTGGGCCTGAAGAGGTGTGGCACCTGAGACCCTCAGAGGATAAAAGAGTCATGACAGCTGCCCGGGAACCGAGCGCAGACCTACAAGATTCTCTCCCTATGATAGCAAACCAGCTGGACATTCAATGAGTGGTAGCCTTTTCTGTTCAGGAATCTGGCTGGCTGGTGTGTTGGTGCCTTGATGGCTACGTGGGTGTAATTCATGACCACCTGGATCTGGGGAATCTATCAATGGTTTCAAACCCCAATGCTCCCTGCCTGTGCAGGCCCATCTGTGTCGAAATGGATGTAGTCCCCTGCCCTCCAGAATATGGCATCCATGACCTGCCTGATGGTGTGATAAGCTGCTGACTGCAAGATGCCACTGAGGTCCCTGGAATGAGCCAGTTGCATAAAAATCCAATGTCATTTGTGACCTTGATGGCTGCAGGTAAGGGACTTCCCTGGGGACCGTGAGGCCTCAGGACATTGTGGATCAGAGCACAAATGTCCAATACCATCTTCCTGGAAAGGTGCAGCCTCCAATGGCACTGGCACTCTGTCATTTGCAGGTACCTGACTCTTGGGTGGTGCACCTGATGTCTTGGGTAGCACCTTCTTCCCCTTGCAGTCCCTGCTGTGCTCCTCTGGCCTCCTCCTGTCCAGGAGGATACATCTACTGAAGCTCATCCTGGCTGCTCTGTCCAATGTCAGAGTAGGCTATTCCCATCTCAACTCCCTCAGCTCGTGCTCATTTGTTAACCTGCTTTCCCCTGCCAACCCCAGCTGCCCAATTGATGCCAGTGGCCTTACATCCTTCCCCAGATTCCTACCACTCACAAATACAGGTCTTTCAGCTCCAGCAATGGCAAGTCTGTGCCACATTTGCACACGGAGCTTTATCCTGTGCTTTTAAAATACATTAAACAGCCCTTCCAATAGCCCTCATGGCACCCCCCCCATACTGTTCATGACTTCTAAACCTGTCATATTCCAGATACCGCGTTTTCCCCTTGTCCTTCTATTGACTATCACAAACTGCTCCTGACAAACCTTTTAACAAGCTCCTCAATGAGCTCAACAACCTATTAATTGGAGGCGTGTGGGTTTACTGTTTCCCCCCCATCCCGACATCTTTTTCAAAATCGCTTCACGTTACGGAGGCAGCGGGATCCAATGCCCCCCTCTGGGAATGCAGTTTTCAAATCACTCCCACACCCACCGCTGCCCCACCAGCTTTTAAAATCCAGCCCCAAGTCTCACCTGCACACTGAAGACATTCCCTATCATGGTGTGCAGCATTACCACCATGCTGAATGGGATAGATGCAGAACAGATCTAGCAGCTCAAAGTTGGGCCTCCGTGAGGCACCCTGTAGGCCATCACCAGCAGCAGAATTTATTCCACCACAATTTTCAACCTCATGGCCTGGCCCCTCTCTCACTTTCAAGCCAGGCGACAAACCTGGCTCAATGAGAGTGTAGAAGACTGTGCTAAGAGCAGCACCATATCATTTTATATCTTATTGTTTTCAATATTTATCCACTTTTTAAAAATCATTATGGATTCTGCCCTCTGAAATGGCCTACCTAGCCACTCTGTTGTCATAGAGTCATACAGCACTGAAACAGGCCCTTCGGCCCATTGAGTCTGTGCCGACCAACAGCCACCCATTTATACTAGTCCTACGTTAATCCCATACTCCCTACCTACACTAGGGGCAATTTACAATGGCCAGTTTACCTATCAACCTGCAAGTCTTTGGCTGTGGGAGGAAACTGGAGCACCTGGCAGAAACCCACACAGTCACGGGGAGAACTTGCAAACTCTGCACAGGCGGTACCCAGAACTAAACCCGGGTCACTGGAGCTGTGAGGCTGCAGTGCTAACCACTGTGCCACCCCTGTTGTGTCAAACCATTATGCTTTGGGCTCTAAGGGAATCGAGGGATATGTAGATCAGGCAGGAAAGTGCAGGTGAGATTGAAGATCCGCCATGATCTTATTGAATGGCAGAGCAGTGTTGAAGGGCTAACCAACTCCTGCTTCTATTTCTCAATTTTTAGGTTCTGATGTATCTGTGTCTGGGTCGATGCTAGGTGATCCATCTGATTTTATTCTTATTGCTGTTTGTAGTGGTTTCATACAACTGAGTGGCTAGCTATGCCATTTCAGAGGGCAGTTAAGAGTGTTGGAAGCAGAATCCATAATCCTCTGCTCTTCCCCCACAGCACTGCTAATTTTTCCTGTCAAGTGTATCTTTAAAATTTATTTTCAAGTTTTAAAAAGGCCGAACAAATATTTGTCTATTCACGCAGCTGCTTATCTCTAAATGTTACAGTCCTTTTAAATTTGAACTGTTACCAACCAGACTATGTACACCTCCATTTGCCTCATAGCCAGGCTAAAACCAAAGGTTTGCTTGAAGCTTGTGCTAATTATTTGAATTAGGAGATCTTACCAAATTCAGAACATTCATCACTGTGTGATGGACCTGCTTGTCTGACAGCCATTCCCATCACAAATTCTGTCGTTCTCACAAAATCAGAGCTTATGGTCATGAGAAGCAGTGATCACTAAAAGTGTATTGTATCTAGAAGCGAGGATTTTTTTTTATTTGTTTCATGGGATGTGGGCATCGCTGGCCAGGCCAGCATTTGTTGCCCATCCCTAATTTTCCATGAGAAGGTGGTGGTGAGCTGCCTTCTTGAACTGCTGCAGTCCATGTGAGGTAGGTACACCTACAGTGCTATTAGGAAGGGAGTTCCAGGATTTTGACCCAGCGACAGTGAAGGAATAGCGATATAGTTCCAAGTCAGGATGGTGTGTGGCTTGGAGGGGAACTTGCAGGTGGTGGTGTTCCCACGCATCTGCTGCCTTTGTCCTTCTAGGTGGTAGAGGTCACGGGTTTGGAAGGTGCTGTATAAGGAGCCTTGGTGCATTACTGCAGTGCATCGCTCTTGTAGCCACGGTATTTATATGGCTACTCTAGTTCAGTTTCTGGTCAATGGTAACCCTCAGGATGTTGATAGTGGGGGATTCAGCGATGGTAATGCCATTGAATATCAAGGGGAGATGGTTAGACGACCATCTTGTTGAAGATGGTCATTGCCTGGCACTTGTCAGCCCAAGCCTGGATATTGTCTAAGTTTTGCTGTATTTCTACATGGACTGCTTCAGTATCTCAGGAACGGCGAATGGTGCTGAACATTGTGTTATCATCAGTGAACATCCCCGCTTCTGACCTTATGATTGAAGGAAGGTCATTGATGAAGCAGCTGAATATTGTTGGGCCTAGGATACTACCCTGAGGAACTCAGCGATGTCCTGCAGCTGAGATGATTGACCTCCAACAACCACAACCATCTTCCTTTGTGCTAGGTATGATTCCAACCAGTGGAGAGTTTTCCCCCTGATATGTCAATATATGTCAATCTTTACTGTGCTTCGAACATGTGCTTATTGAAAGTATTTATAGTTGATAATAAGCTGAGCTCGTCAACTCCTGACTGAACTGCAGGGCAGCCCTTCACAATATTGGTGTTCCCAGGTAAGAACAGGTCAAATATAACTTGTATGAGATTTAAAAAGAAAAGTACTTTTCTTTACAATAAACCATTGCAGCCAATGTTTATGAAAAATTTTGACAGTAATTGTTTATTTAAAACAAAGGATTTTTTTTGAGTACTTTTTATTCTTTGGAGTTTTCAAAATACTTATCTTTCTCTGTCCCTATGTATCCATGCTGTTCCTTAGGGAAGTGAGACAAATAGAATGCAAACTTGTCTCAATGCTACAAATGGTTTCCTATCAGGAAATGTATTTGAGTGGCACAGAAATGATTTTAATAATTTTATCTTCTTTCAACGATGTTTAATTCAACTAGGTGCAACAAAATTTGAAATATGAAGCTCCTAGATAGGACCCAGCGCATCAGTATTATTGTTAATGTATAGCCCATAGTAGATTTCAATATGTAATCTGAACAGACATATGTTCTTTTTTTTCTCTTCCCTCTTCTTAAGGTAGTGACTTATGCTGGTTCCATGGGTCCCAATAGCCCTTGCCAAGATGGCACTTCTTTATGCAAGAGCCATGACAGCAGGCAATTCAATCAAAGGAGACTTAACACCTAAGATTGATACAGTCTAACCTGGCATGTTCTTTCCAACAGGGATTACTGTCCAGTGATCAGGCTTGGAAACTCTGGCTGATTATTCCCTACCCTACCTGGAGACACTGAGGCCAATTATAGCTTTCTCATACTTCCTTAACTGAATTCAGCACAGATAAGAAAATAAATCTGGGGTCTCCTTTAGTTTGTGTGCCTCCTTATCCATGCTATTATGGGTTTTAACACTAAGTTATCACCATGGCTGTACATTCGTTTAATTCTATTTCAGTATTAGAAATGTACAATAACAGTAAAGCAGTTTCATTTTTTCCAATCATAATGTCATTTAAAGTTGAAAATTGTAATCCAGGCATAGAAATTGTGTTTTTCTTATAGTGCTACAGCAGAATCCCTTTGTTTAAATTGTAAGATTGTGGTTATTGTAAAAATAGCAGCTTGAAATCTACTTATGTAATATCTAAAAACATCAGATTCTGCTGCAATTATAGAATTTTTCAAGAATTCTACACAGTAATCTTAATGCATTGGCATTTGTTTTTCGTTGGTGCAGTACACAGCTACCACAACCCTCTCCATGGTGCATCAGCCTCGTTCATTCATCGCCTGACAGAAATAGCTGGTTTGGAATGCGATACTATTCGGCAAGAAAAAATACGCAAGCTGAAGAAGAGATCAGACTGCTGAAGATATTTAAATTGGCCTACTGTCAGTCATATTTTTCAATGCTAAAACAAAACAGTATTGAATAAGATGTGACTAAATAGGACTGATATAACCCAGTAGTAGCAACTAAATTTGCCGAACTGAGCTATCTGGTCAGGATTTTATATTTACCTGCACCTTAGAAAAGATAATAAATGTATATTGATGTACACACTGATGTAATAAAGTCTTCATTATGGCACGGGTCAGACTAGAAATTCAGTTCAGTGTCCACATCCCTGTGTCTGCTTCAACTTCAAGTCATACGTTCCAGCTCCATGGTTTCTAAAAAAAATTAATTAGTTACAGAAGTATCTGGAACATTAGCTAATAGACAAATTGTAGATAGTAGCAATAGTGATCTAGATCTTTTTAGGTGTATTAATAGATGAAATGTTAAAACAGATAGGTCTTTTAGGAGATAAGTTGGGAAGAAATATTGCATAAGGTTTCTGCTGGTATTATAACATAAGAAATAGGAGCACAAATAGGCCATAAGGTCCATCGAGCTTCTTCTGCCAATCAGTAAGATCATGGCTGAACTCCTACATCGATTTCACTTTCCCACCCTATCCCAATATCACTTGATTCCTGGTACCCAAAACATCTATTGATCTTAGTCTTAAATATACTCATTGACTGAGCATCCACAGTCTTCTGGGATAGAGAATTCCAAAGATTCACAACCCACTGAGTGAACAAATTTCTCCTCATTTCAGTCTTAACTGGCAGATCCCTTATCTTGAGACTGTGATTCCCTTGTTCTACACTCTCCAACCGGGGGATATAGTTTCTCAGCATCTACCCTGTCAAGACCTCTAAGGATTTTCTACATTGAAATGAGATCACCTCCCATTCTTTTAAACTGCAGAGAATATAGGCCCATTCTACTGACTCTTTCCTTAATGGAAAACCCATTCATCCCAGGAATCAATCTAGTGAACCTTCGTTGCAACTCCTCTAAGGCAAGTATATCCTTCGGTAAGAAGATCAAAACTGTACAGAGTACACCATGTGTGCTCTCACCAAAGCACTATATCATTGCAGCAAGTCTTCCTGGCTGCAGACTTTGACTTCCTAGCACTTTGTTTCGCAGTGCCGTTTTGCCTCCAAAGTGCACTTCTGGTGTGAGTTGCGCCAGATGCTATTTTGGTGAATGTTAATGAACCTGTCTGCAGGGAGTGTTCGCTGGACAGTTGAATAGGAAGATTGTGACGTCAATCAGCGTGTAACACTGATTAGTCGCCAGCATTGCCATTTTGGAGCTAAATGCTCCAGCAAACATTGTCTCTGAAATACGCGTTCAGTAGCAGGAAGGACCTCCACCAGCGCTATTTAAAAAGATCATCAACTACTTACAGGTTATTGATTTCTGATTGATTTCTGTTGGCTGTTGCTGAGATTGTAGAAGTTTTTGGTGCTTTCTAGAGTTCTGAAAAGTTGCTAAAGTTTACATGGGGTGGTGAGGCATATCTGAAGGACTTTGTCCTGGCTTCAAAGAATCACCACCAACCATTTGCAACCAGACATGGGTCCAGTAGTACGCATTCCTCTTGGACTACAGCATGACAGGGAGAAGGAGGAGAGACGCCATACAGCAGGACAAGCTGCTGGAAGAGAAAAGAGGGGGTGAAGGGCTTTCAGCAGGAGGCCATATCCGTCCAGGGTGTTCAGGGAACCTTCCTGAACCTCAGCGAGGAACAATAAGCAGAATGTTTGATTCTCGTTGAATGCGGTACTGAAGGTGGGAGGGACAGAAAATTGCCATTGGATAGTAGCATGTCAGTTTACTGGCATGTACCCACCTCCAGCCCATTTTGGTAGAGACAGGTTTAGGGGGGTGACAGTTACCCACCTGCAAGAGGTGGGTGGTCTGTTAAAGCAATTGAAGGGTCAATGAAAGCTTCACAGTGGCCAAAGCCCGGCCGATGCATGGAGGCAGCCTTCCGACAGCAGACTTGGAGGGGTGGACAGCGCTTTGGCATCAATTTAAACCTCCCCCACCCCTGACTCCTGTAGGTGACATATCGAGATGGCCACAGCTGCAGCCACAGACTGCCGTGTGGAGGGTTCCCCTTCCACAGTAGCAGATTGGCAGCTTTAATCTAACTTTTTGCAAAAGTCTTCAGAAGGCACCTCCATCTTGAGGCGCCCTCTGTCTCTCCTATATACATCGGCGGCTTCCATCTCTGAAGGTGGGGCTGCTGATCTGAGAGTGCTGGTGGGCCTCTTATAGGCCTTCCAGCCTCAAGAGCCTGCCCACCATCCTTAATTGGATGACAAGCCCGCTCCCTGACCACTAATTGGCCAGATCGGAAAAAATTGTGTCGGGCATCAGGCACCAATGCAATGCGGGATTTGGTCCTCGAAATACACCCGACGTCGGGCGCTGGACCCCAGAATTAAAATCCAGATCAGTGTGTCAGGTGTCTGTGCTTCACTCAGAATGTCCTCACTGAAATCAGCCACCTGCTGCATCCACAACTGCAACCTCAGAGAAGGGCAAGGACAGTATTGCCAGTGGCTGTGAAGTTGATTGAACTTTTATGCGTCTGGCTCATTTCAGGCTGGAGCATTTGATATTTGCAACATTTCCCAGTTTGCCATCCACTGATACATAAGGGAGTTCACTGAGGCTCTGTACTCCAAGAAAGCTGAATGCATTTCATTCGCTATTGCCAGAGAGAAACCGAAGAAGCGAGCACTTGGCTTCGCTAGGATTACAGGCTTGCCTATGATACAGGGTGCCTTTGACTGCACACACATCACATTGTGGACGACGCAAGTCAACTCTGAGATGGACCTCAAGTGGAAGGAAGTCCAATACTTCAACATGCAGTCGGCGTGTTACCATATGCATCATATCATGCAGGTCAATGCTGGGTATCCTGGCAGCAGTCATGATGTCTTCATCCTGCAGCAGCCCATGTGCCATTTGCATTTGTGCCATCTGCATTTCAGCCATCATGACAAACCAGAAGACTGCTGGGTGACAAGGGCTATCCTTTGATGAGATAGCTCCCATGGACAGTGTGCATACGATGAAAGCCATACTGGCATAAGAAATGTGATAAAGTAGACCATTGGGATGTTGAAACAATACTTCTGCTGCCTGGACTGTTTTGGAGGAACCCTGCAATACTTGGCAAAGTGCATGCCAAGATTTGTGGTGGTCTGCTGCATGCTGCACAACCTCGCCATCATGAGGGCACCACCATTGCTATTAGCTATAAGGAAACTAGCTGATTAGCAGATGGGAGAAAGCACCTAGACAGTCCCTTTTTGGCCAGGCTGTCTGTGAACGACTCATTCAACAGCGATTTCAGTAAATACAACCCCAATTCCTCAACCACCCACAGTCCCAAAGCTTACCTTCCCTATGTCACTTACCCTCACAACATCTGCTTGGCCACAACGCAAAAATAAAAGCCAACACAAAAGAAACATTCCAACCATGCCTATTGCATACAAACATCAATTATTCACCATTGTGCAATCTATTTGTGCCTGCCTTCTGTGTGCCTTTGCCTGTTCTAGTGCTCCTATGCAATGCTACCCTAGTGGCTGCAGCATGGCTGGTGGAAGGCTGCTGACTTTCACTAGGGGAGACTATAGATGGCCTTGGAGAATGCCCTCAAGGACTCTGGGCCTAGAAGGCCCAGCTTCAGACTGCACCAACTGGCCATGGGCAGCAGCAGTCCAAGCTGCCCTGCTGGCTGACAAGCAACTGCAAGGGCACTGGCAAAGTGGCAGGGGTGGGAGAACAAATGCTGAGAGCGAACAGCAAGTTCATGGCTCCATGGAGCCACTGCCACTCACCCAAGGTGACACCTCAGCAATCCTAGTAATCTGTTGGGGGACAGATTGCAGGAATACTGTGACACCCTGCAAGTCCCTTTGAACACTGGTATCTGCAGCATGATGGCAGCAGTCTGATGGAGGCTGACCTTGCATTACAAATGTCTGAGCTTCCACTGCAGCACCCAGATGTTGTACGGCTGCAATGGTGTTATATATTGTTATACTATGTGTAAAGTGCAAGAAACTAATTAGCTTGGAACTAATTGTTATGTGTAAGTGCTCCAGTGGGGCACATTCATGGAGAGCCATGTGGCATGTAATCGAAAACCAGTCTCAAGTAGTCCTACACCAGGCAGCATGCTGGTTGAATGGAATAAACAAAGACTAAAGCCTTTCCAAGTTTAAAGTGTGATTATTTCCAACATCTGGGAACCAGAAAACAACCAGAAGATGCAACAAATGGAATCTCAGATATTGACTATTCACAGAATCGTTGCAATGCAGAAGGAGGCCATGCAGCCCATTGTGTCTGCACTGGCTCTCTGAAAGAGCAATTCCTTCAGTTCCATTCCCCTGTGTTCTCCCCATAACCCTGCACATTCTTCCTTTTCATATAACTGTCTAAATCCATTTTGAATGCTTCAATTGAACTTACCTCCACCACGTTCTCAGGCAGCGCATTCCAGACCTTAACCACTCGCTGCGTGAAAAAGTTTTCCCTCATGTTATTTTTGCTTCTCTTACCAAATACTTTAAATCTGTGCCCTCTCATTCTCAATCCTTTCACAAGTGAGAACAGTTTCTCTCTATCTATTCTGTTCAGACCCCTCATGATTTTTAATACATCTATCAAATCACCTCTCTGCCTTCTCTTCTCCAAGGAAAACAGTCCTAACTTCTCCAATCTATCTTCATAACTGAAATTCCTCATCCCTGCAACCATTCTGTACACTCTCCAATGCCGTCACATCTTTCCTAAAGTGGAGGCAGTACTCCAGCTGAGGCCGAACTAGTATCTTATACAAGTTCAACATAACTGCCTTGCTCTTGTACTCTATGCCCCTATTAATAAAGCCCAGGATACTGTATACTTTATTAACTGCTCTCTCAACCTGTCCTGCCACCTTCAATACCTTATGCACATGTCCACCTAGGTCCCTTTGCTCCTGCACCCTCTTTAGAATTGGAGCCTTTATGCTATATTGTCCCTTCATGTTCTTCCTGCCAAAATGAATGACTTCACATTTCTCTGCATTGAACTTCATCTGCCACCTGTCTGCCCATTCCACCAACTTGTCTATGTCCTTTTGAAGTTCTACACTATTCTCCTGACAGTTCACAATGCTTCCAAGTTTTGTAATATCTGCAAACTTTGAAATTGTGCCCTGTACACCAAGGTCTAGGTCATTAATATATATCAGGAAAAGCAAGGGTCCCACTACATCGTGGTTGGTTCTGCAAGTGTGCACACAGTGTTGGTCATCACATCCATGTTGGAAAAGATGAGCTGCAAGCTCTGCACAAAGCCTTGTGCAAAGTTGGTACCAGACTCCTCCATGCTCCCTGACAATGATTGCAGGCTTTCAGGTAGCCCTGTCAATGCACCAAGCATTTCATTGTGCATATCCATCAGCCTTCTTCTGCAGCCTGCCATATCAGTGCTCATCTAAATCCTCTGCAGCAGAACTCCTTTATAACCTCACCCTCTGGTGAGCTGGCACCTATGCACCTAGTCTGGCTGCAGCACACTTGTTCCCATCCAGTGTCTTGGCAGATCCCACCTCTAAGTTGTTCTTTAAATTACACACACTGTCAGTATCTAAGCTGGTGGCTGTGAATGCAAGTGATGGAGATCTTTTTCATGCCAGGTTGTAGTTATTGGGTGTCTGAACGGAGGAAGGCACAGGACTGCAGCTGTGCTGCAGGGAAGGGGGAAGGAAAAGATTGTGGGATCAGGGGAAAATGGGATGTGAGGAGGAGGATTAGGTATGAGGATACCATCATCTTCGACGGTTTCTGTTCCACCGCTGGTCACGGCATCAGCAATGGGCACTCTAATGATGGCGACAACCATCTCCATGGTGGGTAAGGACATGCAGCCGTGCCTGCCCCCCTCCCAACAAACCCCCCCGCCTCCACCCCCGGTTAGCTCCTGCTGCCTCGGGTTTTGTGCCAATTTGTCCTGCAAAGAGTGTCCTGCATGCAGGCAGAAAGCATGACTGATGTACTAAATGAGTACTTTGCATCTGTCTTTACCTAAAAAGGTGCTGCCCAAGATACTGGATGGGCTGAGAACTGATAAAAAGGATATTTTAGAAAGGCTGGCTGTACCTAAAGTTGATAAGCCACCAGGACAGGATGGGATGCATCGGAAGATGCTGAGGGAGGTAAGGGTGGAAATTGCAGTGGTACTAGCCATAATCTTTCAATCCTTTTTAGATATGTGTGTGGTGCCAGAAGACTGGAGAGTTGAAAATGTTACACCCTTGTGAAAAAAAATGGGTGTATGGATAAACCCAGCAAATATAGGCTAATCAGTTTGTCCTAAGTGGTGGGAAAGCTTTTAGAAATGATAATCCAGGACATAATTAACAGTCACTTGTACAAGTATGGATTTGTTAAAGGCAAATCGTGTTAAATTAATTTGATTAAGATTTTTGATGAGGTAACTAAGACGGTTGATGAGGGTAATGCAGTTGATGTGGAGTACATGGACTTCCAAAAGGTGTTTGATAAAGTGCAACATAATAGGCTTGTCAGCAAAGTTGAAGCCCGTGGAATAAAAAGAGCAGTGGTTGCATAGATATGAAGTTGGCTGAGTGACAGAAAACAGAGAGTAGCGGTGAACAGTTGTATTTTGGACTGCGGAAGGTATACTAGTGGGGTTCACCAGAGGTCAGTGTTGAGATCCCTGTTTTTTTAAATATATATTAATGATCTAGACTTGAGTGCACAGGACACAATTTCAAAATCTGTGGGTGACACAGAACTTGTAAGTATTGTGAATTTGAGGAAGATAGTGATCAGCTTCAAGAGGACGTAGGCAGATGAAATTTAATCCAGAGCAATGTGAAGTGATACATTTTGGTAGAAAGAATGAGGAGAGGGAATATAAAGGGTACATTTCTAAAGGGTGCAGGAACAGAGGGATCTGGGGTAATCATTGAAGGTGGCAGGGCAGGTTGAGAAAGTAGTTAAAAAGGCATACGGGATCCTGGTCTATATAAATAGAGGTACAGAGTACAAAAGCAAGGAAATTATGATGAACCTTTCTAAGTGGTGGAGTTGTGAGCAGCATAAGAGAGCAGTATTCTACCATGACAACTCTAATGAGGTATTTGATCTTTTTCCAGGATGCAGACATGTCCTTTGTGCTAAGTTCCTGGCAATGACATGCTCTGCAACCTCTTCTCACTATTTCCTGAGTTGATACCTAGGAGTTTTGCTGCCTCCTGGAGAGAGGGTGGAGGAGGCAGGGGTTGGATTTGGGGGAAGTGGATATGCCATCTCCTGTCCACTGATTGGGCCAGGGACTCCAACGCAGCATCAGAGAACATTGGTGCTGTGTGCTAAATCCAACCACTTCGATATTGATAAGTATTCTCTTCTATTGGGTTTGTATCTTATCAAGAATGACACAGTACACCAATAGTAGGTGGTTTCCAGGACAGTTTACTGTGAGAACCATAAAACTAAATCCATAACCAGCTCCAATCAGACACACACACAAAGATCCCCCGGAGCAAGAACAGAGTTCCACTAAATACTGATACTGTTATAATTGTAGTGTTGTGCTATGTTTTCTTAAGTTTTCATGAAATGATAACTGCAGGTTTTATATTTGGATTCAACACAAACACTATTGTCTTACTTATCTATATTCTATGATCTCAGATATGGCTCTTTTCCTTACTGATCTTTGTATTTTCTCCATGCAAGCCATGTGCTGAGTGTGTCTCTCAAACTAATGTCTCCGCTTTATATATGTCTGATGATGTCATCAGTAGCCTGATCTCTTAAAGGTAAGGTTTCTTAAAGGTGAAGTCACCACTACACATTACAGCAATGTAGCGAACTGTTTTATTACATAGGTCACCTTAAAACTAATAATACCCAAAACGTGAAAAAAAATAGAAATAATTCTACCAATCTCCATCAATAAAGTTGAAATTGTACACATATTTATATAACAAAACTGTTTATGCCTCTCAAACCTAGTTTACAGAGAAAGTCTATCAGGAGGGTTTCTTTTTCTGTGAGATCTTCTCATCCTTCTAGGACACCCAGTGAAGTCTGAACCCTGTCTCATCTCTGACCTGTCCTCTCTCTCTGGATTTTGTTATGACAGTGCTTCTATTTTTTTTTTGAGGAATCATGTATTTTAGATTTGGATGCATTTGGTGACAATGCAAACACTAGGAGGCGCTGTAATGGCACATGCGCAAATGCAGCTTGTTTCACTAAAACATCAGAATCGGCGACGTTCAGGCAGCTGCCAGCACTAAAGATGGCACTGCTCAATTAATCACAGAAAAGCAACTTAAACCCATGGCAGCACACACTGGAAATGTTGGACACTCGAAGAATGTATAAAGTCTCATCAGAAGTACAGTACCTCTGACAGTGCTGCACACCCTCCGTAATTCTGGAGGTCTCAGCGCCCCCGCTCGTCTCCGGCTACTTGCTCCCCGCTTCCCCCCCACCCCTCCCGCTCTCTCCGGCCGCTCGCTTCCCGCTTCCTCCCTCCTCCATCCCTCCAGACGCTAGCTCCGAGCCATGTGCTCCTACATCGCCCCATCACCCCTCACGGCCCAGCCTTGTTTCTTCGGGCGGCGCGATGCGGGAGGGAAGCAGGGAGCGAGTGGCCGGGGAGCGCGGGGGGGAAGTGGGGAGCGAGTGGCCGGAGAGACTGGGGTGGAGGGGTAAGCGGGGAGCGAGCGGCCGGAGAGAGCGGGGGGGGGGTCTGGTGGGGGAAGAAGGGGGAAGCGAGCAGGGTGGGGGGAAGCAGGGAGCGAGTGGCCCGCAGTCAGTGGCTGGGGGTGGGCGGTGGGGAGGAGGAGAGCATTTTCCTGCGCATGCGCCAGTTAGCCCTGTCAAGGCAAGACGTACTGCTCTCCAGCCGCTCCCCGCGCCCACTGCCACAAAGGTCTCCAGCCGCTTGCTCCCTGCTTCCCCATCCTCCCCCCCACCCGGCTCTATCTGGCTGCTCGCTCCCCGCTTCCAGCCCCTGCACCAATCTCCGGCCTCTCACTTCCGGCCCCAGCCACCCAGCCGCTCCCTCCAGGTTTAGAGCCTCTATCCAGCCGCTCCCTCCAGATTCAGAGCCCCCCCATCTAGCTGCTCCCTCCAGGTTCAGAGCCCCCCATCCAGCCACTCCCTCGAGGTTTAGAGCCCCCCCATCCAGCCGCTCGCACCCCTACTTCTCAACTGTACGGCACGTATTCCAGGTGTCTGGCCCCTGCCTTTTGCATACCCCTCTTCAGGCAGTTCTGATTTTAACTCCACAGTTAAGGACCACAGTTGAAATATCTGAAGTACAGTTGCAAAGTAGGGAATGATATCAACAAAGTAACCTCACCAATTCCATGTTTAATTATTGAGCAATTTTATTAAGTACATGAGGCATTAGAGGCACTGCTGTGCATGGATCCATGAGTTTTGTGTCACCAGCATTCCTGTGAAACAGACAGGCCAAGTCTCTGCTATGCAGAACTGAGGAGATTGTTCCTGGAGAGCCTTGTGGTGAATGAACGTTTGGCTCTCTATTCCACTGACGAAAACTGAAATCTCCAAAACGACTATGGCTGCAAGAAAACTCTCCTCTTTCCAATAAAATCATAAGAGAAGTCTGCTCTTTCCAATGAAATCGCAAGAGAACACTCCTCTTTCCAAGAAAATGCCAGAAAATACGACTACGACCACAACGAAACCGCTCCTCCTTCCACTTTCAGAAACTCGCGCCAAAGATTGACGATGGCGTTGCAGTACACGTAAAGCGCATTCGCGGATGCCAACCAGGTGCGTTACACAATGCCGTTTCCAACAAGTCCTGGCAAGGCGGAACGCTGCGCATGTACAGAGAGCAGGAGCCCATGTGCGCAGTTTGGTGCAGTCTGATGACTTAAGTGGGCCACTGTGTTGTCAGGAACCACTTTTTTTTAGATTTATGGACATTGTTTTGTTTGGAAAAACTGAAAAGGAATCCATGGATTTTTTTTTCACTGGGGTCATTGGAAGGTCTTTTGGACTTGACTTGTAAACAACCCTTTACTGGAAGCCACCTGTCTTCAGATAAATACCCAGCAGGTACCTTTTGACTTGGGGGAGATGTTTACAGAGAAGTAACTGGTCAAGGTTTAAAGGGGTCAGGAGGCTTGACTCGAGATTGTTTTCGCTTTCGCTTTGGACAGTCAGCTGGGGTTTGGACAGTGTTCTGAAAGGAGTTTAAGAATTAACCTGCCAAGGACAAAACTCCAGCTCAGCCTATTTCCATCTTTTTGAAAAGCCTGCCAGCTTTTTGATCTCTTTGAGAAGCTCTTTGAAGCGAGTGTAAGAAATAGAGAAATTGATGCTGCATTTCTCCCGAAAGTTCTTCCATAAACCCCTGTTGTCACATTTCACCTGGAAAACCTGCCAAACTGATCTTCGACATTGCCTGAAAAGAATTGTTCCAGGAAGATTCCGGTGACAGCCGTCTACGCGTATTTGAGACACCAAGTCAAAATAGGGACAACTGACCTCATTCCATATCTTTTCCTTTTTTCTTCAAGAATTAGCAAGTATTTGACCAAAGTATTCTTTTTTGTCTTTTTTTTCTAACAGAGCTCTAAAAAGAAAATCTCTATTTTTTCGGTTAACCGATGTGTGTGTGTGTGTGCGTGCGTGCGTGCACACTAAGGTAAAAGGGGACTTTCATATTTCACTCTGTGTGTTAATGCTTTGTTTTGTTACTGGTTATATCTTGTTTTATAATACACTGATAATTTTGTTGTTTGTCACAGAAACCCGGTTGGTGTATTTTATTCTGGGATAAAAATAGTCTATGATTGGTAATTGGGTAAACATTTAAATATAAGTTGTGACCTGTGGAGAAGTGGAACTAGAAAAAACAGTGCACTCCTCCCGCCTTGGTCATAACATATAATTGGGGGCTCTGTGCAGGATAACCCAACGCCGATGACATACAATTGTAAGTGGGGTAATAATAATTAAAGAAAAGGAAAAGGAAAAATGAGGTTTCTTGTGCATTAGAGTAAAGTTTACACTACCAGAATGTCTTTGTTAGTTGTTATGACCTTTCTGGGGAAAGGGGATGTATCTATGAGTGATTTGAGGAACTTAACTAAGGTTAGACTAAAAGATTTGGCAGACCTGTTGGCATTAGAGTTAAAACCAGGAACGAAGAAAGCAAACATAATTGAAGTAATAGCACAGCATTTGCAACTGGAAGAAGCAGAAGGCAAATTAGATGGTAATATGGTTGAATTAGCTAAAATTCAGTTGCAGATGAAGCAGCTTGAACTTGAGGAAAGGGCAAAAGACAAAGCATTTCAAAGGGAGCAAGCAGAGCAGCAGGAGAGAGAAAGGGCAGGAGAAAGGGAGGAAAAGGAGAGAGAAAGGGAATACTAGATTAGAAGGCTGGAACTAGAGAAAAAAAGGATGCCCTTGACCCCAGTGAAAATTTAGGTGGGAAAAAGCTTGTCTCAAGCCCAGGACCCAGTGGAGAGCTGTTTAAATTCGTAAAAGCCCTCCCAAAATTTGAGGAAAGGGACGTAGAGGCATTTTTCATTTCTTTTGAAAAGATAGCCAAACAGAGGAAGTGGCCTAAGGAAAGCTGGACACGGCTTATGCAAAGCAGGTTGCTGGGCAGATCTCATGAAGTTTATGCCATGCTTTCTGAGGAGGCTTCTGTAGATTATGAGATGGCAAAAAAGGCTATTCTCACTGCTTATGAGTTGGTCCCTGAAGCTTACCGGCAGGAATTTCAGAACCTCTGCAGACGGTGGGCCAAAGGGCCTGATTCTGTGCTGTATAACTCTATGACTCAATGACTGTCTGGGCAGACCTATACACATTTATACAGAATTTGAGACGTTAAAGCAAATTAAATTTGATCATTGGATGCGGGCACTAAAGGTAGAGGCCACGTATGAGAACCTTAGAGAATTAATTCTTCTGGAAGAATTTAAAAATTCACTCACTCCATTAGTAAAAACCCATGTAGAGAACCAAACGTTTCAACAGCCAGACAGGCAGTGGATATCGCTGATGATTGCAAGCTTGTTTATAAACCCAAACCCTTTGTCCATCACCGCCGCAAACCTGAGAAGGAAAGAAGGTGGGAGGGTGAAAGGAAAGCAAGTAGCCGGGGACAAGAAGGGACAGCTGGGAATTCCCTGGCATCTCCACCTCAGAAAGGAAGATGCTGAAGGTGGAAGCCTAAGTGTTACCATTGTCACAGAACACCTTCGTGCAGAATGCTGGAAGTTGCGGGGTAAACCCCTGGGACCGACTGGGATACACAAAGCCAATGCAAAGAAAGGGGCCCTGACAGAGAGTATGACAGATCAGGCTGTAGCTCTGTCTGCAGCTGTAAGGCCAAGTACAAAAACCGCTGTGACTGCGGGGGATGTGACAAAGATACCTGAGAGTTATAGGAAATTCTTGTCAAAAGGAAAGGTAAGTCCTTATCCCTCAAGTGAGGCAGATAAACCTATAGTTATACTTAGGGATACAGGTGCCACCTAAACTCTTTTTCTGGGGAAAGGCATAACACTTCCACCAGAGAGCTCACTGGAATGAAAAGGTTTTAGTGAATGGTATTGGAGGGGAGTATATATCTGTAGCTTTGTATCGGGTGCACTTAGAATATGACTAATGTCTGGAATGGTAGGAGTTGTCCATAGTTCGCCAGAAGATGGAGTTTACCTACTCCTGGGGAATGATTTGGCTGGAACGAAGGTGATAACTTCTCCAACAGTCACGGAAAGACCAAGTGAAATCAAAGAGACAGAACAGTTGCAGGAAAAGGTTCCAAGAATTTTGCCTTCATGTGTGGGGACCCGAGCAATGGCTAAACAAGTTCCATTGTCGTAGGTGAAATTGGCACCACCGTCAGATAGTCGAATATCTGAAACTTTCTTTGGGGATTTGGATAATTGGGAGGAAATGTTCAATAAATATTCTCTGATCAAGGCTCAGCAAGCCAATCCAGAGATAAATAAAGTGGCACAATCGGCTTTAACTGAAGCTGAAACAAAGGGAGTTCTGGAAAGATACTATATTAAAAATGGGAGTCTGATGAGGAAGTGGAGACTTCCTAACTGACTTGCAGATGAAGAATGGACGGTTGTTCACCAGATATTGGTACAGTGCAAATATCACCAGGAAATATTAAGGATAACGCAAGAAATTCCTATAGCGGGACATGCGGGGATCTGGAAGACCCAATCACGTATAAGTCGACATTTTTATTGGCCAGGTCTTTCCAAGGATATGGTGCAGTTTTGTTAAATGTGCCATACGTGCCCGATTGTGGGAAAACCGCAAACTGCCATAAAACCGGCATCTCTAATTCCCATACCAATTTTTTGGGAACCATTTCCAGGGTGTTGGTAGACTGTGTAGGACCTTTACCAAAAACAAAAGTGGAACACCAGTATATAATCACTATCATGGATATGGCTACTTGGTTCCGAGAGGCCATTCCCTTGAGAACAATTTCTGCCAAGGTAGTAGTAGAGAACCCAGTTCTTCACTCGATATGGATTACCAATTGAGATTCAGTTGGATCAAGGTTCCAATTTTATGTACGAACATACAAATATATGAACATACGAATTAGGAGCAGGAGTAGGCCACTCGGCCCCTCGAGGCTGCTCCACCATTCAATAATTTCATGGCTGAACTGATTTCTCCACATTACCACTTACCCCCGATAACCTTTCACCCCCTTGCTTATCAAGAATCTATCTACCTCTGCCTTAAAAATATTCAAAGACTCTGCTTCCATTGCCTTTTGAGGAAGAGAGTTCCAAAGACTCACGACCCTCTGAGAGAAAAAATTTCTCCTCATCTCTGTCTTAAAAGGGCGACCCCTTATTTTGAAACAGTGATCCCTGGTTCTAGATTCTCCCACAAGGGTAAAACATCCTTTCCACATCCACCCTGTCAAAGCTCCTCAGGATCTTATATGTTTCAATCAAGTCGCCTCTTACTCATCTAAATTCCAGCGGATACAAGCCTAGCCTGTCCAATCTTTCCTCATGAGATAGCCCGCCCATTCCAGGTATCAATCTTCCAGGTATCAATCTAGTAAACCTTCTTTGAACTGCTTCCAACGCATTTACATCCTTCCTTAAATAAGGAGACCAATACTGTAACAAAAACAAGAAATGCTGGATTCACTCAGCAGTTCTGGCAGCATCTGTGGAAAGAGAAGCAGAGTTAACGTTTCGGGTCAGTGACCCTTCTTCGGAACTGACAAATATTAGAAAAGTCACAGATTATAAACAAGTGAGGTGGGGGTTGGGCAAGAGATAACAAAGGAGAAGGTGCAGATTGGACCAGGCCACATAGCTGACCAAAAGGTCACGGAGCAAAGGCAAACAATATGTTAATGGTGTGTTGAAAGACAAAGCATTAGTACAGATTAGGTGTGAATATACTGAATATTGAACAGCAGCAAGTGCAAACCTGAAGAAAAACAACCTGAAAAAAACAGTGGGTGAGCAAACTGAGCAAACTAAGATGAAATGAAATAAATGCAAAAAGGATTGTAAAAAATGTAAAAAGGAATGTAAAAAAAAAAGAAGGAAGAAAAAATAACTAAAAATGACTAAAAATGAAAGTAAAGTGGGGGGCTGTCATGCTCTGAAATTATTGAACTCAATGTTCAGTCCGGCAGGCTGTAGTGTGCCTAATCGGTAGATGAGATGCTGTTCCTCAAGCTTGCGTTGATGTTCACTGGAACACTGCAGCAATCCCAGGACAGAGATGTGAGCATGAGAGCAGGGGGGAGTGTTGAAATGGCGAGCAACCGGAAGCTCAGGGTCCTGCTTGCGGACTGAGCGGAGATGTTCCGCAAAGCGGTCACCCAGTCTGCGCTTGGTCTCCCCAATGTAGAGGAGACCACACTGTGAGCAGCGAATACAGTATACTACATTGAAAGAAGTACAAGTAAATCGCTGCTTCACCTGAAAGGAGTGTTTGGGGCCTGGGATAGTGAGGAGAGAGGAGGTAAATGGGCAGGTAGTACTGTACACAGTACTCCAGATGTGGTATCACCAATGCCCTGTATAGCTGAAGCATAACCTCTCTACTTTTCTATTCAATTCCCTACACGATAAACGATAACATTCTATTAGCTTTCCTAATTCCGTGCTGTACCTGCATACTAACCTTAGGCGATTCATGCATTAGGACACCCAGATCCCTCTGTATCTCAGAGCTCTGCAATCTTTCACCATTTAGATAATCTGCTTCTTTTTTATTCTTCCTGCCAAAATGGACAACTTCACATTTTCCCACATTATACTCCATCTGCCAGATTTTTGCCCACTCACTTGACCTATCTATATCCCTTTGTAGCCTCCTTATGTCCTCTTCACAACCAACTTTCCTACCTATCTTTGTGTCATCAGCAAATTTAGCAATCATACCTTCGGTCCCTTCATCTAAATCATTTATATAAATTGTAAAAAATTGAGGCCCCAGCACAGATCCCTGTGGCACACCACTCGTTACATCTTGCCAACCGGATAATGACCCATTTATGCCTAGTCTCTATTTCCTGTTAGCTAGCCAATCTTCTATCCATGCCAATATGTTATCCCCTACACCATGAGCTTTTATTTTTTTGCAATAACCTTTGATATGGTACCTTATCAAGTGCCTTCTGGAAATCTAAAATTTTCAGGAAGTTATGGATAATTTGGATATATCACAGTTAAAAGTCACAGACATAAGGGGCTTCAGAAAGGTACCATCAGACCCTCAAAGCGATGATCAGGGTATACTATCATGAATATCTCCATGATTGGGATAAAGAGCTCGAATTTCCTTTGTTTGCCACTAGGGATTCAACTAATGAGTTTACCAGTTTTAGTCCTTTTGAATTAATTTATGGACATGAGATAAGAGGTCCTCCCTCTAAACCTAATTAAAGAAAGGTTTTTAGAACAGAGGGACAAATCTTCTGTGTTAGATTCTGTATCTGTGTTCTGGGAACGACTCATAAGAGCCTGCAAAGTGGCATAGGAACACCTTCAACCTTCCCAAACAACCATGAAGAAATGGGCAGACAAGCATGCCAAGACCTGAACATTTCAACCAGTTGTTAGTATTACTGCCTTTACAGAATTGCTGAAAGCACTGTCCAGTGGTCCATATAAAGTGGTCAAAAGAACTGGTAAAGTAAATTATTTGATTGACACCCCAAATCGCTGGAAAAAGAATCAGCTGTCATATGTCATGTTGAAACAATGTCATCACTGGGTGGAGAATAAGCACAAGTATGTCAGGTAGTAGGGACAGTGAAGGATGAAAGGAATAGTGAGGGTGAGGCAGAAGGAGGCCTAGACTGTTCTTAAATTGAACCTCTTACTATCAAGTTAGCTAACACTGATGTGTTAGGGAAATTGGACACTATGCTTTCATATTTAGATGCAGAACAACGAGAAGACTACTAACAGCATTTAAAGGAATTTGTAGGGACAAACCAGGATGTACAACCTTAGCCATACATGATGTTGATGTAGGAGAATCCTCTCCTATAAAACAGCATCCTTATCACTTAAGTCCAGAGAAACAGTCCCAAGTGAAAACAGAAATCCAATACATGCTGGAAAACCACCTAATTGAACCCAGTCAAATCAGCTGGAGTTCCCCAGTGGTGTTAGTACTTAAACCTGATGGTTCAACTAGATTCTGTATAGACTATTGAAAGGTTAATGCAGTAACAGAGGCAGAATCCTACCCAATTCCTTGCTTGGAAGTCTATTGACAGAATGGCCAGTGCCACATTTCTTACAAAAGTAGATTTGTTAAAGAGATACTGGCAGGCTCCTTTAATACACCGAGCGAAAGAAATATCGGACTTTGTCACACCAGATGGTCTTTTCTAATGCTGAGTCTTGCATTCAGGCCAAAAAAAAATGCCTCAACTACTTTTCAGAGACTGATGAACCAAGTGGTAGCCAACGTTCCTAACTGTATGTTGACCTTGACCATGTGCTGGTATGCAGTGACACTTAGAAAGACCACTTGGAACAACTCTGTTTAGAAAATTTCAATCGGCTGATTTAGTGATAAACCTTGCCAAAAGTGAATTTGCAAAAGCCAGAGTAACCTACCTAGGGCATATAGTAGGACAAGGATAAGTGTTGTCAAGAACAGTGAAAGTACAAGCATTGGTGGAGCTTGGGGATGTGTGGTTTCTACTGAAAGTTTGTACCAAATTTTAGTAGTATAGCTGCTGCACTGACAGAATTGCTACAAAAAAAACAAGGTAGTGTGGTCATGGGAGTGCCAAGCATCTTTTGAGAAGTTAGAAGCCATATTGATTCATTAACCAGTGTTGGCTGCTCCAAATTTTACTAAAGCCTTCAAGGTTATGACCTAGGGGGTCGGTGCAGTCCTGTTTCAAGATGATGAATCGGGGATAGAAAGGCCAGTGGGATACTTTCCAAAAAGCTAAATCGACACCAAAAAAGATATTCAACAGTAGAAGAAGAAACCCTAGGCTTATTACTAGCTCTTAAGTATTTTAAGGACTATGCCCACCACGACTACAGAGAGACACTGGTATATACTGATCATAAAAAAAAACTCTATAGCCTTTGTGGAAAAAGTCAAAAATCAGAATGCCAGACTATTCCGATGGAGTTTATTATTGCAACCTTATCACTTAAAGGTTAGCCACATTGCAAGAAAAAATAATGTGATTGCAGATGGTTTGTCTAGGATTTAACTTTGCTTTGAGTTATCTGAGTGCAAAGATGGCACAAAGCAGAACTGTATTAGCTACAGGTAAATAGTGAATGAGTATGAAAATGTGTTTTAAAATATATTTCATCTTCTGTTTTTTCCCCACTCTTTGTAATGAAACGCATTTGAAAATGATGTGTCAATCCTCCAAGGATGGAGGTGTTATGAGTACTTCTATTATTTTGTTAAGTTTTTTTTGAGGACACGTGTATTTTAGAATTACAGACATTGTTTTATCTGGGAAAACTGAAAAGGATTCCATGGACCTTTTTTCTCTGGGTCATTGGAAGGTCTTTTGGACTTGGTTCGTAAACAACTCTTTACTGGAAGTCACCTGTCTTCAGATAAAGCAGGGGCTTTTTGAGTTGGGGGAGATGTTTACTAAGAAGTGACAGGTCAAGGTTTAAAGGGGTCAGGAGGCTTGACTCTTGAGATTGTTTTTGTTTTCACTTTGGACAGTTGGGGTTTTGAAGGAGTTTAAGAATGAACCTGCCAAAGACAAAACCCCAGCTCAGCCTTTTTCCATCTCTTTGAAAAGCCTGCCAGCTTTTTGATGCTGCATTTCTCCAGAAAGATCTTCCATAAACCCCTGATGCCACATTTCATCTGGAAAACCTGCCAAACTGATTTTCAACATTGCCTGAAAAGAACTGATCCAGAAATATCCCAATGACAGCCATCTATGCGTATCTGAGACACCAAATCGAAAAAGTGACAACTGACATCTTTCCATATCTTCTCTTTTACTTTCAAGAATTAGCAAGTATTTGGCCAAAGTATTTGTTTTTTTTTTGTAACAGAGCTCTAAAAAGAAAATCTCTTTTTTCGGTTAACGTGTGTGTGTGTGTGTGTGTGAGAGAGAGAGAGGGGCTATGGTAAAAGGGAACTTACATATTTTACTCTGTGTGTTAATGCTTTGCCTCTTTGCCTCTGAGGAGCAGAGCAGCAGCAGTCGGCGGCAGACCTGGGAGGAGGCGAATCCGGAGTGGGATTTGTATAAATAAAGAGTGGGGCTCGAGGCCCTTACTTACTAAGGACTGGAGCAGCAGCAATTGGCAGTGGACCTGGGAGGAGGTGGATCCAGAGCAGGACCTGTATAAATAAAGAGTGGGACTCGAGGCTCTTACTTACCGAGGAGTGGAGCAGCAGCAGTCAGCGGCGGACCTGAGAGGAGGCAGATCCGGAGCGCGACCTCTGTAAATAAAGAGCGGGGCTCGAGGCCCTTACTTACCAAGGAATGGAGCAGCAGCAGTCAGCAGCAGGCTGTGGCTGTGTCTGTGTCCCCGCATGCTTGGTTTGAAAAGTGAAAAAAAACTAAGTGACATCATGGGTAATCTGTAAGCCGATTGGTTGATAAGTAACAGCTGTTATTGCCTGTAAATAGCTTAAAAAATCAGAAAAAAATTATTTTTTTTAAACCCTCAAAAAGCTACATTGTAAGTGGTAAGGTTGGTAATACTAAGGTTTTAGTAAGTTGTATTTTATTAGTAATTGCTAATTGGAAATGCTGTTTGGACAGAGAGTATGGCTGTGAGTTGTTTGTGAGGGATTTTACTGACTAGGGGAAGGAGGCGCTCTTTGCTGTCTTTCTTTTCTTTTCTGCCTTTTCAGCCTCTATGGTACAGGGGAAGAAGCTGATTTGCAAATAACTGGTAAGTTATTCTACTTAGCAGTAATTTTTTTGTAAAGCTAAGGTATGGCTCAGCCGAGTGGCATGTGCCTCCTGTGGCATGTGGGAAGTCGTGGACGCACCATGTGTCCTTGACAAATACATCTGCAGGAAGTGTCACCAGACAGACAAGAAGGTCAAGGCAGGTAGTGCAGGAGTCCCCAGAGAGCATCCCACTTTCTAACCAGTATTCAGTTCCGAGTACCGATTGGAGAGAGGGTTCCTCTGGAGAGTACAGCGATAGTCATGCCCAGAGCGCTATGGGTGGCTCAGCTGTGCAGGGAGGGAGGAGAAAAGACAAGAGAGCAATAGAGCTAGGGGATTCTATAGTTAGGGGAACAGACAGGCATTTCTGTGGTCGGGCACATGATTCCCGGAGGTATATTGCCTCCCTGATGCAGGGGTCATGGATATCACCAAGCAGCTACAGAGCATCCCAGAGGGAGAGGGTGCACAGCCAGAGGTCGTGGTCCACATTGGTACCAACGATATAGGAAGAAAGAGGGATGAGGTCCTGCAGGCTGAGTTTAGGGAGTTAGGAACGAGAATAGCAAGCAGGACCTCAAAGGTAGTAATCTCCGGATTACTCCCAAAGCCACATGCTAATGAGTATAGAAATAGGAAAATACACCAGATGAATGCATGGCTGGAGAGATGGTGCAGGAAGGAGGGCTTCAGATTTCTGGGGCATTGGGACTGGTTCTGGGGAAGGTGGGACCTGTACAAGCCAGACGGTCTACACCTGAACAGGACTGGGACAAATATCCTTGCAGGAAGGTTTGCTAGTGCTGTTGGGGATAGTTTAAACTAGTTTGGCAGGGGATGGGAACCTGAGCGCAGTCTTAGATGGGACAATTTCAGGGCAGGGAACAGGAAGCAGAAAATTAGCGTGTGGCTCTGAAAGACAGAGGAAGCAAAGGTTAAAAAGTGTGCAGCATGGGAATTTAGCAGTGTTAAAGGGTATTTATTTAAATACAAGGAGTATAGTAAATAAAGTCGATGAGCTGAGGGCACAGAGAGACACATGGCAACACGATATCATTGCTATAACGGAAACTTGGCTTAAAGAAGGGTAAGAATGGCAGCTCAACATCCCTCGATATAGAATTTTCAGGCGGGATAGAGAGGGGGATAAAAAAGGAGGGGGGTGGCATTATTAGCTTTGAAGAGGGATGATTATGCTAAATAAATCATCAAATGAAGCCATGTGGATGGAGCTCAGAAATAAAAAAGGGGCAGTCACACTACTAGGAATGTACTATAGACCCCCAAATAGTGAGAGGGAGATAGAAGAACAAATATGTAGGCAGATTTCTGAGTGCAAAAACTATAGGGCAATAATAGTTGGGGATTTCAACTACCCCAATATCAAATGGGATACAAACAGTGTGAAGGGCACAGAAGGCACAAAATTCTTGAACTGCATTCAAGAGAACTTTTTTAGCCAACACGTAAAAAGCCCAATGAGAGGGGGCACATTTCTAGAATTAGTCTTCGGTAATGAAGCTGGGAAAGTGGATGAAGCAGCAGTGGGTGACCATTTCGGAGATAGTGACCATAATACAGTTATTTTAGCATAATCATGGAAAAGGACAAAGATAAAACAGGACTAAAAGTTCTAAACTGGGGGAAGGCAAATTTTAAAAAACTGAGAGGTGACCTGGCAAAAGTGGTCTGGGATACAGCTACTTGAAGGAAAATCAGTGGCAAACCAGTGGGAGGCATTCAAAAGCGAGATACAGTGTAGGCATGTCCCCACGAAGATAAAGGATGGTACTACCAAAGCTAGAGCCCCCAGGCTATCTAGAAGCTTACAGGGTAAGTTAAAGCAGAAAAAGAAATCTTATGACGATCACAAAAAACTTAATACTTAGAAAGCCTAGAGGAGTATAAAAAGTGCAGGGGAGAAGTAAAAAAGGAAATTAGAAAAGCCAAGAGCAGACATGAAAAATTATTGGCAGGTAAAATCAAGGAAAACCCGAAGATGTTTTATCAGTACATTAAGAGCAAGAGGATAACTAAGCAAAGGGTCGGGCCTATTAGAGACGTACAAGGGAACTTATGCATGGATGCAGAAGATGCGGGCAGAGTTCTTAATGCATTTTTGTCTCTATCTTCACAAAGGAGAGGATTGATGCAGACATTCTAGTTAAAGAGGAGGATTGTGAAATATTAGATACTAACTTGATTGAGTTTTTTGAGGAAGTAACAAGGAGGATTGATGAGGGTCGTGCAGTGGATATGGTCTACATGGATTTTAGTAAGGCATTTGACGAGGTCCCACATGGCAGACTGGTCAGTAAAATGGAAGCCCATGGGATACAGGGGAATGTGACTGGTTGGATCCAGAATTGGCTCAGTGACAGGAAACAAAGGGTAGTAATCGATAGATGTTATTGCAAATGGAAAGCGATTTCCAGTGGCATTCTACAGGGCTCAGTGTTGGGTCCCTTGTTGTTTGTGGTATATATTAATGATTTGGACTTAAATGTGGGAGTCTTGATTGTGAAGTTTGCCGATGACACAAAAATTGGGTGTGTAGTTGATAGTGCAAGGATAGTGCGCAGACTCCAGAATAATATCAATGGTTTGGTTGAGTGGGCGGAAAAGTGGCAAATGGAATTCAATCCAGAGAAGTGTGAGGTAATGCATTTGGGGTGGGCAAACAAAGTGAGGGAATACACAATAAATGGAAGGATATTGAGAGGGGTAGAAGAAGTGAGAGACCTTGGAATGCATGTCCACAGGTCCCTGAAGGAGACAAGACAGGTAGATAGAGTGGTGAAGAAGGCATATGGAATGCTTTCCTTTATTGGCTGAGGTATAGAATACAAAAGCAGGGATGTATAATTGGAATTGTATAAAATGCTGTTTAGGCCACAGCTGGAGTATTGCGTACAGTTCTGGTCACCGCATTCCAGGAAGGACAGATTACAGAGGAGATTTACAAGCATGTTGCCAGGGCTTGAAAGTTGCAGCTATGAGGAAAGATTGGATAGGCTAGGGTTGTTTTCATTAGAACAGAGGAGACTGAGGGGTGACTTAATTGAGGTATACAAAGTTATGAGGGGCCTAGATAGACAGGAAGGACCTGTTTCCCCGAGCAGAGAGGTCAATTACCGGGGGTACAGATTTAAGGTGATTGTACCTGGACATGCACCTGAAGTGCTGTAACCTGCAAGGCTGTGGACCAAGTGCTGAAAGGTGGGATTAGGTTGAGCAGCTAGTTTTTTGGCCAGCATGGGCATGATAGGCCAAATGGCCTCCTGTGCCATAATTTTTCTATGATTCCATGTTTCTTTACTGGTTATGTCTTGTTTTATAATAAACTAATTATTTTGTTGTTTGTTACAGAAACCTGGCTAGTGTATTTTATTCTGGGAAAAAAATAGAGTCTATGATTGACCCTATCAGTAAGTGGGCAAACATTTAAATATATGTTGTGACCTGTGGAGAAGTGGAACTAGAAAAAACAGTGCACTCCTCCCACCTCGATCGTAACAATTTCCTAACAACTCTACCTCGGCCGGCTCTTGACTTGAAATATTAGTATCAGCATCTAGACTCTTATGAGAAATGGAAGTGTGTATATGAACAATCAGGATATCTCTTAGTTAATCAAACCTCTCACTATTGGTGGGTGTATCATCAGTCTGGGAAAGTGAAATTTCAGGTTCACTTGTTGGTATGAGCTTTGACTTTTCTAACATTTCAGATATCCTAGGCAAGAGTTGCTCTACATGGCGTTTCCAGATTCCCGTTTGCACTTGACCCTTATAATTGAGCGGACCATCCCTGCCTACTATGGTTCCTGGGATCCACTTCTGTTTGCCTATGTAATTTCTAACAAGAACCAGCTCTCCTGAGAACTCTCTCAATTTGCCAACCCTGCTATGCTTATCCTGATTGCACATCTGTTTGTACAATTGCTTTTTATATCAATGTTTGGGCAGATATTGTCTAAGCGTATGTGTAGGGATCTGCCCATGAACAAGGTAGATGGAGATTCTCCTGTGACAGAACGAGTAGTGTTTCTGTATGCTAACAAAAACTTGTCTAGCCTAGTCTGAATTGGACTTCTGTCCTGACTAGCTGCTCGCATCGCTTGCCTCAATGTTTGAACAAAAAGCTCTGCTTGACCATTTGTGCTTGGATGATATGGCGCGTTGAACTTGTGCCTTATACCATCCATGTGCATGAACTGTTGAAATTCCTCTGACAAGAATTGACTACCATTGTCAGACACTAAAATCTGAGGTAATCTATATCTACTGAACAGACTATGCAACGTAGCAATGGTACGTTCTGATGTCAAGATCTGCATGATAAACACTTCTGGCCACTTCGAAAACACATCCACTAGTACCATATACTTGACACCTTCAATCTTGCAAAATCAACGTGGACGTGTTCCCAAGGTTTGGAAGCAGGAATCTAAGGGTGTAAGGATTCCTGTGTACTGTTGTTCTCTATGACTTGACATAATCTGCTTTAGTACGTAGTTCAATCTGGTTATAGGTCTGGGGCCACCATACATAACTTTGTGCGAAGGAGTTCATCTTCATGATTCCCAGGTTAGAACAGCAGGTGGAATGATCATTCTCCTTCCCCACATTAGAATTCCGTGCTTAATCATGATCTCTTGTTTACGATTGTGAAAGGGTTTCAAATTCCCTTCTTCTTCCGAGAGCTTGTTCAGCCATCCATCTAAAGTATAAGTCATAACTTTAGAAAGGATGGTGTCCTTGCATGTTTGATCGAAAATTTCTTCCCACATCAACACATCAACATGGCATATCGAAACATCCGGTTCGTACATCACCTGATCTGCGCTAGTATCAGGAAACCTTGCCAGGCAATCCGCATTGGCATTTTCCTTTGAGCTGTGGTGTTTAATGTCATAATCAAATCCTGCTAGGTACATTGCCCATTTTTGCATTCTCTCTGCTGTAAGTATTGGTAACCCTTTGTGTGGGCCGAGCAAAGCAGTTAACGGTTTATTATCTGTAATGAACATGAACTTGCATCCGAATACATGCATGTAAAACCTTTTAAGCGCAAACACGATGGCTAAAGCTTCGCATTCTATCTGAGGGGAGTGCCGCTCAGTCTTTGATAACACTTTTGATGCAAACTGTATCAGCCTTTCATCCCAATTTGGAAAGATGTGAAAGAATTGCTCCTACCCCAATAGGACTTGCATCAGTAGTCTTCGTTATCGGCTGTTCTGGGTCAAAATGTGTCAAAAATCCAAACTTTCTAAGTAACTGCTTCAATTACATGAATGCAGTCTCTGCTTCTTGTGACCACTCATATTTCCAAGTCTTTTCTATTATGCAGTCAATGGCGCAATTTTGTGCGCTTGGGTTCGGTACATACTTCCGATGATAAGTAAGCATTTTCAGGTAGGCCCTTAACTGTGACACATCGGTAGTTCTAGGCATGTTTTCAATTTGCTGTACCTTCTCTTCTGACTTGTGTACCCCATGTGCTTCTATCCTGTATCCTAAGAACTCTACTGAGTCGCGCATAAATTTGCATTTCTCTTTCTTGAGCTTCAGGCCTCACTCCTCTAAGCGTGTAGCCCTCCCGTCTAGGTTTGTCATAGCTCCTCTTGCGACTGGCCTGTGACCAAAATACCATCCAGGTACAATTGTACCCAGGTAGTCCATGAAGAACCTATTCTATTGCATTCTGCCAAATAGCTGGTGCAGTAGGAATGCCAAATAACAATCTATTCTCTTGGAACAGACCTTTATGGGTGGAAAGGACCAAGTACTTCTCTGACTCTTCATCTATCTTTAACTGGTTGTATGTATGCACTAGGCCTAACTTGAAAGACTCCTGCACTCAAACTTGACAGTATGTTATGAACATTTATGTTCGCGGCTGCCACTGGGCTCAATACTGGGTTAATGGTATTCTTGTAATTGCCGTGCAGTCGAACCGTAGCATCCTTTTTTGGGACTGCAACAATGCCTGAACTCCACTCACAGGACTGGATTTTGTGGAGGATATGGGGCTCCCAGTACCAGGCCGTAAAGGTGAGGGGAATATTGCATATGCTTTTTCGTGCTTCTCCGGAGCGATCCTCCGGTGTTTCCAGCCTAAGTGTCCTGTGCCGGAATCCCTGTCCCTTTAAGACAGGGATGCCGCCTCCAAGAGCTGCCGGCCAATCACAGGGTCAGCTCTGCAGTATCGGCAGCACGCCCAAGAGTGGGTACTGCAGAGGCCTTGGACCCAGGCCCAGTGCTGGAACCGCGGAACTCAGGTAAGTGAGGTGGGGTCGCCGGGCCAGTCTAGAAGGCCCCAGTGAGTTGGGGTGGGTGTGAAGTCCAGGGGAGGGGGAGCCATGGAATTCTAGGTTTTGCCGGCGAGGATCCTCTGTGGGCCACCGTCAACCTATCCCACCCCCGGCAAATTTGCGCGGCGATGGGCCCTCTGCCCACACCACCCGTCGTGATTCAATGGGCCCCTCTGCCTTTGACCCCACCTCGGGGGGCCTATAAAATCCAGCCCACTGTGTGGGACTGATGTCAGGACAGTGCATTTTTGGAGACAATCCAACTCCCCTTCCACTTGCCCTTTCATTGCATAAGGAATTTTTTTATGGCTTAGGAAGAGCCTCCTCTTTCACTGTTACCTTTGCCTTGACATGTGAGAGCTTACCTAACTTCACAGGGGAAAGTAACTTCCCATTGAACAACTTTGAGTGCTTCCGCAACACATACTGACTAAGCCTATTAAGCCTATGTGCTTTTCTCTTCATCGTAGACTTCTGATCTAAAGACCTGACTAAAGATTCCCACTTTAAAGGAATTACTTCTCACCAATCTCTCCACAGTAATATGTGCTTTGTACACGCTACAACATACAAACTCAGCTCACCTTTGAAGTTAGCATATCTAACCTTCACCTTTCCAGTGGGATTGATACTTTCCCCTGTGAAGCTGACAAATGATTAATCTGCCTCTAACATAGATAAATGAGCTAAGTTGGCTTCACAGAAGACCAAAGGTACCATTGTTACACTGGACCCTGTATCAACTTGCATGGCAAAAACCCTACCTTTTTCTCTATTGAAGCTACTATTGCCTTTTTGTTAAAACTTACAACATCATACAACTTCAACATCGTACAGGCATATTCATTTGTATCATCATTCTCACTCTCTCTACCACAAGTACTTTCATCCAATTTGTGAATGTCTTTATTTGTATTGTGTCTTTGTTTACTCTGTCTATGCCTCTGATTAATTGTGTGGTTCTGTTGTGTCTGTGAATTTTTTCTTGGGCTTCGGCATTTTCTGTCAATGTGTCCAGTTTTTGAGCACCAGTCTGCAAGTAGCTGATTTAACCAAATACACGTCAGGGTGGTAATTCCACATCGAAAGCATGATTTTTGCTTGTCACTGCTCTTCGCCTTGTTTTGTGAATTTCTTCGTGGCTTTCCTACATGGCGTTTACCACGGCATCTGATTCCCCCATGTACGAATGTAATTCCCATCCGCGGTGGTTCAGTTCTCATTGCTCGTGCCACCCCCACCCCGCTGTTACTTTACGTGCAAGTGCAAGGTCTACTGATGCTCAAAATATTAGCTTCAGGTCCTCACTCACTTTTTCCATAAGCTTCAATGGTGTGGATTCGCTCCAAAGACCACCAACAAAACGATCCCGCAGGTTTCTGACTCTGAAGAAAGGAGTTTGGTAAGTGATAGCATTTTAAGGGTTAATCTCTCTAGTCTAGCTTTTGTTTAAATTTAGCAATTAACTAAAATTACTGTTTGAGAGGCAAGTTAAGTTTCTTACAGTTTTAAACAGGGATGTACAAGCTCTCAAAGTAGCTGTAGCTAGTTAATTAGGTAGCTAGCTTAAACTGGTTTCTGAGCTCTAACAAAGCTGATTCATCATTGTTTTTCAGAGTATAAATTCAGGGGTCTCTCAGTGCTGCTTGAGTGCACAGAATGTGAAGAAGGGAGTTTGTAAGTGAAGGAGGTCGGTGAGGAGAGGAACTATAAATTAATTGAGAAAAATCAATTTAATTTAATTCAGAGAGAGAAAGCATGAGTGGGACCAGTAGGCATTTCAAAAGAATAGTAGTGGGAAGGAGAGAGAAGGAGAGTGGGATGAGCGAGCAGTTTAAAAGATCGGCAGTGGGAAGCAGAGAGAGAGAGAGCATGCGAGTCCAGCGAGCAGTGTAAAACAACTAGCCAGTCTAGGCCAGCAGAGCGGACAAAGCTCGTTCTGAGGAAAGAAAAAAAAGCGTGACATCACAGGAAAACAGGTAGTTGATTAGTTGGTGAGTTTTTTTATCGTTTATCTTTCAAAACTTGGGTAAGTTTACTAATGTAAGGTTTTATTTACTAATACTTGTAAAGCTTAATAGATTGGCTGGTGAATATTTCCTATTAATTAATTAAGTAAATAATTAGTTATTTAAAACACAATCAGGATGGCAGGGCAGGTGATGTGTTGCAGCTGCTGTGTGTAAGAGCTGGTGGATTCCAGTGTGATTCACGGCAAACATGTGTGCAGTAAGTGTCTGCAGCTCGAAGAACTTCGTCTCAGAGTCAGTGAGCTGGAGGCTGAGCTACAGACACTGTGATGCATCAGGGAGGGGGAAAGTTACTTGGACTGTTTGTTCCAGGAGGCAGTCACACCCCATAGGATAGGGTCTTCTGATTTGGTCAGTGGTCAGAGATGTGAGGATGTGACTGTGAGTAAGGCAGGTAAGGGGATCAAGAAGGCAGAAGTGGAGAAGCCTCAGCTCTTGCAATTGTCCAACAGGTTTGAGGTTTTTTCACTTTGTATAGATGAGAGCGAGGGCTGCAGGGTGGATGAGCAAACTGACCATGGCACCGTGGTACAGGAAGCCATTCAAGAAGGGGGAGTAAATAGGAATGTAGCGGTAGTTGGGGACAGTATAGTCAGGGGGATAGATATCGTTCGCTGCTGCCAAGAGTGAGGGTCCAGAAGGATGTGTTGCCTGCCCGGTTCAGAACATCTATTCAGGGCTGGAGAGGAACTTGCAGTGGGAGAGGGAGGATACAGTTGGTGTGGTCCATGTGGGTACCAATGACACAGATAGGACTAGGAAAGAGGTTCTGCATGGGGAGTATGAGCAGCTAGGGCCTAAATTAAAAAGCAGAACCTCAAAGGTAATAATCTTTGGGTTATTACCTGGGCCACGGGCAAACTGGTGTAGGGTAAATGAGATTAGACATTTAACTGCATGGCTGAAAGATTGATGTGGGAGAAATGGATTTTGATTCATGGGGCATTGGCACCAGTACTAGGGAAAGTGGGAGCTGTACCATGGGATGGTCTACACCTGAACCATGCTGGGACCAGTGTTCTGGAGAGTCATATAACTAGGGCAGTGGAGAGGGCTTTAAACTAATTAGTGGGCACAAGGGATCAAGTGAGGAAAGATGTGATAATTTAAAGAAAGAGGAGAAGACAAGAGAGCAGGATAGCAGGATAGCAATAAGGATAATGATAATCAGAGTGTGGCAGGAAGGAACAGTGCATACAAACTCAAGAGTAAGCCAGCAGGTAAAACTAGAGGTTGTGAACTAACAGAGTGGGAGGAGGGTTCGGGAGAGCTGAGATTTAGAAATCCAAAGAGAAAGGCCAGGACATTGGAACAGTATAGGGTTGTGGGTAAAAAAAAAAGCAGAATGGGACAGGAAGGGACAGAGAGTTTAACAGAAATTGTACATCAGCAAATAAGGTAATTGAAGGGAATAGAAGCAAAAAAATGAAATTAAAGTTCTGTATCTGAATATGCAAAGCATCTGCTTTAAGATAGATGAACTAGTGGCACAAATAGAAGAACATGATTTAAATCTAATTGCCATCACAGAGACATGGTTACATGGTGATCAAGGTTGGGAAATAAATATTCCAGGGTACACAATATTTTGGAAAAACAGAATAGCAAAGGAGGAGGGGTAGCACTAATGGTAAAGGATGACATAAGGACAATAGTGCGTAAGGATCTGGCCTCAAAAGATCATGAAGTAGAATTAGTATGGGTGAAAATAAGGAATAGCAAGAATCAGAAAACACTGGTGGTACAGTAGCTATACCGTTGGACAGAGCATTAAACAAGAAATTATTGGAGCTTGTAACAAAGGCAATGTAATAATTGTGGGGGATTTTAATCTTCATATAGACTTGGACAATGAAATTGGCAGGAGTAGTCTAGAAGATGAATTTGTAAAATCTTTTCGGGACAGTTTCTTGGAGCAATCCATTGTGGAACCAACTAGAGATAAAGCTATCTTAGATCTCGTATTGTTTAATGAAGCAGGGTTAATAAGCAATGTCATAGTAAAAGATCCACTGGGAAACAGTGATCATAATACCATTGAATTCATGTTTCATTTGAAAGTGACATGCTCCAATCATATACATGAATCTTAAACTTAAAGAGAGCCAATTACGTAGGGATGAGGGGAGAACTAGCTAAGGGAAATTGGGTAAATAAACAAAAAGGTAAGGCGGTAAATGAACAGTGGGAAACCTTTAAAGAAACAATTCAAAATGTTCAACAAAAATACATTCCCTTAGAAAAGAAAAATTCAGTCAGTAAGACCCATCCGTGACTTACTGAAGAAGTTAAGGATAGTATTAAATGAAAAGAAAAGGCTTACAATGCTGCAAAAATGAGTAGCAAGTCTGAGGATTGTGAGTGTTTTAGAAACCAGAAAAGGGCCACCAAAAAGTTGATAAAAAAGGAAAAAATAGAATATGAGAGTAAACTGGAAAGTAACATAAAAACAGATTGTAAGAGCTTTTATAGGTACATCAAAAGTAAGCGAGTAGCTAAAGTAAACATTGGTCCCTTGGAAACAGAGACAGGAGAAATTATCATGCGGAATGAGGAAATTGCGGAGGCATTGAGCAAATGTCTTCACAGTCGAAGACACAAGTTCCATATCAGAAATGGGCAGTAACCTCGGGGCTAAAAAGAGTGAGGAAATTAAGGAAATTCATATCAGCAGAGAAAAAGTATTGGAGAAACTTAAGGCACTAAAATCTGACAAATCTCCAGGACCTGATGGCCTACATCCCAGGGTTCTAAAAGAGATAGCTACAGATATAGTGGATGCGCTAGCCACGATTTTCCAAAATTCCTTAGATTCGGGAACAGTTCCATCAGATTGGAAGTTGGCAAATGTTGCACCACTTTTGAAGAAAGGAGGGAGAGAGAAAACAAGGAACTACAGGCCAGTTAGTCTAACATCAGTCATTGGAAAAATGCTGAAATCTATTATTAAGGAAGTCTGAACAATACACTTAGAAAAGCACAATATGATTAGAATAAGTCAACATGGTTTTAGTTTAGTTTAGAGGTACAGCACTGAAACAGGCCCTTCGGCCCACCGAATCTGTGCCGACCATCAACCACCCATTTATACTAATCCTACACTAATTCCATATTCCTACCACATCCCCACCTGTCCATACAACCTACCTATACTAGGGGCAATTTATAATGGCCAATTAACCTATCAACCAGAAAGTCTTTGGCATGTGGGAGGAAACCGGAGCACCCGGAGGAAACCCACGCAGACACAGGGAGAACTTGCAAACTCCACACAGGCAGTACCCAGAATTGAACCCGGGTCACTGGTGCTAACCACTCCGCCACTATCCTGCTTGACAAATTTAGTAGAGTTTTTTGAGGATGTAACTAGTAGGGTAGATAAAGGGGAACCAGTAGATGTCGTATACCTGGATTTCCAAAAGGCATTCGATAAGATGCCACATAAAAGATTAATTGACAAGATAGGGCTCATGGAGTTGGGGGTAATATATTAGCATGGATAGATGATTGGAACATGCTGGAAGGTGGGATTAGATTGGGTGGATCATTTTTCGGCTGGCACAGACACGATGGGCCAAGTGGCCTCTTTCTGTACCTTAAACTTTCTATGATGCTTTTTCTATGATTCTATTGTTAACAGACAGGAAGCAACGAGTGGGCACAAACGGGACATTTTCACATTGGCAGGCAGTGAATAGTGGAGTGCTGCAAGGATCAGTACTGGGGCCTCAACTATTTACAATTTATATTAATGACTTAGATGAGGAGACAGAGAGTAATGTATCTAAGTTTGCTGATGATACAAAGGTAGTTGGAAAGGTAAGCTGTAGGGAGGACACAGAGAGACTGCAAAGAAATATAGACAGGTTAAGTGAGTGGGAAATAAGATGGTAGATGGAGTATTATGTAGGGAAGCGTGAAGTTATGCACTTTGGTCATAAGAATAGAAAAGCAGAATATTTTTTAAAAGGTGTCAAACTTGTTAGTGTCGATGTTCACAGAGACATGGGTGTGCTTGTACAAGGAACGCAGGAAGTTAACATGCAGGTGCAGCAAGTTGGAAGGCAAATGGCATGTTGGCCTTTATTGCAAATGCATTGGAGTACAGGAATAAGAAAGTATTGTTACAATTGTACAGGGTTTTGGTGAGCCCACATCTGAGTGCTTTGTGCAGTTTTGGGCTCCACATTAAAGAAAGGATATACTTGTACTGGAGGCAGTTCAGCGAAGATTCACTAGATTGGTCCCTGGGATGAGGGGGTTGTCTTATGATAAGAGACTAAGTAAAGCGGGCCTGTATTCTCTGGAGTTTAGAAGAATGAGAGCTGATCTCATTGAAACATATAAGATTCTAAAGGAGCTGGATAGGGTAGACACAGGGATTATTTCTGCTGGTTGGGGAATCTAAAACACGGGAGCACAATCTCAAAATAAGGGGCCAATCATTTAGGACTGAGATGAGGAGAAATTACTTCACTCAAAGGATTGTGAATCTTTGGAATTCTGTACCCCAGAGGGTTGTGGATGCTCCATCATTGAATTTATTTAAGGCTGGGATGGACAGATTTTTGGTCTCTCAGGGAATCAAGGAGTATGGTGAGCGGGTGGGAAAGTGGAGTTGAATCCTAAGATCAGCCATGATCAGTTTGAATGGTGGAGCAGAATCGATTGGCCATATAGTCTACTTCTCCTCCTATTTCTTGTGTTCTTGTGTGTTTTCGTTCAGTTTGTCCCCCTAGTTGTGTTTTAACTGCACAACATAATCATTAGTAGACTCTGCCTGCCTTTGATCTCAACGAATAAATTTTCATCTCTCTGCCACTGTCACTTTTTTCAGCTGTTTCCATAGTACCATCTTCAAGTCATCATATGATTTATTGCTGTGCTTGTCTCGCGAAACCAAGTCTCGCACTACTCCATAGCAGTGTGCTCCTGTCAAATGCAATAGGATTTCCACTAATGGCGCGTTGTTTGCATAATCGCGTGCACTAGGCCCCTTCAAGCCATTTGTGACCAGATAGAACTTGAACCATTTAATAAATCAATTCCAGTCTTCACTATCATTGTAATTTGCTGAAAATGGTGGCAGAAATTGACAATTTGCACCGGATTTGAACCTGCTGTGCCTTGCATTTTGTCCAATTAGTTTTATGTCTGTTTTGAATCCTGATTCATTGCTAATTTGTTGGGTTCGTATCTTACCAGGAATGACACAGGACAACGATTGGCGGTGGCTTCCAGAAAGCAGCTCCAAACGGGGATATACAAAAAGGTATTTCGGAGCACGAACAGAGCTCCATTAAATACATACACTGTTGCAATGTAGGGAACTGTTAACCACATGCGATAGACCCTTATAATGATATCTACATACACAAAACCTTCCTTTTGAGGTTTTGGCTGCCTTTAAGTGATACCAGTGCTGCAATGTATCCTTTATAAGTGCCTTGGGATGTTTTACTACATTAAAGGCAACATAAAACATCAACATGCATTGATCTAACAAAATGCAGCCATTGAAGAGCTGCTGCCTTCCAGCCAATGCTACAGCCCATGCTCCCTCGGCCAGCTTTTCCTGTGACTGTAGCCTATTCAGATTAGGGGCAGTTCTTAGCACCTTTCTTGAACTTTTGGGCAGGATACAGAGAAAGCTTGTCATTTGATAGGCAATTCCTTTTCCACCTTAAACCTCCAGATTACTATAATCGAAAGAACTTTCTTTGTTCATTCTCAACTAAAACATGTACATGTTCTTCCCTCTACATAAATTCCCACTATAAAGAAATCACACCCCGACTTTATGATCATTTATAATTGGAATTTCAGATGCTAATGGCATAGAGCTTCTATATCCTTAGTGGAGTGAGAGTGACACTGAATTTTTCTTTCTTTCTTTAAACCTATCCTTAAGTTCTCTTGTTAGCCATGGATGGGCCACTTTTCCTGTATGGTTTTTATTCCTTAAGGGAATGTTGAAGATTATGAATTAATTCTTTAAATGTTTGTCATTGCTTATCTACCATCATAGCTTTTAATGCAGTTTCCCAATCTACCTTAGCCAACTCGCCCCCTCATACCAACATAGCTTGCTTTGTTCAGATTTAAGGCCCCAGTTTCTGACTTAAAATCACTTTTAAACTCAGTATAACATTTTAGCACATTATGATCGGGCTTCCCCAGAGGTCCCTTTATGACTGGGTTATTGATTAACCCTTTCTTATTGCACAATACTGGATCTAAAATAGACTGTTCCCTAGTTGGTTCCTCAACATACTGATCTAGAAAACTTCAACCGTGTCCAATCTATTTCATGCCCTCACCCCTTCCCCTCCCTCCCAGAACCATGATAGGGTCCCCCTTGTCCTCAGATGCCACCCCACCATTCTCTGTTTTCAACAGATTATTCTCCGCCATTTCTGCCATTACCCCATATCCTTAGACTATGACCCCTGGTTCTGGACTCACTCGCCATCGGGAACATCCTTCCTGCATCTACCCTGTCAAGTCCTGTTAGAATTTTATAGGTTTCTATGAGATCGAACTCCAGCGAATATAATCCTACCCAACTCAATCTCTCCTCATATGTCAGTCCCGCCATCCCAGGAATCAGTCTGGTAAACCTTCGCTGCACTCCCTCTATAGCAAGAACATCCTTCCACAGATAAGGAGACCAAAACTGCACATAATATTCCAGGTGTGGCCTAACCAAGGCCCTGTATAATTGTAGCAAGTCATCCCTGCTGCTGTACTCAAATCCTCTCGCTATGAAGGCCAACATACCATTTGCCCTTTTTACTGCCTGTTGCACCTGCATGCTTACCCTCAGTGACTGGTGTACGAGAACACCCAGATCACGTTGCATATTCCCTCCCCTCTCTCAGTTTATAACCATTCAGATAATAATCTGCCTTCCAGTTTTTGCTACCAAAGTGGATAACCTCACATTTATCCACATTAGACTGCATTTGCTATGCATTTGACTACTCACTCAACTTGTCAAATCACCCTGAAGCCTCTCTGCATCCTCCTCACAACTCACCCTCCCACCCAGTTTTGTGTCATCTGCAAATTTGGAGATATTACATTTAGTTCCCTCATCTAAATCATTAATATATATTGTGAATAGTTGGGGTCCTAGCACCGATTCCTGCAGTACCCCACTAGTCACTGCCTGCCATTCGGAAAAAGACCCGTTTATTCCTACTGTTTGTTTCCGGTCAGCCAAACAGTTTTCTATCCATCGCAATACACTAACCCCAATCCCATGCGCTTTAATTTTACACGCTAATCTCTTATGTGGGACTTTGTCGAAAGCCTTCTGAAAGTCCAAATAAACCACATCCACTGGCTCCCCCTCATCAACTCTACTAGTTACATCCTCGAAGAATTCTAGTAGATTTGTCAAGCATGACTTCCCTTTCGTAAATCCATGCTGACTCTATCCGATTCTACCACTGTTCTCTAAGTGCTCTGCTATAAAATCTTTGATAATGGAATCTAGCATTTTCCCCACTACCAACGTTAGGCTGACTGGTCTATAATTCCCTGTTTTCTATCTACCTCCCTTTTTAAATAGTGGGGTTAAATCAGCTACCCTCCAATCTGTAGGAGGTGTTCCAGAGTCTATAGAATCTTGGAAGATGACCACCAATGCATCCACTATTTCTAGGGCCACTTCCTTAAGTACTCTGGGATGTAGATTATCAGGCCCTGGGGATTTATTGGCCTTCAATCCCATCAATTTCCCCAACACCATTTCTCTACTAATACTGATTTCCTTCAGTTCCTCCCTCTCACTAAGCCCTGTGTTCCCCAACATTTCTGGTATGATATTTGTGTCCTCCTTTGTGAAGACAGAACCAAAGTATGCATTTAGTTGGTCAGCCATTTCTTTGTTCCCCATAATAAATTTCCCTGTTTCTGACTGTAAGAGACCTACATTTGTCTTCACCAATCTTTTTCTCTTCACATACCTATAGAAACTTTTACAGTCAGTTTTTATGTTCTCCACAAGCTTACTCTCTTGCTCTATTTTCCCCTTCTTAATCAATCCCTTGGTCCTCCTTTGCTGAATTCAAAACTGCTCCCAGTTCTCAGGTCTGTTGTTTTTCTAGCAAATTTGTTTGCCTCTTCCTTGGATCTAATGCTATCTCTAATTTCCCTTGTAAGCCATGGTTTGGCTGCCTTTCCCGTTTTACTTTTGCGCCAGATAGGAATAAACAATTGTTGCAGTTCATCCATGCACTCTTTGAATGTTTGCCATTGCCTATCCACCATCATCCCTTTAAGTAATGTTTCCCAATTCATCATAGCCAACTCACGCCTCATACCTTCATAGTTTCCTTTATTAAGATTCAGGACCCGAGTCTCAGAATCAACTACGTCACTCTCCATCTTAATGAAGAATTCTATCATATTATGGTCGCTTATCCCCAAGGGGTCTTGCACAACTAGATTGTCAATTATTGCTTTCTCATTACACAATACCCAGTCTAGGATGGTCTGTTCTCTAGTTGGTTCCTCGTATACATTCCATGAATTCCTCCTCTACGGTATTGTGACTAATTTGATTTGCCCACTCTATATGCAGATTAAAGTCACCCATAATTACAGATGTTCCTTTATCACATGCGTCTCTAATTTCCTGTTTAATGCCATTCCCAACATCACCACTACAGCTTGGGGGTCTATATACAACCCCAACTAACCTTTTTTGCCCCTTAGTGTTTCTCAGCTCGAGCCATACAGATTCCACATTGTCAGAGCTAATATCCTTCCTCACTATTGCGTTAATTTCCTCTTTAACCAGCAATGCAACTCCACCGCCTTTTACTTTTTGTCTGTCCTTCCTAAATACTGAATATCCCTGGATGTTCATTTCCCATCCCTGGTCACCCTGCAGCCATGTCTCCGTAATCCCGACTATATCATACCCGTTTACATCTATTTGTGTGATTAATTCATCCATTTTATTGCGAATGCTCCGCGCGTTAAGGCACAAAGCCTTTAGACTTGTCTTTTGAACATTACTTGTCCCCTTCCCACTATTTTTCACTGTGGCCCTGTTTGATTCTGGCCCTTGATTTCTCTGCCTATCACTTTTCTTATTCCCCTTACAGTCTTTTGTTCTTGTCTTTGATCCCCCCTACTCTGACTCCTTGCAAAGGTTCCCATCCCCCTGCCATTTTAGTTTAAACCCTCCCCAACCACTCTAGAAAATACTCCCCCTAGGGCATCTGTCCTGGTCCTGCCCAGGTGTTACCCGTCCAGTTTGTACTGGTCCCACCTCCCCCAGAACCGGTCCCAATGTCCCAGAAACCTAAAACCCTCCCCCTGACACCATCTCTTCAGCCACATATTCATCTGATATATCCTGCTATTTCTACCCTGTCTAGCACATGGCACTTGTAGTAATCCTAAGATCACTACCTTTGAAGTCCTACTTTTCGACTTACTTCCTTGTATTCTGCTTTAAGGACCTCATCCTTTTTTTTTTACCTATGTCATTTGTACCAATGTGTACCACGACCACTGACTGTTCACCCTTCCCCTTTAAAATGTCCTGCAACTGCTCTGAGACATCCTTGACCCTAGCACCAGGGAGGCAACATACCATCCTGGAGTCTTGTTTGCGGCTGCAGAAACGCCTATCTATTCCCCTTACAATTGAATCCCCTATAACTATTGCATTCCCACACTTTTTACTCCTCCCCTGTACAGCAGAGCCAACCGTGGTACAACGATTGGGTTGTTGCTGCTTTCCCCTGAGAGGCCATTCCCCCAACAGTATCCAAAGCAGTATATCTGTTTTGCAGGGGAATAGCCACAGGTGATTCCTGCACTGCCTGCCTAGTCCTCTTGCTCTGCCTGGTGGACACCCATTTCCTTCCTGCCTGTGGAGTCTGTGCCTGCGGTGTGACCACCTCTCTATACGTGCTATCCATGATACTTTCCGCCTTGCGGATGCTCCACAGTGTCCCCAGCTGCTGCTCCAGCTCTGAAACCCGGGCTTCCAGGAGCTGGAGACACCTCCTGCACACATGCTGGTCCCGGGCACTGGAATTGTTCCTGGCTTCCCACATAGAGCACGAGGAGCACACCATGGCTTTGCGCTCTCCTGCCATGACTTAACCCTTTAAACTAAACCCTTTGGAAGATGCTTAATATCAAATAATGTCAATTAATCTCGGGCCCTTCTTCCCTGGTCCTGGTTACTACGGAACTCCCTAAAAAACACTACTTACTATATATGAAAATAAACTGTAGACCATTCTTACCTTAGTTACTAAGCCAGCTATTTAGAGCTATTCCCTAACAGCAGTTACTCACCAACCAATCACCTTGCAGCTTTCCTGTGATGTCACTGTTGATGTTTCTTTCAAACACTCTGGCGTGCCTGGACTGTGTCTGTGTTTATCCTCTCCTCGGTCGGTGATTCTCCCCGCAGGTCTGCTCCACTCCGCTCGGCTCCCGGAAGGTAAGTAACCAGGCCGCGATCCTCAGCCTCTATTTATCCTCTCCTCGGTCGGTGATTCTCCCTGCAGGTCCACTCAGCTCCCTGAAGCTAAGTAACCAGGCTGCGATCCTCGGCCTCTATTTATCCTCTCATCAGTCGGTGGTTCTTCCCGCAGGTCCGCTCCACTCCGCTCGGCTCACGGATGGTAAGTAACCAGGCTGCGATCCTTGGCCTGTATTTATCCTTTCCTCGGTCGGTGATTCTCTCCGCAAGTCCACTCCACTCCGCTTGGCTCCCAGAACAAAACACATCAACCAGTTTCTTTAATAAACAACAAAATTATCAGTTTATTATAAAACAAGTCTTAACCAGTAATGAAGTAAAGCATTAACACTCGGACTGAAATATTAAAGTTCCCTTTTTACCTTAGCCCCTCTCACTAACACACACACCCATACACCGGTTAACCAGAAAAATAAAGGGATTTGCGTTTTAGAGCTCTATCTTTTTAAAAAAGACAAAAAAATTTGGATTAAGTACTTGCTAATTCTTGAAGAAGAAAGAGAAGATATGGAAAGATGTCCTTTGTTTTGGTTTGGCATCCCAAATGCATATAGACGGCAGTCAATGGGATCCTCCTGGAACATTTCTTTTCAGGTGATGTTGAAGATCTGTTTGGTTAGGCTTCCAGGAAATGCAGCAACAGAGGTTTCAGACACAGGCCTTACTGGAAAAATGCAGCCACAGTTTCAGCCTGCTTCTGAAACATGGTTTTCAGCTCCTCGAGAGATGGAAAACTGGCAGGTTTTTTCCAAACTGCTGGAACAGATGGAGTTGGGGTGGTTTGTTCTTCTTGGCAAGTTTTCTTCAACTGTCTTTTTAAAACCATTGTCCATATCCCAATTTACTGTCCAAAGCAAAACCATAAACAATATCGCAAGCGACAAGCCTCCTGATCTCTAAGTCTTGACCTGTCACCTCTTTGTAAATATCTTCCCCAAGTCAAAAACAACCCCTGCTGGGTAAATATTTGAAAACAGATGCCTTCCAGTAACTGTTTGTTTTAAAAGTCAGACCTCTCAGTGACCCTGGTAAAAACCCATCCATGGAGTCTATTCAGTTTTCCCAAGATAAACCAATGTCCACCTCGAAAATACATGAGGCCTCAAAAAATACTTAAAAATATAGAAGCACTCATAACACCTCCATGAAGTATGCCAGCATGTACTGATCGTGGCTCCTCCCATTACATCATTGGCCTTTCAGAACTGCCAATGTATGGAATAACATCATTGCCATGCCAGTATCTCTCATGTACGTCTCCAAGGATGCAGTAACATGGACAATGGCTCAGTCTGCTGCTGCCAGAAATGATGGATGCAAAGATGTTGCAGATGCGGACTGCTGCACAATAGGTGAACAGGTGCAGAGCACACGGTGGTTCCTATGGCATGGAGTACCTTTGATCAATGAGGCGCTGCCTTGCATCCCTAGGTCACTGCTCTTTCTGCATGTGGTGCCTGGATGCTTTCTGTCCTCCCATGTGCCTTTCCTGCTGTAAGTCCTCATAGTCTGAGGATGAGTCCTGCTCATGTCTCATCCTGCAAGGCCTCCCTCCCCTATTGAGTGTGTAGTTGTGCTGAGCACCGCAGACAGCAATGATGCAAGCTGCCCTTTCCGGCCTGTATTGCAGGGCACCACCCGATCTATGCAAACAGTGGAATTGCATTTTCAGCTTGCCGATCGCCCGCTCAATGGTGGCTCATGTAGCTCTGTGGCAGGCATTGTATCTCTCTTCTGCAGCAGTGGTGGGCTGTCTCATTAGTGCCAGGAGCCATATATGCAAGGGGTAGCCCTTGTCTCCAAGAGGCCGCCCCTCCGTCTGAGCCATTTCAGTGAACAGCAACGGCAGCTGGGACGAGCGCAGGATGAAGGCACCATGGCAGCTGCCTGGAAAGCGGGCACAGATTTGCATGAATCATTTCCGGTGATCACATTAGATCTGCATTTTGATTGAGTGGAAGCCCTTATGGTTTACGTATTCAGCTGATCGCCCGGCGGGAGCCTTGATGGCCATATGGGTGCAATCTACGACCCCTTGCATCTGTGGGAATTCCGCGATGGAGGCAAAACTGGTGGCCCTCTGGGCCTGGCTTTCAAGGTCTGTCATGGAGTGGATATAGTCACCAGCTCTCCGGAACAGGGCATCGGTGATCTCCCTGATGCAGCGGTGCACTGCTGACTGTGTGACCCCACTAAGGTCTCCAGTGAGCCCCTGAAATGATGTGGAGGTGTAAAAATTGAGAGCTGGTGTCACTTTGAGCACCACAGGCATAGGATGTCCCCCAAAGCCCCTGGGCTCCAGGTCATCATGAAGAAAGGCACAGAGATGTGTCACCACCTCTCTCTACATCCACATCTCATAGAGTCATAGAGAGATACAGCACTGAAACAGGCCCTTTGGCCCACTGAGTCTATGCTGACCATCAATCACCCATTTATACTAATCCTACATTAATCCCATATTTCCTACCACATCCCCACAATTTTCCTACCACCTACCTATACTGGGGGCAATTTACAATGGCCAATTTACCTATCAACATGCAAGTCTTTGGCTGTGGGAGGAAACCAGAGCATCCAGCAGAAACCCACACAGTCACAGGGATAACTTGCAAACTCCACACAGGCAGTACCCAGATCTGAACCCAGGTCACTGGAGCTGTGAGGCTGCAGTGCTAACTACTGCACCACTGTCATGCAGGATGAGTAGATGCATGGTGATATGTAGTGGCAAGCTCTCCTTGGGTGCTGCTGCTCACGTCTGGGGGCCTCTATGTAGGCTGCAACTGCCTGTTGGTCTTGCCTGCAGTACATATGGATCCTCACAAGAAGCGCATCAATGAATATAGGGTGAACCATCCCCATGTCCAAGTTACAATTCAACTTGGTTCCAACCTTCTTCGAAGGTTCCTGATAGGGCAGAGATTGATGTTGAGTGGTACATCAGGTGCTTTCATGCAGCAGCTATTTGGCATGGCATGGCATTGTCCATCTTAGCTCCCACTAACAGTGGCACCACATGACCATATAAAGATTGTACAAGCTGCATCGCTTGGCCCACCTATGATAAGCTTCACATGCCTACTGTTTTTGGCACTCTCTCCACATACAGGGTGACCCGAGTGCCATTGCTCCTTCACTGACAGAGGCAATCAATGGCACAGAGCTGACAACCTTTACAGAGGGCGGAATCACAATGGCTCCCTACACGTCTGCAGACGTGGCCCCTGTAATCCCATCCTCCTTCCAGTATGTAGAGTTGAGACACCTGTAACCCTCCTCCCTTCCAGTATGCAGAGTTGAGACCCCTGTAATCACCCCCTCCCTCCTCTCTTCAAGTATGCAGAGTTGAGACCCCTGTAATCACCCACTCCCTCCTCCCTTCAAGTATGTAGAGTTGAGACACCTGTAATCCCTCCTCCCTTCAAGTATGCAGAGTTGAGATCCCTGTAATCACCCCCTCCCTCCTCCCTTCCAGTATGCAGAGTTGAGACTCCTGTATGTCTGGACTTAGCTCACTATCGAGTACTCCTGTTTCTTTAGTTCCATCGGCTTTTATGTTTGTGAACGGGACGGCAGTTGATGGCTGCCCGTTCAACGTAAAATGTGGAAGTGTGGAGCGAGAGGAGGCGGGCTGCATTATCAGGAGAGGTAAGTAGTGTTTACATATGGTAATTGGGGTGCCGCCGCCGAGTGACAGGGGGGCCGCACTGAGGCCCCCCCATCGCCAGTAATATGCGGCGGGCCCTTATCGACGTTGAGGGTCGAGGCGGGCCTCTCCCGGCAGAATTTTACGGGCACCCCCACCCCCGCCACGACCCATGGCGTCAAGGGGCTGATAAAATTCAGCCCTAGGTCACACTCTAGGTGCACCCAATACAAAGTTATTGGCATATACTCCCCGCCAATATCATTCACTAAAACCTTGTCATTCAGTGCACTCTCTGGTGGAAATGTTATGCTTTTCCTCAGCAAAAGAGGCTCCTGTATCCCTAAGTATAATTGTCAGTTTATCTGCCTCACTTGAGGGATAAGGAGTTACTTTTCCTTTTTTACAAGAATTCCCTATAACTCTCAGGTATCTTATTCGCAACAGTGGTTTTTGTATTTAGCCTTACAGCTGCAGTCAGAACTATAGCCTGATCTGCTGGAATCTTCAAAGCATGACGGGCCCCCCATTTTACTTTTATTTATAGTTCTTTTTTCTTTTTACATTTTTTTTGTATGTTTATTTTATTTCATCTTAGTTTGTTCAGTTTGCTTACCCACTGGTTTTTTTTCATGTTTGTACTTGCTGCTGTTCAATTTTCAGTCCGTTAACACCCTATCTGTACTAATGCTTTGTCTTTCAACACACCATTAACATATTGTTTGCCTTTGCTCCTTGACCTTCTGGTCAGCTATTCTGTGACCTTGTCCTATCCACACCTTCTCCTTTGTTATCTCTTGCCCACCCCCGCTTTACTTGCTTATAACCTTTGACATTTCTAATATTTGCCAGTTCCGAAGAAGGGTCACTGATCTGAAACGTTAACTCTGCTTCTCCCTTCACAGATGCTGCCAGACCTGCTGAGTATTTCCAGCATTTCTTGTTTTTATTACTGCTGTAATCTTGGTCAGGGCCCCTTTCTTTGCATTGGCTTTTGTGTACCCCAGTAAGCCCCATGTGTCTACCCCGCAACTTCCAGCATTCCGCACAAAGGTGTCCCACCTTGTGACAATGATAACACTTAGGTATGCAGACCGTACTTCCATCCTCAGCATCTTTCTTTCTGGCCTGAGGAGGAGATCCTGGGGCATTCCCAGCTGTCCCTTCTTGTCCCCAGCTACAAACCTTCTGGTTCTCTACATGGGTTCTTACTAATGGAGGGAGTGAATTTTAAAATTCTTCCAGGAGAATTAGTTCCCTAAGGTTCTCATACATGGCCTCTACCTTTAGTGCCTGTATCCAACGATGAAAATTAATTTGCTTTACCCTCGTAAATTCAATAAAGTCTGCTGATAATCTCCGGAGGTTCCGAAATTTCTCTTGGTAAGCTTCAGGCACTAACTCATACGCAGCGAGAATGGCCTTTTTTGCCATCTCATAATCTGCAGAAGCCCCCTCATAAAGCATGGCATAAACTTCATGAGTTCTGTCAATCAACCTGCTTTGCATAAGCAGTGTCTAGCTTTCCTTCGGCCACTTCATCTGTTTGGCTATCTTTTCAAAAGAAATGAAAAATGCCTTTACGTCCCTTTCTGAAAACTTAGGGAGGGCTTGCACAAACTTAAACAGCTCTCCACTGGGTCCTGAGCTGGAGTCAGATTTTTCCCCACCAGAACTTTCATCAGAGTCAAGACCACCCCTTTGTCTTAGTTCCATCTTTTCAAATTCAAATTCCTTTCCTTCTCTTTCTCTTTGAAATTCTAGTTCAAATTTTTTCATTGTCAATTCTTTTCCAATTCTTTTTCCTGCTCAAATTTTCTCATTTCTCTTTCTTTTTCTTTTTCAAGTTTAAGCTGCCTGATCTGTAACCAAATTTTAGCTAATTCAACTGCACTACCCTCTGGTTTGCCTTCTTCTTCTTCCAATTGCAAATTTTATGCTATTACTTCAATTATGTCTGCTTTCTTAGCTCCTGGTTTTAATTCTAACATCAACAGTTCTGCCAAATTGTTTAGTTTATCCCTGGTTAAGTGTCTCAAATCACTCAGGGATACATTCTCCTTCCCCAGAAAAATTGGAACATCTGATAGACACATTCTGGTAGAGTAAACTTTAATCTTTTGCACAAGAAACTTGTTTTTTTCCTTTTCCTCTTTTCAATTATTGTTACCCCACTTACAATTGTATGGCATTGGATTTATCCTGCAAAGAGCCCCCAATTATGACTGAGGTGGGAGGAGTGCACTCTTTGATCTGACTTCTATAGCTACCCCTGACGTTGGGGGTCATGGCGGGGGTGGTGGTGGGTGGCACCAGGAAATGCCTCTGGCAGAGGGCAGATATGGGCCTCAACGCCGAGAAGGCCCAGCCCAATATTGCCGGTGGCGGCAAGGCCTCGTGGTGGCGAGGCCTCCTGGTGGCCCCAGCCGCCACCCCACCTCGCCATGCCGCTTGGCAACAGGAACCAAATGTAAATATTTAAATTTATTCAAATCAAGGAATTAATTACTTATCATTCCGTTCCGTCCTGGAACGATATTGGTACTGGTGGCTGGCACTCCCCCGCCTTCGGATCCCCATGCGGGGATATGAGGCAGAACACTGCTGGGGCTTGGGGGCAGGTAAGTTTCTCAATGTGGGTTGGGAGGAGCAGCGTTAGAGTAATTTCATTGTTCCTGGGGGTGGTGGGAAGGAGTAACATTTAAAGTTGCTGAACTTTTGGAGGGAAGGTCGGGAGTATAGGTAAGTGTTTTGGGGGATGGTGAGAGGGCAGGTAATTACTTTTATGCTTATGGTGGGGGGTGGGAGAATGTCAGGATCACTTCATTTAATTTTTCAGAAGCATTACTTCTTTAAATTTTTAAATTGCAATGTAAGGTTCAAAGCCCTTTATAAATGGCGTCAGCACCTGCGCAAAGGCTGCTGATGCCATTGCCAGGGATGGACCACCCACCCCCTCCATGTCATTCAGGGTAGGAGGGGTGCAGCCCACCTCAGACATTTAATTGAGCTGCTGCGCTGAATATCATGGTGGCTCCAAGACATGAGGTCCGCATGGGTGGACCGCCATTTTTGAAGTTCACCGCCGAGATCGGTGGTGAGCTTATAAAATCCAGCCCTTTATTATAGTTCCACTTCTCCACGGGTCACAACATACATTTAAATTTTTTCCCACTTACTAATACGGTCAATCATAGAATCTATTTTTATCCAAGAACAAAACACACCAACCAGTTTCTTTAATAAACAACAAAATTATCAGTTTATTATAAAACAAGTCTTAACCAGTAATGAAGTAAAGCATAAACACACATATTGAAATATTAAAGTTCTCTTTTTACCTTAGCCCGCCCGCCCCACCACCTCCCCCCCCCCCCCCCCACCATACACTGGTTAACAGGAAAAATAAAAGGATTTGCATTTTAGTGCTCTATTACAAAAAAATGAAAAAAAACCCCTTGGGTTAAATACTTGCTAATTCTTGAAGAAAGAGAAGATATAGCAAGAAGTCCTTTGTTTTGGTTTGGTATCCCAAATGCGTTTGGACGGCTTATCACTGAGATCTTCCTAGAACAGTTCTTTTCAGGCAATGTTGAAGATCAGTTTGGGTAAGCTTCCACGAAATGCAACAACAGTGGTTTCAGACACAGGCCTTATAGGAGGAATACAGCCACAGTGTCAGTTTGCTTCTTAAACTTGCTTTTCATCTCCTTGAGAGATGGAAAACTGACGTGCTTTTTCCAAACTGCTGGAACAGACCGAGTTGGGGTGGTTTGTTCTTCTTGGCAAGTTTTCTTCAACTGTCTTTTTAAAACCATTGTCGATACCCCAACTCACTGTCCAAAGCGAAATCATAAACAATGTCAAAAGAGAAAAGCCTCCTGACCTCTATACATCTTGACTTGTCACTTCTCTTCAAGCATCTTCCCCAAGTCAAAAACAACCCCTGCTGGGTAATTATTTGAAAACCTTCAGTGACTGTTTGTTTTCAAAGCCTGACCTCTTAGTGACCCTGGTAAAAACCCATCCATGCAGTCAGTTCAGTTTTCCCAAAATAAACCAATGTCCACCTCTAAAATGAGTCCTCAAAAGAAAGCTTAAAAATATAGAAGTGCTCGTAACAGAAGGGACCCTCTCTCTGCCACACACTGGTCCACGCCTCAGTTACCCCCAACACCTCCCCCTTCCCTATGGCACCTTTCCATGCAAGCACAGGAAATGCAATATCTGCCCTCTACTTCCTTCCTACCCACTCTCCGGGGCCCCAAACACTCCTTCCAAGTGAAACAGCAACTTACCCATATTTCTTTCAATTTAGTATACCGCATTCGCTTCTCACAACATGGTTTCCTCTACATTGGGGATACTAAACGCAGACTGGGTGACTACTTTACGGAACACCTCTGTGCAGTCGGCAAGCGCAACCCTGGGCTTCCTGTCGCTTGTTATTTCAATTCTCCACCTTGCTCCCACTCTGCCCTTTCTGTCCTTGGTCTGCTGCAGTCTTCCAGTGAAGCACAAAGCAAACTCGAGGAACAGCACCTCATCTTTCGACTGGGTACTTGACAGCCTTCCGGACTCAACATTAAGGACAATAATTTTACATCATAAATTTTTTTAGCAGTTCTGAAAAAAGTCACAGACCTGAAACATTAACTCTATTTTTCTCTCCACAGATGCTGCCAGAACTGCTAAGTATTTCCAGCATTTTCTGTTTTTGTTTCAGATTTCCAGCATCTGCAGTATTTTGCATCTGTGTTGATCTAGAAAACTATCTTGTATACATTCCATGAACTCATCTTCCACAGTATCACTGCAAATTTGGTTTCCCCAGTCTATGTGAAGATTAAAGTCCCTCATGAATGCTGTATTATCCTTGTTACATGTGCCTCTAAATTCAGTATTTGTACTCTGCCCGACACTGCAACTACTGTTTGGGGGCCTATAAACTACTCCCTCCCAGTGTTTTCTGCCCTTGCTGTTTCTTAGCTCTACCCAAACTGATTCTACATCTTGATTTTCTGAACTAAGTTCCTTTCTCTCTACTGCCTTTATCCCATCCTTTATCATTAGGGCTACCCCTCACTTGTCTTTTCCATTTTGCGTGTCTCTTCTAAAAGTCAAGTATGCTGGAATATTCAGTTCCTGACTTGGTCACTTTGCAGCCTGTGATGACTATTAGATCAAATTCAATAATTTCCATCTGTGCTATCAATTCATCTGTTTCGATGCAAATGTTTCGTGCATTTAGATTTAATGCCTTTAGCTTTAACTTTTTTCTACTTTTCCCTGATGTCACCTCACACTAATGTCCATTACCTTTGTTAAGCTCCCTGTCCCTTCCTGATCCACTCTGCTTGATTTTACCCAAATAGTTTGTCTGCTCTACAGTTTGACATTTGTCTTTCTACTTTTGAAATTGACCTTTTCTGAATCCTCCCATCCTCCATTAACTTAAAGCCTTATCCCTAGCTATTTGATTCACCAGGACACTGGTTTAAGTCGAGCCCATTCCAACAGAACAGCACCCTTTTTCTCCAGTACTGGTGCCAGTGCCCCATGAAGCGAAACCCCTCCCTGCCACACCACTCTTTCAGCCACACATTCAAATTTCTAATCTGTTTATTCCTATGCTAATTTGTGGGTGGCTCAAGTCCATAATCTAGAAGTTATTACCTATGAGGTTAGGCATTGTAATTTAGACCCTAGCTCCTCAAACTCTCCCAGCAGACCTCATTCCTTGTTCTACCTAGGTCATTGGTTCCTGCATGGAACACGACAACTGGAACCGATCCCTCTCACTCCAAGTTCTCCTTCAGCAGTAAGGGGATAAGAACATAAGAATGTAAGAAATAGGAGCAGGAGTAGGCCATTTGGTCCCTCAAGCCTGCCCTGCCATTCTATAAGATCTTGGGTGATCTGCCACAGACCTCAACTCCTCTTTCGTGCCAACTCCTCATAGCCCTCAACTTCCCAATATCTCAAAAATCTACCTCCTCTTTAAATACTTTCAGTGATCTAGCTTCCACAAATCTCTGGGGTAGAGAATTCCAAACATTCACGACCCTCTGAGAGAAGAAATTCCTTCGCATCTCAGTTTTAAATGAGTGTCCCCTTATTCTGTAACTATATCCCTTAGTTCAAGATTCCCTCACTGGTGGAAACATTTTCTAAACATCTACCCTGTCAAGCCCCCTCAGAATCTTTTACGTTTCAATAAGATCACTCCTCATTCTTCTAAACTCTAATGAATAAAGGCCTAACCAGTTTAGCCATTCTTGATAAGTCAACCCCTCCATCCCAGAAATCAGCCTGGTGAATCTCTTTTGAATTGCCTCCAGTGCCAGTATATCCTTTCTTAAATACGGGGACCAAAACTGGACACAGTACTCCAGGTGTGGCCTCACCAACACCCTGTAAAGTTGTAACAAGACTTCCCTATTTTTAAACTCCAACTCCCTAGCAATAAAGGCCAAAATTCAATTTGCCATCTTAATTACCTGCTGCACCTGCATGCTAACTTTTTATGTTTCATGCACAAAAACACCCAGATCCCTCTGTGCTGCACTTTTTTGAAGTCTCTCTCCATTTAAATAATAGTCTGCCTTTTGATTCTTCCTACCAAAGTGCATAACCTCACACTTTCCTACATTAAACTCCATCTGCCACGTTTTTGCCCACTCACTCAACCTATCTATATCCCCTTGCAGATTCCTTATGTGCTCACCACAACATGCCCTCCCACCTATTTTTGTATCGTCAGCAAATTTGGATATATTACACTCTGTCCCCTCCTCCAAGTCATTAATATAGATAGTAAATAATTGAGGCCCTAGGACTGATCCTTGTGGTACTCCACTAGTTATGTCTTTCCAGCCTGAAAAAGACCCATTAATCCCGACTGTCTTCTGTGTGTTAACCAACCCTCAATCCATGCTAATACATTACCCCCATACCTTGAGCTCCTGTCTTGTGCAATAATCTTTTATGTAGCACCTTATCGAATGCCTTCTGGAAATCTAAATACACTACATCTACCGGTTCTCCTTTATCAACTCTGCTTGTTATATCCTCAAAGAACTCTAGCAAATTTGTCAAACATGACTTCCCTTTCACAAAACCATCTTGACTCTGATTGTGTTAAGCTTTTATAAATGTCCTGCTATTTCTTCCTTAATAATGGACTCTAGCATTTTCCCAATGACCGATGTTAGGCTGACGGGTCTATAGTTTCCTGCTTTTTGTCTCCCTCCCTTCTTGAACAGGGGCGTCACAATTGCGGTTTTCCAATCCGCTGGTACCCTCCCGGAATGCAGTGAATTCTGGAATATTTCAACCAATGCCTCCACTATCTCTGTAGCCACTTCCTTTAAAACCCTTGGATGCAGGCCATCAGGTCCTGGTGACTTGTCTGCCGTTACAAGCAAAGTGGATAATGGGGCTCCTGTAGATGTACTATATCTGGACTTCTGGAAGGCATTTGATAAGGTGCCGCACAAAAGGTTAATACACAAGGTAAGATCACACGGGGTTAGGGGCAATTTATTAGCTTGGATAGAGGATTGGCTAACCAACAGAAAACAGAGAGTCAGGATAAATGGGTCTTTTTCTGGTTGGCAAGATGTAACTAGCGGAGTGCCACAGGATTTAGTCCTCGGGCCCCAACTATTTACAATCTCCCCCCACACTAATTAGTTTAAAGTCCTATCTACAACCCTAGTTATACAATTCACCAGGACTCTGGTCCCAGCATGGTTCAAATAAAGCCTGTCCCAACAGAACAGCTCTCTCCTTCCCCAGTACTGGTGCTAGTGCCCCATGAATCAGAACCCATTTCTCCCACACCAATCTTTGAGCCACACGTTTACCTCTCTAATCATATTTACCCTATGCCAATTTGCACGTGGCTCAGGTAGTAATCCGGAGATTATTATCTTTGAGGTTCTTCTTTTTATTTAGCCCCGAGCTGCTCATCGTCCCCCAGCAGAACCTCTTTCCTAGTCCTACCTCTGTCGTTGGTACCTGCATGGACCACGACAACTGGATCCTTCCCCTCCCACTCCAAGTTCCCCTTCAGCCCAGAAGAGATCTCCTTAACCTTGGCACCAGGTAGGCAACACAGTCTTTGGGACTTACGGTCTTTGCTGCAGAGAACAGTATCTATTCCCCGAACTATGCTTTCCCCTATTACTACTACATTTCTGTTTTCTCCACCCACTTGAATGGCGCACTGAACCACGGTGCTGTGGTCAGTTTGCTCATCCTCCCTGCAGTCTGTACTCTCATCCACACTGGGAACAAGAACCTCGTACCTATTGGATAAGGGCAGTGGCTGAGGCTCCTCCAAAGCTAAATTCTGGATCCCATACCTGCCTCACTCGCAATCACACCCTCCTGTCCCTGACCACGGTCCAAATTTGATGTAATTAATCTAAGGGGTGTGACTGTCTCACGAAACACAGTGTCCAGGTAACTCTCCCCCTCCCTGATGTGTCGCAGTGTCTGCAGCTCGGACTCCAGCTCATCAACTCTGAGCCGAAGGTCCTCGAGCAGCCAACACGCTGCAGATGTGGCCACCGTGGATCGCACCAGCTCCCACAGCTGCAATACATCGCCTGCCCAGTCATCTCTATTCGATTTAATTAATTAATTTGGATGTTAAATATTTGGATATTTGATGCTATGTTTGATTTAAATTAAATGAAATTAAAAGTACCTGTTTAAACAATCAATTGTAATTAATACTTCTAGTCCTGCCCTGTGTTTATGCTCTTATTATAAGGGATGTCCTGAATCCTGGCACCAGGCAGGCAACACAACCTTCAGAATACCCGGTTATAGCTACAGAAAACAGTATCTATCCCCCTGACTAGGAACACAGGAACAGGAGTAGGCCATTCAGCCCATCGAGCCTGCTCTGCCATTCAATTAGATAATGGCTGATCATCTACCTCAACGCTACTTTCCCATGCTATCTCCATACCCTTGATGTCATTAGTCTCCAGAAATCTATCTATACTATATTGTCTCCTATCACTACCACATTCCTTTGCACTCCCCCCACTTGAATGGCCACTGGTACCATGGTGCTATGGTCAGTTTGTTCATCCACTCTGCACCTTGTGCCTGTTGGATAAGGGCAAAGGCTGAGAATCCTCCAGCACTGCAGCTGGGGTCCCGTTAACTGCTTGACTTGCAGTTACACCCTCCTATCCCTGATCACAAAACAGATCTGTACCACTTCTTATCCTAAGGGGTTTGACTGCCTCCTGGATCACAGTTCCCAGGTAACTCGGCCCCCTCCCTGATGCCCCGTAATATCTGCACCTTAGATACCAGCTCAACAGCTCTGAACTGAAGTTTGTCTAGATGCAGATATTTATTGCAGATATGGTTGTCCAGGATCACAATGCTCTCCACGAACTCCTACATCCTGCAGTTGCAGCACACTACCTGCACTGCCATCCCTATATAACACTGTTTTAAATATTTAATTAATTAGTCTATGTATTTAATCAACTTTGTTTATAGTTTTTAATCTTCTAATTACTTAATCTAGCATAAGTTATATGCAGATCCTCCTTCCACTTGCAGAGAATTCCCACTTGTACCAAATTCCCAAACGTTGCACTCTGTTTGCAATGTGCACTCTGTTCTGCAACGACTCTGTGCCGACCGCTCTCTCGTCAGTATCAATAAAAAGAAAAATATAGCAGATTATGGGAATACGAAACAAAGCAAAATGCTAAAACACACAGCAGGTCAATCAGCATTTGTGAGACAGCAGGCACATTTTGCTGAGGAATCTTCAGTAACAAATGAGGTGTACAGGCATATTAATGCCATCACATGAAAGGGTATATACACACACATTCTCTCATATGTATATATATATAATATATAGTATATCTACCGTATGTAAAAGAAAGACTTGCAATTATATCGTGCCTTTCATGACCACCAGACGTCTCAAAAGCGCTTTACAGCCGATGAAGTACTTTTGAAGTGTAGTGGCTGTTATAATGTTAGAACATATCCATACCCTTGTCCCTTGGGCATTCCCTTAGTGCCTTACTTCTATATGCCTTTGTTTGGTTTAGTGCTCCTATGTAGTGTTATCCCAGTGACTGCAACATGGCTGGTGGAAGGCACCTGACCTTCAATGGAGGAGACTGCAGATGGCTTGCAAAAAGCCCTCATGCAGCTCTGGGCCTTTAGGGCCCGGCTTTGGATAGCACCATCCTGGTATGGGCGGCAGCAGTCCAGGCTGGCTGGCCAACAGACAACAGCGAGGGCACTGGTACAGTGGCAGTGTTGGGAGGATGAATGCTGTCATACTGAGAGAGCACAGCAGGTTTGTGCTTGATGGAGTCAGTGCCATTCCTCAGGGGCAGTGCCTCAGCAATCATAATCTGTTGGAGGACAGATTGTTGGACTGCTGTGATATCCTGCAAGCCTTATGCAGCCATGATGGCAGCAATCTGAACTTCCATGACAACAAGCTGACCTTGCCTAACAGACGTTTGAGCTTCCTCTGTAGCACCCAGACATTGGGTGGCTTCTGCTCGAAATGGAATGGAAAGGAAATTAAGACATCATGGTTGGGTCCAAAAGTGTGCTAATGGAGTTGACCACCACTTTCATGCTGTAAAGGATGGGCTCCAAGTTCTGTCCAAAGTTGCTGCAGGACTCCTCCATGCTCCTTGACATTATAGGCAGGCTCGCTGGCAGCCTTACCAATGCACCAAGGGTTTCATTGAGAATATCCATCTTCTGTAGGCTGCCCTAGCAAAGTGCTTATCCAAGTCCTCTGCAGCAGAACTTTTGTGCAACCACTGTATCCTCCATCATGGTAAGGACATACAGCCATGCCTGTCTCACGCTAATTAGGTACTGCTGCCTCGGGTTATGCGCTACCTTCTCCTGCAGGAGAGAGAGTAGAGGGTCAGTGAGTGTAGTGCAATATATTTGCGTGATGTGAATAGATAGTGCTGTGTGCAAGCTGTGAGATGTGGCTGTGAGACTTGCTAAGTGTGTGAGGATGAGTTGAAGCTATGAATGTTAAGTATGAGTCCTGATTGATAGGGATTGTTAGTAGGTGAGTGATCGGTGTCTGGTGCAGTGAGCAGTGTATTAGGCCAGTGGTGCAGTTGGTGGGATATTGCATTTGAAAATACATTCACTGACTATGACCACTCATATGAGTTTCTTGAACTTCTTGCAGCACTGCACCTAGGTCCTTAGGGCTCGATTCCTGGTATAGACTGCCATGGCTATCTGGTCCCACGGCTTTCACAAAATTTGGCTGGAGGGCCTTGTGGCCCCTTACATATAGATGACAGCTCGACTCCTCTCCATCTCCTGTACCATGGCCTCCAATGCAGCATTGGAAAATTTTGGAGTCCACTCTCTGACATGTTGTGTCATTCCTGTGTCTTTCCCAGGCCAGAATCATTTTTGATTTTTGATTTAACGATACAGCACTGAAACAGGCCCTTCGGCCCACCGAGTCTGTGCCGACCATTAACCACCCATTTATACTAATCCTACACTAATCCCATATTCCTACCACATCCTCACCTGTCCCAATATTCCCCTTCCACCTACCTATACTAGGGGCAATTTATAATCACCAATTTACCTATCAATCTGCAAATCTTTTGGCTGTGGGAGGAAACCGGAGCACCCGGAGGAAACCCACGCAGACACAGGGAGAACTTGCAAACTCCACACAGGCAGTACCCAGAATTGAACCCGGGTCGCTGGAGCTGTGAGGCTGCGGTGCTAACCACTGCGCCACTGTGCCACCCCTGCGCCCCTCAATCACTTGAAGAATGTCCTTCCAGCACCTGCTACAGCCACAATATGCCCCCTGTTCAAGAGGTGCAGGTTGGCTTTGAGTAGTGCAGATTAACTTTAACTCATGCTAGCCCCTCACAATGTTGTCGCCCCTGATTAGGTATGTAGCACTTTGCTTAGCACTGGTCACACACTACAATCATTTAAATTAGCAAGCAAAGCCTGAAATTGGAAGAAAGGATGTTGGTTTTTCACACATTACAATCCCCTTGCCAGTTTTGAGGCTTAAACGAATTTCGCAGCCCAAGAATTTTCTAATTGATCAACTAAGTGTGCTGAGCTAACTAATCTTAACAGGTAGCAGTAAACCTTGATTCTTGTTTTTTTGCACTGGAGTGCTGACTTGGGTTGCATTAGAGTGCTACAGTGGAAGTTTGGTAACTGAGGATAATTAAGGGTTAATTTTATCTTAAATCTGATCTGTCTTTTATTTAGCAGATCAACTTAACAGTTGCTGTTAGGGTTGGAGAAGGTGAGTTTTAGACCAGCTTTAAACAGGGTTCACTCAGGCTCTGCTTGCAGCTGCACCTTGTTAATTAGAGAATTGGCTTAAACCAGTTTTCAGGGGGCTAGAGTCAGTCAGTATAAAAGTGAGCCATCTTACAGTGCTGACTTTGTTTGCATTGGAGTGCTACAGTGGAAGTTTGGTAACTGAGGAAATTCGGTAAGGAGGGAGCGAGGAGCTCCTTTCATTTCCTACCTGTCCTCAGAGTGAGGGGAGCTGAGAGCTTCCAAAGAGCACGGCTGACTGGGAGAAGACTCTGAGGGCGGAGTTCCGGACCGGTAAGTATAAAAAACTTAACACTGGTAAAAAAACTGAAAGTGACGTCAGAGGAAAGCTGTGACCTGATTGGCTGGTAGGGAATTTTTTTTACTGAATTTGAAAATAAAATGTTGATAAAAATTGATCAAAACCCTAATTAACTAATTAATAAGTAGAGTAACTAAACCAGAGGGAGGAGATTACTGTATTTAGTTAGCATTTAATATTTATAGTAGGAATCTAGCACTAGGGACCATATAGTTATTATAACAATTTAGTAAGGATTTAATAAGTATTTATTTATCTTAAATTAACTTATTAATTAGTGCAAGAAATGTCAGTTAGAGGGGTGAACTGCTTCACCTGTGAGATGTGGGAGGTCTGTGACGCTTCCAGCGTTCTGGATGACTACATCTGCAGGAAGTGTACCCAGTTGCAGCTCCTCACAGACCGCATGGATCAGTTGGAGTGGCAACTGGATGCACCTAGGAGCATGCAGGTGGCAGAAAGCGTCATTTATTTAGTTTTTTTAAATTTAGAGATACAGCACTGGAACAGGCCCTTCGGCCCACCGAGTCTGTGCCGACCATCAACCACCCATTTATACTAATCCGACACTAATCATATATCCCTACCACATCTCCACCCGTCCCTATATTCCCCTACCACCTACCTATACTAGGGGCAATTTATAATGGCCAATTTACCTATCAACCTGCAAGTCTTTTGGCTGTGGGAGGAAACCTGAGCACCCGGAGAAAACCCACGCAGACACAGGGAGAACTTGCAAACTCCACACAGGCAGTACCCAGAATTGAACCCGGGTCCCTGGAGCTGTGAGGCTGCGGTGCTAACCACTGCGCCACTGTGCAGGAGTTTTAGAGAAGTGGTTACACCCAAGGTGCAGGCAGATAGATGGGTGACCACTAGAAGGGGCAGGCAGTCAGTGCAGGAATCCCCTGTGGCTATCCCTCTCTCTAACAAGTATACCGTTTTGGATACTGTTGGGCGGAATGGCCTATCAGGGGAAAACAGCAGCAGCCAGAGCAGTGGCACCACGGCTAGCATTGTTGTTCAGCAGGGAGGGACAAAGCGCAGAAGAGCAATAGTTATCGGGGACTCTTTAGTCAGGGGCACAGATAGGCGCTTCTGTGGATGTATGTTGCCTCCCTGGTGCCAGGGTCAAGGATGTCTCTGAACGGACAGGGGGCATTCTGAAGGGGGAGGGTGAACAGCCAGAGGTTGTGGTACACATCGGTACCAATGACATAGGCAGGAAGAGTGATGAGGTCCTGCAGGGGGCGTTTAGGGAGTTAGGTAGTAAGTTTAAAAAACAGTACCTCTAGGGTTGTAATCTCTGGATTACTCCCTGTGCCACTTGGCAGTGAGGCTAGAAATAGGAAGATAGTGCAGCTAAACACGTGACTGAAGAGCTGGTGTAGAAGGGAGGGTTTCAGATATCTGGACCATTGGGATCTCTTCAGGGACAGATGGGACCTGTACAAGAAGGACGGGTTGCATCTAAACTGGAGGGGCACAAATATCCTGGCTGCGAAGTTTGCTAGCATCACTCGGGAGGGTTTAAACTAGTGTGGCAGGGGGGTGTGAACCAGAGCAGTAGAACAGCAAGTGAAATAAATGAGGGGGAACGAGTAAATAAGGCCAGTAAGACTAAGAGGAAGGGCAGGCAGGGAGATGTTGCGAAGCACAGCGAGACTGGTGGTCAGAAGTGCATTTGTTTCAATGCGAGAAGTATAACAGGTAAGGCAGATGAACTTAGAGCTTGGATTAGTACTTGGAACTATGATGTTGTTGCTAATACAGAGACTTAGTTGAGGGAAGGACAAGATTGGCAGCTAAATGTTCCAGGATTTAGAAGCTTCAGGTGGGATAGAGGGGGATGTAAAAGGGGTGGGGGAGTTGCATTACTCGTTAAGGAAAATATCACAACTGTACTGCGGGAGGACATCTCGGAGGGGTCGTGAAGCGAGGCAATATGGGTGGAGCTCAGGAATAGGAAGGGTGCAGTCACGATGTTGGGGGTTTTCTACAGGCCTCCCAACAGCCAGCGGGAGGTAGAGGAGCAGATATGTAGACAGATTTTGGAAAGAAGTAAAGGTAACAGGGTTGTAGTGGTGGGTGATTTTAACTTCCCCTATATTGACTGGGACTCACTTAGTGCTAGGGGCTTGGATGGGGCAGAATTTGTAAGGAGCATCCAGGAGGGCTTCTTGAAACAATATGTAGATAGTCCAACTAGGGATGGGGCCGTACTGGACCTGGTATTGGGGAATGAGCCCGGCCAGGTGGTCGAAGTTTCAGTAGGAGAGCGTTTCGGGAACAGTGAGCATAATTCCATAAGTTTTAAGGTACTTGTGGATAAGGATAAGAGTAGTCCTTGGGTGAAGGTGCTAAATTGGGGGAAGGCTAATTATAACAATATTAGGCAGGAACTGAAGAATTTAGATTGGGGGCGGCTGTTTGAGGGTAAATCAACATCTGACATGTGGGAGTCTTTCAAATGTCAGTTGATTAGAATCCAGGACCAGCTTGTTCCAGTGAGAAAGAAGGATACGTTTGGCAAGTTTCGGGAACCTTGGATAACGCGGGATATTGTGAGCCTAGTCAAAAAGCAAAAGGACGCATTCGTAAGGGCTGGAAGGCTAGGAACAGACCTTGAGGAATATAAAGACAGTAGGAAGGAACTTAAGCAAGGAGTCAGGAGGGCTAAAAGGGGTCATGAAAAGTCATTGGCAAACAGGATTAAGGAAAATCCCAAGGCTTTTTACATGTATATAAAGAACAAGAGGGTAACTAGGGAAAGGATTGGCCCACTCAAGGACAGAGAAGGGAATCTAAGTGTGGAGCCAGAGGAAATGGGCGAGGTACTAATTGAGTACTTTGCATCAGTATTCACCAAAGAGAAGGACTTGGTGGATGATGAGCCAAGGGAAGGGAGTGTAGATAGTCTCAGTCATCTCATTATCGAAAAGGAGTTGGTGTTGGGTGTCTTGCAAAGCATTAAGGTAGATAAGTCCCCAGGGCCTGATGGGATCTACCCCAGAATACTGAGGGAGGCAAGGGAAGAAATTTCTGGCGCCTTGACAGAAATCTTTGCATCCTCAATGGCTACAGGTGAGGTCCCAGAGGACTGGAGCATAGCCAATGTTGTTCCTTTGTTTCAGAAGGGTAGCAAGGATAATCCAGGAAATTATAGGCCGGTGAGCCTTACGTCAGTGGTAGGGGAATTATTAGAGAGGATTCTTCGGGACAGGATTTACTCCCATTTGGAAACAAACAAACTTATTAGCGAGAGGCAGCATGGTTTTGTGAAGGGGAGGTCATGCTTCACTAATTTGATTGAGTTTTTTGAGGAAGTGACAAAGATGATTGATGAAGGAAGGGCAGTGGATGTTATCTATATGGACTTCAGTAAAGGCTTTGACAAGGTCCCTCATGGCAGACTGGTACAAACGGTGAAGTCACACGGGATCAGGGGTGAGCTGGCAAGATGGATACAGAGCTGGCTCAGTCATAGAAGACAGAGGGTAGCAGTGGAAGGGTGCTTTTCTGAATGGAGGGATGTGACTAGTGGTGTTCTGCAGGGATCAGTGCTGGGCCCTTTGCTCTTTGTAGTATATATAAATGATTTGGAGGAAAATGTAGCTGGTCTGATTAGTAATTTTGCGGACGACACAAAGGTTGGTGGAAGTGCAGATAGTGATGAGGATTGTCAGAGGATACAACAGGAAATCGATCGGTTGGAGACTTGGGCGGAGAAATGGCAGATGGAGTTTAATCCGGACAAATGTGAGGTAATGCATTTTGGAAGGTTTAATGCAGGTGGGAAGTATACAGTAAATGGCAGAACCCTTAGGAGTATTGACAGGCAGAAATATCTGGGCGTACAGGTCCACAGGTCACTGAAAGTGGCAACGCAGGTGGATAAGGTAGTCAAGAAGGCATACGGCATGCTTGCCTTCATCGGTCGGGGCATAGAGTATAAAAATTGGCAAGTCATGCTGCAGCTGTACAGAACTTTAGTCAGGCCACACTTAGAATATTGCGTGCAATTCTGGTTGCCACACTACCAGAAGGACGTGGAGGCTTTGGAGAGGGTACAGAAGAGGTTTACCAGGATGTTGCCTGGTCTAGAGGGCATTAGCTATGTGGAGTGGTTGGATAAACTCTGATTGTTTTCACTGGAACGACGGAGGTGGAGGGGCGACATGATAGAGGTTTACAAAGTTATGAGCGGCATGGACAGAGTGGATAGTCAGAAGCTTTTTCCCAGGGTGGAAGAGTCAGTTACTGGGGGACATAGGTTGAAGGTGCGAGGGGCAAAGTTTAGAGGGGATGTGCGAGGCAAGTTCTTTACACAGAGGGTGGTGAGTGCCTGGAACTTGCTGCCGGGGGAGGTGGTGGTAGCAGGTACGATAGCGATGTTTAAGAGGCATCTTGACAAATACATGAATAGGATGGGAATAGAGGGACATGGTCTCCGGAAGTGCAGAAGGTTTCAGTTTAGGCAGGCATCAAGATTGGCGCAGGCTTGGAGGGCCGAATGGCCTGTTCCTGTGCTGTACTGTTCTTTGTTCTTTGTTTGGACCTTTGATGAACACTATGGCCAAATAATGTACTGAAACTATGCTCACCCATCAAGAATGGCTATATGGGCAAGATATTAGAAACGACTGCATTCCCAGAATAAATGGATTCCAGAATAAATCAGCACTTTCAAGGAAGGAAGCATATTAGAAAATACATTTTAAAACACAGAAGTCATTCAACTCTCATTCATCCCTGATAACCAGCATCACAATAAGGCAGATCCTGTTTTTCTCTGAAAAGACTTGCTATAAAGTGAGCACTGCACACCATCTGTGAAACAGTGGGACTTCATTGCTTGTATGTCAAATAATCAGGTACAATTATTGTTTAAATCTTGTATCTGCAGGCAAAACACAAAATCCAGAAGTTAAGATGAGATTTTTCACAATTCTTCTAACTCTTGAAATGAGTTTTGAGAACATCTTGGATAATCATCACATTTATTATAGACCTATATGCCCACTTCTTACTTTTCTGCTATTTTCTCTGAAATCAAATCTTAGTGCCTAATTCAGTGGCTTTTGCACCATGTTTACAACAGCTGTTTGTGATTTCAAGAACTGAATACAAAAGCCAGGAAGTTATGGTAAACCTTTAGAAATCACTGGTTAGACCACAGCTGGAGTGTTGTATCCAATTCTGGGCAACACACTTTAGGAGCATGTCAAGGCCTTCCAGAGGGTGCAGAGGAGATTTGCTAGAATGGTACCAGGAATGAGGGACTTCAGTTACAGGGAGAGATCAGAAAGCTGGGACTATTCTTGCGTTAAGGAGAGATTTAACAGAAGCATTCAAATCATGAAGGAATTTGATAGAGAAAATAAAGAGAAACTGTTTCTACTAGCTGAAGGGCCAGTACCAGAGGACACAAATTTAAGGGAATAGGTAGTGGAAGCAGATTAAGTGATAACTTTCAAAAGGGAACTGGCTAAATCCTTGAAAGGGAGAAAACTGCAGTACTATGGGGAAGGAGCAGGAGAGGACTATGGACCAGGTGCTGGAAGGTGGGATTAGATTGGGCGGCTAGTTTTTTCAGCCGACGCAGACGCGATGGGCTCAATGCCCCCCTTCTGTGCCATAATTTTCATATAGTTCTATTTTTCTATGGCTCTATGGGACTAATTGGATAGCTCTGTCAAAGTCTGCACAGCAATGATGGGCTGGATGGCCTCCTTCTGTTGTGCAAGGTTCTGTGATTTCAGTCTGTAACATATATAAATATGGGATGTGTAAAGCCAGTTCCATCAAGCTTTCCTATTTTCAATGCAAAATGATTTCCTGCACTGTAAAATGTAATATTGCAGTTGGTGTTGTACTGCTCATTAAAAAAATCTGTCGTTTATAACTCATTCATTGATTTGTCAAGATTCTTCTGAATTGTATAAATATCCTTTCTATGAATTAGTTGGTCATCTTAGTGCTAGCAGCAAATTGTATTGTATTACGAGAAAGATGAGCTTGTTCCTGAAGCAACTGTCTGATTTATTTATTGACTGATCTGTAACATTGTTCCACTGTGCTTCCTTTCTGTGTTTATAAACATATGTGTAAATGTATATATCAATATTATCACAATTATGCAATATGAACTTATGAAGTAGAGCCAAAATGGACACTTACCTGTAAAACAAAATAAAGTTGAGAGGTCAGGTGACCTTTCCTTTCCTGCCAATACACATGGAGCTGCAAGCTAATTTTCATGTCTGGAAAAGGTGTAATGAAGTCATTAAAATGCAAATAGCCTTTCTGGACATATTTTTGAGAAGTCATTAAAATGTAAACAACCCTTCCTGTGGTAATGGCTGCATATCTCCAACAAGTTTAAAAAAAAAGGGTTCACAATACTGCTGCAGACACTTTTGACTCCAAATTTGAAATCCAGAGAATGGGTGTGAAAAGCCTTATTTTTTTTATCAAGATGGGATATGGATGAGTGATACCAGGACTCCATTGTCTGAATATGGCCTAACCATCAGAAACTACCAATGAGGATAATAAATAGAGTTTCTCTGGTCACATGACAGAAATTAGGTTTCTGATAAGGATTTTAATAAGGCATATTCTGGGCAAACAGTGACAGAAACTTCTTTGCCATCGAATAGAAAGGAACCTACCAAGCACCACCAACTTTAAGGTAGAGACTAGAGTTGGCCTTAAAGTCATCTACCTGAATCGTACCAGGGCTTCGCCATTGAATCTTGACTGGAATATAACAAGAGAAATCTGCTAATGTAAACATAAAACAACAGCAAATCCATTCTTCTAAACCTCCAGAGCTTTTCTTTAGTATACAAAATAAGGATTACAGGCCTACATGTTTCAAGTCATTACCCCAGGGAAAAGCAAGTGTAACATAGAACTCTTAAAATCATAAGACCTAAACGCATAATAACTTTATAATCACAATCTTTTCTTGAGTGTGTGTATAGCTGCATGGATGTGAGAGTGGGTGTAGTTGCGTATATATTCGAGTGTTGAACAATAAACATTTATCCTTTTAAAACTTGCAAGAAAGCCTGTCATTTGTATGTTCCTGACAATTAAAGCAGTCAGGAGTTAAAACATTTTTTTAAGCATGGTATCTTGGTCAGTCGAGAGGTGAAAAAGTGGGAGCCATCTCTATCACCTCTCTCCTGTCTGTAACAGATTGGGGCTTGTGGTCCGGGATCTGAAACATTAGATTAAACATGTGAATTGGAAATGAGAGGTAAATTGATCATTAAAATTGTTTTGAAAAAGAAATCAGCAAGTTTTCTCATTTTTACTGTGATAAACACTTAAGACATGGCCACGTTTGACTCAAAAGCACTTGTAGAACAGGAAGAGTTATCTCAGGGAGCATTAAATCCATTAACTGGTGAGGAACTAAAAGCTGTAGCTAACCAGGCAGGAGTAAGTTTAAGACCAAAAGCAAGAAAGCCTGAGATCCTTAAAATTTAAGCTAATCATTTTGATATTGATCCAGAAACAGAAGAAACAGGCATGAAACCTGAGACTGACAAAGTTGCAATAGCTAGATTTCAAATAGAAAGAGAAATTACCATGTGAGAAATGGAATTAGTGGGATACATTTTACCGTCCACCCCGACGTCGGGGATTGTAGCAGACGGGGGCCCGGAAAATGGCTCTGGGAGAGGCCAGCCACAGACCTTGATGCCGGAAAGGCCCACCCCATATTGCCAGTGGCGGCGAGGCCTCATGGCAGCACACCCCCCACCTGCCCCGCCACCTGGCGGTGGCATCACAATTTAAATATGTTTATTTATTTAAACTAATGAATTAAATACTTACCTGCTCCTGCTGTCGGTCCCAGTGCTATATTGGTAGCAGTGGCTGCCACTCCCGCGTCTTTGGAGCTCCGTTCAGAGATCTTTAGCAGGGTTCTGGTAAATGGTGTGCGACTCTTGCATAGAACTAGGACGGGTTTTCAATACCACTTAACTATCATGGACCTGGCTACCCAGTTCCTGGAGGCCATACCCCTATGGAAAATCACAGCAAAAGCCATGGCCGAGGGGCTGACCCAATTTTTCACCAGCTATGGGCTACCTAAAGAGATCCAATTGGAACAAGGATCAAATTTTATGCCCTGTGTATTAAGCCTCGGCATCTAACAATTAAAATCCTCGGCATAACACCTACAGTCACAGGGGGCTCTGGAACGGTATCACCAAACTCTGAAAACCATAATCAAAGCCTACTGCTGTGATAACCCACACAATTGGGACAAGGGGCTAGCTTTTCTGCTTTTCACCGAACAAACTGACAGCCTTCAGGCGGTTCGAAGTGGAACCGGTGGTGTAGTGGTATTGCCACTGGACTAGTAACTCAGAGATCTAGGATATTGCTCTGGGGACATGGGTTCGAATCCCGCCATGGCAGAAGGTGGCATTTGAATTCAATTAATAAAAATCTGGAAGTTAAAAAAAAAAGCTAGTCTAATGATGGCCATGAAATCATGGTCGATTGATGTAAAAACCCATCTGGTTCACTAATGCCCTTGAGGGAAGGAAATCTGCTGTCCTTACCTGGTCTGGGCTCTATGTGACTCCAGGCCCATAGCAATGTGATTGACTCGAACATGCCCTTGGAAATGGCCTAGCCAGCCACTCAGTTGTATCTAACCACTATGAGGTCAATAAGGAATAGAAACTGGATGGGCCACCTGATATTGACCAAGGCACTGACAACAGCAAACCCACAGCCCTGTCGACCCTGCAAAGTCCTCCTTACTAACATCTGGGGGCTTGTGCCAAAGTTTGGAGAGCTGTCCCACAGACTAGTCAAGCAACAGCCTGCCATAGTCATACTCACCGAATCATACCTGACAATGTCCCAGACACTGCCATCACGATCCCTGGATATGTCCTGTCCCACAGGCAGGGCAGAGGTGGTGGCACAGTGGTATACAGTAGGGAGGGAGTTGCCCTAGGAGTCCGCAACATTGACTTCAGACCCATGAAGTCTCACGAGATCAGGTCAATCATGGGCAAGGTAACCTCCTGCTGATTACCACCTACTGCCCCTCCCCCTTTAGCTGATGAATCAGTACTCCTCCATGTTGGAAGCACTGAGGGTGGTAAGGGCACAGAATGTACTCTGGATGGGGGACTTCAATGTCCATCATCAAGAGTGGCTCGGTAGCACTATTGGCCGAGTCCTAAAAGACATAGCTGCTAGACTCGGTCTGCGGCAGGTGGTGAGGGATTCAACAAGGGGGAAAAATATACTGACCACATCCTCACCAATTTGCCTGCAGCAAATGCATCTGTCCATGAAAGTATTGGTAGGAGCGTTCACCACACAGTCCTTGTGGAGACAAAGTCCCGTCTTCACATTGAGGATACCTTCCATCATGTTAAATGGGATAGATTTAGAATAGATCTAACAACGCAAAACTGGGCATCCATGAGGCGCTGTGGATCATCATCAGCAGCAAAATTTTACTCAACCACAATCTGTGGCCTCATGGCCGAGCGTATAACCCACTCCACCAGTACCATCAAGCTGGGGGAACCAACCCTGGTTCAATGAAGAGTGCAGGAGCAGCAACAGGGATACCTCAAAATGACGTATCAACCTGGTGAAACTACAACCCAGGACTACTTGTGTGCCAAGCAGCATGTAATAGACAGAGCTAAGCGATCCCATAACCAACGGTCAGATCTAAGCTCTGCAGTCCTGCCACATCCAGTCGTGAATGGTGGTGGACAATTAAACAACTAACTGGAGGAGATGGCTCAACAAATATCCCCATCTTCAATGATGGGGGAGCCCGGCACATCAGTGCAAAAGATAAGGCTGAAGTATTTGCAACAGTCTTCAGTCAGAAGTGCCGAGTGGATGATCCATCTCAGCCTCCTCCTGAAGTCCCCAGCATCACAAATGCCAGTCTTCAGCCAATTCGATTCACTCCGCGTGATATCAAGAAACGACTGAAGGCACTGGATACTGCAAAGGCTATGGGCCCTGACAACATTCTGGCAATAGTACTGAAGACCTGTGCTCCAGAACTTACTACGTCCCTAGACAAGCTATTCCAGTACAGCTACAACACTAGCATCTACTCGGCAATGTGGAAAATTGCCCAGGTACGTCCTGTACACAAAAAGCAGGACAAATTCAACCTGGCCAATTACTGCTCTCAATCATCAGTAAAGTGATGGAAGGTGTCGTCGACAGTGCTATCAAGCAGCAATAGCCTGTTCACTGACGCATAGTTTGGGTTCCGCCTGGGCCACTCAGCTCTAGACCTCCTTACAGCCTTGGTTCAAACGTGGACAAAGAGCTGAACTCAGGAGGTGAGGTGAGAGTGACTGCGCACCTGCCTGCATTAATTCCATATCCCTCAATGCCTTGCTCATTCAAGTACCTGTCCAGATGCCTCTTAAATGTTGCTACTGTTCCTGCCTCCACCACCTCCTCAGGCAGCTCATTCCAGATACCCACTATTCTTTGTGTGAAAAATTTACCCCATTGATCCCCTTTGAACCTCCTCCCTTTCACCGTAAATCTATCCCCTCTAGTTTTAGTCACCCCTACCATGGGAAACAGACTCTGGCTATCTACCCTATCTATGCCTCTCATAATTTTATATACCTCTATCATGTCCCCTCTCAGCCTCCTTCGCTCCAGGGAAAACAGACCCAGCCTATCCAATCTCTCTTTATAACTCAAGCCCTCCAAACCAGGCAAGATCCTTGTGAATCTTTTCTGCACCTTCTCTAGCTTAATCACATCTTTCCTGTAGTGCGGTGACCAGAACTGCACTCCAAATGCAGCCTAACCAACATTATGTACAATTGTAACATGACGTCCTAACTCTTGTACTCAATGCCTTATTTGTTGGAGGTCAATCATCTCAGCTCCAGGACATCACTGCAGGAGTTTGTCAGGGTAGTGTCCTAGGCCCAACCGTCTTCAGCTGCTTCGTCAATGATTTTCCTTCATTCATAAGTTCAGAATTGGGGAAATTCACTGATGATTGCATAATGTTCAGCACCATTCGCAACTCCTCATATACTGAAGCAGTCCATGTTGGAATGCAGCAAGACCTGGACAATATCCAGGCTTGGGCTGATAAGTGGCAAGTAACATTCGTGCCACACAAGTGCCAGGCAATGACCATCTTCAACAAGAGAGAATCTAACCATCTCCCCTTGACATTCAATGGCATTCCCATCACTGAATCCCCCACTATCAACATCCTGGGGGTTACCATTGACCAGAAACTAAACTGGAGTAGCCATATAAATACCATGGCTGTAATAGCAGGTCAGAAGCTAGGAATCCTGCAGCGAGTAACTCACCTCTTGACTCCCCAAAGCCTGTCCACCATCTGCAAGGCAGAAGTCAGGAGTGTGATGGAATACTCTCCACTTGCCTGGATGGGTGCAGCTCCAACAACACTCAAGAAGCTCAGCACCATCCAGGACAAAGCAGCCAGCTTGATTGGCACCCCATTCACAAACATTCGCTCTCTCCACCACTGACGCATGGTGGCAGCAGTGTGTACCATCTACAAGATGCACTGCAGCAACTCACCAGGCTCCTTAGACAGCACCTTCCAAACCTGCGACCTCTACCACCTAGAAGGACAAAGGCAGCAGGTGCATGGGAACACCACCACCTGAAAGTTCCCTTCCAAGCCACACACCATCCTGACTTGGAACTATATCACCATTCCTTCACTGTCGCTGGGTCAAAGTCCTGGAACTCCCTTCCTAACAGCACTGTGGGTGTACCTACCTCACATGGACTGCAGCAGTTCAAGAAGGCAGCTCACCACCATCTTCTCAAGGGCAATTAGGGATGGGCAATAAATGCTGTCTTAGCCAGCGACGCTCACGTCCCAGGAACAAATAACAAAAATCTAGTCCACGGGCATTAGGTAAAAGGTCGCCTTAAGTTGCTCAAAGAAAAATTTCTGGATCAAAGGAAAGAAACCTTGTTAATGAATTATGTGTCAGCCTCTCACAAGCGACTCTCTAAAGCATGTGCTGTGGCTAAGGAACACCTTAAAGCCTCCCAGTAGATCATGAAAAGGCAGGCAGCCAAACATGCTGAAGCTTAGATATTCAAACCAGATGATCAGGTCCTGGTGCTGTTGCTGTTATCGGGCGAACCACTGAAAGCTAGGTTTAGTGGCCCGTACTGTGTGGGGAAAAAATCTGTGAGGTCAATTACTGGATCAACTCCCCCAACCAGAGAAAGAAACAACGGCTGTGCCACATAAGCATGTTAATGATATATTATAATCGGAACAAGGCAAACTGGTGAATGTATGCCAGGTAGCGAGGACAGATGAGGATGGAAACAAGAGTGAGTAGGAACTGAGGGGAAGAAGAGGACCTGGAAAATTTCCAGATTGAATCTAGCTAACACAGAAGTCTTGGGGAGGTTAGACACAGTACTTGATTATTTAAATGAATAGCAGAGGAAAGGCCCAGCAACATTGCTAAGAGAGTTTGTAGAAATGTGCAGGGAGAAACTGGGTTGCATTTCTTTGGCTATTCATGATGTGGATGTAGGGGAGACCCAACCTATTAAACAGAACGCATACCGACTAAGCCCCGATAAATTGGCTCAAGTCCAAGATGAGATTCAATACTTGTTAGACAATAACATAATTGAAACCAGTCAAAGCAGCTGGAGTTCTCCTATTGTATTGGTTTCTAAGTCAGACGCTTCCAAGATACTGTACTGACTATCAAAAAGTTAATGCAATGACCTGAACCGATTCGTACCTGATTCCTTGCATTGAGAAATGTATTGACAGGTGGGCAACGCCACTTATATCAGTAAAATTATTTTATTAACAGGGTACTGACAAGTCTCCATGACCACCCAAGCTAAGGAAATCTCGGCTTTTGTAACGCCAGATTGCCTATTCCAATGCAAAGTCATGACATTCAGTTTAAAGAACACCCCAGCAACCTTTCAAAGATTGGCGAATCAAGTGGTGGCTGGTGTAAGCAACTGTGTTATATATAGTGATGACCTGCTGGTCTATAGTGACACCTGGGAAAACCACTTAAATCACTTAAGGGCATTATTCAAAGGTCTACAAAGCGCTAACTTAGTGGTAAATTTAGCCAAAAGTGAGTTCGCTAAGGCTAAAATGACCTACTTGGGACATGTTGTAGGTTAAGGTTGGGTGGTGCCAAGGGCAGCAAAAGTACAACCCTGATGGATTTCCCCATTCCAAAGACCAAGAGAGAGGGAATACAATTCCTGGGGATATTCAGATTCTATAGGAAATTCATCCCTAATTTCAGCACCCTAGCTGACTGAGTCATTTAAGAAAAATGTCAAGATAGCATGGCCAGAACTGTGCCAGATGGCCTTCGAGAAATTGAAGGCCATTCTAACAAATGAACCCATGTTAGCAGCTCCAAACTTCAATTGATCATTCAAGGTGGCCATTGATGTGAGCAATGTGGAAGTAAGAGCCATCTTACTCCAGGAAGATGGCTCGGGTATCGAGAGACCAATTAGCTATTTTTCTAACAAGTTAAATAAACATCAGCGAAAATATTCCACAGTAGAAAAGGAGGAATTGGGACTTTTTGTTAGCCCTTCAACATTTTGAGGTCCAGGTCAGTAACGGACACAGGGAGATATTAATATACACTGACCACAATCCACTAACTTTCCTAGAAAAATTTAAAGTCAACAACGCCAGGCTGTTCAGATGGAGTTTACTCCTACAGCTGTTTAACTTAAAATACGCATACTGCTGGGAAAAATATTGTAATTGTGGATGCTGTTTTTACTTTTCTTTCCTTCTATGATGTTAAAAAAATGAAATATCAAGAAATTTCATATTTTCCCTTTTTGCGGGGGGGGGGGGGGGGAGGTGGGGGGGTGGTGGGGGAGGTGGTATCACACCCTCGCAATATAAATTTATGAAGTAAACCTGAAATGGACACTTTCCTGGAAAACAAAATGGAGTTGAGAAGTCAGGTGACCTTTTTTTCCTGCTAATGCACATGGAACTGCAAGAATCCTGAGCTAATTTTCATGTCTGGAAAAGGTGTCATTAAAATGCAAATGACCTTTCTGGACGTATTTTTGAAAAGACATTAAAATGCAAACAACCTTTCCTGTGGTAATTACTGCATTTCTCCAATTAATTAAAAAAAAACTCTGTTCACCATACTGCTGCAGATACCGCGACTCCAAACTTGAAAGAGAATGGGTTTGAAAAGCTCTATGAGTATCAAAATGGGATATGGATGAGTGATACCAGGACTCCATTGTCTGATAATGACCTAACCATCAGAAACTTTTTATGACAACAATAAATAGGTTTCTGATTAGGATTTTAATAAGGTATATTCTAGGCAGACAGAGACAGAAACCTCTATGCATTGAAGAGAAAGGACCCTGTCTAGCAGCACCAGCTTTAAGGCAGACACTGGAGTTGGCCTTGAACTCATCCACCTGAGTATCGTGCCAGGGCTTCACCATTGAACCTTGAATGGAATATAAAACAAGAGAAATATGCTAATGCAAATATAAAACAACAGCAAATCCATCCTCCCAAACTTCTAGAACTTTTCTTCAGTGAGCAGAAAAAGGATTACAGGCCTGCACGTTTTAAGTCTTCACCCGAGGGAAAAGCAAATGCAACAGAGAACTCTTAAAATCACAAGACCTAACCGCAATCTTTTCTTAAGTGTGTGTGTACCTGTATGAATGGGAGAGTGGGTGTAGTTGCGTATATATTCAGTTATTGAAGAAACATTTGCCTTTCTTTTTAAAACTTATGAGAAAACCTGTCATTTGTCGATTCCTGATAATTAAAGCACTCAGAAGTTAAAACATTTTTTAAACATGCTGTCTTCAATCAGTTGAGAGGTGAAAAAGGGGGAGCCATCCCTATCATCTCTCGCCCAAATCAGATAAAATATATGCCGATGTGTATATTTTTGTATGTGTATTATATATATGTGCATATGTATATCTGTGTGCGTGTATGTATATCTTCTTCTTCTTCTTCTTTGGCCTCTTTGTCTCGCGAGACAATGGGTAAGTGCCTGGAGGTGGTCAGTGGTTTGTGCAGCAGCACCTGGAGTGACTATAAAGGCCAATTCTAGAGTGACAGACTCTTCCACAGGCGCTGCAGATAAAATTGGTTGTTGGGGCTGTGAGACAGTTGGCTCTCTCCTTGCACTTCTGTATTTTTTCCTGCCAACTGCTAAGTCTCTTCGACTTGCCACTCTTTAGCCCCATCTTTATGGCTGTCCACCAGCTCTGGCGATCACTGGCAACTGTCTCCCATGACTTGTGGTCAGTGTCACAGTACTTCATGTTGTGTTTTCAGACGTCGTTAAAGCGGAGACATGGACGGCCGGTGGGTACCAGTGACAAGCTTGCTGTACAATGTGTCCTTGGGGATCCTGCCATCTTCCATGCGGCTCACATGGCCAAAGCCATCTCAAGCGCCGCTGGCTCAGTAGGGTGTATATGCTGGGGATGTTGGCCGCCTCGAGGACTTCTGCATTGGAGATACGGTCCTGTCACCTGATTCCAAGGATTCTCCGGAGGCAGTGAAGATGGAATGAATTGAGACATCGCTCTTGGCTGACATACATTGTCCAGGCCTCGCTGCCATAAAGCAAGGTACTGAGGACACAGCCTTGAAACACTCGGACTTTTGTGTTCCGTGTCAGTGCGCCATTAACCCATTCCCTCTTGGGCAGTCTGGACATAGCGGTGGATGCCTTCCCCATGTGCTTGTTGATTTCTGCATCGAGAGACAGGTCGTTGGTGATAGTTGAGCCCAGGTAGATGAACTCTTGAACCACTTCCAGAGTGCGGTTGCCGATATCGATGGATGGAGCATTTCTAATGTCCTGACCCATGATGTTTGCTTTCTTGAGGCTGATGGTTTGGCCAAATTCGTTGCAGGCAGCCGCAATCCTGTCGATGAGTCTCTGTGGACAGTCTTCCATGTGGGATGTTAATGCAGCATCGTCAGCAAAGAGGAGTTCCCTGATGAAGACTTTCCATACTTTGGTCTTCACTCTAAGACGGGCAAGGTTGAACAACCTGCCTTCTGATCTTGTGTGGAGGAAAATTCCTTCTTCTGAAGACTTGAACGCACGTGAAAGCAGCAGGGAGAAGAAGATCCCAAACAGTGTGGGTGCGAGAACACAGCCCTGTTTCACACCACTCAGGATAGGAATGGGGTCTGATGAGGCGCCACTATGCTGAATTGTGCCTTTCATATTGTCATGGAATGAGGTGGTGATACTTAGTAGCTTTGGTGGACATCCGATCTTTGCTAGTAGTCTGAAGAGACTACATCTGCTGACGATGTCAAAGGCTTTGGTGAGATCTATGTAAGCAATGTAGAGGGGCATCTGTTGTTCGCGACATTTCTCCTGTAGCTGGCAAAGGGAGAACAGCATGTCAATGGTGGATCTCTCTGCTCGAAAGCCGCACTGTGCCTCAGGGTAGACACATTCAGCCAGCTCTGGAGTCTGTTTAAAACGACTCGAGCAAAGATTTTCCCCACTATGCTGAGCTGGGAGATTCCGCGGTACTTGTTGCAGTCACTGCGGTCACCCTTGTTCTTATAGAGGGTGATGATATTGGCATTGCACATATCCTGTGGTACTGCTCCCTCATCCCAGCACAGGCAAAGCAGTTCACGGAGTGCTGAGAGTATAGCAGGCTTGGCACTCCTGATTATTTCAGGGGTAATGCCGTCCTTTCCAGGGGCTTTTCCACTAGCTCGAGAATCAATGGCATCACTGAATCCTGATTTTGTTGGCTGTTTGTCCAGCTCATCCATGTAGGCAGAGACTAGGCTGCATTGAGGGCGGTATCAGTGACAACATTTTCCCTGGAGTACAGTTCTAAGTAGTGCTCCACCCATTGGTCCATTTGCTGGCATTGGTCAGTGATTGTTTCCCCGATTTAGACTTGAGGGGGTCGATCTTCTTGATGGTTGGCCCAAAAGCTCTCTTAATGCCATCATACATTCCTTTGATGTTTCCGGTGTCGGAGGCCAGCTGAATACGACTACATCGGTGTTGCCAGTAGTCATTTGCACAGCGCCTGACTGTTCTTTGTGCAGCACTTCTGGCTACTTTAAGTGCTTACGGATGTTAACTTGCTGGGCGCTTTCTTGTAGTTCAACAGTGCAGTGTACTTAGTGGCTGTGACAAATTCCAGCTCTTCAAAGTGAGATTGAAACCAGTCTGCCTTCTGCTTCTCACGTTTGCCAAAGGTGGTCATTGCTGAGTCATAGATGGCGTCTCTGATGTGAGCCCACTTGGTCTCTGCAACCCCTGTAGGAGTGTTTTGAAAGGCTTTTTCAAGTGAATTTAGAAACTGATGTAACAGCTTTGGATAAGAAATTCAGTTAGTGTTGATGCGCGGGCAGCCCTTCTGCTTGGAGTGATGTAGCTTTTTTGGTTTGAGTCTAACCTTGCTGCACACCAGGGAGTGGTTGGTGTCGTAGTCTGCACTGTGGAAGCTGCGTGTGATTTGGACACTGTTTATAGAGGCTCGCCTTGTGATGATGCGGTCCAGCTGGTGCCAACGACGTGATCTTAGATGTCTCCATGAAACCGGGTGACAGGGTTTAGTATGAAAGAACGAGTTGGTGATGCAGAGGTTGTGATAGGTACACCACTCCAGCAGTCTCTGTCCATTCTCATTCATCCTTCCAATGACATAGTGCCCAAAGTAGGAGTGCCACGAGTCATGGTTGGCCCCAACCCTGGCATTAAAGTCCCCCAGCAGGAACAAATGTTCGGTATTAGGAATGCTACTAATGATATTATGGAGTTCCTCGTGAAACTGGTTTATATATAAAATGTGTATATATGTGTGTATGTAAATATGTATATTGAGGAGACAGTGTTTGCCATCATTGGAATGACCAATGCTGAGGCTGTGGCCAGAGGCATGGGCTGAAACAATTGAGGATTGATGGTATACTCATACCTAATCCTCTTCATCATATCCAACTTACCCCACATCCCACAATCTCTTCTGATTTAGAAGTTGCAGATAGTGTAAACATGCAACTCTTACTCCTTCCAACCCCGCCTCCCCTCACCATAACCCAACCCTTTTGCTTTTCTCCTTTCAGATATCCAAGAACAGCAACGTGGCCCGACTGTGGTACAAGACCAAGAGGTAGAAGAGCAGGAAGACAGTGATGATGAAGAACCAGTATCACACACTCTCAAACTCACACACACCAGCACAGATACAGACAGTGTATATTAAAGGATAGCTTAGAGGCAAGATCTGCACATGGTGAGATATCAGGCGCGAGAGGCTTGCAGCCAGGGCAGGGGGCAAGGGTAGTGCAGGTACCAGCTATCCAGAGGGCATGATTGCCCACAAATTCTGCTGCAGAGGTCTTCAATGGGGTGGCTTACAGAAGGCGGCTTATGGGTATGCACAATGAAACGCTTGGTGTTTGACAAGCCTTCCAGAAAGCCTGCAGTCAATGGCAAGGAACATGGAGGAGTCTGGCCCCAACTTGGCACAGGGCTTTGTGCAGAATTTGGAGCTCATCTTCTCCCGCATAGTTGAAAATATGTTTCCCCTTGCTGAGGAATCCAGAACAAGGGGTCAGCCATTTATGGCTGAGCTCAGAAGAATTTCTTCACTCAAAGGGTTGTTGAATGATGTTGTCCTGGAAGGGGTGAAGGGAATATGAGTGGTGCGGGATGCAGGGAAGTGATTAGAGATGACCTTGTCAGTAGTCAAGACTAACGGAATAGGGAGGCTACAGGAGATGGCAAGGTCAAGGAAGTGATAGTGAAAGCAGGAGAGGTGATAAAAATGCTTGCATTAGCTTCCTTCATTCGTTTCTTCTACTCTTTTGCTGCTCCTCATAAATTTCCATATGCCTTTTGAGCCACCGAAGAAATGTCTAACTGGAGGAATTAAGAAATGCAGAACATAGAATTACATGGAAGGACACAGACCATTTGGCCCAACGAGTCCTGTCAGCATTTACCCTCCATGCAAGGAAATAGTTCGAATCATGTTTACCCACCTTGTTCCCATATCTTGAATGTTGACAACTCTCAATTCCCAACCCATTAGCACACTTGTGGACCAACCATGATGCTGCACCTGATGGCTGATGTGACATCTTGCATTGCAGCACAAGCAGAAGCCACTCACCATTTGGGTGCTGCAGTGGAAGCTCAAACTGAAGTCATGCAAAGGTCAGCTTGCTGCAATGCAAGCTCAGACTGCTGCCATCATAGCTGTTCAAAGGGACTTGCAGGGTGCCACAGCAGTCCAGCAATTTGTTCTCCCAACACATTACGAGGATTGCTGAAGTTTCCCCAGGGCAGTGGCAGTGACTCCATGGACCATGAAACTGCAGGCTCATCCCATCCCTGCCACACCATGTGTGCTCTCGCTGTTGCCTGCCAGTTAGACAGCCCAGACTGCAGTCGTTCATGCCCAGATGGTGAAATCCAAAGCTTGGCCTTCTAGGCCCAGAGCTGCTCAATGTCATCCCACCAGGCCATCTGCAGTCTCCTCTACTGAAAGTCAGCAGCCTTCCACCAGCTATGCTGCAGCCGGTAACATGTGATGGTCAGTAACTGAGGGAAGGCAAAGCGTGTCCAGTTTGTCACTTTGGCTCAAATGCAGACGACACAGCTCACTGCTGCAGAATGAAGGCATCATGACTGCTACTAGGATACTAGGCATTGACCTACATGATATGCTGTGTATAGTTGCACACCAGCTGGACACTGAAGGAGTGGAATCCCTTTCAGTTCTGATGCATCTTAGAAATTGCTTTGCAGGTGCTGCATATCGATGTGTGTGCAATCAATGGCATTCTGCACCATGGGGAAGCCTTCAAATACTTGCAAAACAATGTGCTTGCTTTGCCTGCTTCTCTCTGGCAAGAGAGAATGAAATGCATTCAACTCTCTTGGAATACCTTTCACCCGCTGAAAGGTCACAGACCTGAAACGTTATCTCTGCTTCTCTCTTCACAGATGCTGCATGACCTATTGAGCATTTCCAGCACTTTCTGTTTTTATTTAAGATTGCCAGCATCTGCAGTACTTTGCTTTTACTTATTTACACAGAGTTGAGAGATTGTTGATTTCACCTTCAGAGTTAGTGGTTGAGGCAAAAAGTATGTCAACATTCAAGATCAGGGAACAAGGTGGGTAAACATAATTAGAACTATTTCCTTGCATGGAGGGTAAATGCTGACAGGACTCGTTGGGCCAAATGGTCTGTGTCCTTCCATGTAATTCTATGTTCTGCATTTCTTAATTCCTCCAGTTAGACATTTCTTCGGTGGCTCAAAAGGCATATGGAAATTTATGAGGAGCAACAAAAGAGTAGAAGAAACGAAGGAAGGAAGCTAATGCAAGCATTTTTATCACCTCTCCTGCTTTCACTATCACTTCCTTGACCTTGCCATCTCCCGTAGCCTCCCTATTCCGATAGTCTTGACTACTGACAAGGTCATCTCTAATCACTTCCCTGCATCCCGCACCACTCATATTCGCTTAGCCCCTTCCAGGACAACATCATTCAATAACCCTTTGAGTGAAGAAATTCTTCTAAGCTCAGCCCTAAATGGCTGACCCTTTGTTCTGGATTCCTCAGCAAGGGGAAACATATTCTTAGCATCTATCCTGTTAAGCCCCCTAAGAATTTTATACCAAAGAGGATGCAAACTATTGCACCCATGTCTGGGAGCAAGCGGTCTTTGTAGAATCCTTGAAATCAAGACAAAGTCCTTTGGCACATGCCACACTATTCCCTGTAGACCTCAGTAACTTCAAACAGCTCTGGAGACCACCAAATATTTCTAAAATTGGAGCAAGAGCAAATAGAAATCAGTTAGCAACTAACCTGAAAGTAGTTGATCCCTTTATAAAGCACTGGTGGAAGTTCTTCCTGCTGCTTGAACGCATTTTCAGCTGGAACACTGAACTCCAAAATGACAGCACTGGTGTCAAATCAGGATTACCTATGGATGGACAAAACAATCTGCCTATTTTGCATACGTGCGGCAGAGGCTTCCAGTGCGAGCTTTTAAGCGCTCACCAAAATGCAGCTGGCACCAGAAATGCGCATGTGCTGTGGACGCCGTGTTGGAGGCAAAATGACACACAGTGGCGAAAAACCAGGTACTATGGAGCTGAATTTTATGACATGGTTTTTATGGTTCTGTTCCTCTGTGGGCAATTTATCATGTGAGCTGTTTATGCAGATTTGTAATATTGACAATTTAGACAGTGAAATTGAATTCCAGGTTGGGAAAGGATTATTTTGTAAGCAGCCAATCACATTGACGTATTCTTACAGTCAGCAAGCAAGGAAGTAAAATGCATTGAATTTTTTAAACTTTAATTAAAATTCCACTGACGACAAAATAATTGATTAGGACATCACATGGGATTAAGGTTTAAGCTAAAATATCATTTTTTTAAATAAACCTTAGAAATATGAATTCATCATAATGAAGAAATTTGACAATCCACAAATAGAACATTAATTTTTCAAGGCCAGTGAGGTTGTTGAGCAATTATGCACATAAAAACCTAGTTACACCTCAGGCAGCAAGTTGTAACTTTTTCAAGGATTTTTACAGCAAGAATAATAGCATAAAAGGGCAAATTCTCTTCAATTCAGAGATTTCTACTTGATTGATGTCTGCAGGGACTTCAACAACACACACTATGGGGAAGTGTAGAAGAATTGACAGCAACATCTGGATTTCCGCCTTTAACTGATGCCCGCGAGCTCCAGAAGTTGCTGTCAGTTTCAGAGTAGTGACAGTGAACGCTGACAGTTTCGCCAGCATTACCATTACAAAGTCTGGGCCAGAGCACCATAGACAGCTAGTGAAAAGGCAGGTTTTTATAATTTATGTTCTTGATCTTGTGTTAAATTTGGTGTAGCTGCCAAACAATGTAGGCAGTTGATCGTTTATGAAAACTAGCGTCTAGTTTGCCATCTAAATCTTGGTTGTTTTTCTAATTAGTGCATAAAGTTTTGTTTTTATTAAACTGTTCCCATTATCTTGGGTGGAAAAATAAATCTAGTTCCAAAGGTTTTCTAAAGTCTTTTACTCACTTATAATAACATATTTATTAAACTTTTACTAACTGTTAAGTGATATACAGTATATAAATTGGATGGCAGCTTTTACAATGACAATTTTAGAAGAGGCCACAAAATACAAATGTGTAAATAAATTCAGTCACATACTTACATACAATTCAGTCTTTTTATATAGACAATTTATAATATTTTAAAGTAAAAATATCTAGAAAACCATTAAAGGACCATACTATATATTGGGAAATTTAACCTAACATTTTCACAAAAAGCACCAAAATGAAATTCAAATTACTTTGGAGTCAATGAATAATAAAGTGCTTTTATTAAAAAAAATACATTGTTTTCTATTGCAGGGATTCCTCTTACTGGTATTTCCCACTGTACAGTATTTAAAAGAATACATGCAACATTTTAGCAATTGCACTACACGCCTGGTCATCTTTTGGCTGCCTTGACTAATTTAGCAAATACACCATCATTTTGTTGCAGGATCTTTGGATCTCCATCTTCTACAATTCTCCCTTGTTCCATAACTAGAACTCTGTCACAATCCATAATTGTACGTATACGATGAGCAATAATAAGTACTGTACTGTTTGTGAATGCTGTGCGGATAACCTAGAGAAGAAACCAAATGCACAGAATTATCTGAAATGTTAGTTCTGCTATCAAATGTCTAGATTTCCTCTGGTTAGCAATGTAACATAATCAAAGTAATCAGTTACTTCTACATTAGTAATGAAACAGCTCTAAAATTTGTGATTGTTAAATAGAATCTCAGAATTGTTACAGCGCAGATGGAGGCCATTTGGCCCATCGTGTCTGCACCGGCTCTCCTAATGAGCATTTCCTAGTGCCATTCCCCTGCTTTCTCCCCGTAACCCTGCACAGTCTTACTTTTCATATAACTGTCTAATTTCCTTTTGATGTAATTGAACCTACCTCCACCACACTCTCAGGCAGTGCATTCCAGATCTTAATCACACGCTGCATGAAAAAGTTTTTCCTCATGTCACTTTTGTTCTTTTACCAATTACTTTAAATCTGTGTCCTGTCATTCTCGATCCTTTCACGAGTGGGAACAGTTTCTCGCTATCTACACTGTCCAGACCCCTCATGAATTTGAATACCTCTATCAAATCTCCTCAGCCTTCTCTTCTCGAAGGAAAACAGTCTCAACTTCTCCAATCTATTTTCATAACTGAAATTCCTCATCCTCGAATCATTCTCGGGAATCTTTTCTGCACTCTCTCTAACACCTTCACATCCTTCCTAAAGCGTGGCGCCCAGAACTGAATGCAATACTCCAGCTGAGGCTGAACTAGTGTCTTATACAAGTTCTGAGCTTGAGTGGCAGCTGGAGTCACTGTGGAGCATCAGGGAGGATGAGAGTTTTCTGTACGTTCCAGGAAGTGGCCACCCCACATATGGTGAGAGTTCAGGACAGTAGATGGGTGGCCATCAGGAAGAGTAGAAGAGGCAGGAAGTGCAGGAGTCTTCGGGGTGTGTGCCATTCTCAAACCGGTGCTCAGCACTGGAGACTGCTGGCAGTGAAAACACCTTGAAGGAGTGCAGTTCAGACCATGGCACTAATGGGACCGCAGAGGAGGAAAAGAACAAAGAGTAGAAATGTGGGCATTACAGGAGATTTCATAGTTAGAGGGACACACAGGTATTGCTGCAACTGTCATCCTGTGTCATGCATGGCGTGTTGCCTCTCTAGGGTAAAGGGCATCATGGAAAGGGTGCAGGATATTCTGCAGGGGAAAGGGAGTGAGCCAGGAGTACCGACGCCACAGAGAGGGCAGATGTTGAGGAACTAGGGAGGAAGTTAAAAAATAGGACCTCAAAGGTAGTAATCTCTGGATTACTCCCAGTACCACACACTAGCAAGAGGAGAGACAGAAAATAGTGAGGATCAATGCGTGGCTTGAGGCATGGTGAAGCGGGGGGAAAGAGGGGGTGGGGGGCTTCAGTTGGGGCTTTAGGACCAGTTCTGGGGAAGGAGGCACCTATTCAAAAGGAATGGGTTACACCTCAACAGGACTGGGACCAATATCCTTGCAGGGAGTTTCACTAATGTGGTTGGGGAGGGTTTAAACTAAATTGGCAGGGGGGTGGGCACCAGCATACAGAAGTAGAAAAGAGGAATAAGGTGCATAAAGGAGTGAGAGTATTGGGGAGTACCAGAGAAGAGAGTAGTACCATAATATATAGGAGCACACTAAGAAGGACTACGCGGAATACAAAGACAGGTTTACAATGCATGTATGTAAACACTCTAAGTGTGTTGAATAATGTTGCTGAGCTACAAGCACAAATAGCCATGTGGAAATATGATGTAGTGGCAATAATGGAAACATGGCCTAAAAATGGTGAGGACTGGGTGCTTAATATTCAAGGATATAAAGTGTTCAGAAAAAATAGGGAAGGAAAAAAGGGAGGTGGCAGTACTGATTAGGGAAGACATTGTAGTATTGGAAAGATAGGATGTTCTTGAGGGGGCAAGGACAGAATCCATTTGGTTAGAGCTGAGAAGAAAGATATGATCATGCAACTGGGTATATTCTATAGGCCTCCAAATGGTGAGAGAGAGATAGAGGAGCAAATCCACAGCGAAATCACAGAGATATGCAAGAACTGTACAGTGTGATATTGGGGGACTTTAATTACCCATTGGGATTGTGTTAGAAATAAAAGGTAATGAGGGAGAGGAATTTCTGAAATGTGTTCAGGGGAATTTCCTTGACCAGTATGTTCTCAGTCTAACAAGAAGGGAGACATTGCTAGATCTACGAACATACGAATTAGGAGCAGGAGTAGGCCACACGGCCCCTCGGGCCTGCTCCGCCATTCAATAAAATCATGGCTGATCTGATTGTATCCTCAAATCCACTTTCCCGCCTACCCCCGATAACCTTTCACCCCCTTGCTTATCAAGAATCTATGTACCTCTGCCTTAAAAATATTTAAAGACTCTGCTTCCACTGCCTTTTAAGGAAAAGTTCCAAAGACTCACGACCCTCAGAGAAAAAAATTTCTCCTCATCTCTGTCTTAAATGGGCGACCCCTTATTCTTAAATAGTGACCCCTAGTTGTAGATTCTCCCACAAGGGGAAACATCCTTTCCACATCCACCCTGTCAAGATCCCTCAGGATCTTATATGTTTCAATCAAGTCGCCTCTTACTCTCCTAAACTCCAGCGGATACAAGCCTTGCCTGTCCAACCTTTCCTCATAAGACAATCCCCCCATTCCAGGTATTAGTCTAGTAAACTTTTTCTGAACTGCTTCCAACGCATTTATATCCTTAAATAAGGAGACCAATACTGTACACAGTACTTCAGATGTAGTCTCACCAATGCCATGTATAACTGAAGCATAGCCTCCCTACTTTTGTATTCAATTCCCCTTGCAATAAACGATAACATTCTATTAGCTTTCCTAATTACTTGGTGAACCTGCATATTAACCTTTTGCGATTTATGCACTAGGACACCCAGATCCCTCTGCATCTTAGAGCTCTGCAATCTCTCACCATTTAGATAATATGTTTCTTTTTTATTCTTCCTTCCAAAATGGACTATTTCATATTTCCAACATTATACTCCATTTGCCAAATCTTCACCCATCTGGTGCTGGGGAATGAGGTGGGCTAAGTGGACCAAGCGTCTGTGGGGGAACACTTGGGTAAGAGTGATGATCAAATCATAAGGTTTAGACTAGTAATGGAGAAGAGCAAGGAACAATCTAAGGTAGCATTTCTAAATTGGAAGAAGGCTAATTTCATTGGCATGAGAAGGGATCTAGCCAGGGTAAAATTGAACCAAAGACTGACAGGAAAATTTGTAACGGAACGATGAGTGATCTTTAAGGAGGAGATGTTTTAGGTACAGACTAGGTACATTTCAACAAGGGCGAAAGGGAGGGGAAGCAAAGCCAGTGCCCTTGGATGATGAGGGAGATAGAGGATATGATGGAACAAAACAAAAAGAGGGTATATGATGCATGTCAGGTGAATTCTTCAACTGAGAACCAGTTGAGAGGGAAAGTGAAGAGGAAAATAAGACTGGCAAAGAGAGAATATGAGAATATAATAGCAGTTAACATAAAAGGGAACCCAAAAGTCTTCTACTGGCATTTAAATAGTAAGGCGGTACTAAGAGGTGGAGTGGGTCTTATTAGGGACAAAGATTGTGATATATGCTTACAGGGCGGCACAGTGGTGCAGTGGTTAGCACCGCAGCCTCACAGCTCCAGCAACCCGGGTTCAATTCTGGGTACTGCCTGTGTGGAGTTTGCAAGTTCTCCCTGTGTCTGCGTGGGTTTCCTCCGGGTCCTCCGGTTTCCTCCCACATGCCAAAGACTTGCAGGTTGATAGGTTAATTGGCCATTATAAATTTCCCCTAGTATAGGTAGGTGGTAGGGAAATAATAGGGACAGGTGGGGATTTGGTAGGAATATGGGATTAGTGTAGGATTAGTATAAATGGGTGGTTGATGGTCGGCACAGACTCGGTGGGCCGAAGGGCCTGTTTCAGTGCTGTATCTCTAAAACTAAAAAAACTAAAAACTAAGGGGCAGGGCAAGGCCTAATGAGTACTTAGTATTTGCTTGTACTAAGGAAGAGGATACTGACAAATATTATTAGAAGTGGAGAAAGTAGAGGTAATGGATGGGGTGAAAATTGATAGGCGGATGTACTGGAAATGCTGACTATGCTTAGAGTGGATAAGTTAAATGAAGTGGAGGTGGAGATAGTGCAAAGGCTTGCCATAATCTTCCAATCTTCCCTAGATACGGGGGAGGTGTCAGAGGATTGGAGAGTGGCAAATGTGACACCCTTATTCAAGAAAGGGTGTAAGGACAATGCTAGTAACTACAGGCCGGTCAGTTTAACATCGATGGTGGGTAAGGTTTTAGAAACAATAATCAGGGGAATAAATCAACAGGCACTTGGAGAGGTTTGAGTTAATTGAGAATAGCCAACAAGGATTTGTAAAAGGCAGATCATGCTCGGCTAATCTAACTGAAGTAACAGAAAAGGTTGATGAAGGGAATGCAATGCATATTGTCTGGATAGATTTTAAAAAGGGATTTGACAAAGTGCCACATAAAAGGTTGTGTAACAAAATTGAAGCTCATGGAATAGAAGAGTCAGTGTCAATTTGGATTTTTAAAAAAATTGGTTTAAGGGCAGAAAACAGTGAGTCGTGGTAAATAGTTATTTTTCAGACTCGGGGATGGTCGACAGTGGTATATCCCAAAGGTCAGTGCTAGGACCATTGCTTTTTTGCTATATATAAATGACTTGGATATTGGAATACAGAGTAAAATTTCAAAATTTGCCAATGATACCAAACTTGGAGAAGTGGCAAATAGTGACGATGATACAAATCAACTGCAACAGGATACAGATAGGCTAGCAGAATGGGCATACAAGTGGCAGATGGAATTTAATACAGAGAAGTGTGGGGTGATGCATTTTGGCAGAAGGGATAGGTAGAGGCAATATAGACTTAATGGCACAGTTCTAAAGAGTGTGCAGGGAGAGCTGGATCTGGGGTGCATGTGCATAGATCCTTGAAGGTGACAGGACATATTGAGAGAGTGGTTATCAAAGTATATGGGGTCTGGGGCTTTAGAAACAGAAGCATAGTGTACAAAAGCAGGGAAGTTATGCTGAACCTTTATAAAGCTATGATTAGGCAACATCTAGAGTATTGCGTCCAGTTCTGGACACCATACTTAAGGAAGGATGTGAGGGTCCTCAAGAGGGTGCAGAGGAGATTTACCAGAATGGTTCCAGGCATGAGGGAATTTAGCTACAAGGTTAGTTTGGAAAAGATGGGGTTGTTCTCCTTGGAGAAAAGCAGATTGAGGGGAGATTTGATAGAGGTGTATAATATTGACAGGTTTAGATAAGGCAGACAAAGAAATGCTGTTCCCATTAGCTGATGATACAAGGACGAGGGGACATAGTGAAGGTCTTGGACAAAGGATGCAGGGGGGATGTGAGGAAGAACTTTTTTACACAGCGAGTGGGAATGACCTGGAGCACTCTACCTATGAGGGTGGTGGAAGCTGAGATGATCAATGATTTCAAAAGAAATTGGATGGAAACTTGAAGGAAATAAACTTGCAAAGCTATGGGGATACAGCAGGGAAATGGGACTGACTGGCATGCTCTACGGAGAGCTGGAACTGACTCGATGGGTTGAATGGCCTCCTTCTATGCTGCAGTGACTCTATGACTTCTGCAGCATCTTTACTTGTATCAGATTCTTTACTTGTATTACAGGCCTCTGACCCAAGTTAAAAAGAATTTGAATGGTTGCTGACTCTTGCACACAATTGCTGCACAGGTACTACACACCAGCTGCATAGTCACACGCATTATGGAATTCATTGAGCACTGAATAGGCCCCAGACCCCACTAATGTGGGCTTAAGTGCTCTAGGAACACTATTGTAATTTTGGCCTCATTCCATCAATGATAAATGCATTTCCCCCCTTCTATGCTGAGAATGATGCTTGGCAGAGTTCCCTGATCTCTGCCAAAAATTCTGTTTAATATGTACCTAGGAAACACTGGTCTATCGTTAACATTTATCCTTTTTGCAGAAAAATAGCTGGGCTCTACTGTCTTTCACTTTTATCTTGCTGACTAAGCAAGGTAGAGAATGGCAGGAAAAATTACTTTTAAAAAAATTTAATAGTAACTCACACTATTTACATATACACACCAGAATCATTTTCCAATAGTCAACTGTTAGATATAACTCAATGAAGGTACTTATCCTAATTAATTCTCCACTCTGGATATTACTAGTGAAGTACATAAAGTACTTTGGCTATTATCTACCAAAACCCAATAAACAAAAGTATCTTACCTAAACACAACAAAACCATTTCCATGGCTGGAATTTGGCACTTGCTGGACAGGAGCTGTCCACCGATCGAAAAGTTGGTAGCAATCCCACCTCTGCTGGGCCTGGGGATCCAGAACGGATTTTACGGTTCCCCAGGCCCTTAAATGGTCTTAGGTGGGACTTCCACCTCATTGAGGCAGCAAGTCCCGTCTTATGGAGCTGCCGGCCAATCAGCGAGCTGGCAGCTCAAGTCCCAACAGCGCCACCAGGAGCAGTGGTCACTGCTGGGACTACACCCAGCTTCAAGATGAAGATGAAGGACGGCCCTGGAAAAGAGGTGAGTTTATGGGGCCTCGCCAGGGGTGACCGATATGGCCTGAGCGAGGCAAGGGGGGTCTATTGGGGGGACAGGGGTCGTGTTGGGCATTGGGAGTGGCCGTCCGTCAGGCACAGGGTGCCCAGTCAGGGGGCCCCCCCCTCAAGCCGTCAACTTTTATCAGGTGGCTTTTCTCAGGCCTGGGCTGCCTGCCTGCCAATGGTAAAATCCCTGTGGCGGCAGGCGGAGGCCTTTAATGGCTGTTAAATGGCCACTTAAGGGCCTTGATTGGCCTGGGATGGGTGGGCCGTTCCTTGCCGCTGCTGCCCTGCATAAAATGATGGTGGAGGTGGGAGCGGGTCGGGAAGGGCCCCCCGAGCCTCCCACTCCATTTTACACCCCCCCACCACCAGCTCTTTGGGGGGGGGGGGCGTAAAATTTCAGCTCATGCCTATGTTTTAAAATTAACTGATACTTAGATTTAATTTTGTGTGTGTGCATATATATTTGCATGTTCGTACGTGTGTTCGTATATGTATGTGCGTGTGCGAGCTAGGGGAACCCTCATGTCCTTTCCTCCACTCTCGCACCCCCTCCCTTTCACTGGTTGCTTAAAACTTGTTACATCTGTAACAGTTCTGATGGAAGGTCACCAACGTGAAACGTTAACTGTTCTCTCACCACAGATGCTGCCAGACCTGCTGAGTATTATCAGCATTTTCTGTTTATATTATGTTACATTATGATGCTGTTAACAAGAAACACATGCTCTTTCAGTATAATTCCTGCACAGATCCTGCATTATTTGGATAAATGATGAACAGAAAAAAAACACCAACATATGCAGGTGACATAAAACGACTGCAATACCTCATTTGCATTAAACTACATCTACAATGCACAGCAATCCTCAACATAACCCACATACACTGAACTGGAAGTCTGTTTATTACTTAATACACAAAATTTTGCAACAAAACATTTAAAAAATAAAATCCAGTCATACATAATGTGGCTTTATGAATGTGCACTGTAAAAATTCAAACCATATTATGAGTATTTGGCAAAAATATATTTCTTACAGTTTGGAAAGCAGCATCAGTTTCCACATCAACAGATGATGTGGCCTCATCCATAATAGTAATTTTTGATTTCTTGATAAGGGCTCTGGCGATGCAGAAAAGCTGTCTCTGGCCCAGGCTGAAGTTTTCACTCCCTTCTGCCATAAGGGTGTTCAGTCCCTCTGGGAGCTCACTGACCTAATGAAATAAAGCACTTCATCAAACTGGAAAATGAAAACACAAAAGTTTTTCAAAACTGAAATAATAGTCACTTTAAAAATTACTATTGCTGTAATAATATTTAGCATTGCTGATCGGTTTGTTGTATAGGTGTGGAAATTTGTTTCCTTATAAACATATGCCAATGGTCTCTTTGTGAACAGTTTTATTTATTTATTTCTAGACTGAGTTCAAAAATCTTAAAAAGGTTTCTTTTACTTAAATATTTAGATAACAGCGCACAACAGTTTTTTGTATCTTTCTAATCTGAATACCATGATACAATTGAGTGAATAACACAACTGAAGCAGCATTACAGCCCATGGTGTAACCCTTCACTGCCTATGTCACAGCAATGCAATGGCCAAACAGAACTTGCACTGTTTTCACTGGAAACTGATTTACCACTTATCTGCTTTTCAGAGAACATAAAGGCCAAATGTACTTCCATCCGATGGTATCACTCATAATTAATGTGGAACTAACACCCTGAATATATAGTCCACATAGATAAGATTGTTACAATGCTACATTTTTTCAATAAACCTCATTTCTGTCTGTTTTTGTGTCCATGTCTGTTGGGGTTAAATATTAGGCTGCTATTGCTGACAATACAACCACTAGGTGGCGCAGTATTGGCACATGCACGAATGCAGCTTCATCGATGTTAACCTCTGTCTACAACATCTCAGGCAGCTGCCAGTAATAAAAATGGCGCTGCTCAATTTGACACAAAATAGCAAATTGAACCCAAATGCCCTCACCCCTCAATGTCCGCGATCGCCGCCTCCACACCCACCCCAACAGTATCTCGCCACCTCCTGTGATTGCTGCTTCTCTTGCCCGCTCTCGCCTTCTTACCGCTGCATTCTGTCACTCCCAACTGCTCGCCACTCCATCCGATCACCATTTCCTCTCACTGCTCTTTCCCCACCTCGGCACCCAGAGAAGCCGTGGGGGAGGGGGAGGGGGGAAAGCGAGCGGCAATGGAGGGAAGCAGCGAGGCAGGAAGCGAGCAGTGAGTAGTCAGGCATGGGAGAGTGGGAGCGATCGGTGGGATGGAGTGGCGAGCAGTCTGGAGCGGCAAGCAGGGAGAGAACAGCGGGAGGGAGCGGGGAAGAGAAGTGGCGATTGAGGGGATGAATGGGATACTGTTGGGGGGGGGGAATGGTAGCGGTGATTGCAGCGGTGATTGAGGGATGAGGCAACACTCGGATGTCATTACATGGTGATGTCATTATGCGGTTATGTTGACATGCGCATGCGCGGACCCATTCTGGCAAATGTTCGGACACACTGATGATGCTGGCGATCGCTCTGCACATGCTCTGCATTGTCAGGAGACACTCCATAAATATTATGTGAAAATATCATTTTGTGGATTAAAAGGCAGTTTAATTAATCTCCCATATTTAATGCTTTTGAATTTGGAGGCAACTGTGTTTGTATTTGTTTACTGTTCATAGAAGATGCAAGCAGCATGTTTACTGAAGTTCTATTTTTGCATTAGAATTGACAAAATCTTCTGTCCAACAGTACAAAACTTGTAGGATGGTGGTTGTGACCCATTTCCCCCTACAAAGCAAATTTACAATCCTTGAAAGCTTGTCAGAGGAAAATTGGCAAGTGGAGGCAGTTCTACACAAGAAAAACCTGGAAACTAACCTGGATAATTCTGACACAGCATGAGCAGAAACTGGAAATGGAATATGGTATATGGACGGGAATACAGTAAAGGCTTAAATTTTCATAATGACAGACTAATGGGAGTCAGGGCTACCAGAAAGATTTTTGCTTCAGAGCAGAGTTCTCCCACAGGTTGGAGAATGATGTGACCTCCAGATAGAGCTGAATGCAAAGCTATATGTACTCACCTCCAGCAATCCTGATGCACACTCTTCAGCCTTGATTTTAGTAGCGGTGATGATTTTAAAATCAAAGTGGAGCCGAACTGCTTAAATTACATTTTAAAAGGAAGTCTATACATTGATTTAAAGTCAGCAGATCTGTTGTCAATGGTATTGCTGGGCTGCATGCTACCATAACTATCATCTAAGTAGTTGGGTGACTGTGTTCGGTGTCAGGGAAGTATCTTATCTCGGGTTCTTTGCAGGGCTGGAGGCTGAACCATGATTTAGGAGTGAAATTGGGGAGAATTTTTTTCACACAAAGGGTAATGGAACATTGGAGCTGGAGTAGACTATTCGGCCCATCGAGCCTGCTCTGCCATTCAATTAGACCATGGCTGATCATCTATCTCAACACCACTTTCCCACGCTATCCCTATGTCTCTTGATGTCATTAGTATCCTGATATCTATTGATTTCTTGAACATGCTTAATGATTGAGATTCCACAGCCCTCTGGTATGGAGAATTCCAAAGATTCACCACCCTCTGTGAAGAAATTCCTTCTCATTTCAGTCTTAAATGGCCTACCCCTTATTCTGAGACAATGTTCCCTGGTTCTAGACTCACCAGCCGGGGAAAACATCCTATCTACCCTGTCAAGCCTTGTAAGAATTTTGTAAGTTTCAATGTGATCACTTCTCATTCTTTGAAACTCTAGAGAATACAGGCCCAGTTTCCTCAATCTCTCCTCATAAGACAATCCCACCATCCCAGGAATCAGTCTGGTGAACCTCCATTGCACTCTCTCTATGGCAAGTATATTCTTCTTTAGATAAAGAGACCAAAACTGTACACAATACTCCAGGTGCAGTCTCACCAAGGCTCTATAAAATTGCAGTAAGACATTTTTGCTCTTGTACTCAAATCCCCTTGTCCTCAGTATCTTGCCCTATGGCAGCGAGGCCTGGACAACGTACGTCAGCCAAGAGCGACGTCTCAATTCATTCCATCTTCGCTGCCTCCGGAGAATACTTGGCATCAGGTGGCAGGACCATATCTCCAACACAGAAGTCCTCGAGGCGGCCAACATCCCCAGCTTATACACACTACTGAGTCAGCGGCGCTTGAGATGGCTTGGCCATGTGAGCCGCATGGAAGATGGCAGGATCCCCAAAGACACATTGTACAGCGAGCTCGCCACTGGCATCAGACCCACCGGCCGTCCATGTCTCCACTTTAAAGATGTCTGCAAACGCGACATGAAGTCCTGTGACATTGATCACAAGTCGTGGGAGTCAGTTGCCAGCGTTCGCCAGAGCTGGCGGGCAGCCATAAAGGCGGGGCTGAAGTGTGGCGAGTCAAAGAGACTTAGCAGTTTGCAGGAAAAAAGACAAAAGTGCAAGGGGAGAGCCAACTGTGTAACAGCCCCGACAAACAAATTTTTCTGCAGCACCTGTGGAAGAGCCTGTCACTCTAGAATTGGCCTTTATAGCCACTCCAGGCGCTGCTCCACAAACCACTGACTGCCTCCAGGCGCTTACCCATTGTCTCTCGAGATAAGGAGGCCAAAGAAGAAGAAGGCCAACATACCATTTGCCTTCCTAATTGCTTGCTGTACCTGCATGCCAGCTTTTAGTGACTCATGAACAAGGACACCAAGGTCCCTTTGGACATCACTTCCCAGCCTTTCACTATTTAAGAAATATTCTGCCTTTCTGTTTTTTCTACCAAGTGGATAACTTCACACTTATTCACATTATATTCCATCTGCCATGTTCTTACCCATTCACTTAGCCTGTCCAAGTCTCCTTGAAGCTTCCTTCCACCCTCCTCACAACCTAAATTCCCACCTAGTTTTGTGTCATCAGCAAATGTGGAAATATTACATTTGGTCCCACATCCAAATCATTTATATAGATTGTGAACAGCTGTGGCCCCAGCACTGATGGTTGCGATATCCCACTCGTAACAGCCTGCTATCTTGAGAATGATCCGTTTATTCCTACTCTCTGTTTTCTGTCTGTTAACCAATTCTCAATCCATACAAGTATATTACCCCCAATACCATGTGCTCTAATTTTGTTTACTAACCTCCCGTGTGGGATCTTATCAAAAGACTTCTGAAAATCCAAATACACCACATCTACTGGTTCTCCTTTGTCTATGCCACAAGTAATATCCTCAAAAAACTCCAACAGGTTTGTCAAACATGATTGACCTTTCATAAATCCATGCTGACTCTGCCCAATCATGTCATAAATTTTTTTAAGTGTTCAGTTATTACATTCTTTTTAATAGATTCGAACATTTTTCCAACTACTGATGTTAAACTAACAGGTCTGTAGTTCCCCATTTTCTTTCTCCCTCCTTTCTTAAATAGTGCGGCTACATTTGCTACTTCCCAGTCAGCAGGAACTCTTCCTGAATCTATAGAATTTTGAAAGATACCCACCAATGCATTCACTATCTCTATAGCCACCTCCTTCCAACACTCTGGGATGCAGCTCATCTGGTCCAGGTGATTTATCAACCTTCAATCCAGTTAATTTTTCAAGTACAACCTCTTTATTAATACTAATTTTCTCTATGCTTTTACAAGTCTGTTGGTTCCCTAGTATTTCTGGGAGATTTTCTGTGTCTTCCATGAAGACAGTCACAAAATAATTGTTTAGTTTCTCCACCATTTCCCTATTCTCCATTATAAATTCTCCTGTCTTCACCTGTAATGGATGCATATTTGTTCTTGCTAATATTTTCCTTTACACTTACCTAAAGAAGCTTTTACAGTCTGCCTTTATGCTTCTCGCTAGCTTACAGTCATATTCTCTTTTTCCTTTATCAGTTTCTTGGCCATCCATTGCTGGATTTCAAATTTCTCCCAATCCTCGGGCTGACCACTTTTTCTGGCAACCTTATAAGCTACTTGCTTTGAACTAATGCAATCATTAACTTCTTTTTTTAGCCATGGTTGATTCATCTTTCCTGTTGGGTTTTTGGGTCTTAGAGGAATGTATGTTTGTTGTAGACCTTGTAATACTTCTTAAATACTAGCTATTGCCTGTATAGTCAAATCTTTTCATGTATTTTCCCAATCCACCATAGCTAACTTGCCCCTCATACCTTCTAGTTTTCTTTGTTCAGATTTAAGACCCTAGTTTCAGAATGAACTATATCATTTTCAAAGTTAATGTAAAATTCTATCATATTATGGTCACTATTTCCCAAAGACTCCTTTGCAGCAAGGTTCTTATTTAGCCTTTTCTCATTACATAATACTAAATCTAAAATAGACTGATCTCTAGTTGGTTCTTCAAAGTACTGCTCCAGAAACCTATCTCGTACACACGTCAGGAATTCATCGTCCACAGCACTAGTGCTGATTAGGTTTATCCATTCAAATTAAAGTCACCCTTTATTACTGTACTACCCATGTTACATGTACCTCTAATTTCCTGATTTGTACTGTGCCCAACATTACTGCTACTGTCTGGTGGTCCATAAACAACTCCCACCAATGTTTGCTGGTCCTTGCTCTTTCTTAGCTCCGCCCAAACTGATTCTTCATCTTGATCCTTCAACCTAAGGTCCTCTCTCACTAATGTACTGATCTTGTCCCTTATTAAGAGCACTACCCCACCTCCTTTTTCTTTTTGCCTATCCTTCCTAAATGACAGATATCCTTGAAAATTCAGTTCCCAGTTACCCTGTAACCACGTCTCTGTGGAAATCTTGAACTTGATCTCTTAAAAGGGTCAATTGAAATTTCCAAGGATTAAGTTGGTAGATTTTTGTTGGGTAAGGGTATCAAGGGATATGGGACAACGGTGGATAAATGGTGTTGAGGTGCAGATCAGCTATGATCTGAATAAATATTCATGTTCCCTTATTCATATGATTACCACTAGTGTTTTTAAATCACAACTTTTAATGAGATTAAACTTTATTGATTCTCCCATTTCTAATTTCAATCACATAGCACACAGGCAGTGATTTTTATTTTTGAAATTGGAAACTACTTTGGAAGATGTAAAATAAATTGAATTTTGTCCATGGTTTTTGTTTTTTCACCCTCTTTAGCTCTTTGTTTAAAATATGCTAAAATGTTACTACTTTAAAATGGAGGCAACACATTCAGTTAGTCAGCATGCTGGCTCAGACAAAACAGCCTAGATTTTTCACTATTGGGATAGTTAAGACCTGATTGACTAGTTTTTAAAAAATTCATTCATGGTATGGGGGTCACTGGCTAGGACAGCATTTATTGCCCATCCCTAATTGCCCTTGAGAATGTGAAGGTGAGCTGCCTTCTTGAACCACTGCAGTTCATGTGGGGTAGGTACACCAACAGTGCTGTTAGGAAGGGACTTCCAGGATTTTGACCCAGCGACAGTGAAGATATGGAGATATAGTTCCAAGTCAGGATGGCGTGTTGCTTGGAGGGGAACTTGCAGGTGGTGGTGTTCCCATGCAACTGTTTCCCTTGTCCTTCTAGGTGTTAGAGGTTGAGGGTTTGGAAGGTGCTGTCTAAGGAGCCTTGGTAATTTGCTGCAGTGCATCTTGTAGATGGTACACACTGCTGCCACTGTGCATAGGTGGTGGAGGGAGTAAATGTTTGTGTATGGGATACCAATCAAGCAGGCTGCTTTGTTCTGGATGGTGTCGAGCTTGTTGAGTGTTGTTGGAGCTGCAGCCAACCAACAAGTGCAGAGTATTCCATCACACTTCTGATTTGTGCCTTGTAGATGGTGAACAGGCCTTGGGGAGTCAGGAGGTGAGTTACTCGCCGCAGTTCAGTTTCTGGTCAATGGTAACCCCCAGGATGTTGATAGTGGGGATTCCGATATCGTAATGCCATTGAATGTCCAGGGGAGATGGTTAGATTCTCTCTTGTTTAAGATAGTCATTGCCTGGCACTTGTGTGGCGCAAATGTTACTTGTCACTTATCAGCCCAAGCCTGGATATTGTCCAGGTCTTGCTGCATTTCTACACAGACTACTTCAGTATCTGAGGAGTCGTGAATGGTGCTGAACATTGTGCAATCATCAGCGAACATCCCCACTTCTGGCATGTTTTTGACAGACTTTGTTCTGATGAAAGGCCACAGACCTGAAATGTTAACTCTGCTTCTCTCTCCACAGATGCTGTCAGACCTGCTGAGTATTTCCAGCATTTTCAGTTCTATTTCAGATAGTAATATGGTGCTTGTATCCAATTTTCCAAAGTTGTGTAAAACCTTTTACATAACTTCAAGTGCAGACCTGAATGGGTACAGGAAATACAGTAATCATAGGATTGGAAAGCTGTAAGTGAAATTTAGACAGAAGAGGATGATTAAACAGGAGTTTAAGAATATTGGGACAAAGGTTCTGAAAACCTTTCGAAAGACTGGTTGTAGGTCAAGATGCCTTCAGGGTCAAGGAAGTGGAAATGCTGGTATATGAGGTCATCATGAAAAAGGTTGCTCTCAGTGCAACTGCACAACACCACTGGAAGGAACAGCTTAATTTATATATTATATATATTTTTATATACTTAATGTCCTAAAGTGCATTACCGTCAATGGATTAGTTTTGACGTAGGAACAGAAATTGCTGGAAGTACTCAACAGGTCAGGAAGCATCTGTAGAGAGGAAAACAAAATAATGGACAGAATTTTTACCTTGTTGACTCACTTGCAGCGTGGGGGGGAGGGGTTTTGTGGGCTAGCAACGGGTCAGGAACCCAATAATTTGTGCAGTGGGCTTTGCCGTGATCTTTTAACATTGCCATGGCTTTAGCATCCCGCTTCCAAGTTTCCTGACCAGAGTACAGATGTGATGACAAACTGCACCTGTCAGTTGAAGGATTGCTATTTAAAGGGGCCCCAGGCAAGGCACAGCTGACCACGACCAATCTGGGCACACTTGCTGGTACATACTGAAGGGTGCCCCAGATCTGATTAGGCAGCTGAATCACATCTTCAGCAACCCAATGGCTTACTCTATGACTACTCATGCTCAAGTGGCTCTGGTCTGCATCAGTGGTAGGGCCCCTCACAGGTGTCATCAGCCATGTCCTTACAGAGTAGCCCTGGTCCCCCATTAGCCACCTGCTGACTCAGTTTGGAGGCATGAAGATCCATGGGAGATGTGACTGCTGCAGAATGAGAGCATCATGGAGTTCTGAAGAAAGGTCAGACCTGAATCGTTGGACTGAATTTTATGGAGATGACTGAAGTCCCGCCACCAGGTCCGAAACCCCGCTTCAGTGGCTAGCGGGACCAACTAAGTGGCTGCTGCCAGGGCCGCCGCCCCAATCAGAGGGCTGGCAGCTCAGCAGCGCCACCGCTAGCATTGGTTATTGCTGAGGCTGCAGTTGCAGGGAGAGAGTGCCTCAATGGATGGTAAGTGTGGTTGAAGGAATACCAAGGCCTGGCTGGCGGCTAGCAGGCCCTGACAATCGGGCAAAGGTGGCCATGGATTACCCATAAAAGGAGGCCCCCCCCCCCCCCATCCTCTGGAGCCTGCTAGGAGGCCGCCAGGTTTCACTCAGTGTTCTCTTCATGCTGTGGCAGACCTTCCTGACACAGGTAAAATGCCCGCTTAGGTGGGAAGTGACTTTTAATTGGCAACATGTGGCTCAGTTGGCCTCCTGGAGGAGGTCCAAGTTGCCAATTTTCCTGCCACAGGCAAAATGGCATAGCAGTGGGAAAATGTGGGGACCTCTGGAGCTGGAGACACTGCGGAGCATCAAGGAGGGTGAGAGTTTCCTGGATTGTACTTTCCAGAAGGTGGTCAGTCCACAGGCAATAAGAGTTCAGGATACTAGGTGGCTGGCTGTCTGAAGACTAGGAAGAGGCAGGAGGTGCAGGAGTGTGTGCCACTCTCAAACAGGTACTTAGTATTAGAGATTGCTGGGAGTGGCGATACCCTGAAGGAGTGTAGATCATGGCACCAAAGGGCAAGGAACTGTACAGAAGGAAGCAGCAAAGTCCAGAAATGCAGTTGTTATAGGAGTTTCTATAGTCAAGGAGACAGGAAGGCAGTTCTGTAAACCATCATCGTGAGTCCTGTATGGTGGGTTGCCTTCCTGGTGCCAGGTAAAGGATGTCAGAGAGAAGGTGCAGAGTATTTCGAAGGGGGAAGGAAGTGAGCCAGAAGTTGTGATACTCGTTGGTACCAATGACATAGCAAGGGCAGATACTGAAGTCCTGCGGTCAGATTTTCAGGAACTAGGGAGGTTAAGGAATAGGACCTCAAAGGTAGTAATCTCTGGATTACTCCCAGTGCCATTCACTAGTGACAGTAGAAATAGGAAGATAGGGAGCATCAATGTGTGACTTGAAGTGTGGTGTAGGAGGGAGGACTTCAGTTTCTTGGGGCATTGGGACCAGTTCTGTGCAGAAAGCAGCTATTCAAAACTGACGTGTTGGACCTCAACAGGACTGGAACCAATGTTCTCGCAGGGAGATTCACTAGTGATTGGGGAGGACTTAAACTAATTTGGCAGGGAGATGGGCACCAGCATATAGAAGTAGAAAAGAGGAATAAGGTGCATATATGAGTGTGTGGGACAGTATTAGAGAAGGGAATAGTTCTGTATTTGCTAGGAGCAGACTGAGAAGGGCTATGAGGAATGCAAAGACAGAATTACAATGCATGTGTGTAAACGCACAAAGTGTGGTGAATAAGGTTGGTGAGCTACAAGCACAAATAGCAGTATAGGAATATGAAGTAGTGGCAATAACAGAAAGGTAGCTTAAAAATGGTGAGGACTGGGCACTTAACATACAAGATATAAAGTACTCAGAAGAGGTAGAGAAGGAAAAAGGGAGGTGGATGGCAGTACTGATTAGGGAAGATATTGTAGTGTGGGAAAGAGGGGACATCCTTGAGGGAGCAAGGACAGAATCCATTTGGTTAGAGCTGTGGAGCAAATAGGGTATGAGCACACTCGTAGGGGCATTCCGTAGGCCTCCAAATAGCGAGAGAGAGATCGATCGAGGAGAAGATCTACAGAGAAATCACAAAGATGTGCAAGAACAAGAGAGTGGTGATATTGGGGGATTTTATCCTCAAATATCGATAAGGATAACTTTAGAGTAAAGGGTAAGGAGGGGGAGGAATTTTTGGATTGCATTCAGGAAAACTTTCTTGATCAGAACGTTCTCAGTCCAACTAGAAAGGAGGCATTGCTGGACCTGGTGTTGAGGAATGAGGTGGGCCAAGTGGACCAAGTGTCTGTGGGGGAGCACTTGGGTAAGAGTGATCATCATATCATAAGGTTTAGACTCATAATGCAGAAAAACAAGGAACAATATAAGGTAGAACAGCTACATTGGAAGAGGGTTAATTTCAATGTGATGAGAAGGGATCCAGCCAGGATAAAATGGAACCAAAGACTGACAGGAAAAAGTGTAATGGAGCAATGGGTTATTTTTATGGAAGAGATTCTTCAGAAACAGCATAGGTACATTCCAACAAGGGCAAAAGGTAGGGGAACCAAAAACAGGGCTCCTTGGATGACAAGGGAGATAGAGATGATGATGAAACACAAAAATAAGGTGTATGATGCACGTCAGGTAAATTCTTCAAGTGAGAATTGGGCCAAATAGAAAATAAGTTGAGGGGGGAGGTGAAGAGGAAAATAAGACTGGCAAAGAGAGAATATGAGAATAGAATGACAGTCAACATAAAAGTGAACCCAAAAATCTTCTACTGGCATGTAAATAGTAAGCAGGTAGTGTTATGAAAGTGCTTCCATTTTTTAAATTGTTTTTTGAGGACTCGTGTTTTAGAATTGAGGAGATGGATTCATTTACACTTGAGGTTTTGTTTGAAAACAAACCTTTACTGGATGTCACAAACCTTAAGCTAAATAAACAACAGAAGCCTTGGTGGCTTGGGAGAGTTGTTTACAGAGAAGTGTCATGTCAAGATTTATGGTGCTCAGGAGGTTTTGACTTTTTGGTTGGGGTGTGGACTGTTTTGAATGTCAGTTGGGTTTGTAGCCTGCTGAAAGAAACACCCATCTCCTCTTTCTCCACGTCTTTGAGAAATCCTGCAAAACTCCAGTGTGATAGTTAAAATCCCTGATGCCGCATTTCTCCTGAGAAGCTCCTAAAAAGCCTGCCAGATTAATTCTTGACGCCCCCGAAAAAAAACTGCTCCAGAAAAGATCCCAATGACCCGTCTATGTGTACTCGGACGCCAGACTGCATGTCATTTAGGACACAACATGTTTTATCCTTTATCCTTCAAGAATTAACAAGTATTTGGCCAAAGCATTCGTTTTGTCTTTTTTTTTTGTAAAAGACCTCTGCAGAGAAAATTTCTTAATTTTTTTCATCTAACCTGTGTGTGTGTGTGTGTGTGTGTGTGTGTGTGTGTGTGTGCGCGTGTTGGGTATCTAGAATGGAATATCTATTTACATTCATATTTCAAACTGTGTGTTAATGCTTTGCATCTTTACTGGATAAGTCTTGTTTTATACTAAACTGATAATTTTTGTTGTTTATTAAAGAAACCTGGTTTGTACATTTTATTCTGGGATAGAGTAGAGTATATGATTGACTGTACCGGTAACTAGGTAAACATTTAAACATATGTTGTGACCTGTGGAGAACTGGAACTAGAGAAAGACAGTGCACTCCTCCAGCATCAGTCATAACAGTAGTAAGAGGTGGAGTGGGACCTATTATGGACAAAGAGGGTAATATATGCTTAGAGGCACAGCGCAAGACTGAATACTTAATGAGTACTTTGTATCGGTATTTACTAACGAAGAGGAATCTGACAAAATATTGGTAGAAGCGGAGAAAGTAGAGGCAATGGATAGGGGAAAAATTGAGAACTAGGAGGTAGTGGTAAGGCTGGCTATGCTTAGGGTGGATAAGTCACCCAGGTCCGGATACTAAACTATCCAAGGCCCCAAACATTCCTTCCAAGTAAAAAAGCGATTTACTTGCACTTCTTTCAATTTAGTATACTGTATTCGCTGCTCATGATGTGGTCTCCTCTAAACTGGGAAGACCAAAAGCAGATTAGGTAACCGCTTTGCAGAACACCTCTGTTCAGTCCACAAGTGTGACCCCAGCTTCCTGTCGCTTATCATTTCAATTCTGTATCTCAACCTCCATTCTAACTTTTCTGTCCTTGGCCTGCTACAGTGTTCCAATGAAGCTCAACACAAGCTCGTGGAACAGCACTTCATGTTTCAACTGGGCACTTCACAGCCTTCCAGACTCAACATTGAGTTCAATAAGTTTCGATCTCTTCCTCCATTATTTTTCTTTTTTTGTGTTTTTTTTTGCTGGTCCTTTCTGCCCCCACCCCCCACCCCCCAACTTATTTCTTTCTTAATCCCTTTACTTTGTGTTTGGATGGTTGCTATTCTGCTAGTCACACCTCGCCCAGACACATCTTTTGTTTCTTTACCTACCCCATTACCTGTCCCTTTGGCTTAGTAGCATGAAATCTTTTGTCATTTAATCTGTCCTGACCTCCACCCTATCACAGGTCCTCCCTTTTGTTCTTCCCTCCCCCCTTTCACTTGCTCAAAATCTATTACATTTCTAACCTTTCACAGTTCTGATAAAAAGGTCATGGACCTGAAACGTTAACCCTGTTTTTCTCTACACATATGTTGCCTGGCATGCTGAGTATTTCCAGCATTTTCTGTTGTTATTACAAAAAGCAAGGAAGTTATGGTGAACCTTTATAAAAACTGGTTTGGTTTCAGCTAGAGCATTGTGTTGAATTCTGGACATCACACTTTAGGAAGGATGTGAAGGCATTGGAGAGGTGGAGAATAGATCTACAAGATTGGTTCCGGGGATGATGAACTTCAGTTACTTAGATTGGAGAGGCTGGGGCTGAAGTTTGAGAGGAGATTTGATAGAGTTGTTCAAAGTCGTGAGGTGTCTGGACAGAGCAGAGAGAAACTGTTCCCATTAGTGGAAGGGTTGAGAACTGGAGGACACTGATTTAAGGTGGATGGCAAAAAGAAGCAAAGGTGACACAAGGAAAAACTTTTGCACTGCTTGAGAGGGTGGTGGAGGCAGATTCAATCATGACTTTCAAAAAGGAATTGGATAAGCATCTGAACAGAAAAAAATTTGCGGGGCAGGGGAGCAGGACTAGCTGAGTAACTCTTGCAGAGAGCTGACAGGATACAAAGGGCCGAATGGCCTCCTTCTGTGCTTCAACCATTCTATGGTTCTAATTACTTTTGCAAATCAGTCATTGTTGCCTTGTAGGTAACATGGCAGTCAATTTGTGCAAGCAGAATCCTGCAAACAGCAATGTTAATCTGCTAACAGATGATTAGTTAATCAGTTTAGGTGGTGTTGGCTGGGGGATCAATAGTGGCAGGACATCAGGAGAACTCCCCAACTTTTCTTCAAAGAATGCCATGCAATCTTTCATGTCGTCATCAACACACAGACATGTGTCGGTTTAATGCCTCAACCGAAAATGACACTTCTGACAGTACAATGGGCTGAATTTTACAAACCCCCCAACGTCAGGAGTCGTGGCAGGCGGGGTGCTGGAAAATGCATCCGGGAGAGGCCCGCCACAGACCTCACACTGGGAAGGCCGGGCCCCATATTGCCAGCAGTGGCGAGGCCTCGTAGCAGCGTTCCCCCACCACTCGGTGATGAGAGCCCAATTTCAATATGTAAATTAATGTAAATACCTGAATTAATGACCCGTCGCGCTCCTGCTGTCCATCCCAGAGCAATATTTGTGCTGGTGGCCGGCACTCCTGCACTTTTAGATCCCCGTCTGGGGATCTGAGGCGGAACACTGGTGGGGAGGAGGGAGCAGGTAGGTTTTCCATTGCAGGATGGGGGAATCGGGGTCAAACTCATCTGATTGGTGTAGGGGATGGTGAGAAGGGTTACAGTGCACAGTTTATGAACTTTGGGGGGTTGGGAGTGAAGGTCAGGTGGGCAGGGAAGTGTTTAGGGTGGGAGACGGCAAGTAATGCATTGCATGTTTATTGGAGGGGTGGGAGAGGGGCAAATTAAATGTTTTAACATTTTTTTGTAACATTCCTCTTCATAAATATTTTAATTAAATGGAAGGACTCGAAGCCCTTTAAAAAATGGCGTCAGTGCCTGCGCAAAGGCTTTTGATACCATCGCCAGGGATGAACATTCCACCCCCTCCATGTCATCAGCGTGGGTGGTCCGCCCTGGCTATTTAAATGAGCTGCCACGATATTCTGCGATGTTGTTTACATCCAGCGGCAGCACCATGAATTTCAGTCCAATGAAGCACTTCCTCAGTACTGCACTGAGGTGTCAGCCTAAATTATGTGTGCAAATCCCTGGATTGGGGCATGATCCCACCAATCCTATGAGCGGAGGAAAGAATCCTGCCATGGAGCAAAGCTGACATGATTCCCCCCTAGCTCTGCATTGCAGTATGCCTGCATGAGGGAGGAGCCAAGTTTCTGGCCCCATTTGACTGCTATTGTCACTGGATAAACTAGTGCTATGCTGCATGGTAGCTGCAGGTTTCCTTACAACAAATGGCACAGCTCTGTATCTGGCTCTCTTTTGTCCTAGATATGTGAAGACTGTTCCCATTGTCACTGCTTGGTAGGTGTGATTAGGCCTGGACATGCTTTTGGATATATCTTGTCGGTGTGAAATGCCACTGACAGAATAACATACTGTGATTCTTATAATTAGTTAGGAACTTGAATTCCTTGGTAATACCATCTGGTCTGCTGTCATTGGAAAAGAAGCATCTGAAGGCATGAACTGTCTGCCCAAGTAAAGTTGTCAAAGCAAAGTTGTCTGCAGATGATGGTGAGAGCATGCAGCCTGCCCTGCTTGGCATCCAGATAGAGGTTACTGTTATGAAAGTACTTCAATTTTTAAATTTTTGTGAGGATTCATGTTTTAAAATTGTGGAAATCGATTCCTTTGAGGACTGAACTGATTCCGTCGATGCTGGACTTTGTTTTTTTAAAAAAGGTCACTGGAAGGACTTTGTTTAAAAACACTTACTGGAAGTCACATGTCTTCAGTTAAGTAAACAGCAGGTGCCTTCTGACTATGGGAGCTGTTTACAAAGAAATGACGTCAAGATTTATGGTGGTCAAGAGTTGGTTTCGTTTTGGCTTGTTTTGAGAATTGTGGGGGAGCGGGGGGAGGGGAGGGGTTGTCAGCCTGCTGAGAGAGAAGTCATCAGTTCATCTTTTCTCCACCTCTCTGAGAAACCCTGAGAATCTAGTGTGTGATAGCTGAAACTTCTGATGCCGCATTTCTCCTGGAAAGCCTGCCAGACTAACCCTTGAAGAGACATCGCTTGAAGAGAATTCCTCCAAAAAGATCCCAGTGACAGCTGTCTACGAGTATTGGGACACCAGAAAAGGGACAACTGATATAATTCCCTATCTTATCCTTTTCCTTCAAGAATTAACAAGTATTTGGCCAAAGTATTTTTTTGTCTTTTTTGTAAAAAGATCTCTGCAAAGAAAACTTCTTTATTTTTTCTTTAAGCAGTGTGTGTGTGTGTGTTGTGCTAAGTTAGAAGGGAACTTTTATATTTCAATCTGTGTTAATGCTTTGCATCTTTACTGAATATGTCTTGTTTTATAATAAATTGATAATTTTGTTGTTTATTAAAGAAACCAGGTTGATGGATTTTATTCTGAAATAAAAAGAGTATATAATTGGCCATATCGGTAACTGGGTAAACATTTAAATAAATGTTGTGACCTGTGTAGAATGGAACTAAATAAAGACAGTGCACTCCTCTTGCCTCGGTCATAACAATACCTACAAAGTTGAGGTTACCCCCTCTCTTAATTTTCTGCTCCGCTCTATTTGAGCTCATAGCCATAAAACCCTGATGAATTTTATAGATTTACTAGCTCTCACGGCCGCACCAAGCATTTCTCAAGCAACCTGCTCACCTCTACCAGCTTTCATGGTTTTGTCCCACCAGGTCTCTGCTAAGCACTAACTGTTCTAACTCTTCCTTTTCCCCAACTCTCCCACCTACTTTTTTGCCTAGGTAGTACCTGTTCTCCTGGCCACTCTATCTGATTTTCTGCTCAGCTCTCATGGTTTTGGTCTCAGCTCTCTTCTCAGCGCTAGCTGTTCAACATATGCAAAGCTACCTCCTAAGTGATCTGGTATAAGGAAGGACATATGTTGATCTTATTGAATGCCGGAGCAGGTTCAAGGGGGCATATGGCTGACTCCTGCTCCCATTTCTTATGCTCTTATAAATTCTATAAAATCTATAATATATAAAGCTATAAAACCAATTTTATTATAAGTGAATTAAAAGTGCCAACTCTGATTCAAGCCTCCGAGTCAGAAAGTTGTGGGTTTGAGTCACTCCAGGACTTGAGCCCAAAATTAAGGCTGACACTCCAGTACAGTACTGAGGGAGTGTTGCACTGTTAGTGGTGCCGTCTTTCTGATGAAACGTTAAACTGAAGCCCCATCTACCCTCTCAGGTGGATATAAAAGGTCCCATGATGCTACTTTGCAGAAGAGTAGGGGAGTTATCCTCAGTGTCCTGGCCAATATTTATCCCTCAATCAACATCAAAAAAACAGATTATCTGATCATTATCACATTGCTGTTTGTGGGAGCTTGCTGTGCACAAATTGGCTGCCACATTTCCTATATTACAACAGCGACTGCACTTCAACAAGTACTTCATTGTCTGTTAAGGCCTTTGGGACACCCTGTGGACATGAACAGAGCTATATCATTACAAATCTTTCTTTTTAAAAGATTGATTGTTTCAATCCTGTAGGTGCACAATGATTTGCTAATAGATCTCACTTTTTGTCTTCACTTTTTTGTGGTTATAAAAATTAAATAGTTGGCTAGAACTTGTGTGAAATCTGTACTGAAATACAACTTGTACATATAAATCACAAATTTTCATTCCAACAACTCATTTGAAAAGTGCTGACTATTGCTCTAGGGTCTTGCTTGGTCTGTACATGTACCCCACAGTCTACAACAGATGTGTTGAAGTAAAGGCTACATTCTTTGAACATGTGCATACGTGACAAATGTAAAGTCTCTGACACTGCTATTATCGATTTGGGTGGAACTTCCTCCAGGACTTGTTAAGGAGAAACTTTGCCTTCTTAGCCACAAAAAGTAGTTTGGTAGTTTAAAAGAAATATTTTGGATTCCATGTTGAAGAGCATTATAAAGTGGATTAGGATGATTTATATTTTTTTCCTTTTGAGACTCAATACAGCCCAAAAATAATTGATGAAGATTGCTTCCTGACAGATGCTGAAGCTTTAAATTAAAAGAAAAATCAGACAGCTGTAATCTAGCCATTAACAGAAAAGATTCCAAAGGCCTACATCACTGCTAATCTTGGAATTATTCAAAAAAACCTAAACTGAGTATGTGCAGACTGTAGAAATACCTGGTACAGCATCTTTGAGGTGCTAAAGACAGCTGTATTGTTGCGATCCCTATACTTTCCAGGATCAAATTTCACAAAAGCATCAAAAATAGTTCAAAATCCAAATTTGTAAATAAAATGTATTTGACATTGCAGTATTTACAACTGCTTGTATGGTTGACTGGACCACATTGCTCATGTGGCGGACTCTGGAAAATAACATGGAAATTACATGTCCGTTCGAAGTCTAATAACATATTAGAGCTGTAGTACCAGACGGTGGGAAAAGGGGTGGAGGTGGGGGGTGGGAGGTAAAGAGTGCAAAAATTCTGCAAATTAAATCAAATCTTTCATATTCTGTAGATGAGCAGAGAGACTTAGGAGTTCAGATATACAAATCCTCAAAAATGAGAGGACAATTTGATGTAGCTCTTAAGAACACACGTGGAAGGCCAGGTTTTGAAAATAATGATAGCAAATACAAAAGCAAAGAGGTAATGTAACTGCTAGACAAATCACAGAAGTCCAAAACTGCAAAATTATTGGCCAGGCCACATCTGGCCATCTTTGGCCCATCACGATGAACCAGAGGCTGGCTGCTGGCTGATAAGGAGCACCCACTCTATACCTTGCTCATCATTCCCCTCCGCCACCTGGCCTTGCGAGGACAGCACTCCGACAATGAAAGCCATGAAGCAACCAGGAATGTCGTGGAGCAAACCATCAGAATCCTGAAACAACTGCCTGGACTGCTCGGTGGGAGCCCTCCAGTACTCACTGGAGCATGTCTCCAAGTTTGTGATGATCTGCTGCATCCTCCACAACCTTGCTAACATGAAGCCACAGCCTTGGCACCAGGAAGATGAGGAATAAGAGGAGGAAGGAAGGAGGCATCCGGGATCCCTTTGCTTTAGAAAAACTACCCGTATGCGGATACTCATCAGACTCCAGATTGACTGAGATGTCATCCCCACATTACAGTTGTTACACAATTCCCCACCTTTCAATCCATCTGCCACATACTTATGACAATACTTGGAAGCATGTGAACTCTTAGGAGGATAGTAATAAACTTCAAGAGGACATAGACAGGTTGATGGAATGGGTAGACACATGGAAGATGAAATTTAATGCAGTGAAGTATGAAGTGATACATCTTGGTAAGACGAATGAGGAGAAGCAATATAAAATAAATTCTAAAGGGGGTGCAGGAATAGAGAGACCTGTGCAAAAATTATTGAAGGTGGCAGGGCAGATTGAGAAGGTGGTTAAAAAGGCTTTATAAATAGAGGCATAGAGTATAAAAGCAAGGAAGTTATGAAGAACCTTTATAAAACACAGTTCGGCATCAACTGGAGCAGTGTGTCCAATTCCGGGCACCACATTTTACGAAGAATAAGAGGTCGTCTCATTGAAACATGTAAAATTCTTAAGAGGGCTTGACAGGGTAAATGCTGAGAGGCTATTTCCCCCGGCTAGAAAGTCTAGAACTAGGGATCATAAACTCAGGATAAGGGGTTGGTCATTTAGGATTGAAATGAGGAGAAACTTCTTCACTCAGAGGGTTGTGAATCTTTGGAATTCTCTACCCCAGAGGGCCGTTGATGCTCATTCCTTGAGTTATATTCAAGACTTAGATTGACAGATTTTAGGACACTAAGGGAATCAAGGTATATAGGGATAGGGCAGAAAAGTGAAGTTGAGGTAGAAGATCAGCCATGATCTTATTGAATGATGGAGCAGGTTCAAGGGGGCATATGGCTGACTCCTGTGCCTATTTCTTATACTCTTATAATAAAACTGATTTTATCTAAATTTATAAGTGAATTAAAAGTGTTAACTCTGACTCAGTTGGTAGCACTCTCACCTCTGAGTCAGAAGGTTGTGGGGTCGAGTCACTCCTGGACTTGAATTAAGTCTGATACTCCAGTGCAGTACTGAGGGAGCACTGCACTCCTGGAGGTGCCATCTTTCAGACGAGATGTTAAACCGAGGCCCTATCTACCCTCTCAGGTGGACGTAAAAAATCCCAGGACATTAATTAGAAGAGTAGGGGAGTTATTCCCAGTGTCCTGGCAAATATTTATCCCTCAATCAACATCACAAAAACAGATTATCTGGTCATTATCACATTGCAATGACATAAAGACTTTAGAAAGAGTGCAGAAAAGATTCATGGGAATGGATTTCATTATGTGGATAGACTGGAGAAGCTGGGTTTGTTCTTTTTTGAAAAGAGAAGGTTCGGAGGAGATTTCATAGAGGTGTTCAAAATCATGAGGGTTCTTGATAGAGTAGATAGAGAGAAACTGTTCCCATTGGCAGAACAGTTGAGCACCAAAGGACATTGATTTAAGGTTATTGGCAAGAGAAGCAACAGCTTATGCAGCGAGTGGTTAGGACCTGAAATGCAATGCCTGAGAGTGTGCTGGAGGCGGATTCAATCATGGCTTTCAAAAGGGAATTGAATAAGCACCTGAAGAGAAAAAACCTGCAGGGCTACAGTGAAAGGATGAGGGAGTAGGACTAGCAGAGTTGCTCTTGCAGAGTGCCAGCATGGACACGACGGGCTGTATCAATCTAGATTAATTGGTTTGGCCACAGTTACAATATTGTGTTCAATTTTGGCCACACACTTTAGGAAGGATATCAAGGCTAAGGTGAGGGTCCAGAAGAGATTCACTAAGATGTTATCAACATCTTTTGTTGTGAGGAGAAATTGGGGCTCTTGTAATTCACTTCATGTAATGTCAAGAAACAACTTAGTTCACTGTAGACAGTAAAGGTTAAAGGCCCAGAAAACAGCATACAGTGTTTAAGTCCTCTGCTCCAGAACTAGCCACACCTCTACCCAGGCTGATTGGTACAGCTATAACACTGGCATCTATGTGACAATGCAGAAATTTGCCCAGATAAGTTCTGTCTATTCAGGACAAATTAAACCTAGCCAATTATCGTCCTACTCTCAATCATCAGCAAAGTGACGGAAAGAGTAGGGCGGCACAGTGGCGCAATGGTTAGCACCGCAGCCTCACAGCTCCAGGGACCCGGGTTCGATCCTGGGTACTGCCTGTGTGGAGTTTGCAAGTTCTCCCTGTGACCGCGTGGGTTTTCGCAGGGTGCTCCGGTTTCCTCCCACAGCCAAAGACTTGCAGGTTGATAGGTAAATTGGCCATTGTAAATTGCCCCTAGTGTAGGTAGGTGGTAGGGAATATGGGATTACTGTAGGGTTAGTATAAATGGGTGGTTGTTGGTCGGCACAGACTTGGTGGGCCAAAGGGCCTGTTTCAGTGCTGTATCTCTAAATAAAAATAAAATAAAACAGTGCTATTAAGTGGCACATACTTACCAATAATCTGCTTACCGATGCTTAATTTGGGTTCTGCTATGACCACCCGGCTCCAGAGTTCAGGACAGCCTTTGCCCAAACATGAACAGAGGAGCTAAATTCTAGAGGTGAGGTGAGAGTGACTGCCCTTGGCATCAAGTTACCATTTATCCAGTGTGGCATCAAGGAGCCTAGTAAAACTGAAACCTATGGGTATCAGGTGGATATTTCGCCCGTGGCTGGAGTCATACCTAACACAAAGGAAAATGGCTGTGGTTGCTGAACGATTATCACCAACGCCCCAGAACATCATTACAGGAGTTCCTCAGGGCAGTATTCTAGGTCTAACTATCTTTAGCTGCTTCATCAACGACTGTCTCCCCATCTTAAGTGGGGTTGTTCACTGATTTCACCGTGATCGGTTCCATTCACAATTCCATAGATAATGAAGCAGTCCATGCCCACAAGCAGCAAGACCTGGACAACATCCAGCCTTGGGCTCATAAGTGGCAAGTAACATTCATGCCATACAATGTCAGGGGAATGATCATCTCCAGCAAGACAGAGTCTAACCACCTCCTCTTGACATTCTGGCATTACAATCGCCAAATCCCTCACAATCAATATCCCGGAGCTCACCATTAACCAGGAGCTCAGTTGAAGTAGCCACATAAACACCACGGCTGCTATAGAAGGTCAGAGGCTGGGTATTCAATGGCAAGTGGCTCATCTCCCAACTCCTCAAAGCCTCTTCACCACCTATATCGCACAAGTCAGATGTCTGATGGAATGCTCTGCACTTGTCTGGATGAGTGCAGCTCCAAGAGCACTAAAGAAGCTTGACATCATCAAGGACAAAGCAGTCTGCTTGATTAGCACCTCATTCTCTAGCTTAACCATCCATCACCTCCACCACCAGTACACCGAGGCTTCAATGTGTATAATCTACAGGATACACTACAGCAACTCGCCAAGGCTTCTTTGACAGCCACTCCCAAATTGCAAACTCCACTACCTAAAAGGACAAGGGCAGCGGGTGTATGGAAATCCATCACTTCCAAGGTCCCCTCCAAGGCACACAACATCCCGACTTGGAAATTCACCGTCACTGTGTCAAAGCCTTGGAGCTCCCTACCTAACAACACTGTGGGAGTACCTTTAGCACATGGACTGCAGTGGTTTAAAAAGGCAGCTCGACCACCTTCTCAAGGGTAATTAAGGATGGGTAATAAATGCTGACCTTGCTAGCGATACTGATACCCTGAAAATGAATTTTAAAAATTAGGCCAATGGGAGGTATGATAGAGGTGTTCAAAATTACAAATTTGACTAGGGAATAAATATTTCTACTGGCCTGCGAGTCAGTAACTAGGGGACATAATTTAAGGTCAGCACTAAACGAATGAAGAGAGAGGTTAGGAGACTTTTTGGTTGATACATGCAATGCCCTAACAGAACAAGTGGTGGCAGCAGAACCCATAACAGCTGTTTTAAAGATAGTGGATAAAAAGATTTAAAGAGTATGGGGAAGACCAAGGGAATGGGGCCATGTAGAGAGCTTTTTCAAAGAGCTGGCACAGGCACAAGTGGGCTGAACAGCCTCATCTGTGATATAAAATTCTATAATTGGATGATTCTGTGTTCTTGGGATTATGAGAGCTCAGGTAGGATCCATGGGCAAGGCTGATCACTCGTCATATGAAACATTTTATGGTAATAGTATCCACTGTCGCAGTTACATTTAAGTAGGAATAAAAACACATTTATCGTAGAAAAAGTAACAGCTTTTTTGTTCTAGCAACTCATAAAATGAACAGATTCAATTTAATCTCACCCTTTCAAAATATTTAGCACACTTTTGGACAAAATATTTATGCAGAGATTAGATGAAAAACAACAGAGAGAATTTACGTACATATTTGCTGCACAACAACAACATTTTAAATCAGACAAACCAATCTCTTACCAAAGGTTTCAACTGTGCAACTTCCAGCATTTCCCACAATTCCTCATCGCTGTGTACTGAGTCTGGATCCAGATTGAATCTAGATGTAAATCAGTATATATGGCGCATTTCAGCAAGCTGATCAAAATTCAAGAATAAATTGTAATTTTATGACTATTTTCTTGTGTGCCTTGTGATACCGCTGCAACTGCCATTCATGATTTACCTGATTGTGCCACTGAACAGAACAGGATCCTGGGGAATTATTGAGATTGCTTTCCTTAAATGGTCCAGTGTGACACAGGAAATATCTAATCCATCAACCTTTATATAGCCTGCAACAATAATGACTATCATAATTAACTGCTCAATGAACAAAATCTGGATAAACAACTTGCATGAGGGTGTCAAAAGAAGTAACCCACTACAAGCAATATCACAACGGCAGAGACCTGCACAATACAAAATATCAGATATCGAAAATCATGGAAGTACAGAAAATCACATAAAATGTAATCCATGCAAATTTATCAAGAGCAGCTCATATTCTAATGCCCCTAGGAATGTTATTGAATATGTACTGGGTGTATTATAAGCTCAATGTTATAATTTGTAAAAGTTTATTATAGATGCTCCAACTAGGTGGCAGAGGTCTTATTGGATTGAATCCATAATTTACTAGGAGTTTGATTCATGTAACTTACTCTGATCACCAAATCATGGTACCTTCTATAAAACAGAATCTGCATCAGACCACTGAACCTCTTCTAAAACCAGGGATTCTGTTAATACATCTGTTGCATTACAAGTCATTTCTCATCTGCCTCTACCTCAGTCCATCTTCAATTGAATCCCTCATCCAAGCCTTTGCCATCTCCACATTTGTCAATTCCATGACCTCTGGATCAGCCTCTCAACCACCACTCTGTAAAATCAAACTCATTCAAAACTCTGCTGCCCATATTCTGTCCCACACCAGTGCTGCTTACCCATCATCCCTGTCCTCATTGACCTCCTTTGAGGTGCTTGAGGGCCAGTAGCCAAAGTTAAAATGCTTATCCTCACATTTAAATGCCTTCATGCCCTTTCTCCACCCTTTCTTTGTAACCTCCTCCATCCTCATTACATTCCCAGACTCTCCATTCCTCTAACTGGCCTCTTGTGCAACCTTCCCTTGCCACAACATTGGCAGCCATATTTTGAGCTGCCTGGGCCCCACACTCTGGAATTACAAGCCTAAGCACTTCTGTCTCTCTACTTCCCTGTCTCTCTACTTCCCTCTCTCTTTAAGACCCACCTTAAACTCAAGCTATTGGTCACCCCTCCTAATCCCTCCTCCTTTCACTTAGTGTCTTCTTTTTATTATGCCTATGTGAAGCACTTTGGGATGTTTTTCTATATTACAGGTTGTACATAATGCAAGTTGTTCTGTTGTGACCCTATTATGCTTGATTTTCCCTTTTTCTATCTACTTCTATCAACGCCACCAATCTTTTACTGGGAACACTGAAAGACTAGGACACAGTGTACTGGGATGTAGACAGTGGTGGATCCATGGCAGTTACTGTAAAGCTTCATGTAATCTGGCTGATTCTAGCTTCTAAAAATGATAAATTTTATGAAATTTGTACAAAATCTATAGGGCATTTTGGCTATACTACAGTCAATCAAAATCCCATAAACAAGTTTGCAACATTTAAAAAATAGTTCCCAGTTTATGCAGTGTGTTAAAGCATCATTACACAGTCCTGCATCGTGCTGGGATGAGGTTTGATCATCAACATTGGAAGATTATGTTGCCAGTCTTTTATAAGATTGTGACTGGAGTGGCACTATAGGAATTGTAGTGCCAAAGGCTGGTCTCTAAATTTATACCTGGATCACAAGAGTTACTGCAATCACACCTCAGTATTCTATATCAACCCAAAAAACAGTTAATTAGCTGCAGCAAAGGTTTCCTCAGAAGGTTCCTCCCCATTGCTTGTGGCGCTCTGTCACTGACAGTTGTATTGCATGCAACTCTAGCAAAATTTCAAATATGAGGGTTGATTTTAAGACCTCAATAAAGTTGAGTTAGAAATAACCAGCTTCCAGTACAAAGTAGACTGTAATTCCAGTTACTTCATTTGAGCATAAAGCATGGGCTTCTAGTGCAGCATTGACCTTCCCAGGGTGAGATTCCCTTTAAGGAATTCCAATGTTGCCTCTTTTTCGGAAGAGGGAGAGCAGTTCTTGACAGGATAAGGTAGATGTAACTCTACCTCATATTTTGCAAACGTACCTGTCCTTCCCCTGGCCCAATTTATTGGCCTGCACAGTTCTCCTGGACATGTTAGAGGAAACCTGTCTTTGGTGCTTCCATTTGATGAGTGGCTGTCACATAGGTACGCTATCTCCTGCAGCCTGAACTGCATACAACTTGTAACCTAGGGACAACTCTTCCTGTGGATGTCAAAGTTACTACTGCATTTGATTTTACATTCCTAAACAAAAAATTGCCAGTTGGCTGTCCACAAGTCCACAAAGGCTTTGTTTGCAAGTAGAAACACATTCATCACCTTCCCTGGGGAAAGGAGGCACCAGGGTTCTGAGATGCAGAGGGCACTCATGTACTGTACTGTTCATTGAGCTTGGCTGCCACCTCCTAACAGGTATGGTGATCTCTGCTGAGAGTTCCCATTGGTGCCAAACTAGACAGTCCTCTTCAATTAGCAGCACATTCAATTTTCTAGCTATCAAACAACGATTAGATGCTACATCGCACTACCACTTGCCCACTGACTTCATTTACTGTCTTCTACTTAATTTTTGCATGGTCTTCATTTTCCGCTGCTCCCAGTGGCTTTTGCAAAGATAGACAAACATTTAAAATTTATTTAGCCTTAATTTGCCTACACATACAGCCACTTACATTTATGTGGGTACACAGACCTGCATGCCTGATTATATGGCCCACATCCCTTGCTCACAAGGTTTGTACTATAAGTGAAGTCCTGCAAAATTGTGGAGGTACATAATGGGCTATGATGAATTTCTGACAACTAGATAGGGATACCATTCACTATTGAAAATTTGTTTCTTCACTGTCCTATTTATCCTTTCCGCAAGGACAAGGTGCATTTCCAGTTTAAGTTAAGGCCATTCACTCTATATAGCCGCTCTGGCCCAAAAGTGGTCCCAGTGTCCCAGGAATCTGAAACATTAAGTTCTGCAACATTCCTCTAGCCACACGTTGACAATTCTAATCTTTCTCTCCCTGTCTGTTACAGTGTATGGCACTGGCAGTAGTCTACTACGGTCAACAATGCCAAGGCCTTGGAGAGGGTGAAGATGTGATTTACCTGAGTGATACAGGATAAGGGACTTCAGTTATGTGGAGGGACCAGAGAAGTTGGATTAATCTCCTTAGAATAGAGAAGGTTAAGGGACGATTTAATAGAGACATTCAAAGTTATAAGTTTAAAAAAAAAATAGGAGTACATAGGGAGAAGTTGTTTCCACCAGCAGCAGGGTCAGTAACCAGAGGATTCAGATTTATCATCTTAAAGAAAAGATTAAAAGCAGCAGAGAGGAGAGGAGGCTTTTTTTTCTTTTTACCCAGGCAATTTTTAAGATCTGGAATGCACTGTCCGAGTGCGTGTACGTGCATGTGTTTTTTGTAGAATGTCTTGTCACAGCCCCTTGTCCTGTGTTGTTTCGATGTGTCACATTTCCTGTCCTCAGTGGATTGTTGGATGATGATGATGGTGATGGATCAGGGTGATGGAAGCAGATACAATACTAACTTTCAAACCAGAATTAAAAATTGTTGTGTTTTTTTAACAGCTATTAATAGCATTATTTTAATTTGAATTCTTACCAAGGACATCATAGCTTGCATGACCCAAAGTATAACATAATATATATATAATTAGGCAAATTTGGCTGAATTAGGCTCAAGTGTTTGGATTCTGATCTCAGTTTGTCTGAAATGGGAATTTTGATTTTCGAACAATTGCCATAATAAAGAGAGATCCAGAAGTCACGCTGAAATTCCTCATGCTGCACGAATTGTATACACTCATGTATCAAGACAAGAAATTTAGGTCACTACTTGGGGATTGGAAGTGGAGGGTCGTCTTGCGTGCAAATTGTTGCGGCGGGTGGTACTGCAGCTCACTTGGACAGTGCATTCATCTCCTTCTGACTTCGTCTTGCTCGTGTCTGTTACAGACTCTTCATTTACCAGCTGTCTCGCCAGCACCCAAGACTTAGACTTTCTACAGTGATGTACGGGATCAAGCCAGAGAAAGGGCAATTTGATTATAATGTTTATGTTGATTGGAGTCAGTGCTTGAAACACTGTGCACCAATATAAACAGGAACTAGCAGACTGACTGAGCCAAGATGTGTACGAGACAACAGTTGCTAGGGACAGCGTGGTGAGAGAAAGAGAGCCAGAAAGAAGACAGCGAGAATGAAGAACAGGGGAGAGCTTAGTATTTTCATAAGTGCTTCTGTAGAATAGCAGCTGAAATTTTAATCTGATTTTGACAATAGTGATGTTGTTCTTGAAGAGTTTTTTGGCTAGAAGTGGCAGGGGGCATCTTCTATCTGGGTCACCTTATAAACACTGTATCAAAGCGAATATGTGATGTCCAAAACCTAAATTTGGATTGAGTTTAGAGCTTCTCCCACAAAAATGCAGGATTACAGACAAGCTTTTTGACATCTTTGAAATGCCATTTGCAGGCTGTTTATAGTAGCTAACTCCCATTATGTTGTTTTCTGGAATTTACTTCAGATGTGACCTCCTGCAGTCACCAGATGATACTAAAGCCCACAGCTAAGGCTCATCTTCAGTCCATTTCAGCTGTCCTTTCTAGAACACCAACTAGCTATTGTTTCTTTACAGCATTTAGCTGTCCCTTAAATGACTTCAACCACTCTTCCTAGCAGCTGTTGATGACTCCCTATGTGAAGAAACACCTTTCAACATGCCCAAATTTCTCCTCACCAAACCTGAACCTGTGCTATCTTACTCTTGTATCTAAAATTGTTGTTTAATTTCTCTACCTTGTTAAATCTCGACCATGTTCCCTTTGAGACATCTCTTTGCAAGACCAAGTCTCAACCTATCAAGTCCTGCTCCTCTTAATTCTTCCATTAGAAATTAGACATTCGGGATCAACTTTGCTGCTCTTTTCTTCTGGGCCTCTAGCGTCTGGATGGCTCTCTCATTTATCAGTGACGAGAAGTGCACGCAGAACTGTAAGTAAGGCCTAACCACTGTACTATACTTCTAAAGCATAACTTCTGCACACTTGAACTAAACCTGATTTAGAGATATAAACCAGCATCCCCATTTCTCTGTTTACTATCACCTTGCATTGTTTGTCACGATTAGAGACAACTCAAATAATACCCCAAGGTCTATTTCAACTTAGACCATGTCACATTTTATCCCACTTACAGAACATACTTGCTTATATTTATTTTTGATTTGCAGAACATGTCTCATACAAACACACACCCCATTATGAGAAACCAATATATCAGACATATTTCACAGGGTTTGCAACCCTGGCACAGTCTGCACTGATGCATAACAGTAAAAAAAAAACTTAAGTACGTTAACATGTTGGGATTTTCACTGGGCAGGTACACATTACCCACTTCATACAAAATTAGCTTAATGTACCTCTTTATACTGGTGCTATTGGAGGTATAAACTAGGCAACAAATGTATGGTTTTCTAATGATAAATTTAATATTTAGGCTGATGTTAATGTGGTTACTACACCAGCAGTCTTTAAGACAGATTTTACTTTATGTCTCATAATTAGGTGTGACAGTTTAAATAAAACATTAATCTTGTACAAAATTGGAAAGTTTACAAATATTAGTGACAAATGTAAATTATGCAAATATTTGCACTTGATTGTCATATTTTCACATTTGAATTTTGTTAGCACATATCTTTACTACACACTTAAAACTACCCTACTCTAAGCTTTCAATGTAAAATATTTTTACTGAAGAAACACAAACCTTCAAAGTTGTCAATAATTCTCAGAAGGGCTAAAGTCAGGCTTGACTTCCCACTTCCTGTTCGTCCACAGATTCCAACTTTTGTTCCAGGGTTAATTTTTAGTGTCAGTTTGTGGAGGACAGGATCAAGCTTCTTATCATATCGTACACTGACTTCATTAAACTCTATCTCTCCAGAGTGTGGCCAGTTGGTAAGATTTGAAACTGGAGGAAAATTTACAAAAAAATATTCTGATGAATAATCAAATACTTTTAAGTTACTGAAATTAATTACTATTTGTACATATTTTAATGAAATGAAAGATTCTTTTCAATAAAAGTACAAATAAATCGTATGCAAGATTCTCAATGCACTCAAGTGTAACACACTGAAAAAGAAAAACGGACTTGCATTGCTATAGCGCCTTTCACCATCTCAGGAAGTCCCAAAGCACTTCACAGCCAGTTAAGTACTTTTGAAGTATAGTCACTGTGGTATCGCAGGAAATGTGACAGCCAACTTGCACACAGCAAGCTCCCACAAACAGCAATGTGATAATGACTAGATAATTTGTTTTAGTGAAATACTGCTGAATAGAGTGGTAGGATTCTGGTCTCAATCAGCATCAAGATCTTCAGCAAGAGATTACATCTGAGCTGGAGCCAGCTGGGAGGTGGTTCCACTAAGCATCATCATTTACATAGATCAGTTATACAGCAACATTGGAGGGCTTACGTGCAGTTTTTCATTGACTGTAGGTCAGAGTCAAGTCTAAGCCAAACAAGATGAATAAAATCAAATATTATCTTTCTGAAAATACAATTTGAATATTATTAGAAATGAATTCTGCCCTTTCCACCCAAGATTCAGCAATTTTTTTCTCTCCTCTTCCATGGTGGTGGGGGGGGGGGGCCTTCTTGTGGTATGAGGAAGGAAAGGTGATTTCTTCTCTAGCTTCCACCAGTTCTGCCCTATAACTAACTGGCTACTTGCAAGAATTTAAAAGTGCTTCTGCATTTCCCCTCTCTAAAGCCAAGGATTCCACTCAGCATCTTTTCCCAACAGTTCAACCAAGTAACCACTCTATGCCGCAGTGCATTGGTACACCAATCTGTGCTACCAGCCAGTACTTCAAGGTTTCCAGAACATCACAGCTATGTTACTTCATGAACTTAAATTTGACAAATAAACAGAATTTTTAACCAAGTAAAAGATATTTCATGACTTCATGATTTCAATTTCTTAATTACTTCAATTTCAATACTTACTTCTGTAGGAACAATGTATGATTCATTTCTTTTGACGAAATACACAAAGGAATCATAAATCCTTTCAATTATGTGACATGTTTAGAATGAGATAAGACTAACCAGTGTCTTTTTAGGAAATCATAAAACATATGAATAATGTACAGTGTGAGCATAAAACCTGAACTAGGTCAATCAATGATGTGATACACTGTAAAATTAAATTTACATAAGCCACTGCAAATGAAATATTAAACATAACAGTGGAGGATTATTATACTCCATTTGTCACTTAAATATTGTACATTTATGATGATGGTTCCACCAAGGCCACACTGCTCCAGACCTCATTACAGCCTTGGTCCAAACATGGACAAAAGAGCTGAATTCAGCAGATAAGGTGAAAGTGAATACCCTTGACATCAAGGTAGCATTTGACCAAATGTGGCATCAATGAGCCCTAGCAAAATTGAAGTCAATGGAAATCAGGGGGGAAAGCTCTCCACTGGTTGGAGCATTATCTAGCACAGAGGAAGATGGTTGTGGTTGGAGGACAAACATCTCAGCCCCAGGACATCACTGCAGGAGCTCCTCAGGGTAGTGTCCTAGGCCCAATCATCTTCAGCTGCTTCATCAATGACCTGCCCTACATCATAAGGTCAGAAGTAGGGATGTTCGCTGATGATTGCAGAGTGTTCAGTACTAATCATGACTCCACAGATACTGAAGAAGTCCGTATCCACATGCAGGCGGGGGCTGATAAGTGGCAAATAACATACGCGCCACACAAGTGCCAGGTATGACCACTTCCACTTGACATTCAACGGCATTACCTTCACATCAACATCCTGGGGGTTACCATTGACCAGTAAGTTAACTGGGCTTGCCATATAAATACTGTGGCTACAAGAGCAGGTGGGAGGCTGGGAATTCTGCGCCGAGTAATTCACCTCCTGACTCCCTAAAGCCTGTCCACCATCTACAAGGCATGTGATGAAATACTCTCCATTTGCCTGGATGAGTGCAGCTCCAACAAGACTCAAGAAGCGCGACACCATCTAGAACAAAGCAGCCCCCTTAATCAGCACCCCATCCACCACCTTCAACATTCACTCCCTCCACCGCTGGCGCACGGTGGCAGCAGTGTATACCATACACAAGATGCACTGCAGCAACTCACTGAGCCTCCATCAACAGAGTCTTCCAAACCCGCAACCTCTACCACCTAGAAGGACAAGGGCAGCAGACGCATGGGGATGGGCTGAATGGCTTCCTTCTATGTCGTAAATGACTCTATAACACCACTGCCTGCAAGTTCACTTCCAAGCCACACACCATCCTGACTTGGAATTATATCACCGTTCCTTCACTGTTGCTGGGTCAAAAACGTGGAACTCCCTTCCTAACAGCACTATGGGTATGCCTACATCAGATGGACTGCAGCAGTTCAAGAAGGCAGCTCACCACCACCTTCTCAAAGGCAGTTAGGGATGGGCAACAAATGCTGGCCTTGCCAGCGACACGCACATCCCATGAAATAATTTTTTTAAATTTAAAACCGACACACTCTCACATTTCAAGTCTGTATGCAAGCACAGCCTCTCTAGGCCAAACAGATGCATGAACATTGATATTGTGAATGCAGAGTTTATGTTACTATATTATTGTCCTGATTTTAACGTTTCAGACATTATACAAGACATTTTTCTTTGAATGAACAATCCACTGAAGTCAGTCAGGCAGTAGAAAATGGAACTAGGGTTACCAGTCTTGTTCACTATTCTGCAAACCTGCAATGGTGAAAGATGAGGTAATTCAGACACTATAAGGGTTTAAAATTGATAAGGAGGAGATGTTGGATAGGCTGTCTGTACTTAAAGTGGATAAGGCACCAGGACTGGATGAGATGCATCCAAGGATATTGAGGGAAGTGAGAGTGGAAATTGCGGAGGCACTGGCCATAATTTTTCAGTCTTTCTTTGACTCGGGGTGGTGCCAGAGGTGCTGGACTGGAGAATTGCAAACGTTACACCCTTGTTCAAAAATGGGTGTAAAGATAAGCCCAGCAACTACAGGCTTAACTTTGGTGGTGGGGAAATTTCTAGAAAGATTAACTCGGGACAAAATTAAATGTCACATGGACAAATGTGGATTAATCAAAGAAAGCCAGCATGGATTCCTTAAAGGGAAAACATATTTAACTAACTTGCTGGAGTTTTTTTGAAGAGGTAACAGAGAGGGTTGTTGAGGGTAATGCAGTTGATGTGGTGTACACAGACTTCCAAAAGGTGTTTGATACAGTGCCGCACAACAGACTCGTGAGCAAAGTTATAACTCATGGAATAAACGGAACAGTAGCTACATGGATACGGAATTGGCTAAGTGACAGAAAACAAAGAGTAGTGGTTAATGGATGTTTCTTGTTACTGTGCTTTGAGCTCACTGTAGTCCTTTTGTAGGTAGTCTTGCTTTTCATTGGGACCCAGTATTCTTCTTAAACCTTGTTCACTGTAGGAGAATTTTCTCTCCTGGGGTTCATGTGACTTCAATGGGTCTTCAGTTCCGTGAGGAAGAGATGGAGCAGACAGGAGAGAGGCCTTTTCAGTCCAGGAGCAAACAGCTTTCTGAGTTTCAATTCTCTGTGGCAAGTTCAAATTAAAAAAAAACTCCAACAGCCAGTTAGTCGTGTGACTAAACTGTTCTGACCACGTCTGTTTGTTTATTTGGCCATTTTAGCAGTTAAACTGGAATGGTAGCCTCTACACCTTCAACGTCTGGTAATCAAAAGTCCATTGTGGATTAAATTGGAGCAGGGAGTGGCCCCTTTGTCCTTTCCAAGCACTGTCTGTTACTATGCAGATGTCTTTCCAGTCAGGGGCTTGGCAACCCCTTGTAATAGGCCTTCTTTTCTTCCCAGCAACAATGTTAAAATTTAATGTCCATGTGGCGAAATATCCGTGCCTCATTCTTGGCAGGTTTGGGCCTGCATGACAGTTATCAACATTCAAAGAACTGTAACCTACAGGAAATACACATCTTTAAAAGAGGAGATGGGGAGAGGAAGTAATTGGTGGAAAAAGGAACAAAAAAAAGTTTGATCTCAGCCAGAGCATTAAATTCAAGACATTAAAATGAAACAATGTGGGCAAAATTTTATGCGGACTTAGGGAACAGGAAATGGAGGTGAGACGCGGTGGGCATTCAATTGGGACGGGAGATGTGGTCAAATGCCCGACATCGTACCGTTCCATCCTGACTTTATGGATGGCGGCAACCATGGAGGGCGGAGAGCAGACATTGATGTGGCAAGGCAGGTAATTAAGGTAGTTAAGAGGACTATTGACAATGATTTTATTCTTCATTTTAAATTTTATTAATAGCGCTCGGGAATCACAGGGTTTCAGAGCCTTGCCTGGTTGAGGAAGGCAACATGGAGGTGGGAGCGCATTGCTGCCTGCAAAGGGAGGCCATTGGGAGAGGCAGCACCAATTTCCAGGCAAGGTGGAGAAGGCATCATCTGAGGAGTGGGCAAAGGTGGGGAGGCAGTGGCATAGTGGCAATGTTACTGGACTAGTAATCCAGAGGCCTAAGGTAATGCCCTGGGGACACGGGTTCAAATCCCACCATAGCAGCTGGAGAAATGTAAATTCAATTAATTGATAAAAACAATCTGGAATTGAAAGCTAGCCGCAGTAATGGGTGCCATGAAACTATCATTGATTGTCGTAAAAACACATCTGGTTCATGAATGTCCTTTAGGGAAGAAAATCTGCCATCCTTACCTGGCCTGGCCTACATGTTACTCCAGACCTACAGCAATGTGGCTGACTCTGAAATGGCCGAGCAAGTCACTCAGTTGTCAAGGGCAATTAGGGATGCACAACAAATTCTGACCTTGCCAATGATGCCCACATCCAACGAAAGAATAAAAAAAACTGCAGGGATGCTATACCAGAGGGGCAATGGGCAAGTGCCACCTTGTCGTGGGGGGGGGGGGGGGGTGGCATTGGCAGTGATGGCCTTGAATTCAGGGAGAGACTACCTATAATGGGCCTCATTCATCCAGGCTTCGGGGACCCCACTGAAGATGAGGTCCAGCAGAGTGGGTGGGAGGTAGGTCTGGGCAGCAACACCACGATGACCTGTGAGCCCACTGGAGGGTCAACATCTGCCCCCAGACAGTGGAGAAGGGCACAGAGGGGAAATTCAGTAGCCTCCTCCGTGCAGAAGAAGCTACCCACCAGATAGAGTCTACCAGTCGAGGCACAACTACCTACAGATATCTGAGGGCTGTACCATCACTCACCTATGCACTCTGATGCAGGACAAGCTGAGCCCCAGGAGACTTGGTGGAAATCCAACACCAGGGGTGCTGAAGGTCACCGTGGCACTGAACTTCTACGCCTCTGGTTCATTCCAGGAATCCACTGGGGATCTCACAGTCAGTAGCCCATCAGTGCATCAGGGAGATCATCAATGCCTTTTCAGGAGGGCTAGCGACTATGTGCAGCCTTTCTCCCCTAAAGAAATCCTTATACCTGAAAATTAAACATTGGGCGATTCTAAGCACGGTGGCTCATTTAAATAGCTGAGGTGGGCCTCCCGCCCCATCAAGATGGGGGGTGGGGGGGGGGGGGCTGGGCTGTCCGTCCCTGGAAATGGTGTCAGCTGCCTGTGAGCAGGTGCTGATGCCATTTTTAAAGGGCTTCGAGCCCTACCGTGCAATTTAAATATTTAAAGAAACAGTTAATTAAAAAAACTAAACAATTATTTTTGCCCCTACATCCCAAGGACTGCAGCAGTTCAAGAAGGCAGCTCACCACCACCTGCTCAAGTCAATTAGGGATGGGCAATAAATGCTGGCCTGGCCAGTGACGCCCACATCTCATGAACGAATGAAAAAAACCTCTTTCTCAGCTAGAACATCTATAGTTCTATTTTGTCAATGCCACTCTGTAATAAGTCACAAGAGGTGCACAATAACCACAACATTAATTACTTGTCCTCTTCCTGCCAAAATGCTTACCCTGACCACCTGAACATCCCCCCCCACAAAGTGCATAAACTTTAACCTAAAATCCTTCCCACCATCCCCTACACCAATGATGTTACTTTGACCCCATTCCTCGCACACCCCGCCTGAGAAACTTACCTCCTCCCCACTCCCAACCAGTGTTCCGCCTCATTTCCCCAGATGGGGATCCGAAGGCATAGGAGTGCCGACCAGCAGCACAAAGATCGCACCGGGACAGACGGCGGGAACATAACTATAAATAATTCATTGATTTTAACTAATTTCAATATTTAAATGGTGGCCCTATCGCTGAGCGATTGGAGGGCTGCTACGATACCTCGCCGCCACCGGCAATATCGGGCCAACCACCCCCCCAACCGCCATGACCCCGACGTCAGGGGGATCTGTAAAATACAGCTCATTGACAGCAGGACTGGAAGCCCTTTAAATATGGCGCCAGCACGTGCTTCTGCATCAGTTGACACTGGTGTCTCTGCCTTTGCCCTCGCCACTGTCCATTGTACTTGGGCGGCCCCTGGGTTTCGACTTAATTGGCTGGCGCCACTTGGTCGTGTGCAGTTGGCTGCTCATGGCCCCAATGGAAGCCACACCCACTTCCAGTCCCGACATCGGGACCCGCAGCTCCTGATTAAAATACGGCCCTATGATGTTACTTTGTGTGGGAAAAAGCACTGCTAATCAAAAGTTCAATTATTTTTCACATATCTTGTTACATATTGTGGAGAACACTACAACAAATACAAACCATAGACAAAGTTTCTGCATGTAGGCTGCAAAGAAATGTCATAATGCGATTGACTAACATATTTTGGCTTTGCAACTTTCCGCTTAAAAGAATTCAGATCATATCACCACAACACTAATCCAGAGTAGATTGAAAGTTACTGAAGTAAATAAACCAAAAATGTTTGAACCTGCGTCAATTTGCGATTCTTCAAGCTGCTGTTCAGATGGAAGGGTTGTGTAGTGATTAACCCGCTCAACTGCATTCATCTGCATTTCCATATCTGCAAACTCCCGGATACACCAGTTCAAATAAGTAGACATCTGGAACCAAAAAAAACGTAAGCAAAGGAAGCTGAAATAAGGAACTAATGAAAATTACATACTGTATTCGTGTGCACCTCTTGTGACTTATTACAGAGAGGCATTGACAAAATAGAACTATAGATGTTATAGCACAGAAAGAGGTCTTTTTTTCTTCGTTCATGAGATGTGGGCATCGCTGGCTAGGTCAGCATTTATTGCCCATCCCTAATTGCCCTTGAGAAGGTGATGGTGAGCTGCCTTCTTGAACTGCTGCAGTCCTTGGGATGTAAGTGCTGTTAGGAACGGTGTTCCAGGATTTTGACCAGCAACAGTGAAGGAACGGCGATCTAGTTCCAAGTCAGGATGGTGTGTGGCTTGGAGGGGAACTTACAGGTGGTGGTAAGAACATAAGAAATAGGAGCAGGAGTAGGCCATTCAGCCTCTCAAGCCGGCCCTGATATTCAATAAGATCATGGCTGATTTGTCCCCGGCCTCAACTCCTCTTTCGGGCCTGCTCCATAACCCTCGACTCCCCGAGATTTCAAAATTCTATTTACCTCCTCCTTAAATACATTTAGTGACTTAGCCTCCACAACTCTCTGAGGTAGAGAATTCCAGAGATTCACCACCCGCTGAGAGAAGAAATTCCTTCGCATCTCAGTTTTAAATGTGTGACCCCCTATTTGTAACTATATCCCCTAGTTCGAGATTCCCCCACCAGTGAAAACATATTCTCAACATCTACCCTGTCAAGCCCCTTTAGAATCTTATGTTTCAATAAGATCACCTCTCATTCTTCTAAACTCCAATGAATAAAGACCTAACCTGTTTAGCCGTTCTTGATAAGACAACCTCCTCATCTCAGGAATCAGCCGAGTGAACGTTTTCTGAACTGCCTCCAATGCTAGTACATCCTTCCTTAAATACAGGGACCAAAACTGTACGCAGTACTCCAACTGTGGCATCACCAACACCCTGTACTGTTGTAACAAGATTTCTCTATTTTTAAACTCTAACCCCCAGCAATAAAGGCCAAAATTCCATTTGCCTTCCTAATTACTTGCTGCACCTGCATGCTAACTTTTTGTGTTTCATGTACAAGAACACCCAGATCCCTCTGTACTGCAGTATTTTGTAGTCTTTCTTCATCTAAATAATAATTTGCCTTTTTATTCTTCCTACCAAAGTGGATGACCTCACACTTTTTCACATTGAACTCCAGCTGCCAAGTTTTTGCCCACTTACTTATCCTATCTTTGCAGATTCTTTGTGTCCTCATCACAACATGCCTTCCCACCAATTTTGCTATTGTCAGCAAATTTGGATACACTACACTCTGTCCCTTTCTCCAAGTCATTAATATAGATAGTAAATAGTTGAGGCCCTCGGACCGATTCTTGTGGCACCCCACTAGTTACGGCTTTCCAACCTGAAAAAGACCCATTAATCCCGACTCTCTGCCTTCTGTGTGTTAGCCAATCCTCAATCCATGCCAACACATTACCCCCAATACCCTGAGCTCTTATTTTGTGCAATAACCTTTTATATGGCACCTTACTGAAAGCCTTCTGAAAATCCAAATACACAACATCTACCGGTTCCCCTTTATCCACTCTGCTTGTTATATACTCAAAGAACTCTAACAAATTTGTCAAACATGATTTCCCTTTCATAAAACCATGTTGACTCTGTTTGATTGCATTATGTTTTTCTAAATGTCCTGCTATTTCTTCCTTAATAATGGACTCTAGCATTTTCCCAATGACAGATGTTAAGCTAACTGGTATATAGTTTCCTGCTTTCTGTCTCAATCCTTTCTTGAATAGGGGCGCCACATTAGCGGTTTTCCAATCTGCTGGTACCCTACTGGAATCCAGCGAGTTTTGGTACATTACGACCAATGCCTCCACTATCTCTGCAACCACCATGTATGGTGTTCCCATATATCTTCTGCCCTTGTCCTTCTAGGTAGCAGAGGTTGTGGGTTTGGAAGGTGCTGTTGAAGGAGCTTTAGTGAGTTGCTGCAGTGCATCTTGTAGATGGTGCACACTGCTACCACCATATGTCAGTGATGAAGGGAGTGAATTTTGAAGATGGTGGATGGGGTGCTGATCAAGCAGACTGCTTTGACCTGAATGGTGTCGTGTTTCTTGAGTGTTGGAGATGCACCCATCCCGGCAGGTGGACAGTATTCCTGACTTGGATTCCTGATGGCCTTGGACTCCTGATGGTCTTGAAGATAGTGGACAGGCACTGGGGAGATAGGAGGTGAGTTACTTGCCGCAGAATTCCTCGCCTCTGACTTGCTCTTGTAGACACATTGTTTATGTGGCTGGTCCAGTTCAGTTTCTGGTCAATGGTAATCCCCAGGATGTTGATAGTGGGGGATTCAGTGATGGTAATGCCATTGAACATCAAGGGGAGATGGTTAGATTCTCTCTTGTTTGAGATGGTCATTGCCTGGCACTTGTGTGGCACGAATGTTACTTGCCACTTATCAGCCCAAGACTGGATATTGTCCAGCTCTTGCTGCATCTGGACACGACTGCTTCAGTATCTGAGCAGTTGTGAATAGTGCTGAACATTGTGCAATCATCAGCGAACATCCCCACTTCTGACCTTATGATGGAGGGCAGGTTATTGATGAAGCAGCTAAAGAGGGTTGGGCCTAGGACACTACCCTGAGGAACTCCTGCGGTGACGTCTTAGGATTGAGATGATTGACCTTCAACAACCACAACCATCTTCCTTTGTGCTAGGTGTGACTCCAACCAGTGGAGAGTTTCCCCCCGATTCCCATTGGCATCAGTTTTGCTGGGGCGCCTTGATGCCATACTCAGTCAAATGCTGCCTTGATGTCAAGGGCAGTCACTCTCACCTCACCTTTGGAGTTGAGCTCTTTGATTCATGTTTGGGCCAAAGCTGCAATGAGATCATGAGCTGAGTGGCCCAGGCGGAACCCAAACTGAGCGTCAGTGAGCAGGTTATTGCTGAGCAAATGCCGCTTGAAAGCACTGTTATGACCCCTTTCATCACATTGCTGATGATCGAGAGCAGACTGATCGGGTTGGATTTGTGAAGCTTTTTGTGGACAGAACATACCTGGGCAATTTCCCACAGTACCGGGTAGATGCCAGTGTTGTAGCTGTACTGGAACAGCTAGGCTAGTGGTGCAACCAGCTGTGGAGCATAAGTCTTCAGTACTATTGCCGGAATGTCGTCAGGGCCCATAGCCTTTGCTGTATCTACTGCCTTCAGCCATTTCTTGATATCACGTTGAGTGAATCGGATTGGCTGAAGACTGGCATCTGTGATGCTGGGGACCTCAGGAGGAGACCGAGATGTATCATCCAGTCGGCATTTCTGGCTGAAGATGGATGCAAATGCTTCAGCCTTGTCTTTTGCACTGATGTGCAGGGCTCCCCTATCGTTGATGTTAGAGATATTTGTGCAGCCTCCTCCTCCAGTTAGTTGTCTAACTGTCCACCACCATTTACTACTGGATGTGGCAGGATTGCAGAGCTTAGATCAGATCCGTTGGTTGTGGAATCGCTTAGCCCTGTTTATCGCATGCTGTTTCCGGTGTTTAGAATGCAAGCAGTTCTGGGTTGTAGATTCACTAGGCTGACGCCTTGTTTTTAGGTGTGCCTGATGCTGCTCCTGGCATGCCCTCCTGCACTCTTCATTGAACCAGCATTGGTCACCCGGCTAGATGGTAATGGTAGAGTGGGGATTATGTTGGGATTTGAGGCTACACACTGTGGTTGAATACAATTCTACTGCTGCTGATGGCCCACAATGCCTCCTGGATGCCCAGTTTTGAGTTGCTAAATCTTTCAAAATCTATTCAATTTGGCAGGGTGGTAGTGCCACACCACATAAGGGTGGGTATCCTCAACGTGAAGACGGGACTTCACAAGGAATGTGCGGTTGTCCCTCCTACCAATACTGTCATGGACAGATGCATCTTTGATAGGTAGATTGGTGAGAACGAGGTCAAGTAGGTTTTTCCCTCTTATTGGTTCCCTCACCACCTGCCGTAGACCCAGTCTACTCCTTTAGGACTCAGCCAGCTTAGTCAGTTCTGGTGCTGCTGAGCCACTCTTGGTGATGGACGTTGAAGTCCCCCACCTAGAATACATTCTGTGCCCTTGCTACCCTCAGTGCTTCTTCATTTGACCTATTATGCCTTTGCTAACACATCTGTTAGAGCTGTCTATTCTAAACCCATTTCCCTATTCTTTCCCCACTAACCTTTTATAATCTTCCTTTTCAAAAAATTGTCTCATTCCTTTTTCATCATATTACAAAGTTGCCTCAGCAGCCACTTGCAGGAAAGCATTTCCTTTGTGTGAAAAAAGTCTTCTAACTTTCAAATTAATTCTATTAGTGATAACCTGGCAGATTATTGTAGCATCCCTATCACCACAGATCAGCTAACTCAACACAGAACAGGATTAAACCTTGTCCGTAAGGTTCTGTACTGCATTTATTAACAATTTGGAAGGAGTTTGTTGCAACAAAAGAGATTGAGGGGAGATTTTATTGAGGTGTACAAGATTCTGACAGGTTTGGATAGGGTAGACAAAGAAAAGCTATTCCTATTAACTGATGGTACAAGGACTAGGGGACACAGATTTAAAGTTTTGCTCAATAGATGCAGGGGGTTATGAGGAAGAACTTTTTTTACACAGCGAGCGGTGACGACCTGGAACTCGCTGCATATGAGGGTGATGGAAGCGGAGGAAATTGGATGGGCACTTGAGTGAAATAAATTACAAGACTATGGGGATAGAGCTGGGGAATGGGACTGATTGATTGCTCTGCAGAGATCCAGCATGGACTCATTGGGCCGAATGACCTCCTTCTGTGCCATTATGACTCTAAGTGACACAAATATATGAGAGGATACAAAGAACAAAAATCCTTATTTTTACTGTAAAGGATGTGACCTATGAGGAAAGATTGGACAGCTTAGGTTCAACAGTTCTGAATGAAATTTAAATTAGTGAAAAGTAAATTTAGAAGCAACCATGGAATTTTTTTTTAATCAAAGGATATTGAACATTGAAATAATCTACTATGTGGGTAAGTAAAATCAAAATATATAAGCTCAAGGACTAAATGGGCATTTCTAGTGGGGAGGGAATGGGAATTTAAAAGAATTACATAACTCAATGTGCTAAAAATGGCCTTGTCATAGCAGAACTTCATTGCATTGGTACAGGAAAATGAGATCTTATAGTAGTTTTGCGAGAACAACATGTTAAAATGTTCCTTTTGTATTGTCCGCCAGTCAAATTATAATCTTAGTAACAATTCTACCAATGAGGCTGATTTTGTTATCTGTCCATATCATATCCATTGTTATGATGGTGCTTCCATATTTTTTGTTTGCTTTTTTTTAAAAAAGACTCATGTATTTTAGAATTATGAACATTGTTTTATTTGGGAAAATGGAAAAGAACACAAGAACTCAAGAACACAAGAAATAGGACCAGAAGTAGACCATATGGCATATCGAGCCTGTTCCAACATTCAATATGATCATTGCTGATCTTGGGCTTCAATTCCACTTTCCTGCCCGCTCCCCATATCCCTTGGTTTCCTGTGAGACCAAAATGTATTCAATGATGGAGCATCTACAGCCCTCATGGGTAGAGAATTCCAAAGATTCACAACCCTTTGAATGTAGTAATTTCTCCTCATCTCAGTCCTGAATGATTGGCCCCTTATCCTGAGACTGTGTCCCCATGTTCTAGATTCCCTGATCATTGAGAACAATCACTCAGCTTCTACCATATCAAGCCCTTTCAGAATCTTGTATGTCTCAATTAAATCGTCTCTCATTCTTCTAAACTCAAGAGAATATAGGCCCAATTTACTCAGCCACTCATCACCCGCTCTTCCCATGGACCAATCTCGTAAACCTTTGCTGCACTGCCTCCAGTGCAAGTATATCATTTCTTAAATATGGAGACCAAAACTGCACACAGTATTCCAGGTCTGGTCTCAGCAAAGCCCTGTACAATTTTAGTAAGACTTCCTTAGTCCTGTACTCCAATCCCCTTGCAATAAAGGCCAACATGCCATTTGTCTTCCTAATAGCCTGCTGCACCTGCATGTTAACTTAGTGCGTTCCTTGTACGAGTACCCACGAGTCTCTCTGAACATCAACACCTACCAGTTTTACACCTTTTAAAAAATATTGTGCTTTTCTATTTTTATGACCAAAGTGAACAACTTCACACTTCCCTACATTATACTCCATTTGCCATCTCATTGCCCACTCACTTAACCTGTCTGGATCTCTTTGCAGCCTCTCTACATCCTCCCCGCAGCTTACCATTCTACCGAGCTTTCTATCATCACAAACTTAGATACATTACTCTGTCTCTTCATCCAAGTCATTAGTATAGAGTGTAAATAGCTGAGGCCCCAGCACTGATCCTTGCGGCACTCCACCATTCACTGCCTGTCAACTTGAAAATGCCCTATTTATGCCCACTCTCTGCTTCCTGTCTGTTAACCAATCTTCTATCCATGCTAATATATTACGCCTAACACCTTGAGCCCTTATCTTGCCTATTAATCTTTTATGTGGCACCTTATCGAATGCCTTTTGAAAATCCAGGTATACTACATCTCCTGGTGCCCCTTTATCTATCCTACTAGTTACATCGTCAAAAAACTCTAATAAATTTGTCAAGTACCATGCTGACTTGTTCTAATCATACTATGCTTTTCCTAGTGCAATGTTAAGACTTCTTTAATAATAATTTCCAGCATCTTCCCAATGACTGACGTTAGGCTAACTGGCCTGTAGTTCCCTGTTTTCTCTCTACCTCCTTTCTTGAAAAGCAGTGTAACATTTGCCAACTTCCAATCTGACGGGACCATTCCTGAATCTAAGGAATTCTGGACAACCATAGCCAGCGCAGCCACTATCTCTGCAGCTATCTCTTTTAGAACCCTAGGATGTAGGCCATCTGGTCCCGGGGACTTGTCAGATTTTAGTCCCTCAAGTTTCTCCAATACTTTTTCTTGGCTGATATCAATATCCTTAATTTCCTAACTATTTTTAGCCCCTAGGTTACTGCCTATTTCTGGTATGGAACTTGTGTCTTCCACTGTGAAGACAGACACAAAATGGCCTCGCCATTTCCTCATTCCCCATGATGATTTCTCCTGACTCTGCCTTTAAGTGACGAACGTCTACTTTAGCTACTCTCTTCCTTTTTATGTACTTATAAAAGCTCTTACAATCTGTTTTTATATTGCTGGCTAGTTTACTCTCATTCTATCATTTTCTTTTTTATCAACATTTTGGTGGCTCTTTGCTGGTTTCTAAAAAACTTCCAATCCTCAGAATTGCTACTATTTTTTGCAATATTGTAAGCCTCTTCTTTTAGTCTAATACTCTCCTTAATTTCCTGAGTGAGCCACGGATGAGTCTTTCTTGAAGAGTTTTTGAAAAGGATTCCATGGATCTTTTTTTTTACTGGGGTCATTGATAGGACTCTGGGAGGTCTTGTTTGAAAACAATATTTACTGGAAGTCATCTGTCTTCATATAAATACTCAGCAGGGGCTTTTTGACTTGGGGGAGGTGTTTACAGAAAAATGACAGGTCAGGATTTACAGGAATCAGAAGGCTTGACTCTTGATATTGTTTTTGGTTTCACTTTGGACAGCTTGTTGGGGTGTGAACTGCTTTGAGGCAGTTGGAGAAAACCAGCCTAGAGAGCAGTCACTATCAGCACCCTCTTACATCTCTTTGAGAACTTCCTGAGAATCAAGGGCAAGGGTGGCACAGTGGTTAGCACTGCAGCCTCACAGCTCCAGCGACCCGGGTTCGGTTCCGGGTACTGTCCGTGCAGAGTTTGCAAGTTCTCCCTGTGACTGCGTGGGTTTCCTCCGGGTGCTCCAATTTCCTCCCACATGCCAAAGGCTTGTGGGTTGATAGGTAAATTGGCCATTGTAAAAATAAAATTGCCCCTAGTGTAGGTAGGTGGTAGGAGAATTGAGGGAAGTTGGGGATGTGAGAGGGAAATGGGATTAATGTAGGATTAGTATAAATGGGTGGTTGATGGTCGGCGCGGACTCGGTGGGCCGAAGGGCCTGTTTCGTGCTGTATCTCTCTATGACTCTAAATAGAAAAACTGATGCTAAATTTCTCCTGGAAAGCCTGCCAGAAACCCCTCATGGAAAGATCCTAGTGACAGCCGTCTATGCATATTTGGGACGCCAAACCAAAAAGGGACAACTGACATCTTTCCATTTCTTCTCTTTTTCTTCAAGAATTAGCAAGTATTTGGCCAAAGTAGTCTTTTTTTGTAACAGAGCTTAGAAGAGAAAATCTCTATTTTCTCAGTTAACAGGTGTGTGCGTGTGTGTGTGTGTGAAGGGCTAAGGTAAAAGGGAACTTTCATATTTCACTCTGTGTGTTAATGCTTTGCTTTGTTACTGGTTATGTCTTGTTTTATAATAAACTGATAATTTTGTTGTTTATTAAAGAAACCTGGTTGGTGGATTTTATTCTGGGATAAAGAATAGAGTCTATGATTGACCATATTGGTTACAGGGTAAACATTTAAATATATGTAGTGACCTGTTGAGAAGTGGAGTGAGAAAAGACAGTGCATTCCTCCACCTAGGTTATAACACCATATTATAACTTTCTTGCACCTGAAAATAATTTGATGCAGCAAAGATAAAGAGGGAAATAGATTTTGGAGGTTCATATAGCCGAAGTCAGAATCATGTGGGATTTTAAAATAAGAACAGAAAATGCTGGAAATACTCAGCTGGTCAGGCAGCATCTGCGAAGAAAGAGAGGCCAGAAGATTACATCGGGCTGGAGGCCTCACCCAGCGGCAGAAAAAGTCGGTGGTGAGCCCGCCCACGCTGGGCCTGGAAACTACGCTGTGATTTTATGTGGCCCAGGCCCTTAATTGGCCTCAGGCAGATCTTCCATCCCTCTGAGGCAGGAAGTCCCATCTACAAGAGCTGCTGGCCAAACAGTGGGCTGGCAGCTCTTCAGTCCCTGCAGCACCACCGGGAATGGTTGCCACTGCTGGGACTGGCTACAGGGATGTGGCCCTGGAATGCAGCTAAGTGTTTGGGGCCACACTGGTGACAATTGGCTGGGTCCTGGCAAGGCGGACTGGAGGTCACTGGAGAGGGGGAGGGGAGGTACTCCAGTGGGGACGGCTTGAGCCTATCAGGAGGGCCATCCTACAGCCCACAAGGAGGCCACCACGTTTCACTGGGCGGCCTTCTAAGCTACTGAACCACCTGTGCACCCCTGGTAATATACCAGGGGTAGCAGGAGGAGGCCCTTCAGTGGCAATTAATTGTTTACTTAATGGCCTTAATTTGCCTGGGGCGGGCAGGACATTTGTCACCTCCGCTGCTACTCATAAAATTGCAGCGGGGGCAGGAAGATGACAGGAACTGCACCCCCGCTTCCCACACAATTTTAAGTCCTCCTCTGCCTTGAGCCCGCTCCTGGGGGCAAGGGGGCGTAAAATTCCAGCCAATGTTAAAGTTTCAGGTCAATTACCTTTTATCAGTTCTGACACAAGGCCATCAACCTGAAACGTTAACTCTGTTGTGCTCTTCACAGATGCCTGCTTTATCTGCTGAGCAGCTCTAGCATTTTCTGGTTTTATTTCAGATTCCTAGCATCTGCGCCATTTTGCTTTTGTATTACATAGGATTTGTTTTTAAAAGCAAGACATTGCCTGAAATGCCAAATGGCTTCATTGTATGGCTGGCAAAAATGAACTGAAATCATACACCAGGTTTTGTACAATATTGGCAGAATTAACTTTGTAAACAGACTACCATCCAAAATTATCATTTGCTTTCTCTTCTGTACCTTTAAGGCATATAAAATGGCAAGGCCTACGAGTCCAGCTTGCAGGTAGCCCAGTGTTGCTGCCAATAATGAGCAGAACGCTGAAGCAAAAACAAAACTCGTTCCAATTAAATCCTGAAAAATAGAATTGACATTAGAATTATACACTTCAGCATCCAAAGTCAGGCTTCAAGAAGCTTAATGATATTAGCAGTTGGATCTATTGGGAACCACAGTTTAAAATTTCAACTTTACCTTCTAATATAATGCTTTCGAGTATTCTTTCTATAAGATCCATATGGACTTTATCACAACTACCGAAAATAAAGAATATCTCTCAAAAATCATTAAAATATATAGTTCAGTTGAAAACTAACCAGTCGTATTCCCAGCCACCTGTTCACAGTGTTCAGATATAAATAAGCAACAGTGTTATGGTCAATTTTGTTCATGATTTGTTGAAAGAACTTTTCTTCACGTCTATACGCTCTGATAGTTGCCAGACCTCCGAGGGTCTCCGAAAAATGTGCAAACACAGGTGATTTGGTGATGCTGTCCAACCGCTGAAGTTCTCTATAATGATTAAGATCACAATTAATATCCATTTTACAAATGCTACTGCCTTTACATCTTACATTTATTATTGCTGAATCCATCTACTACACTTGCTTTTTGTTCCATTAAAAGACTTTGAAGGTTATTTCAAGTTCAATGGGAAACCAGATACATACAACTAACTTCACTCCAGATATTGTTGACATTGACAGGAAGTTTTTCATTTTTGTTTTTAACATAAAAGTCTTATTTTTCCAAAATGCCCTTTCTCTGCTAGGTGTCAAACTCTATGAACAAATTCCTACGGGCAATTTAAGGGATATCAAAAATTACAGAACGGAAATCAATAATTTACAATTAAGAACAAATAACTTGATAATATTTTAACAACAGATTCAAAAAAAATGCAGCCTTTTTTAAATGACTTTTTGTACTCATCAAGGTGAGGGTCATTATTGTTCAGAACAGTTTCTATTTCAGGATTTAGCTTTGAGCTCTCCAAGAACAGTTAGATGCAGAGTAAAGCCTCCTCTACTGTGCCACAATAGTGTGTGTCATTCGCAACCTCAGAAGAACATCTTTGTGTTGTATTTTTCCATTTCCCACACTCATCATCCTGTAACCCATCCAAGTTGGATTGTGTTGTGGACCCTTGTACATTAGGAGCTATATTCAGCTTACCTAAACTCATCTAATATAGCAAATATAGTAAAATTGGTTTGCATCAGTAGCATGAAGTGCACTCATAGTGAGTCTGCATTCCCTTTTTTACAACCCTGTCTGATTTTCCTTTCATTCAAGTCAACACAAAAGAAAATTCAGTGCAATTTAAGAGGGCTAAGGACTTGCTATATATATCATTCACACTACTGGCGTAGACCAAATTCACCCTCCTATAGTCAACAAACAGAAGAGATTTCATTCCATCAGTCTATTCTGGTTTTGAGTCAGGTCTGAAGAAATGAAAGGCCAGTGTCAAATCCATTGCAACACCACTTACAGCTGGGTTTTTTAGATGAGATTAGTGTCAGCTGAAAAATCCTTAAATTTTATTGGTCTCAGCAGTGAATTTTGCTGGTACAATGACAATAGTTTTGCCATGTTAATGTAATCTCTGATGGTGAATTTGTAGACAATCTATACAAAACACCTTGCCAAAAGACTCAGCAAATAAAAGCAATCATGAAAGAGGCTAATGGGGTAGCTTTAATACCAACAAGTGCTGCTGTTATATTGATAATAGCGTACTGACTATCCAGCGCAAGTAAAATATCCATATAACTGGAAGAGGGGTTTAATTTCTTCCACACATCACACTGTTCCTTGGCTAAAAGCAGGTGACCTACATTCAAACCAATGGTATTTTTGCACTGGCTTTCAGCAAGTGACGGAGGCTAACTCAATATAAGTAATTTCATTAATTAAGCCACATACTACCATTCTGTGGTTTTAAAAGAAAAAGTTTCACTCCATAACCAAGCTCCATATTCCTAACCTAGGAACATTGATGCAGTGGCTAGTATATAAGTGTGCATACTAATAATCATACAGGGGATTTCTTCCCGACAGCGGTGTTAACTCATGCTCCCCAGAAAAGGCTTGATTTTTGTCACTTTATTCTATGGATTTTACAGTAGATTTTGTTCTTATATATATAGGAATACTTTGCTGTGCATACATTAAAGAAAATAACTGCCAAAAGAATAACACAAAGTTTTAAAAAATCTGCTAATAGATGGAAAAATAAAATGACTATAAAAAGATGATTTTGAACAAATGTGGCAGTAAAGTCGTTAAAATTTTGAAAGTTGTTGTTTTTCAGTTATATCAAAAATCAAGGACTACTAGAATGATACCTAGCTTAGGGCTCTTAACTATAAGATTGGGAAACTGGGGATTTTCACTGGAGAAATGTAGATTTTGATGTGACATGATTAAAGTTTTTCAAGTTATGAAAGGAATAGATTGTTTGGTGGATATGTGATTTGAGCTAGATAGTAATAGGAAAACTAGAGAGCATCAGCAGAAAAAAAAACAAAGTTACGATAGATGCCAGGACGTAACATAGAGAGTCACTGACTTCTGGAATCAGTACCAAAATATGTGAGAAGTATAGATTCAAGCAGTCCTTCAAAAGGGGGCTGTACCTGATACCTTCAGTTATGAAAGGTAGATACAGGATAGCTGCATGGTCTCCTGATAGCTGGATTTATCTATTGAGCAGTTGACCATACAGAGCCGAAAGGTCAGGCGACCACCACCTGCAACCAGAAGTCAATCAGCGTTCAACAGTAGCCAGCCACCAGAAGTTACCTATTATAACCTACTTACAACAAGAAGTAACCCATCGACCAACAGCTGCCACCAAACCACAGCAAGGCAGCAAGTCATCATGAGCAGAAGCCAACCATGATCATAAATTAGCAGAAGCCTCCCAATCATAGGAAGGAACATAAAAAGGAACAGGATTTTATCCCTTCGAGCCTGTTCTGTTATTCAACGAGATCATGGTTGTTCTGCGACCTAACTCCATTCGCAAATAGCAGCCAGCCAGTTGGCTATCATTAACACATCGGACACCAGAAGCCACCCATTCACAAACTTCAGATAGTGAGTTGTGTACAAGAAGCCAGCAAACCGGCCTGCAGCTAGTCAAGCATCACCAGTGCCATCCACCATAAGCTACTACGCAACAACCACCATTTCTCTGACTGTGACAGTTGCCCATTCTCAAGTTACAGGGACAGTGGAGCCAAAACCAGGGGAATGAGAGAGGTACCAGAATCCGAGGGAGAGGGGATGGAAAAACCATGCTGCCCGAATTTTGAGTTGGAGGATAGTAGGGGATAGTGCTGCCAGAATCATGTTCCTGTATTAAGAAAGAACTTGTACTTATGTAACATTTTTCATAACCTCAAGCCATCCCAAAAGGCTTTTGAGCATAGTCATGCCATAATGTAAGGAAATACGACAGTCAATTTGTATATCTCATTTGAAAGACACTGGGCTGAATTTTATAAGCCCCCGCCGCTGATTTCAGCGGCGGGCAAAAAAATGGCGGCCCGCGTGCCAAAGAGCTCCCACCCCGTTTCCAAGTGCGGTGGCTCATTTAAATAGCCGGGGCGGGCCGCCCCCCAACCCCCAATCACGTGGAGGGGGCAGGCTGTCCGTCCTCGGCAATGGCATCAGCGGCCTGTGCACAGGCACTGACACCATTTTTAAAGGGCTGTTAGCCCTACCTGCGTAGTTAAATATTTAAAGAAAGAGTTAACTAAATCAAATAAATTTATCTCTTTTGCCCCTCTCCCACCCCCCCAATAACAATTAAATTAATTTGCCCTTCCCCCCCCAAAAACACCTTTACCATCTGACCTTGCCCGCCCCCCACAAACTGCACAAACTTTAAACTACAACCCTTCCCACCATCCCCTACACCCATGACGTTAATTTGACCCCCCTCGCCCTCCCGCACTGATATACTTACCTCCTCCCCCTCCCCACCAGCGTTGCACCTCGTCTTCCCGGATGGGGATCCGAAGGCGCAGGAGCGCCGACCGCCGGGCCGAAGATTGCAGTGGGATACCATGAGGTGACATAAGTTTATTTAAATTAATTATTTTAATTGATTTAAATATTCAAATTATGGTCTCCTCGCCCAGCGGTGGGGAGGCCGCCATGGTGCCTCACCGCTGCCGGGATGATCGGGCTGGGCCCTACCGGCGTCGAGGTTCATGGTAAGCTCTTCAGGCACTCCCCCACCATGGATCCAGATGTCGAGGGCTCCTTAAAATCCAGCCCACTACTTCTGAAAGTGCTATACTCCACTGAAGTGGCAGCCTGGATAATATGCTCAAGCCTCTTAAGTGGGACAAATTCAGGACATTCTTAGAGATAAGAGTATTACCAAAGAGCCCAGGCTGACAGCTAACTCAGAAACTGACTATTAGAGATGAATCAACTATCTGTACCAGTGCTCCTTCCTTTCCTACACCCGATATTGTCCCAATTGAGAAAGTGATTGAGACATGTGAATGCTGGCATTTACATCAGCCAAAAAAATTGGCATATACTAATTTTAAAGTGAGCAAATCCTTTTTATGCTTAGGTGTTACCCTCAACCTCATTCCTGGCTAGATGTAAGGGAGAGAGTGTGGGGAAAAATTCAGTGAAGGTTATCATTACTGATTGCAATCCAGTGATTCCTGCTGGAGTATGAGGTCAGAATTACATACAAATGTGATGAATGCTTCCAAAGCATGGTTGAATTGCCTGTCAAAACTCATTAAGTTTACACCAAAGGCTAACTGGACCATATCCAGGGTGAATCACCACTTTCAGGACAGGCAGGAAGAAAGAAAATTAGAAGAGTGCAAAAGGAAAAGTTAAAAAAGGAAGATTTCATTGAATATCAAAAGTAGTGACAACTGTTTTATCCTCAAAAGGTCAGCACAGCATTGCTATTTGTAACTTTTGCTATGCACAATACTGGATTCATCTGGATATTTTTAGTACTGTACCAGCACTGTAGAATGTGATTGCAGTCATCAAATTTCACAAAACAGCTTCAAACAAGTGCAGGCCACAAAATAACTGAGTAACTGATTGCTGACTTTTCTACTATCTTATTCTTTCTGGTTTCATCTACTAGTTTCTTTAGAATGTCAGTCTAGCCTTAACTGATTATCAGTGCACCACTCAAGACAGTTTTTATTTGAAAAAATATATTAAAAACCTTACATTCTTGGTTGTTTGCGGCCCAAGCTAGATCAAAATTAAAACAGGACTGCTTTTCAAAATCAGGCCAAAATGCCCAGCCGCTGCTTGGAGAAAATTCCTGAAATTCCTAAGTGTAAAAATGATCTGCCCTGCATTTTAATTTCACAGGCATGGGCAATAGGGTCAAAAGAACATTTGTTAAATGTGATTGATTAACCTTATAAATGCCATGTTAGTTTTCCAATGGTTATACATTACAGATTAACATTAATTGGCATTACTTGTGATGTTTACTGGTCACAAAATAGTAGTCTCATCCAGTAGCGCTAAGTGCAGGATCATGGCACTGAGCATTGCCAACTCACTATGATGTACGTCAAAGATCCTGAGCCACATTAATGGGGGTAATTCAGTGCCATGAACTGCATTTAGAAAACAGTGACAGTGAAGACTAATTGAACCAGAATCATGCTCCCCCTTCCAATTTCTAAACGTTAACAGGATAAGAATACAACTAATTAACAGATTTAAGACTATGGTCATTATGCTTTTCAGAAACTGCACAAATGACTGCTGCCCATTTCCACTAAAGCAAAAGAAAAAAGGCTGAACACAAATATTGCCAATCAGTCAAACTGTAGGATACTTGCAAGAAAATTACCTGGAGGAAGATCTGAAATACATTTGAAGAAAATAGTAGACAGCAAGTAACGGAATAACTGGAAGAATAAAAAATGGAGTCACAATAATATTGATCAGAATGGCACTGAAACACATCATAATGTGCCACATAAGTCGCTCCAAGTTTGAGGGAATTTGATCATCTATGATCTTGAAATCAGATGAAAACCTGAAAATAAACAAGGATCCAAATGAATTTGTGCACTAATGTATATTTAGATGTTTACTTAAACCATCAACAAAGACTCATAGTGCACTTGATTTGCATTTGGCAGTAATCCAAAATGCCATCCGAATTGCAGGTGATCTGTTTTCCACCAACAGCCTGTTAAGATCACTGTATATATCTCTAATATAAAAAATACATTATTTATTCAAGTTCAAAATCCATCTAAAATAAGATTTGGAATGAAAAGGCATATTGAATTTTAAGTGAACAGCCACATCATGTCCCTCCATGGTCATAGTAATTATCCCAGGTTGCTTGCGGCTATGTATCTTAAGTGCAGACATGGCCTACATTTCTGGTTAGCTATTCATACAACACTTCAGTCTCACTTTCCACTATAATTACAACTTTCTAATGTTTCTAATGCTGCACTGTCTGTCATGCTACTCTATAATAATTTAAGAAAATATGATTGTCTGGAAATGGCCTATATAATTAATGTAACTTTTCAAGATTCATACCTGTTTAGAATTCTTCCAACGGGTGTGGTTTCAAAGAATCTTAATGGAAGAGTTGTAATGTTTTGAAGCATGTTTGTGAAGAGATATTTTGAAGCACGGATACCTTCAATATAGAAAAAAATAAAGAAACCACTATAAACCTTCAATGCATCTAAATTACATTAGTTTAAGTAAGAACAATTTTAAAGAACTGCAAAAGAAATACATACACACTCTTGTTTAGTTAAACTACAACTTATTCTTGTGTTAAGTTCAATTGTCAGTGCAAGAACATACAAACCTGAAATGACATGTGTAACGGAACTGAATAAAGCACATAACATTCCTCCACAAGCCAGCCCAATATATCCACAGAGGTAATGATTCAAAATGGCACTTTCCACATCATTTTTATACTAAGGATATACAAGAAACACAAAAGAATAAAGGTGATTAAGTGAAAGGATATTTAGTAACAAATTTAAGTACTAACACTGGTTTAACATTTAGTGGCAGAGCTAGGGTTACAAAAGAACTTTTGGAAAAAAGACAAAAAGATTTTGAAAGCAGACCTGAGTTGCAGTAGTCTCTGAATGGTTCCCTGCAGACGTCCACTTTGCTAGCCAAAAATCAACAGCTACCAGAAAGCTTTGCTTTGCTAACACAGCGAGCAGTAAAAAAAAGAAAAAGAAAAGGCCAATGGCGCGCGCATACAGCCAGTAGATTTTTAAGGATATGGATCCTTCTTCTTTTTCCTCTTCTTGTATCAGTTTTCCATTCAGGTTATCATCAGTTTTTTTCTCCATTTTTGAAACTTCATCTACCAATTCAACTTCGGTTTCCATTTCTTCTTTATGGTCATCTATTAAAACACAATTTCACACATTTTTAACTTCTGGAAAAAAAAAGGTAACTACATACACACAATTTCGAAATATTTGCTTTGACTCCAGCAATGCTGTTCTGTAACTGGCCATGTAATGGTGTGAGAGTGGATGGTTATGGTTTCCCATGGAAAAATACCTGGGGAGGATTTTATGCTCTCCCCCATGGCAAGTTTGGAGGTGGGGAGAGTATAAAATCAATGGGATGATGGTGGGTGGGGGTTGGTGTTCCTGCCACCATCCTGCCTCCGCCAAAATTTAGTCCGGGGTGGGAAGACCTGTGAACGGCCTTTCCATCCCGCTGCCAATTGAGGCCTTTAACTGGGCAATTAATAGTAAATTAAGGGTATCATCCCACTGCTGTCGCAATTAGCCGTGCGGCGGGCTGCCCTGTTGCCGTGCAGGAAGCATAGTACTGCTTCCCAGCTCCTTGGGGGAGGGGTTGGGGGGGAGCGGTCACGGTCCCTTGTTAGAAGGTACTTAGTGCCTGAACAAGGGAGTCGCCATCGGGAATGTGGGGACCCGCTGAGAGCCACCCTCTGTCCTTTCTCATGACCCCCCTACAACCCACTTCCCTGCGATCCCCATTGCACGAGAGCCCTCCCGCCCTGACCTACCTGTGGCCCTGGTCCAGCGCCACTCCTGAGCCTCTGGTAGGTGCTCCTCTGGCAGCAGCTGCCACGTTGACGCTGCTCAGTGGAAGAGCTGCGACCCTCTGATTGGCCAGCAGCTCTCCAAGGGCGTGACTTCTGGCGCCAGGGTCCTTGATCCTGTGGAAGGCCCGCCACTGTGCACTTAAGTGCCTGATTGGCACTAGATTCAGCAGGCCATAAAATCCCGGCCCTGGCCTCACTTATTGTCTCCTCTTGACAGAAATATTGTCACCTTGGGATTTGACTTTTCAATGCCTTTACCACCCTGCATAAACTCCAACTCAACCAAAACACCACCACATCCTGCACAAAATCTTTTCTCATTTATCACCCTACTTGACTTTACTTGGCTCCTCAGCTCTTAGCACATTGGGATAGAATTTTAACCTGCCATTTGGGCATAAAATTGGCATTGTGGAGTGGTGACAGAATGATGAAATCGCTAGATTTCTATTTCCGCACTGCACCCCTCCACCCCCGCAGGCAACAACTCTGCTGTCAAAGGGACGACATCACAGGCGAGGTCAATGCCAGGTGTTTTGTGACCAGGTCATAGCTACAATGGCAAAGAAAGTTCAATGATCTCATTTGGTGGCCCATAAAATACTGGATACTGGCCCTCTGAGGATACATGACATCTCTCCTTCCTCTCCATCTCATTGACCAAGACTTTCAGCGCAGTAACAGAAAATTTTGGTCCCTGCTCTCTTCCCTGTTACGTTATAATTCAGTGTTCTCCTTCCTCACACTCTTCTGTAACCAATTCCAGTACCTGCTCCAGCCAGATTGCACCTCGCATTTAAGAGGAGCAGACTGCCTTTAAGTAGCACAGGCTATCTTTAAGTGGTGCGAGCCTCTTATAATGTGTGCCCCCTACTCAGGCATACTGCCACTCAACAGCACACTTACGCCTAGGCGCACGCTACAATCATTTAAATGAGCATGCATTCCTACATTACAACAGTGACTGCATTTCAAAAGTACCTCATTGGCTGTAAAGTGCTTTGAGACATCCAGTGGTCATGAAAGGTGCTATAAAAATGCGAGTCAGTCTTTCTTTATCTTTATCAGGCTGCATGAAGTTTGCAAGCTTCCGACATTGGATGCAACAGGCACAGGTTAATTGTGCATCACGACTCCTGAACCCATTTTTGGGTCTTATCAAATTTCGCAGCCAGTGAAAATGATGATCCTGTATAAAAAACTAGTTTGGCCCAGCTGGAGTACCGTGTCCATTTTTGGATATCGCAATTTAAGAAGGGTGTGAAGACTATGGAGAGGGTAAGGGATGGATTTACAATAATGGTCAAGGGATCAGGGATTAAAGTTATGTGGATAGACAGGAGAAGCTGTTTTATTTCCTGTAATCATTCATGGGCCTTTCTGGCATGCCATCACTAACTGCCCTTGAGAAGGTGGCGGTGAACTAATTTCTTGAACTTCTGCAGTCTGTATGATGTTGATACTCCCTCAGTGCCGTTAGCGATTTCCAGGATTTTGATACAGTGGCAATAAAAGAATGGCAATGTATTTCCAGTGTGTGACTTGGAGGGGAACTTGCAGGTGGTACTGTTGTCATGCGCCTGTTGCCCTTGGCCATCTAGGTGGAAGAGGTCACGGGTTTGGGAGGTGCTGTTGAAGAAGCCTTGGCGAATTGCTGCAGTGCATCTTGTAGATGGTATACACTGCTGCCATGGTGTGCACTGGTGGTAGAGGGAGTGAATGTTTAAGCTGGTGAATGGGATACCAATCAAGTCCTGCTTCATCCTGCATGGTGTTGAGCTTCTTGAGAGTTGTTGAAGCAGCACCCATCCAGGCAAGTGGACAGTATTACATATCAGTACTGACTTGTGCCTTGTAGATGGTGGAATGGCTTTGGGGAGTCAGGAGTTGAGTCACTTGCCATAGAATACCCAACCTCTGACTTGCTCTTGGAGCCACAGTATTTAAGTGGCTGATCCACTTAAGTTTCTGGTCAATGGTGACCCCAAAGATGTTGAGGGTGAGGCATTCGGTGATGGTAATGCCATTGAATGTCAAGGGGAGGTGATTAGACTCTCTCTTGTTGGAAATGGACATTGCATGGCATTTACATGGTGTAAATGTTACTTGCCATTTGTCAGCCCAAGCCTGAATGTTGTCCAGGTGTTGCTGCATGCGGACATGGACGGTTTCATTATCTGAGGAGTTGCAAATAGAACTGAAAACTGTATTATCATCAGCGAACATCCCTACTTCTGAACTTATGATGGACGGAAAGTCATTGAAGATGGTTGGGTTTAGGACACTGCTCCAAGGAATTCCTGCAGTAATGTCCTGGGGCTGGATGATTATCCTCCAACAAGCATAACCATATTCCATTGTGCTAGGTATACATATGAACATACGAATTAGGAGCAGAAGTAGGCCATTCGGTCCGTTGAGCCTGCTCCGCCATTCAACAAGATCATGGCTGATCTTTTTGTGTTTCGAATTCCACACTCCCATCTACCCCCAATAACCTTTAATTCCCTTGCCTAACAAGAATTTATCTGCCTCCGCCTTAAAAATATTCAATGACCCCGTCTCCACCAACTTCTGAGGCAGAGAATTCCAAAGTCGCACAACCCTCTGAGAGAAAAAATTTCTCCTCATCTCTGTCCTAAAAGGGCGACCCCTAATTTTAAAACAGTGCCCCCTAGTTCTGGACTCTCCCACAAGAGGAAACATCATTTTCACATCCACCGTGTCAAGATCATTCAGGACCTTCTATACTTCAATCAAGTCTCCCCTCACTCTTCTAAATTCCAGTGAAAACAAGCCCAGTCTGTCCAACCTTTCTTCATAAGACAACCCGCTCATTCCAGGTATCAATCTAGTAAACCTCCTCTGAATCACCTCCAATGCATTTACATCCTTCCTTACATAAGGAGACCAAAACTGCACACAGTATTCGAGATGTGGTCTCACCAATGCCCTGTATAACTGAAGCATAACATCGTTACTTTTATTTTCAATTCCTCTCGTAATAAAGGATAGCATTCCATTAGCCTTCTTTATAACTTGCTGTACCTGTATACTAACCTTTTGTGACTCATGCACTAGAACACCTAGATCCCTCTGCACCTTGGAATTCCATAGTCATTCTCTGTTTAAGTAATACGCAGCTCTTTTATTCTTCCTGCCAAAGTGAACAACTTCACATTTTCTCACCTCATACTCCATCTGCCAGATTTTTGCCCACTCACAACCCATCTATATCGATCTGCAACCTCTTTATGTCCTCTACACAACATATGACTCCAGCAAGCAGAGTTTTCCTCCGATTTTCATTGACTTCAATTTTACTTGGGCTCCTTCATGCCACACTCAGTCAAATGCTGCCTTGATATCAAGGGCAGTCACTCTCCCCTCACCTCTGGCATTCAGCTGTTTTCTCCATGTTTGGACCAAGGCTGCAATGAGGTCTGGAGCTGTGAAGACCTGGCAGAAGTCAAACTGAGCAAAGGTGAGCAGGTTATTGGTGAGTAAGTGCTGCTTGATAACACTGTTGGCAATGTCGTCCATCAATTTTCTGATGACTGATAGTAGACTAACGGGCAGTAATTGACCAGATTGAATTAGTCCTGTTTTTTATGGACAGGACATATCTGGGAAATCTTCCACTTTGTCGAGTAGATGCTAGTGTTGTAGTCGTACTGGAACAGCTTGGTTAGAGGCGCGGTTAGCTCTGGAGCACGTCTTCAGCACTATGGCCAGGATATTGTCAGGCCCAGAAATTTTGCTATAATCAGTGCACTTAGCCGTTTCTTTATATCATGTGAAGTGAATCGAACTGGCTGCAGGTTGGTTTCTGTGACAGTGGTCACCTCAAGAGGAGGCGAGATGGATCATTCTCTCAGCACTTCTGGCTGAAGATGGCTGCGAACTCTTCAGCCTTATCTTTTGCACTCATGTGCTGAGCTGCACCATCGTTGAGGATGGGGATGTTCATGGAGCCTCCTCCTTCCATTAGCTGTTTAATTAACCTTCACCATTCATGACTGGACGTGGCATGGCTGCAGAGCTTTAATCTGATCTGCTAGTGTGGGATTGCTTAGCTCTGACTATAACATGCTGTTTCTGCTGTTTAGCATGCATGTGGTCTTGTGCTGTAGCTTCACCAGGTTGGAACCTCACTATTAGGTATGCCTGGTGATGCTCTTCGACATAACTCATCGAACCAAAGTGAGAGATATGCTGGGCCATAAGGTTTCAGATTGTGGTGGAATATAATTCTGCTGCTGCTAATGGCCACATCATCTCATGGATTCCCAGTTTTGAGCTGCTAGATATGATCTGAATCTATCCTGTTTAGCACATGGTAGTGCCACACCACACAATGGAAGGTGTCCTCATTGTGAAGATTTCACCCGCTGTATGCAGAGCACACCAGCAGCATTACGAAGAGAAGACCAGTGGAGAAGGCACAGATTCCTACGCTGAAATATTTCAGATGAGGTGGGTAGACCAATTTTGCATCTGACCCGCTTTGATCTGAACGTGTGCGAGCATGCCTCGAATTGTGGTCCCTGTGCCCAGTAGTTGGGGCAGATGAATTTCTAGCCCCTAGTCTCTCACCATTAAGACAATATTCCTATTTATCTTCCTCTGATCCAAAGTGGATGATCTAACATTTCCCCCATGGTAAACTCCATCAAGTAACAGATGCGAAAAATATGAAATTTACTTTTACTCTGGATTTGATACAACCCTGGGTGGAACTTTACAAATCACAAAAAAATATATACCACCAGATCTCCTGTGACGTCGCTCACAGTGAGTTAGAAGTTTCATAAGTATTGTAATGCTAAGCTGTGTTTTTAGGGTTACAGCAGTTTGGCAACGGATGCCAACATCAAAAACAACAACTTACAGCGCACTTAGCAGTTTCATGTGCACCACATGTGGCAGAACCTGTCACTCAAGGATTGGTCTTCACAGCCATCAACAAAGGTGCACCAAGAGAAGATACTCCACTTAAATGGATTGTTTAATGCGTGTCCATCGCCTTTCATACATGGAAGGATGCCAACAGTTGTTAGAGTTACTGATTTATCAGAATTGGGGGTCACCTTGAGATCTGGGGGCACTGGTGGAAGGGTTTGGTACTGGTAGTCTGGGCAATACTTTGAGAAAGGTGCCATGGTTTACAAGCACTACAGGGGGTGAGTTCTTAGAACATTGGAAAGGGGTTCTAAGTTTTGGGAGCATTGATGAAAAAGGTCCCAGGGTCTGGAAAGAGGAAGGACTAGGAAAGTGCTCTATGATTTTGAATATAGAGAGAGGGTCAGGGAGTTGCATGCAGGGGTGGCAGCAGGTCTGGGAAGGGGGCTTAGGAGCTCTGTGGGAGGGTGAGAAACAGTCTGGCAGCATGAGGGAGTTTGTGGGATCTGGCAGTATTGGAGCAGCAGCATCCAACAGCCTTGTGGGTGGAGGGGCATCCAGGAGAATGGGACTCAAATTGATCGTGGCACCTTTCAGCCTCCATCTACGAAACATTCCTGCCTTTCAGCATCCTAACGCCAATCCATCCATAACACTTTTGGTGCCACTTTCCAGCTTGGCAGCTGCTTTGTATTTTTATGTTCCTGCATTAAAGCATCTGGAGAACCATTAGGAAGTTTGCTTATTTATATAGTCTTTTATATACATAAATTCTTATGAAAGAATAAACCTTATATAATACTCAAAGGCTCATTGTTTACAGTTTCCCCATTTCTTATACATAAAAATTGTCCTTATGCCCCAAAAGTAGTTCAAAATACTTTTTAAAAAATATGAAACTATGAAGTTGACCCAAAAAATTAAAGGTGTGGTTTGCCATAGTTGATATGAACAGCAGTCAATCAGGAGGAACAAAACAATTCAAACTTATGTTTCATTTGGAAAAACAATTATATTCTCAGTGACTAATTTTTGTTTTGCTTTCTGACTGCCAAGGAACACAAGAACACAAGAAATAGGAGAAGTAGACTATATGGCCCATCGAGCCTGCTCCATCATTCAATACGATCATGGCTGATCTTGGGCTTCAATTGCACTATCCTGTCAAAAATTCACAACCCTATGAGGGTAGTAATTTCTCCTCATCTCAGTCCTGAATGATTGGCCCCTTATCCTGAGACTGTGTCCCTGTGTTCTAGATTCTCTGATCATTGGGAACAATCTCTCAGCTTCTACCTTATCAAGCCCTTTCAGAATCTTGTATGTCTCAATTAGATTGCCTCTCATTCTTCTAAATTCCAGAGAATATAGGCCCAATTTATTCAGCCTCTTATCATTGGACAACCCCCTCTTCTCATGGACCAATTTAATAAATCTTTGCTGCACTGCCTCCAGAGCAAGTATATCCTTTCTTAAATATGGAGACCAAAACTGCACACAGTATTCCAGGTCTGGTCTCAGCAAAGCCCTGTACAATTTTAGCAAGACTTCTTTATTCCTGTACTCCAATCCCCTTGCAATAAAGGCCAACATGCCACTTGCCTTCCTAATAACCTGCTGCACTTGCATGTTTTTGTGTCTTCCTTGTACGAGTACCCCCAAGTCTCTCTGAACATCAACACCTACCAGTTTCACACCTTTTAAAAAATATTGTACTTCTCTATTTATACGACCAAAGTGAACAACTTCACACTTTCCTACATTATACTCCATTTGCCATCTATCATCTTTCTATCATCAGCAAACTTAAGGACAGGTCTCTGTCTCTTCATCCAAGTCATTAATATAAAGTGTAAATATCTGAGACCCCAGCACTAATTCTTGTGGCACCCCACTATTCACTGCCTGCCAACTTGAAAATGCCCCATTTATGCCCACTCTCTGCTTCCTGTCTGTTAACCAATCCTCTACCCACGCTAATATATTATCCCAACACCATGAGCCCTTATCTTGCCTATTAATCTTTTATATGGCACCTTATCGAATGCCTTTTGGACATCCAAGCATACTGCATCGACTGGTTCCCCTTTATCTACCCTACTGGTTACATCCTCAAAAAACTCTAATAAATTTGTCAAACAGGATTTCCCTTTAGTAAAACCATGCTGACTTGTTCTAATCATACTATGCTTTTCCAAGTGCAATGTTAAGACTTCTTTAATAATAGTTTTCAGCAGCTTCCCAATGACTGATGTTAAGCTAACTGGCCTGTAGTTCCCTGTTTTCTCTCTACCTCCTTTCTTGAAAAGCGGCATAACACGTGCCAACTTCCAATCTGACAGGACCATTCCTGAATCTAAGCAACTGTGGAAAATCATAGCCAGCGCATCCACTATCTCTGCAGCTATCTCTTTTATAAACCGAGCATGTAGGCCATCTGATCCTGGGGACTTGTCAGATTTTAGTCCCTCATGTTTCTCCAATACTTTTTCTTGGCTGATATCATTATCCTTAATTTCCTCACTCTTCTAAGCCCCTAGGCTACTGCCTATTTCTGGTATGGAACTTGTGTCTTCCACTGTGAAGACAGACACAAAATATTTGTCCAATGCCGCTGCCATTTCTTCATTCCCCATGATGATTTCTCCTGACTCTGCCTTTAAGTGACGAACGTCTACTTTAGCTACTCTCTTCCTTTTTATGTACTTATAAAAGTTCTTACAATCTGTTTTTATATTGCTGGCTAGTTTATTCTCATTCTATTTTTCCCTTTTCTGTCAACTTTTTGGTGACTCTTTGCTGGTTTCTAAAAAAAACTCCCAATCCTCAGAGTTGCTACTATTTTTTGCAACATTGTAAGCCTCTTCTTTTAGTCTAATACTCTCCTTAACTTCCTGAGTGAGCCACGATTGGATCTTTCTTGACAAGTTTTTGATTTTGTTTTTGAATGGAATATTGTTATTGTTTTGTATTATTAAGGAAATGTTGTTTAAGTGTCATGATAGAAAAATGAATTATTAATACCTTAAATGAGAGACTGGACACAATAAAGCTTTAAGAATGCAAGTCTCCAGTGTGTTTCAAAGTATTTTGGAAAAAGCAAAGGACATCCCAAATGTCTCTTAGGATTAGGCTACCAACTCTTTATTTCAACTCCTGCTGATTCATGTTGCCATAGGGACTTATAGAGTCATAGAGAGCTACAGCACCGAAACAGGCCCATCGGCCCAACAAGTCCACGCCGACCATCAACCACCCATTTATACTAATCCTACATTAATCCCATTTCCCTCTCACATCCCCACCTTCCCTCAATTCTCCTACCACCTACCTACACTAGGGGAAATTTTTACAATGGCCAATTTACCTATCAACCCGCAAGTCTTTGGCACCCGGAGGAAACCCACACGGTCACAGGGAGAACTTGCAAACCCTACACAGGCAGTACCCAGAACCAAACCCGGGTCGCTGGAGCTGTGAGGCTGTGGTGCTAGCCATTGCACCACTGTGCTGCTTATTTCTCATTATAAAGGTTGATATACAAAATGTTTCTCAAAACTTTTGACACAGGAATGAAGGAAAATAGGTAGTGGAAATATGCATCAGATGCAAGACTTTTAATATAGGTATATTGTTAGAAGAGAAGGTCAATTTTATAAGGTTCTCCAATATAGCATTGTTTAAACATGCATTTGTTCAGAAAACTTTTTGTAGACAGCAATCTTTAGTGGAAATATATATACATATTACTTTCTTCAATTTATTGGTAATCCAATAAGCAGAACCTACGAAGATTAAACAAGTAATTCCAGAGGAGGTGTGGATTTATTAGAAATGGTGCCCCTAGCAAAGCTATTCCAGTACAGCTACAACACTGGCATCTACCCAGCAATATGGAAAATTGCCCAGGTATGTCCTGTGCACAAAAAGCAGGACAAATCCAACCCAGCCATTTACCACCCTATCAGTCTACTCCCGATCATCAGCAAAGTGATGGAAGGAGTTGTCAACAGTGCTATCAAGTGGCACTTGCTCAGCAATAACCTGCTCACCAACGCTCAGTTTGGATTCCTCCATGGCTACTCAGTGCCTGACCTCATTACAGCCTTGGTCCAAACATGGACAAAAGAGCTGAATTCCAGAATTGAGGTGAGATGACTGCTCTTGACATCAAGCCAGCATTTCACCAAGTATGGCATCAAGGAGCACTAGCAAAACTGGAGTCAATGGGAATCAGGGGAAAAACTCTCTGCTCGTTGGAGTCATACCTAGCACAATGGAAGATGGTTGTGGTTGTTGGAGGTGAATCATCTCAGTCCCAGGACATCACTGTAGGAGTTCCTCAGGGTAGTGCCCTAGGCCCAACCATCTTCAGCTACATCATCAATGACCTTCCCTCCATCATAAGGCCAGAAGTGGGGATGTTCGCTGATGATTGCACAACATTAAGCACCATTCATGACTCCTCAGATACTGAAGCAGCCCATGTCCATATGCAGCAAGACCTCGACAACATCCAGGCTTGGGCTGATAAGTGGCAAGTAACATTCACGCCACACGAGTGCCAGGAAATAGCCATCTCAAACAACAGAGAATCTAACCATCTCCCCATGACATTCAATGGCACTAACATCGCTGAACGCCCCACTATCAACACCCTGGGGGTCACCACTGACCAGAAACTGAACTAGACCAGCCACATAAATGCTGTGTCTACAAGAGTAAGTTAGAGACTGGGAATTCTGTGGCGAATAATTCGCCTCCTGTCTCCCCAATGCCTGTCCACCATATATAAGGCACAAGTCAGAAGTGTGATGGAATACTCTCCACTTGCCTGGATGGGTACAGCTTCAAAACAGTCAAGAAGCTCGACACCATCCAGGACGAAGCAGCCCACTTGACTGGCACCCCATCCACTACCTTCAACATTCACTCCCTGCCTCTCAAGAACAATTAGGGATGGGCAATAAATGCTGGCCTAGCCAGTGATGCCCACATTCCCTGAACGAACAAAAAAAAATTGCACAGTAAAGCTAAGTGTGTACAGCTCAAATTTCTATATTAGCGCAGTTTTACAAAACTTACACCTTTTGTAGTAAGCTCTTGGCTATTTTTGTACCTTTGAAAGATTGGAAGAACAATAATATTTGACGCCTTTTATCCTAGGAGACAAACCTTTTGGTGTCAGGCTTTTCCAAGCTTTTAGCAGATTTGGATTTTGCTTAGTGATGTCCTGGTAGGTCCCTTGGATTTCAATCTTCCCATCCTGCATAACAATTATCTAAAAACAAGTGGATTACAGTACAGGAGATTGCATATTTAAATACGTACTTATTGCAGCTAATTTGTTTTATTTAGACTAATATATTTATTGAACTAAAATTTTTTTCACCAGAATTTAGTTACACTTATTTAAAAAGAACTACAATGAGGAAACCTGAGGAGAAGAAATATATTACAAAGTTACAAAGTATTTACATCACAGAAACAGGCCTTACGGTCCATTAGGTCCCAGCCAGTGTTTATTCTCCACATGAGCCGCCTCACACCCTTATTCATCTAACCCTATCAAGACATCCTTCTATTTCTTTCTCCTTCCTGTGATTATCTAGCTTCCCTGTAAATGCATCTATGCTATTCCTCTCAACTACTCCTTGTCGCATATTAGGTACAAAGTACACCCTCTAATTGTCTCTCCAACATGTACAAGCATAACACTACACAATCACTTTAATATATAAGATATCTAGGTCATTTTTAGCCTCCTCTAGTGGGGGAATCCAGAACAAGGGAGCATATTTGTAATACAAAAGCAACAAACTGCAGCTGCTGTATGTGAAATCTGAAATAAAAACAGAAAATGCTGGAAATACTCAGCAGATCAGGCAGCATCTATGGAGAGAAAAACAGAGTTAATGGACTGAATTTTGTTCTGGCAATGGGGCATCCCAGTGGCAGACCGGAAGGTGGGAGGAGACCCCACCTTGGCCCTCCATTGGACACCCGCTGCTTTTCCACGGCAGGCAGGCAATTAACTGCCCACTGTCGAGGAAGCCGTCCCTTTAAGGGACGAGCTCCTACCTCCAGAGCTGCCAGCCAGTCAGAAGGCCAGCAGCTCGACAAAACGTCCTGCAGTACAAAAAGAGTAGAAGATTGATGAGGACCCGAGGACAGGTGAGTGGGGTCAGGGCTGTCAGGGCCATTTAGGCAGGCCCTGGCAACAGGATTGGGTGTGGGGTTAGTCTTCCCAGGAGAGTGGCAATTGCCTCTGGGGGGGGCCTTCCGGGGGCCATGCATTGCCTCCAAAGGAGGAACTCCCACTCAGCCCCTACTATGAATCTGCCAGATAAAACCTGACGGCATCTGCCTGCGGCGGCGGACCCTTCCATCTTCAATTAAATTGAAGGACCTCAATTGGCCTGGGGCGGAAGGCTGTTCTCGGCCTCTTGACGTTCCGCTCCCCCAGCTTCTGACGCAACTTTATGGGCCCCCCACCTCCGTCCCCGTCCCTAAGGTGCCCATAAAATTCAGCCTAATGTTGCAGGACAATGACCTTTCATGAGAACTGGGGAAGTTGGAGAAGTAATAGGTTTTAAGCAAGTCAAAGAGGGCAGGGTAGCATAACGAGCAAAAAGGAAAGACTGTGATAGGGTGGAAGATGGGAGAGATTAAATGACAAGAGGGTTGGAGATGCAAGGCCAAGGGAGTGGTAATGGGATAAGTAAAGAAACAAGAGATGTGTCCAGAGGAGATGTGAATAGTAGAAAGATGAACAGCTGTCATCAGAAAGCACAAACGAGAGAAAAATGAGAGAAAACCAAAACCTGCAAAGAGAAAGGAAACAAAATGAGGCAGAGGTTGCAGTCTGAAATGTTGAGTGTGGAAGGCTGTAAAGTGACTAATCAAAAGATGAGGTGCTATTCCCTTCTCCTCTCTTCCACAACCATGATAGGGTTCCCCTTATCCTCACCTTCCACACCACCAGCCTCCTTATTCAACGATTATCCTTTGCCATTTCTGCCACCTCCAGCGAGACGCCACCACCAAAAATATTGTCCCCTGCCCTTTCAGCACTCCGAAGGGACCGTCCCCTCCGTGACACCCTGGTCCACTCCTCAATCACCTCCAACACCCCTTCCCCTTCCCACGGCACCTTTCCATGCAAGCACAGGAGATGCAAAACCTGCCATTTCACTTCCTCTCTCTTCACTGTCCAAAGCCGCAAATACTCCTTCCATGTGAAACAGCGATTTACGGGCACTTGTTTCAATTTAGTACACTGTATTACCTGTTCACAATGCGGTCTGCTCTACTTTGGGGAGACCAAACGCACATTGAGTGACCGCTTTGTGAAACACCTCCATTCAGTCTGAAAACGTGTCCCTGAGATTCCTCTCACCAATCATTTTAATTCCCCACCTTGCTCTCATGTTGACCTCGCTGTCCTCAACGTATCTCGTGCAACAGCACCCCATCTTCTGACCTGGCACTTTTCGACCTTCCAGATTCAACATGGAGTTCAACAATTTCAGACTGTAACCTCTGTTCTCTTTTTTTTCCCTTTTTCTTTGCAAGTTTTGGCTTTACTCGAGTTTTTCCCTTGTTTTTGGATGGTAGCTATTCATTCTTCTGCCGTTCACACCTCCTCCAGACACACCCTTTGTTTCCTTACTTGTCTCATTACCACTCCCTTCGGCCTTGCACCACCAACTCTTTTGTCAATTTATTCACTCCTGTCGTCCTATCACAGGCTTTACCTTTTGTTCTCTTCAGACCCTCCTCCCTTTTTTCAAAAATCCGATCATGAGTGTGGGCGTTGATCGGTAGACCAGCATTTATTGCACATCCATAATTGCCCTTGAGAACGTGAAGGTGAGCTGCCTTCTTGAACCACTGCAGTCCAAGTGGTAGGTACACTAACAGTGCTGTTAAGAAGGGAGTTCCAGGATTTTGACCTAGCGACAGTGAAGAAATGGCAATACAGTTCCAAGTCAGGAAGGTGTGTGGCTTGGAGGGGAACTTGCAGGTGGTGGTGTTTCCATGCATCTGCTGCCCTTGTCCATCTAGGTTAGAGATCACGGGTTTGGAAGGTGTTGTCTAAGGAGCTTTGGTGCGTTGCTGCAGTGCATCTTGTAGATGGTACACACTGCTGCCACTGTGCATCGGTGGTGGAGGGAGTGAATGTTTGTAGATGGGGTACCAATCTAGCAGGCTGCTTTGTCCTGGATGGTGTCGAGCTTCTTGAGTGTTGTTGGAGCTGCACCCATCCAGGCAAGTAGACAGTATTCCATCACACTCCTGATTTGTGCCTTGTAGATGGTGGACAGGCTTTGGGGAGTCAGGAGGTGAGTTACTCACCCAGGATTCCTAGCTTCTGACCTGCTCTTGTGGCCACAGTTGTTATATGGCTACTCCAGTTCAGTTTCTGGTCAATAGTCACCCCCAGGATGGTGATAGTTGGGGATTCAGTGATCGTAATGCCATTGAATGTCAAGGGAAGATGGTTAGATTCTCTCTTGTTGGAGATGGTCATTGCCTGGCACTTGTGTGGCATGAATGTTACTTGCGACTTATCAGCCCAAGCCTGGATACTGTTCACGTCTTGCTGCATTTCTACACGGGTTGCTTCAGCATGTGAGGAGTCGCGAATGATGCTGACCATGAATGATGCAGTCATCAGTGACCATCTCCACTTCTGACCTTATGATTGAAGGAAGGTCATTGATGATGTAGCTGAAGCTGGTTGGACCTAGGACAGTACCCTGAGGAACTCTTGCAGTGATGTCTTGGAGCTCAGATGATTGACCTCCAACAACCACAACCATCTTCCTTTGTGCTAGGTATGACTCCAACCAGTGGAGAGTTTTCCCCCGATTCCCACTGACTTCAGTTTTGCTAGAGTTCCTTGATGCCATACTTTGTCAAACGCTGCCTTGATGTTAAGGGCAGTCACTCTCACCTCATCCCTTGAGTTCAGCTCTTTCGTCCAAGTTTGAACCAAGGTTGTAATGAGGTTAGGAGCTGAGTGGCCCTGGTGGAACTCAAACTGAGTATCACTGAGCAGGTTTTTGCTTAGCAAGTGCTGCTTGATAGCACTCTTGATGACACCTTCCATCACTTTGTTGATGATTGGGAGTAGACTGATGGGGTGGTAATTGGCCAGGTTGGTCTTCTCCTGTTTTTTGTGTACAGGACATACCTGAGCAATTTTCCACATTTGCTGGTTAGGTGCCAGTGTTGTAGCTGTACTGGAACAGCTTGGCTAGGGGCATGGCAAGTACTGGAGCACAGGTCTCCAGTACTATTGCCGGAATGTTGTCAGGGCCCATAACTTTTGCAGTGTCCAATGCCTTCAGTCGTTTCTTGATTATCATGAGGAGTGAATCAAATTGGCTGAAGACCAGCATCTGTGATGCTGGGGACTTCAGGAGAAGACAAAGATGGATCATCCACTTGGCACTTCTGGCTGAAGATTGTTGCAAATGCTTTAGCCTTATCTTTTGTACTGGGCTCCCCCATCATTGAGGATGGGGATATTTGTGGAACCACCTCCTCCAGTTAGGTGTTTAATTGTCCACCACGATTCACAACTGGATGTGGCAGGACTGCAGATCCGTTGGTTATGGGATTGCTTAGCTCTGTACATCACATGCTGCTTACATTGTTTGGCACGCAAGTAGTCCTGGCTTGCAGCTTCTCCAGATTGACACCTCATTTTGAGGTATGCCTGGTGCTGCTCCTGGTATGCGCTCCTGCACTCTTCATTGAACCAGGGTTGGACGCCCGGCTTGATGCTCATGGAAGAGTGGGGGATTTGCCGTAGAAGCCTGCTTAGGTCAGGAAAAAAGAAACCGACCCGAACCCGACCAAACCACAGCGGACCCAAGCCTGACCTGGCCCGAGTCCCTCCGATTTTGCCCCAAGCCCGACCCAACCTGAACCCGACCATCCCTTTACTTACCTTCCGACTGAGAAGCTCCATGAAGCTGCAGCGTATGTGCGATGCCGTCATAGTGACGTCACTCGCTCACTGCACAGACTCAGTTTTGTCTCGGATTTCCAGCTCAGGTAAGTTTTTCAATTTCAATACTTACCAGCAGAGCACTTACCGTGTGCGTCTGGTCCGACCCGACCCGAGCCCGAAAGCCGTACCCTGAAGTTGGGCCCAACTGGACCCGAACCCGACACATGTTGCCGGGCCCCATTGGGTTCGTGCCGGGTTGCAGGCCTCTTATATGCCGGGCTATGAGGTTACAGATTACATTTCTGCTGCTGTTTATGGCTCACAGTGCCTCATGGATGCCCAGTTTTGCATTGCTAGATCTGTTCGAAATCTATCCCATTGAGCACAGTGGTAGTGCAACACAACACGATGGAGGGTATCCTCAGTCTGAAGACGGGACTTTGTCTCCACAAGGACTGTGCAGTGGTCACTCCTACCAATACTGTCATAGGCAGATGCATCTGAGGCAGACAGATTGGGGAGGCCGAGGTCAAGTATATTTTTCCCTCTTGTTGGTTCCCTCACCACCTGCCGCAGACCCAGTCTAGCAGCTATGTCCTTTAGGACTCGGCCAGCTCGGTCAGTCATGGTGCTACCGAGCCATTCTTGATGATGGACATTGAAGTCTCCCACCCAGAGTACATTCTGCACCCTTGCCACCCTCAGTGCTTCCTCCAAGTGGTGTTCAACATGGAGGAGTACAGATTCAGCAGGGGGGCGTCGGTGGTAATCAGCAGGAGGTTTCTTTGCCCATGGTTGACCTGATGCCATGAGACTCCATGGGGTCTGGAATCGATGTTGAGGACTCCCAGGGCAACTCCCCTCCTGACTGGAAACCACTGTGCCGCCACCTCTGCTGGCTCTGTCCTGCCGGTGGGACAGGACATACCCGGAATGGTGATAGCGGTGTCTGGGACATTGTCTGTAAGATACGTTATGACCTGGCGAGAAAGTGTCTAGGGATCCCTTTCAGCCCTCACCTGGTCATACTGTAACAGGGTTTAATTTTAAAAACACCATGTTTTGAGCTCCCCCTTGGTGAATCCTTGTTCATCGCTTTCCAATTATAAGGCAAAGAATTGAGCACAAACAGGCTTTCTTAGGTTTAAAGAAGTAAAGTGAAATTTATTAAAACCTAAACTGAAACTCTAATTCGGTTAAAGCCTGCGGATACATGCCGTGCCCCATACTAGCATGCTTATGCGATACGCACACGCAAATAGAATCAGAAAAGAGAAGAAAATAATAAAGTGGAGAGGTTTGAGGTAATATCTGAAGAGTTTCTTGTTACTGTGCTTCGAGCTCACTGTAGAGTCCTTTTGTAGGTAGTTCTTGTTTCTCGTTGGGGCCCAGTAATCTTCATAAATCTTGTTCACTGTCAGAGACTTTTCTTTCTTGGGGTTCATGTATCTTCAAGGATTCCAAAGCTGGTGAGAAAGAGATGAGCAGACACGAGAGGCTGTGGCGAGCCAGCCACGAGAGGTCTTCTCAGTCCAGGAGCAAACAGCTTTTCCAGTTCAAAACTCCGTGACAAGTTCAAATTCCTGCAACAGCCAGTTAGTCATGTGACTAAACTGATCTAACCATGTCTTCTGTATACGCGGCCATCTTAGCAGTTAACCTGGAATGCGAGCTCCTCCACCCTCAATGTCTGGTAATCAAAAGTCCATTCTGAATTAAATTGGAGCAGGGAGTAGCCCCTTTGTTCTTTCCAAGTACTGTCTGTTAATATGCAAAAAATGTTTCTCCAGCCAAGGAGCCATTGTAGTGTTTTTTTTTTAAACCAGTTCTTTCTTCACTCCACTAACAGTTTAAAATTCATGTGGCAAAATTAGTATCCCTCATTCTTGGCAGGTGGGGGCCCGCATGACAGGTATGATTCCTGTGAGTGAGACTATGTCAGGCTGTTGCTTGACTAGTCTGTGGGACAGCTCTCCCAACTTTGGCACAAGCCCCCAGATGGACTTTGTAGGGTCGACAGGACTGGGTTTGCCGTTGTTGTTTCCGGTGCCTAGGCCGATGCAAGGTGGTCTGTCCGGTTTCATTCCTTGTTGACTTTGTAGCAGTTAGATACAACTGAGTGGCGTCCTAGGCCATTTCAGAGGGCATTTAAGAGCCAACCACATTGCTGTGTGTCTGGAGTCACATGTAGACCAGTCCAGGTGACAGCAGATTTCCTTCCCTAAAGGGCATTAGTGAACCCGATGGGTTTTAACAACAATCGATAATGGCTTCATGGCCATCAGCAGACTAGCTTTTAATCCAGATTAATTGACTTCAAATTCCACCTTCTGTCGTGGTGGGATTTGAACCCATGTCCCCAGAGTAATACCCTGAGTCTCTTGGTTCCTAGTCCAGTGAGAATACCACTACACCACCACCTCCCCTTTAACTTGTCCAACGAGGGAAGGGGCCGTACTGGACCTGGTATTGGGAAATGAGCCCGGCCAAGTGGTCGAAGTCTCAGTAGGGGAAGCATTTCGGAAACAGTGACCATAATTCCTTAGGTTTTAAGGTACTTGTGGATAAGGATAAGAGTAGTCCTCGAGTGAATGTGCTAAATTGGGGGAAGGCTAATTATAACAATATTAGGCAGGAACTGAAGAATTTAGATTGGGAGCGGCTGTTTGAGGGTAAATCAACATCTGACATGTGGGAGTCTTTCAAACGTCAGTTGATTAGAATCCAGGACCGGCATGTTCCTGTGAGGAAGAAGGATAAGTTTGGCAAGTTTCGGGAACCTTGGATAACGCGGGATATTGTGAGCCTAGTCAAAAAGAAAAAGGAAACATTCGTAAGGGCTGGAAGGCTAGGAACAGACGAATCCCTTGAGGAATATAAAGACAGTAGGAAGGAACTTAAGCAAGGAGTCAGGAGGGCTAAAAGGGGTCATGAAAAGTCATTGGCAAACATGATTAAGGAAAATATCAAGGCTTTTTATACATATATAAAGAGCAAGAGGGTAACTAGGGAAAGGGTTGGCCCACTCAAGGACAGAGAAGGGAATCTACGTGTGGAGCCAGAGGAAATGGACGAGGTACTAAATGAGTACTTTGCATCAGTATTTACCAAAGAGAAGGACTTGGTGGATGATGAGCCTAGGGAAGGGAGTGTAGATAGTCTCAGTCATCTCATTATCAAAAAGGAGGAGGTGTTGGGTGTCTTGCAAAGCATTAAGGTAGATAAGTTCCCAGGGCCTGATGGGATCTACCCCAGAATACTGAGGGAGGCAAGAGAAGAAATTGCTGGGGCCTTGATAGAAATCTTTGCATTCTCATTGGCTACAGGTGAGGTCCCAGAGGACTGGAAAATAGCCAATGTTGTTCCTTTGTTTAAGAAGGGTAGCAAGGATAATCCAGGAAATTATAGGCCGGTGAGCCTTACGTCAGTGGTAGGGAAATTATTAGAGATGATTCTTCGGGACAGGATTTACTCCCATTTGGAAACAAACGAACTTATTAGCGAGAGACAGCATGGTTTTGTGAAGGGGAGGTCTTGTCTCACGAATTTGAGTGAGTTTTTTGAGGAAGTGACAAAGATGATTGATGAAGGAAGGGCAGTGGATGTTATCTATATGGTCTTCAGTAAAGCCTTTGACAAGGTCCCTCTTGGCAGACTGGTACAAAAGGTGAAGTCACACGGGATCAGAGGTGAGCTGGCAAGATGGGTACAGAACTGGCTCAGTCATAGAAGACAGAGGGTAGCAGTGGAAGGGTGCTTTTCTGAATGGAGGGATGTGACTAGTGGTGTTCCGCAGGGATCAGTGCTGGGACCTTTGCTGTTTGTAGTATATATAAATGATTTGGAGGAAAATGTAGCTGGTCTGATTAGTAAGTTTGCAGACGACACAAAGGTTGGTGGAGTTGCGGACAGTGTTGAGGATTGTCAGAGGATACAGCAGGATATAGATCAGTTGGAGAAATGGCAGATGGAGTTTAATCCGGACAAATGTGAGGTAATGCACAGGTGGGGAGTATACAGTAAATGGCAGAACCCTGAGGAGTATTGACAGGCAGAGAAATCTGGGCGTACAGGTCCACAGGTCACTGAAAGTGGCAACGCAGGTGGATAAGGTAGTCAAGAAGGCATACGGCATGCTTGCCTTCATTGGTCGGGGCATAGAGTAAAAAAATTAGCAAGTCATGTTGCAGCTGTACAGAAATTTAGTTAGGCCACACTTAGAATATCGCGTGCAATTCTGGTCGCCACACTACCAGAAGGACATGGAGGCTTTGGAGAGGGTACAGAAGAGGTTTACCAGGATGTTGCCTGGTCTGGAGGGCATTGGCTATGAGGAGAGGTTGGATAAACTCGGATTGTTTTCACTGGAACGACGGAGGTGGAAGGGTGACATGATAGAGGGTTACAAAGTTATGAGCGGCATGGACAGAGTGGATAGTCAGAAGCTTTTTCCCAGGGTGGAAGAGTCAGTTACTAGGGGACATAGGTTTAAGGCGCGAGGGGCAAAGTTTAGAGGGGATGTGCGAGGCAAGTTCTTTACACAGAGGGTGGTGAGTGCCTGGAACTTGCTGCCGGGGGAGGTGGTGGACGCAGGTACGATAATGACGTTTAAGAGGCATCTTGACAAATATATGAATAGGATGGGAATAGAGGGATACGGACCCCGGAAGTGCAGAAGGTTTTAGTTTAGGCAGGCATCAAGATCGGCGCAGGCTTGGAGGGCCGAATGGCCTGTTCCTGTGCTGTACTGTTCTTTGTTCTTTGTATTTAAATAAATAAATGAATTAATTACTTACCCACTCCTGCTGTCTGTTCCGGAGTGATATTGCTGCTGGTGAGCGGCACTCTCCCGCCTTCAGATACCCATCCAGGGATCTGATGCGGGACACTGGTGGGGAAGGGGGAGCATATAAGTATTTCAGTGTGGGGTGGTGGTGGGGAGCGGGGTACAATTCATCCGATTAGTGTAGGGGATGGTGGGAAGGGGTAAAGTGCACAGTTTATGAACTTTGGGGGTGGGGGGGGGGGGTGGCGGGAAGGTCAGGTGCAAAAGGTAAGTATTTTGGGATGGGGAGGGAGGAGGGGGAAGAGGGCAAGGAATGAATTATATGGTTATTGGGGGTTGGGAGAGGGCCTAGAAACATTTATTTAATTTTCTCAAATCTATTTTAAATCACTATTCCTTTAAATATGTAAACTGAGATGTAGGGCTTGAAGCCTTTTCAAAATGGCATTGACACCGTTTCCGGGGACTGATAGCCCGCTCCCTCCGTGTCATCGAGGTGGGGGGTTCGCTTCGGCCATTTAAATGCCGTGTTGAATATTGTGGCAGCTCTGTGATTTGAAGCTCGCCGCTGAGATCGGTGGCGAGCTTATAAAATCCAGCCCACCATCGAGGTGTGAACAGTCCCTGTTAAGCCCGAGAGAGTGGGCCGGGAGGAGGATGGAATCAGCAACAAGGGAGTGAAGTTTGTGCCAGAGGCCAATGACAATGGTTTTGAACTTCCCAATATTCACCTCGAGGAGGTTATGATTCATAATGAATGTTGGACAAGCTATCAGATAGCAGAGAAGCAATTGTGAGAGTAGCCCAAATGATAGATCGTTATCAGCGTACAGATAAAAGCTGATACCAAGAGATGATGTTCTCAAGGGCAGCAAATAAATGAGTAAGAGGAATAAGTCAAAAGGAGAGGAGAGTTTGAACTTTTGAAGTAAAAATCAAAATCAACAAGGATGAGGAGTCATTTACTGCAAAGTGCTGAGGGAAGAGAGAATGGAGGACAACTTAGGGAAGAAGTCAGGATAGGATTTGGAAGGTAAATATTGAAGCTTTTAAATAGACATTAAAGAAAAGATTGGGTGGCTATTTGGAGTAGAAACACTCACCCAGCCACATGGTTGCTCTTTCCTTTAATATGAGGTGAGTTGCAGAATTGTGTATATGCATTATATATTTAGTGATGATTATATGAATGTTATGAGCACAGAAGCTCAGCAGACCAATTTGTGAAAGCAATATGCTTTGAAGCAGAATAGTGGGAAATCATGATCTTGGAGAAAGTGTTGAGCAGAAATTAGGCCCAGGGAGAATGGTGAAGGAGACAGAAAGATGAGTCAGTTGATCAGTAACAGTCTTGTACATTTACAGGCAGCTGGATCCAAAAAGGGCAGAAACCTGGAGGCAGGCTGTTCATCCAAACTCTTAACTAAGGGGTTGTGTATGGTACAGAGATACCTAAAAGAAAAGGTAAAATAAACAAAACAGGCTGCCAAGATGCCACAGCACTGATGGAATTTATTAACTGAAGGCTTCCTCACAAAAACACCATATGTGCTGCCCACAGGAATCACAGAAGTCATTTAGAACTTGCTGATGTGGGAAAGTCAAGTAATTTAATCAAAGTATCTTACGTACATAGTCAGCTTCCTCAATATATTCCAGTTTGTGTGTTACAAAGATGGTTGTTCTGTTTTCTTTCTTTAAAATCCCCATGATCCCTTGGTGGAAGACATGACTTCCCACATGTACATCCAGTGCTGATAAAGGATCATCCAGTATTACAACAGAGCATCTAGATTAGATAAAAGTACAATAATTTAGTAAGTTTGTTTTACAGGCATTGTCAGACATTTAGGTGGGAATTTTATGCTCTCCCCGAGGCGGGTCCGGAGGCGGGGAGAACATTAAATCAGGTGGGATGGTGGTGGAGGGGGAACCCTGTCAACTTCCTGCCTCTGTCAAAATTAAGTCCAGGGCGGGAAAGCCTGTGAATCGCCTTCCCACCCTGCCGCCAATTGAGACCCTTAACTGGGCAATTAACGCTCAATTACGGGCCTCACGTCGCTGCTGCAATTAGCAGTTGGCGGGCGGCCCTGTTGCCGCACGGGAAGCACAGCACGGAAAACTGTGTGGACTGATTTATGGCTCTGGGGAGGTCGTTGGGGGGGGGGGGGGGGGGGAAGTCCCCTCGTTAACAGTCACAGTGCTTGAATGAGGGACCGAGCATTGGGAAGGGGGGGCCCGCTGAGAGCCACCTTCCTGCCCTTGCTACTGAACCCCTTACACCTATTTCGTCGCAACCCCCAGCCCACGAGACTCCTCCCGCCGTGACCTACCTATGGCCTGGTCCAGCACCGCTCCATAGCCTTGGGTGGGTGCTCTACTGGTAGCAGCCACCGCCTCCGCGGGGGCACTGCTCAGTGAAAGAGTTGCCAGCTTCTGATTGGGCGGCAGCTCTCCGAGGGTGGGACTTTCATCACTGGGGTCCTTGATTCCATGGAAGGCCTACCACTGTCCCTCAAGTGCCTAATTGGCACTAGATTCAGCAGGCCTCCCACAGAAGAGGCAATGTGTAATCCAAAATTCCAAAGAAAATAATTTTGACCATTTCACCCTTGGAATCATCAATGTTGCTGAGAAAGTATGCTCATATTTTAAAGGAAATCTTAAACAACTTTGACAAAATATCTTGTCTGATTGATTGCCTCTCCTATTACAGTGATCGCAAAGTACAACATTAAATAGTACTTACATGGGATGGGTTTTTCCAAGATATTTGACAGATTGCTGATTGGTTGGTTATTATTGTGGGAAATAATCATTACGTTTTGTATTTCCCTGTATTATCCAATAAAATAAATTCTCATATCAAACCCTTTTTTTATTCGTTCATGGGATGTGGGCGTCACTGGCCAGGCCATCATTTAGTGCCCATCCCTAATTGCCCTTGAGAAGGTGATGGTTAGCTGCCTTCCTGAACCACTGCATTCCTTGGGCTGTAGGTACACCAACAGTGCTATTAGGAAGGGAGTTCAAGGATTTTGACCCAGTGACAATGAAGGAACAGCGATATAGTTCCAAGTCAGGATAGTGTGTGGCTTGGAGGGGAACTTGCAGGTGGTGGTGTTTCCATGCATCTGCTGCCCTTGTCCTTCTTGGTGGTAGAGGTCACGTGTTTGGAAGGTGCTGTCGAAGGAGCCTTGGTGAGTTGCTGCAGTGCATCTTGTACATGGTACACACTGCTGCCACTGTGTGTCGGTGGTGAAGGGAGTGAATGTTGAACATAAGAACACAAGAAATAGGAGCAGGAGTAGGCCATTCGGCCCCTCAAGCCTGCCCCGCCATTCAATAAGATTATGGCTGATCTGCCCCAGACGTCAACTCTTCTTTCATGCCAGCTCCTCATAGCCCTCAACTCCCCGATATTTCAAAAATCTATCTACCTCCTCTAAATACTTTCAGTGATCTAGGTGAAGGTGGTGGATGGGATGCCAATCAAGTGGGCTTTGTCCTGGATGGTGTCGAGCTTCTTGAGTGTTGTTGGAGCTGCACCCATCCAGGTAAGTGGAGAGTATTTCATCACACTCCTGACTTGTGCCATGTTGATGGTGGACAACCATTGGGGAGACAGGAGGTGAGTTACTCGGCGCAGAATTCCCAGCCTCTGACCTGCTCTTGTAGCCACAGTATTTATGTGGCTGGTCCAGTTCAGTTTCTGGTCAATGGTAACCTCCAGGATGTTGATAGTGGGGGATTCAGTGATGGTAATGCCATTGAACATTAAGGGGAGATGGTTAGATTCTCTCTAGTTTGAGATGGTCATTACCTGGCACTTGTGTGGCACAAATGTTACTTGTCACTTATCAGCCTACTTGCCACTAATCAGCCCAAGCCTGGATGTTGTCCAGGTCTTGCTGTATCTGGACACAGACTGCTTCAGTATCTGCGGAGTTGCGAATGGTGCTGAGCATTGTGCAACCATCAGCGAATATCCCACTTCTGACCTTATGATGGAAGGAAGGTCATTGATGAAGCAGCTGAGGATGGTTGAACCTGTTACATAAGTTGGAGCTGAACACCCATCACGTCTGTCAAGGACACACTTACCATGGGAAAAATGGTAAACTGAATGAGGCACAGAATAATAACTCTTAGTCTATAACACATTTTCACCTTTTTATAGCTTTGTAAAATAACTATCACAAACTCCGGTTTGGAGTTTGCATGACCGATTCTTCACTTTTGCATGTTGCTCTCTTACCCCTCCCTCTTTCTTTTCTTGAATATTGCAAAGAGGCTTGCTCCTCCAGTTCTGATGGAGGCTCTATACCCAAAGCACTACCTTGTCTTTTCTCTGTATTAATGGCCTGCAGTGGATTTCCTGCATTTTGCGTTTGACTCTAGATTAACACTGCATTTCTATACAATATAAAGAAAACAGCACTTAATATGAAATTGTATTAATACTAAGAAACTGTAAATATTCCCTTTTGAAGTTTATAGAATCAGATCAATTCTTCTCTTATAGTTTTATATCAATCTATATTTAATTGCTATATAAAGAGAATAGCAGTCCAGTGAAACGGTAATACAGGTGTAGCGTAAAGATGACTATTTTATCTTGTCAGCGGCATCTTCTCTAATTGCTTCATACTTGTCACTGCACTTTAAAAAGTAACTCAATAGAATTGAAGAATTATACAGCACAGGATGAGGCCATTTGGCTTTGAACCTGCAAAAAACAGCTCTCTGAAAGTTAACCAATTAGTCCTGAGGCCCTGGGGTTGAATTTCATCAGCGGCAGTAGCACGCTGTGAATTCGGCGGCCTTCCGACATGGAAGCGCCATTGCAGAGCCCCCGCGTTATTACGCGTGGGGGTTCATTTAAATGGAGGGGGCGGAGTGGCCACCCCCAATGACATAGAGGGGGCGGCCGCCGCCGCATCCCCAGCAACGACGTCCAGTGCCACCACGCAGGTGCCGGCGCCATTTTTAAAGGGCTTCAAGCCCTTTAGGAGAAACTTATATTTTTAAAGGTGCCGGTTCTATAAAAATTTAAATAAAGATTTGTCCACACCTGCAATACCCTCTCCCAACCCCCCAATGCATATATAGTTAGCTTTTTGGCCTATCTCCCCCCAAAAAATGTAGTTATCAGTAATGACATTCCCCCACAACTTAATTCTCTTTGACCCTAAACCCCATTCCCATACCCAATGAAAAAGGATTTTCCTGCTTTCCACCTCTGCCCTGATAATTTGACTCTTCCTCCCTCCCCACCAGTGTCTCGCCTCGGAACTCCATACGGAGTTCCGCAAGCGTGTGAGTTGCAGCCGGTGGATGTAAAATCGGCATGGGATGGCTGCCAGGAGCAGGTAAGTCAATTAGCATTTTTATACCCACATTTAAATATTTTAATGAAGGCCCCGCCGCTGCCGCTAATATCTGGCGGGGACTTCTCGACGTCGTGGGCCACTGCTGCAAGCGTTTTACGGGCCTCCCAGCCATGATCCACGACGCCGAGGGGTTGGTAAAATCCAGCCCCTTTTCTTTACAAATAGCCTTGCTAATGTTTAATTTTCCATTATAGATTCAATTCCCATTTGAAAGTTAATTCCACCACCCTTTCAGTGAGTGCATTCCAGATCATAAAACTCAGTACAAAGAAAGAAAAATCTTATCGCCCCTCTGGTTGTTTTTCCAGTAACCTTAACTCTGTGTCCTCTGGTTACTGACTCTTCTACCAGCAGAAACAGTGTCTCCAAACCCATTCTTTCAAAAACCTTCAGAACTGTGAGAACTTCTATGAAATCTCCCCTTAACCCGCTCCGTTCTAAGGAGAACTGTTAACACTTTGTGTGAAGTGCTGTGAGGTTTTTTTTTTAATTTGCTCATGGGATGTGGGCATCGCTGACAAGGCCAGCATTTATTGCCCATCCTTAATTGCCCTTGAGAAGGTGGTGGTGAGCTGCCTTCTTGAACCACTGCAGTCCATGTGGGATAGGTACACCCACAGTGCCGTTAGGAAGGGAGTTCCAGGATTTTGACCCAGTGACAGTGAAGGAACGGCAATACAGTTCCAAGTCAGGATAGTGTGTGGCTTGGAGGAGAACTTGCAGGTGGTGGTGTTCCCATGCACCTGCTGTCCATGTCCTTCTAGGTGTTAAAGGTCGCGGGTTTGGAAGGTACTATTGAAGGAGCTTTGGTGCGTTGCTGCAGTGCATCTTGTAGATGGTACACACTGCATCTGTGGTGAAGGGAATGAATGTTTGTAGATGGGGTGCCAATCAAGTGGGCTGCTTTGTCCTGAATGGTGTTGAGCTTGTTGAATGTTGTTGGAGCTGCACCCATCCAAGCAAGTGGAGAGTATTCCATCACACTCCTGACTTGTGCCTTGTAGATGGTGGACAGGCTTTGGGGAGCCAGGTGGTGAATTATTTGCCACAGGATTCCTAGCCTCTGACCTGCCCTTGTAACCATGGTATTTATAGGGCATCTCCAGTTCAGTTTCTGCTCAATGGTAACCGCCAGGATGTTGATAGTGCGGGATTCAGTGATGGTAATGCCATTGAATGTCAAGGGGAAATGGTTAGATTCTCTCTTGTTGGAGATGGTCATTGCCTGGCACTTGTGTGGTGCGAATGTTACTTTCCACTTATCAGCGCAAGACTGGATATCATCCAGGTCTTGCTGCACGTCTACACGGACTGCTTCAGTATCTGAGGAGTCGCGAATGGTGTTGAACCTTACGCAATCATCAGCGAACATCCTCACTTCTGACCTTATGATAGAGGGGAGGTCATTGATAAAGCAGCTGAAGATTGTTGGGCCTAGGACAATACCCCGAGGAACTCCTGCAGTGATGTCCTGGAGCGGAGATGATTAACCTCCAACAACCACAACCATCTTCCTTTGCGCTAGGTACAACTCCAACCAGCGGAGAGTTTTTCCCTGATTCCCACTGACTCCATTTTTGCTAGGGCTCCTAATGCCATACTTGGTCAAATACTGCCTTGATGTCTAGAGCAGTCACTCTCACCTCACAACTTGAGTTCAGCTCCTTTGTCCATGTTTGACCCAGGCCGTAATGAGCTCAGGAGCTGAGTGGCCCCAGCGGAACCCAAACTGAGAGTACTGAGCAAGTTATTGCTAAGCTCGTGCTGCTTGATAGCACTGTCGACAACACCTTCCATCATATTACCGATGATTGAAAATAGACCGATGGGGCGGTAATTGGCCAGGTTGAATTTGTCCTGCTTTTTGTGTACAGGACATACCCTGGCAATTTTCCCACAGTGCCGGGTAGATGCCAGTGTTGTAGCTGTACTGAAACAGCTTGGCTAGGATCGCGGCAAGTTCTGAAGCACGTGTCTTCAGTACTATTGACGGAATGTTGTCAATGCCCATTACCTTTGCAGTATCTTGTGCCTTCAGTCGTTTCTTGATATCATGCGGAGTAATCGAATTGGTTGAAGAAGAGCATCCGTGATGCTGGGGACTTCAGGAGGAAGTGGAGATGGATCATTCACTCGATACTTCTGGCTGAAGATTGTTGCAAATGCTTCAGCCTTATCTTTTACAATGATGTGCTGGTCTCTCCTATCATTGAGGATGGGGATATTTGTGGAGCCACCTCCTACCGTCAGTTGTTTAATTGTCCACCACGATTCACGACTGGATGTGACAGGATTACAGATCTTGGATCTGATCCGTTGCTTGTGGGATCGCTTAGCTCTGTCTATTGCATGCTGTTTACGCTGTTTGGCATGCCAGTAGTCCTGGGTGGTAACCTCAGCAGGTTGACACCTCATTTTGAGGTATGCCAGGTGCTGCTCCTGGCATGCCCTCCTGCACTCTTTAGTGAACCAGGGTTGATCCCCTGGCTTGACGGGAATGGTAGAGTGGGGGTTATGCCGGGCCATGAGGTTACAGATTGTGGTTGAATACAATTCTGCTGCTGCTGATGGACCACAGTGCCTCATTCATGCCCAGTTTTGCATTGCTAGATTTGTTCTAAATTATCTCATTTAGCACAGTGGTAGTACCACACAACACGATGGAGAGTTGCCTTAATGTGAAGGTGGGACTTTGTCTCCACAAGAACTGTGCAGTGGTCACTCCTACCAATACTGTCACGGACAGATGCATCTGCAGCAGGCAGATTGGTGAGGACGACGTCAAGTATATTGTTCCCTCTTGTTGGTTCCCTTACCACCTGCCGCAGACCCAGTCTAGCAGCTATGTTCTTTAGGACGACCAGCTCGGTCAGTAATGGTGCTACTGAGCCACTCTTGGAGATGGACATTGAAGTCCCCCACCCAAAGTACATTCTGCACCCTTGCCACTCTCACTGCTTCCTCCAGGTCGCAAAGGTACAAAAAATGCAAGTATGATTATTACTTTTAATGGCCAAAGGAATTGCTAGATGAGGCAAGTTCGCCTTTGACCATCCTGGTAGTCACATGATACAACAATAATAGCAATCAACCTTTATTAATTAGTCTGCAACAGAACCAAACGTGAGGCGAGGAAACCCCCAGTGTTAGAAATCTCTGGGAACCCTAGGTCCAAAGACAACTGTTCCTCCCAAGCATGCTACAGTTACCATAGGTCATTCCACAAATTATTCATATACTGTATCCCAAAATATTATCTGAAAGAAATGATCTAATTTGTACTTGAATGAATCAACAGTTTCTACTTTCACCATCTCTCAAAGGAGCTTGTTCCATAGATTTACCAAAGTCAAAGCAAGTTATGCACAAAACAATTTCTTAATTGCACAAGAAAATAAACAATTTTCTAATATATTTGGGATTTTTTTTTTAGATGTTGGCTAGCAAGTTTTAGGAAAATAATATTTTAGTAATTTTTTGGAACTTTCTCTCAAACTTAACAATATTTTTTCACAAAAGCAAAAACATCTGCGCTTTCTGCGACCCATTATATCAATACAGATGGTTCACATGGTAAGTGGCACAAAGAAGAAAAAAGTATTTGAGTAATTTAGTCGAATTCAACATAACTAAATAAATAGCTTTCATTGTTAGAATCTTCAACAGCTATTAACTTTCAGGGGGTAATATTAGATATATGTGAATAGTCATTTGGTAGTACAGAACTTGAGCACTGCTGAAAACAGAGATAGTTTGTCAAAGTTTTCATTTTGCACTCTTTAGAACAATTTGCAAGAATACCAAATGTAAGGGAAACAACATATTTATACAATATGAGAAGACAGTGCTGATTGGTTGGCAAGTGGACTCTGATTGGTCGAGGCATTGCCGTGGAGAATGCACCAGTTTATGGTGACTGACAGTTAACTGCCAAGCTTTGTTTGAAATTTAAATCAGGCAGCTTGACTCTGATTGGTCAAGGCATTGCCCTGAGGAATGAAGCAGCAAATGTCTGTCACTTATTCTGTGTGTACATTTTCTTTCTGTCTGCAAAGGCTCTGTGTATTAATATACATAGCTTCCAGTACGCGTAAATGCGTGTGGCATTCGCGACTAACAGGATGCTGCCGTCAAGCCAAAAAGACGTTCTGCCTATCACACAATCGAGTAATGTGATATATGAATTTCAATGCCATGTGATGCTAGGTATATAGGCCATACTTCGCAAAGACTGGCGGATCGTATCAAACAACAAGTCCGTTCCACTTTTCGCAACGGGTAAGGTACAGATCATACCCAACCAGCCTGTGCTTGCAAAACTCAAAAGAGTGTCCATCATTAGATGTGATTCCGCGATTGGACAACATTTGCTATATAATCCTCAGTGTGCAAAAATTACGCTGACAACCAATTTAAAATAGTCAGTCGGTCCTGCAGTGTGGCGCCTTTGCGCGTACTGGAAGCTACATGTATTAATACACAGGGCCTTGTTCTTAGCAGACAGCAAGAACATATTGTCATGCAGGCCCCCGCTTGCCAAGACTGAGGCACACATTATTTCGCCACATGAACATTAAAACTTGAAATTGCAAGCCGCTGACTAGAAAGACATTTGCATAGTAACAGACAGTGTTGGAACAAGGGACCCAGTCCTTGCTTCCCCAATACACAGAAGAAGTGGTCAGACTATTTTAGTCACATGACTAACTGGCTGTTGGTTTTTTTGAACTTGCCACAGGATTTGAAATGAGAAAGCTGTTGACTCCTGGACTGAAAAGACCTCTCTCCTGTCTGCTCTCACCAGCTTCAGAAACCATTGAAGATACATGAACCAGAAGAGAGAAAAGTCTCTTACAGTTAACAAGGTTGAAGAATAATATTGGGCCCCAACGAAAAGCAAGACTACTTACAAAAGGACTACAGTGAGCTCAAAGCACAGTAAAGAAGAAACTATTCAGATATTGACTTAAATCTCTCCATTTTATTTTTCTTCTGCTCTTTTATGTCCCTATTTGCATGCGTGTATCGCGTGTGCATGTTGTATATCTGTAGGCGTTAACCTTATTAGAGTTTAAATTAAAGGTTTAAAAATTTTTACTTTTCTTCTCTAAACCTAAGAAAGCCTATTTATGCTCATTTCTTTGCCTTATAATTGGAAAGTGGTGAACAAGGAATCACCAAAGGGGCAGCTCAAAACATAGTGTGTTTAAAATTAAATCCTGTTACAATAAGACCAGGTGAAGCCAGTAAAACACCCCTAGAAACCTTTCCCACCTGGTCGTAACAAGATTTTACCCACAGACAAATGAGTGAAATTGGAAATTGGAAGTGGGAAACCAAATTGTTCTCAATCAAAAAAGTGTAAGATTAATACAGATTGTCTTGCGGTTGTGTGTGGTTGAATACTAACATTTCTGCAACTGAAGCGAGTAGCTCTCCAAGCCAGGGTGAAGCAACTTGGGATAAGTTAAAAGCACTGTCTATGGAGGAGCTGAGAAAATGGCTGAGCAGTGTGGGTCACTGTATGTGGCAAGGCTAGGAAATCTGAACTCCTAAGGCTAGTGGCCAACCATTTTTCCCTTGAAGAAGCAGAAGCATTGTTGGAAGCAGACCCAGAGAGGGTACTGCTAGCAAAGATACAATTGGAACAAAGAAAACTTGAATTAGAAGACAGGGAAAGAGAGAGACAGGAGAGGGAGAAAGAAAGAGAGAGCCTTCCAGAAGGAATGTGAAGAAAATGAAAGACAGGACAGGGAACGAGAGAGAGAGGACAGAGAGAAAGAAAGACCGGAGAAGGAACCATAGAGGAGAGGGAGAGAGAGAAAGAATATTCTAGAAAGAATCTGAATAGAGAGAGAGTTGAAGCAGCTCAAGTTAACTAGGGGCGACAGAGCAACCCCAGTGAAAGCATGGCCAATATGGAGGAGCCGAATTCAGGGCTGGGTATGAGATTGCTAAAACTTGCTCAACTAATTCCAAAATTCAATGAGGAAGATGTGGAAGAATTTTTCGTGCCTTTTGAGAAACTGGCAAGGCAGCTAAAATGGCCAGCTGAGACCTGGTCTCTTTTTATGCAAAGCAAGCTAACCGGAAAAACCCATGAGGTTTATTCCCTGTTGCCAGATGAGAGTTTATCAAATTATGAACTGACCAAAAATGCTATCCTGGGCGCATATGAATTAGTACCCGAAGCCTAATGGCAAAAGTTTAGAACCCTCAAAAAGCAAGCTAATCAAACTTGTCTGGAGTTTGAAAGAAGTAAGTAGCTGGCTTTTGACAGTGGCTGAGGGCTTAAAAATACAGCTCAGCTATGAGACTCTGAGAGAAGTAATCCTGTTAGAGGAATTTAAAAACTCTCTCCCATTCTCAATAAAGACCCATGTAGAGGAGCAGTGGGTCCAGAGAGCCCGGCAAGTGGCCGTTCTGGTTGATGAGTTTGCTTTAATTTATAAGTCGATTTCCCAGAGCAGAACCATTCCTAAACATCCGTACAAATCCGAAAAGGACAAAGGATGGGAAGGTGATAGGAGCCCAGGCAGTCCTGAGAGAAAAAGGAAAGCAGGAGACACAGGGGGCCCTTCTCCAGCCAAAAAGGAAGGTGATGTGAGCAAGTGTGAGATCCGGAGACCTGTGTGCTTCCATTGTAATAAGGCAGGGCATTTAAAAGCTGATTGCTAGGAACTAAAGGGGAAACCGGTAGGGTTAATCAGGGCACACCCGCTCAGTGAAGACTGGACCCTAATGGAAAGTGCAGAACAAGCTGTGGTTTTAGCTGCAGTAAGAGTGCAACCCAGTGCAGGAAAAGTTATTAAGATTCCTGAAGGTTATCAAGGTTCTGTGTCTGAAGGGAAAGTAACCCCATATCCCTCGAGTGGGGCAAGCAAGACCATAGTAATTCTCAGGGACACATGGGCCACTAGATCCCTTTAACTGGGAAAAGGCCTGACCTTTCCCCCAGAGAGTGCAGTGAACACCAGAATGGTGGTGAATGGTATTGGAGGGCAGTGTACACCTGTACCTGTACACCGGGTGCACCTGGAGTGTGACCTAGTTTCAGGACCGGTGACCGTAGGGATTGTCACTAGTTTGCCTGTGGACAGGGTTGACCTGCTCCTAGGTAATGATCTGGCGGGGGTGAAGGTGGCAGTCTCCCCCAGTAGTGAAAGAAAGACTGCAGGAGGTCAGAGAAACAGGGCAGTGGTAGGAGACGGTCCCCTGCAGTGTCCCTGAATGTGTAGTAGGTCAGGTCATGATCAAACCAGCTCCTCCGGAGGAGACTGCATTGGCACTGCAAGCAAATGACCATGGGGTCTGCCTGTTCGGGACTTTCTTTGGAAAGATAGGGGAACCAGGGAATGAATTAAATTAATTTTCCCTAGCTGAGGCTCAGCGAGCCGACCCAGTATTGTGACAGTTAGCACAGGCTGCCCAGTCTGAAAGTGAAGCAGAGGGAGTCCCTGATTGCTACTATGTAAAGAATGAGGTACTGATGAGGAAATGGAGTTCTCCTCACAGACCTGAGGGCAAGGAGTGGACAGTAGTTCACCAGTTAGTGGTGCCACAGAGGTACCCGGCAGAAATAATAAGAAGGGCCCACGAGACTACAGTGGCTTTACATGCCGGTATATGAAAGACCAAAGCCCGCATAAGACAGCAGTTCGACTGGCCAAAACTCCACAAAGATGTGGTGGGGTACTGCAGGAGTTGCCACATGTGCCAGGTTGCGGGGGAAATGCCTACCTACAATGAAACCTGCACTCCTAAGTCCTGTACAGGTGTTAGGAGGACCCTCCACTCGACGGCTGGTGAAATGTAAGGGAGCCCCACCGAGAAGAATAGGGACAGGCAGGCACATGGCTGACAAACGTTTAGAAAGAGAAAGGAAAAAAGTGACCAAGAGGGCAGGTTAAAGGAAGTCCAGGAAGAATCCCAGATGAAAACCCCTACTGTCCGGTCAACCAACCCCGGAAAATGTGAAAAGTTAGACCCCACTATGCAAATGCAGACTCCAAAAGCACCCAGTCAGAGTTGCTAACAGCATTTACAGGAATGTGCAGAGACAAAGAGAGATCTCTCGGGGGCACAGAAACCGTGAGGGTGATGTCTCACTTAGTCGAAGTGCCACAGGGAAGGGCAGCCGAGTTTGCACAAATACCTACAGGTAGGAGTGTCCCAGAGAACAAAGGGGAGAGTAACAAAGAATCCTCCCCGACAGTCAGAGGAAAAGGGAACTACCCATCCCCTGAATTCAAAAGTCTCTGTATGACTCAGAAGTTCAGGATAGACCTGCCCACTACTAACTCTCCTGAGGGGAAAAAAGGGGAAAATTAAAGCAGCCCTGCCACCCAAAAATGACCATTTTCATTAGCTTTAAGAATGAGGAATGAATGGAAATGAATGAGAGAAATGCATAGTTTTTCTTTCTGTATCTTAAATTTCTCTCAAACCCTGTAATGAAGTGCGCCGTTTGTTTTTCAAATCGCATTTCATTCCCCTGGGTGTGGAGGTGTCATGCAGGCCCCCACCTGCCAAGAGTGAGGCACACATTATTTCACCACATGAAAATTAAAACTTAAAATTGCAAGCCCCTGACTGGAAAGACATTTGCATAGTAACAGGCAGTGGTGGAACAAGGGACCCAGTCCTTGCTTCCCTAATACACAAAAGAAGTGGTCAGACCAGTTTAGACACATGACTAGCTGGCTGTTGGTTTTTTTGAAATTGCCACAGAATTTGAAATGAGAAAGCTGTTGGCTCCTGGACTGAAAAGACCTCTCCTCTGTTTGCTCTCATCTCGCTCTCACCCACTTCGGAAACCATTGAAGACATAGTGAACAAGGTTTAAGAAGAATACTGGGCCCCAACGAAAAGCAAGACCACTTACAAAAGGACTACAGTGAGCTCGAAGCACAGTAAAGAAGAAACTATTTAGATATTGACTTAAACCTCTCCATTTTATTTTTCTTCTGCTCTTTTCTGTCCCTATTTGCCTGTGTGTATTGCGTGTGCACGGTCACGTTGTATATCCATATTGTTAACCTTATTAGAGTTTAAAGTTAAGGTTTAATAAATGTCACTTTTCTTCTTTAAACCTAAGAAAGCCTGTTTATGCTCATTTCTTTGCCTTATAATTGGAAAGTGGTGAACAAGGATTCACCAAGGGGGAGCTCAAAACACAGTGTGTTTAAAATTAAACCCTGTTACAATAAGACCAGGTGAAGACAGTAAAAGATCCCTAGACACCTTTCTCACCTTGTTGTAACAATGTACACACATTGCACCTGTTTCAGCTAAATAAAATAAGTGACAGCCATTCGGTGGTTCATTCCTTAGGGCAATGCCTTGACCAATCAGAGTCAAGTTGCCTGGTTTAAATTTCAAACAAAGCTTGGCAGTTAACCATCAGTCCCCAGAAACTGGTGCATTCTCCATTGCAATGTCTCTACCAATCAGACTCCACTTGCCAACCAATCAGCACTCTCTTCTCATATAGTATAAATATGTTGCTTCCCTCACATTGGTATTCTTGCAAATTCCAAGACAAAAAGCTTTGACAAAATGTCTCTGTTTTCAGCAATATATGTGAATGATTTTTCATAATAATCATAGGATAAGCTTTTTAGACATTAACTTTTGTATTGCTGCAGTAATTGGAATTCAATTAGATTATCAAGCTGATTCCCTAATCAGGAGCAGTACTCACAGGGAGCTCTGATCTGGAAATCACAGGTCCTTTTTTTACTTAAATGAGTGGATGGAAAATCAGGGACTGTGGGCCTACAATTTCTGAACAGGTTCTGCTCCTCACTGCAAGAGCAAAACTGGGAAATCGTTCCTTATATCAAATATCAGCTAAGTTGTCAATTAATGTCTATCATCACAATCAACAAACTGCAAAAATATATTGATACCTTGAGTAGAGAGCCCGTGCGACACTAACACGCTGTTTCTGGCCACCACTCAGATTAATACCCTGGGGAAAAAAATAAAAACTAATGCTTTTAGTAAAAAAATACAAGGCAGACTAAAACATATGGGGCTAGATTTTGCAGCAAATATAACAATTTCTGAATGAAACCATTATTAACGTGCTAATCAGCCATCAATTTGTAGCAAGGAAGCGATACCCATGAGTTGCAAACTACCACAAGTTGCTGGCTGATTTGCATTGCTCCACATTAGCTTCAAAGTGTGGAAGAACCAGGTCACCTACTAACCATCACAGAAAAGAACTGTATATTGTGGGTGAAGGAATAAATGTTAAATCTAATTGGGGATTCCTTGATCACTCGGGAAACTTATTCAGTCAATAGTTTAGCTACATAGCTCACGATGGACCCGAATTTGATCTCCAGCTGATCTCACTGGGCTAGCTGTTGGGACAGGATTGTCCAACCCTTTTGCGCTGGGGGCCACATTACAATTTTTGTCTTACATAGGAGTCCGGCGTTACAATTTTGGAAAGATATAGGCATTAAAAATTTATCTTACTATTAAACAAAGCAAAAACAAATGTGCATTTTTGTGAAGAAGCTTTAAATGAGAAGATTAATTTATTGGCTTACTTTCTCATCACTATGTTGGACACTGATTTAGAGAGCTACCTAGCATTTCTTTGCTTGCAATAGTAGTCAATATTTGCCTGCACACTTGTAGCGATGTGGAGAATTCTGGAGAGATGTCTATCTGTCAGGAGTGATCGTGACACTCCGTGTTCCCTGCCTCTCTATGTTGTTCCCCCCCACCGCTGTCCCCACTCTTTCTCTCTCTCTCTCTGTCCCCCCACACTATCTCTCTCTATCCCCCCCTCTTTCTGTTCCCCTCTCACTTGTTCTCTGTCCCCCCCCCCCGCTCTCTCTTTCTTTGATCCTCTCTCTCTTCCTCTGTCCCTCTTTCTCGCTGACAGTTGCAGGGAATTGGAGTGTACAGCATAGCAGCTTTCTGATTGGTCAGTTTTAAAAAAACCCACGTCTGTCAGTTCCACAGCTGACAAGTTCTGGGAGCTAGAACAGTGGTTTCTGAACCTTGGACAGATTTGGGGTTTTCTGGCAGGTTCTGACTTTTTTTTAAACAAACCGATCTGGAAGACGACGACAATGGGAAATTTCTCATCTCTGAAATACAACCACGGGCTGGATCCTGGCCCGCGGGCCATTTGTTGAGCAACCCTGTGTTAGGAGGTACTAGAATTTGCCTCAGTGCCTCCAAGTTAGAGTGGGGAAAATTAGTTAGCAATTCTGCTCCTGTTTGTTATTGAGCAAATCCTGCTGAAGTGTCTATAAGAATTTTGGGTGAGGAAAAGGTCTGTCTTTGACCCTTCCCTCCTCTCTCCCTCAGTGGTCAAATGGCCAGCCAACACCAATTGTCTAGGCTCACTTGGGACTAGAGGATGACCGGTGGCCAAAGAGCCATTCATCAGTTGGAAGTCAGCACCTTGGAGACAGGATGGATAAAAGTGAAAATTAATTAATAAAGAATTGTCTTTCCATCATCAATTTGATTTCTTCATCATCTCAAAAGCTTCTGTGAAATTTCAAACGAAAGGCCATACAATATGCAATTCCTCTGCAACCTGAATTGAAACCAAACCAAACACCAATGCAGTTAAAATTACATGATGAAATGCTAGTTAAAATTACATGATGAAATGCCAGTTTAAAATCACATAATTTACTGCAGAAGCCTACCTTGAGATCCCATCTCAATCATTGCAGGGGAAAAATTATAAGCTTGTAATGTGGAGAAGGTAGAGTTGCAATTGATAAAGCACAAGAGTGAAGTTCTACAAGTTTACAATATCATCTTAATACAATGAAGAATTATTGGCTAGTAGTACACATCAAGCTACACGTTCTTCTTCAGTGTGTGTACAACCAGTAATCCTGAATTCACAAAGGAAGACAAAACTTTATCTGGTTTAAATGGCATTAAAACATTTTACTCAAAATGAAGAACTTCTAATATTTTTCAAATAGAATCAAATTTATGTAAAAAGTCTAGTCTTAGACCAATTTTTAAGATCTAACACTATGCCAACAAAATTTGAGAGGAGGTTAACTATAAAATGTGATTGTTAAGCCCGAGAAATTATTGCATCAGTGCACTTACTTTCTCACCAATTTCTGTGAGCCGCCCAGCTGGTAAAACATCAATATCAGGCTGAAGAGCACAGGCCTCGATCACTGTCTGAAAACGCTCTTCATTAAAGCTTTCTTCAAACACAATGTTATCTTGTAAAGAAGCATTCTGCAGCCATGCTGTCTGTGCAGAATACGCTAGCGGCTGATTGGCTGAAGCCCATACCACGTGACCACAGAGTGTTGTCATTTCTCCTAATATGGCAGATATCAGTGATGTTTTTCCACTTCCAACCTGAAATTAACAAAAATTGGATAGAAATTAGCGAACAACTTTGCTTTTTCTTTATTATCTTCTCTCCTGCCAGTGCTGAGTCTTGCTGTATTATTATTCCTTGCTTGCTGGCAGTCTTTTCATAACTCAGCCAAAAGTTCATTCATCATGTTCGGCATATTTTTGAATCTATACCACAGGAGAGAAAACTGACCAATTTCTCTCCGGCCAGAGTGCAGAGGTGGGAGTTAGACTGCCAGTGTTTATGGAGAAGGAGGGAAGAATGCCAGCAAGAAATGTGGGGGAGGGGGGAGAGGCAGGGAAAGAATTTCAGCTTGAACTGGGGAATAAATATCAACATAAAACAGATTACAGGGCAAGGCTGAATTGGAGGTGGTAAGAGCGAAGATGATCAGTATAAACTGGGAGAGTTCAAAAAGAAAGAGTATCTGTAAAAAGGTTAGGAAATGGATGGAATATGGTGTCTTTGTTAAGTGGGTCTGGAGCAAGTAGAGTGCTCAGTGTGAGGGGAGGGAGGAGTGGCTTGATGTGGGAGAATGACTGATGAAGGAGTTTTAGGGGAATTCATTGATTAATTGATAGTTGACATGTTGAAAATCCAAATCCAAAAAGGGAGGCGGTGGCGTAGTGGTATTGTCACTAGACTAGTGACCCAGGGTATTGCTCTGGGGTCATGGGTTCGAATCCCACCATAGCAGAAGGTGGAATTTGAATTCAATTAATAAATCTGGAATTAAAATCTAGTCTAATGATGGCTATGAAACCAGTCGATTGTTGTAAAAACCTATCTGGTTCACTAATGTCCTTTAGGGAAGGAAATCTGCTGTCCTTACCTGGTCTGGTCACCCGGCATCGACCTAGTTACCACAAATGACAAAAGCAAACCCAGCCTTGTCGACCCTGCAAAGTCCTCCTTACTAACATCTGGGGGCTTGTGCCAAAGTTGGGAGAGCTGTCCCACAGACTAGTCAAGCAACAGCATGACACAGTCATACTGATGGAATCATACCTTACAGACAATGTCCCAGACACGGCCATCACAATCCCCAGCAGAGGTGGCGCCACAATGGTATACAGTCAGAAAGGAGTTGCCCTGGGAGCGCTCAACATCGACTCCGGACCCCATGAAGTCTCATGGCATCAGGTCAAACATGGGTAAGGGAACCTCCTGCTAATTACCACGTACCGCCCTCCCTCAGCTGATGAATCAGTACTCCTTCATTTTGAACAGCATTTGGAGGAAGCACTGAGGGTGGCTAGGGTGCAGAATGTACTCTGGGTGGGGGACTTCAATGTCCATCACCAAGAGTGCCACGACTGACCGAACTGGCAGAGTTCTAAAGGACATAGCTGCGAGACTGGGCAGGTGGTGAGGGAACCAACAAGAGGAAAAAATATACTTGACCTCATCCTCACAAATCTGCCTGCCGCAGAAGTCCCGCCTTCACATTGAGGATACCTTCCATCAAGTTGTGCGGCACTACCACCGTGCTAAATGGGATAGATTTCGGACAGATCTAGCACTGCAGAACTGGGCATCCATGTGGGCCATCAGCAGCAGCAGAATTGTACTCAACCACAATCTGTAACCTCATGGGGCAACATATCCCCAACTCTACCATTACCATCAAGCCGGGGGACCAACCCTGGTTCACTGAAGAGTGCAGGAGGGCATGCCAGGAGCAGCACCACACATACCTCAAAATGAGGTGTCAACCTGGTGAAGCTACAACCCAGGACTACTTACGTGCAAAACTGCGTAAACAGTATGCATGCGATAGAGCTAAGCGATCCCATAACCAACGGATCAGATCTAAGCTCTGCAGTCCTGCCACATCCAGTGGTGAATAATGGTGGTCAATTAAACAACTACCTGGAGGAGGTGGCTCCACAAATATCCTCATCCTCAATGATGGGGGAGCCAGCACATCAGTGCAAAAGATAAGCTGAAGCATTTGCAACAATCTTCAGCCAGAAGTGCCGAGTTGATGATCCATCTTGGCCTCCTCTTGACGTTCCCAGCATCACAGATGCCAGTCTTCAGCCAATTCAATTCACTCCGCGTGATATCAAGAAACGACTGGAGGCACTGAATACTGCAAAGGCTATGGGCCCTGACAACATTCCGGCAATGTACTGAAGACCTGTGCTCCAGAACTTGCTGCACCCCTAGCCAAGCTCTTCCAGTACAGCTACAACACTGGCATCTACCTGGCAATGTGGAAAATTGCCCAGGTATGTCCTGTACACAAAAAGCAGGACAAGTCCAACCCAGACAATGACCGCCCCATCAGTCTACACTCAATCATCGGTAAAGTGATGGAAGGTGCCATCAACAGTGCTATCAAGTAGCACTTGCTTAGCAAAAACTTGCTTAGTGATGCTCAGTTTGGGTTCTGCCATGGCCACTCAGCTCCTAACCTAATTACAGCCTTGGTTCAAACATGGACAAAAGAGCTGAACTCAAGAGATGAAGTGAGAGTGACAGCCCTTGACATCAAGGCAGCATTTGACCGAGTATGGAATCAAGGAGTCCTAGCAAAAGCATTGAAGTCAATGGGAATCAGGGGGAAAACTCTCCACTGGTTGGAGTCATACCTAGCGCAAAGGAAGATGGTTGTAGTTGTTGGAGGTCAATCATCTCAGCTCCAGGACATCACTGCAGGTGTTCTTCAGGTATCCTAGTATCCTAGGCCCAACCATCTTCAGCTGCTTCATCAATGGCCTTCCTTCAATCATAAGGTCAGAGGTGTGAATGTTCACTGCTGATTGCATAATGTTCAGCAACATTCGCGACTCCTCAGATACTGAAGCAATCTGTGTAGAAATGCAGCAAGACGTGGGTAGTATCCAGGCTTGGGCTGATAAGTGGCAAGTAACATTCGCGCCACACAAGTGCCAGGCAATGACCATCTCCAACAAGAGAGAACCTAACCATCTCCCCTTGACATTCAATGGCATTACCATCGCTGAATACCCCACTATCAACATCCTAGGGGCTACCACTGACCAGAAACTGAACTGGAGTAGCCATATAAATACCGTGTCTACAAGAGCAGGTCAGAGGCTAGGAATCCTGCGGCGAGTAACTCACCTTCTGACTCCCCAAAGCCTGTCCACCATCTACATGGCACAAGTCAGGAGTGTGATGGAATATTCTCCACTTGCCTGGATGGGTGCAGCTCCAACAACATTCAAGAAGCTCGACAACATCTAGGACAAAGCAGCCCGCTTAATTGGCACCCATTTACAAACATTCACTCCCTCCATCAGCGATGCACAGTGGCAGCAGTGTGTACCATCTACAAGATGCACTGCAGAATCGCACCAAGGCTCATTAGACAGCACCTTCCAAACCCACGACCTCTACCACCTAGAAGGAAAAGGGCAGCAAATGGTTGGGAACACCACCACCTGCAAGTTCCCCTCCAAGCCACACACTATCCTGACTCGGAACTATATCGCCGTTCCTTCACTGTCGCTGGGTCAAAATCCTGGAACTCCCTTCCTAACAGCACTGTGAGTGTCCCTACCCCACATGGACTGCAGCGGTTCAAGAAGGCAGCTCACCACCACCTTCTCAAGGCCAATTAGGGATGGGCAATAAATGCTGGCCAAGCCAGCAATGCCCACATCCCATGAATGAATAAAAAAAACCTCTGTGCATTTCTTTTTATTTTAAATCGATTGCTAATGACAGAATTATTTAAAAGTAACTAGAATGCATAATTTTCAAAGTAAACATGCAATACTTTCTAAGCAGCAAGCCTCTCACCTCCTATAAAAACACCAGTGTTTTCAATGTTTATATTTTCCCATTCCGGCATTCACGTACTAATGCATTTCCCCTCCTCATTACAAGCTATGGCACGTGAAAACAAATCATCATTTTTGAATTGTCAGCTACTTGAGGGAATAAGTAACATGTGGTATAGCAAGTGGGAAAATTTAATCTGATGTAACAGAGCTTCAGCTGAGGTTTAGGGTGAGGCACGTTCTTTAGGCAGAGCTTTAATTTATATCTGGTTGATTTGCATAAGAGCAGGAAGGTCCTGATGCTGACACAGGGTGCTCTTAAATGCAAGCACTCGACTCACAGCATTGACATTCTTCAGCTTAATCAATACAATTATTTGCTAAAAATAGGAACTGGATTTCATATCTGTGATAACATTGTTAGAAAAGAAAAATATGTTTAAAAGGAAAATGCCCACATTACATGTTAATAAATGTTGACCAGGAGGAGTTATCCTTAATTTATATTAACCTGCGGAAAACTTACACAGCTAGTTAAATCTTTGTCAGACAGTTTTTAATGTAAATTACACTGTGCCCAAGATGTGATAATTTCTAAGAAAAAGGCACATTTCCATTAAGTTGGTCTTATGTCTTGCTATCTGCTCACCTCATGCTGATGTATACACTAATGATGTTCATCAAGCATAAAAACAATATAAAATCAAACCAGCAATTACAAAAAAGACAGAATGAGTTGAATTTTAACTGCCAAGTGGAGGGCTGGTTTGGGTACGAGCTGTTGATGTATCGCCCACCTTCATGTGAATTTTATGCATGGCAAGCAGGCATCCTGGAGCCGAGAGAAGCTGCCTAACGAAACCAGGTGGCTCTCGAACGTCCTGGGGGTGCCCTCATTTTTGGGTACCCTGTGCCCGATGAAAGGCCACTCCCACTATCCCAACCACCCGCAACACCCAAAATGCCCAACTGAGCACCCTTGCCAACTGATTACCCTTGGCGAGGCAATCAAAACTTTCCAGCCTTTCTGGCTCCCCGGCATTTTCTCTTCATGCTGGGCTGCAGTCCCAGCAGTGGCCACCGCTCCCAGTGGCGCTGCTGGGACTAAGAGCTACTGACCTGCTGATTGGCCAGCAGCTCTATTAGGCGAGACTTCCTGTCTCAAGCGGGTGGAAGTCCCGCCTCACACCCAGCAAAAGGTTGACTGACTATTCAGCATTTTACCAACATTAAAAATATAACCATCAACCAAATACCAGTAAGCAGAGCTATGAACTTGTACGGAAAAACATATGCATTGAGCTTTGTTTTCCTAACCAGACAGCAACGATATTTGTAGCTTATAAAAAGCATAGAGATTTTTAGCTCAGGAAGGCTCTGAATATGTATAGTAAAGCAAGACATACCCCAGCACCTTTATCAAACAGGAGCTGGAGGCTAGGTTATTCACAGTTCCTTATGGCCAACAAATTTATATAAGTTAGTGGATGTTGGTGCAAGTTATTTATTTGCTATCTCTTTTCCTCCTCCCAATTTTGCCCCTCTCCTTAAACCACAGACAGGCAAGATTACTTAATAGTATATCTGGTACTCTGTCAGACTAACCTGACCTAATCCTGTAGAGGAAAAGTCATAGGTTAGATTAGACATATATGCGTAGAGGTAAGCAAGGTCTCTATCATTCATGTTGGCTCTATTAGAAGCTCATCAACCCTCTGTGGTAGACTAAGTAATTAGATATCTGAGCAAGGTTCCTGCAGTACTCCATGGTACACCTTTTTGCTTCTGAGGCCCCCTCCCATGTTACAAAAATTCTATGTGCCCCTTGCAATTCAAATATTTTTACTGTATAAAGATTAGTTTTACTGTATAAAGATTAGTTATATGATTAAGCATATACTTGTTTTGTTCTACTTGCTTAATAGGAAACGTGTTGCTGGTGCTGAGCAACAATTCCGTCAAGACGTGTAGGTATCTTTGACGAGCATGTGTGCATGTCATGCTCAATGTTCATCCTGGTTCAGTTATGCTTAGGTTAGTAGACTGTCACTGTGTATTTGGCAAGACTGTCACTGACTGATGAGTGCTGATGAGACCAATGGTGTTGATGGCCATACCAGTTCTTGCTTCTCCTATTATTCGTCACTAACAAGCTGACCAGCATGCGCCTACTGAGACTGAACGACATCTCCTGAACAACACAACGCTGGTCATGAGCCTCTGGGGCCAATCAACAATTTCCAGTTCCTAATAACCTGTGTGCGGCTGGACCAGGGACTATTGTGATACTGTGCTGGTATCGATCAGTGACTTTGGGCTGGAAAGTAGAACTCTTGTGCCCTGGATACTGTAACTTCGGGGTTTGGCATTAAATTGACTTTAAACTGTCTGCACGGTGGAGACAGGAGCCACTGGCTGACCCTTTGAAATCTTCGTGCAGACCCCAGTTGAGAACCCCTACTCTACATGATTGATTAGTCAGCCTGGTCCATTAATGGGACATTGTAGGCAAGACCTACCACTCTTCCCATTTAGCTCCAGATACCCCAATGGGTTGGATCACTCTAGCTCAGGGTTGTCCAACAGACGGCTCGTAGGCCAGGACCCGGCCCGCCAAAGGTTTTCCATCCGGCCCGTGGATGTATTTCAGAGAATAGAAATTTTCTACTGACTTCTTCTTCGAACCTGCTTTTTAAGAAAATCGCTACTCAGTTTCACAGCGGGCAGGTGCGGACATCGGGAACAGCAGTTACTGAAAGCAGTTTCTTAACTTTGGGCTGTCTCGGGGTTTTCTGGTGGGTTCCGACTTTTTATTAAAAGTCCGCTGGAAAACCCTGAGTCTGCCCAAAGTTCAGAAACTGCTGTTATCAATGTCAGCTATGAAACTGACAGTATGATGCTTTAAAAAGACTGACCAATCACAAAGCTGCTGAGCTGAGCACTCCCATTCCCCGCAAGTGTTAGAGACAGAGAGACGGGGACAGAGAGAGAAAGAGGGGCGGCAGAGAGAGAAAGAGGGGCGGCAGAGAGAGAAAGAGGGGCGGCAGAGGGAGAGAGAGGGGCGGCAGAGGGAGAGAGAGGGGCGGCAGAGGGAGAGAGAGGGGCGGCAGAGAGAGAGAGAGAGGGGGGCAGCGGGGAGGGGAGAAAGAGGGGCGGCAGAGAGAGGGGAGAGAGAGAGAAGGGGGCAGAGAGAGGGCGAGAGAGAGGCAGACAGCGTGAGGGGGGGGAGAGAGAGAGAGAGGGGTGGCAGAAAGACTGAGAGGGGGACAGAGAGAACGAGGGGGGACAGAAAGAGCAAGGGCGACATGGGTGGGGGAACAACTCAGTGGGGGAAACATAGAGTGGGGTGACACAGGGAGAGAGAGAGAGATAGAGAGAGAGATAGAGAGAGAGATAGAGAGAGAGAGGCAGAGAGAGACACAGACAGAGAGACAGAGAGAGAGAGAGAGTGGGAGAGAGAGACAGAGACAGAGAGACAGAGAGAGAGAGAGAGAGAGTGGGAGAGAGAGACAGAGACAGAGAGAGAGAGAGTGGGAGAGAGAGAGTGGGAGAGAGAGAGTGGGAGAGAGAGAGTGGGAGAGAGAGAGTGGGAGAGAGAGAGTGGGAGAGAGAGAGTGGGAGAGAGAGAGTGGGAGAGAGAGAGTGGGAGAGAGAGAGTGGGAGAGAGAGTGATCAAGATCACTCCTGACAGGTGGACATTTATCTGGAATACTCCGCATCGCAACAAGAAGTGTGCGGGCAAACATTGACTACTTGTGCAAGCAAAATAATGCCAGGTGTGTCCCTAAATCAGTGTCCAATACAGTGACGAGAACGTAAGTCAGTAAATTAATCTTCTCATTTAAAGCTTCTTCACAAAAATGCACATTTGATGCTGTTTTGATTAATAGTAAGATCAATTTTAATGCCTTTATCTTTCCGAAATTGTCTCACCAGCCCCCTTCGTAAGTCAAAAATTGTAATGTGGCCCCCCCCATTGCGGAAAGGTTGGACAACCCTGCTTTAGCTGGACAAACAGAACAAAGTTTATTGGAACTCTATGCTGGTAAGACTTGGGTTTTATCTGGTTAAAGTCTAAAAGTACCCCTGCACACATTTGGGGTCCCATGTAGGCAGGGCCACTGCCTCATCGTAAAATTCCGGCTGAATTTTACGCCACCCCAGCAGGTCGGATGGTGGCGTGGGGGTGGTGTAAAATTGAGCGGGAGGCTCCGAGAGGCCTACCCGCCCCGCTTCCGCCTCTGGCCAAGTTCACCGCGTCGGGTAGGAGGTGGGAAACGGCCCGCCTGCCCAAGATCAATCAAGACCCTTAAAATGGCCACTTAACGGCCACTTAAGGGCTCTCGCCCGTCTCCACGGGTATTTTACCCATGGCAAGCTGGCGTGCTGGGGACGTGAAAGGCCACCCAGCGATAGCTGCCGGCCTTTTCCGCGCCCTGGGGGTGTGCCATGGCAATCAGGCACAGGGTGCACAATTGAGGGCTGCCCCTGCCTCCCAACCCACCCCTGGGACCCAAGACGCACCCACCCCCAAAATGACCAGTGCAGCCTCACCAGGGAGGGACCGATCCTCCTGGTGAGGCAACCTTAACTTACCTTCCCTCCAGGCTCCAGAACCTGATGAAGGGTCACTGACCTGAAACATTAACTCTGCTTCTCTCTCTACAGATGCTGCCAGACCTGCTGAGTATTTCCAGCATTTCTTGTTTTTATTTCAGATTTCCAGCATCTGCAATATTTTGCTTTTATTTTAATGTTTGTTTGCCTTCTGGTTGATGTTAACCTCTAGTTGTAACACATAAGTAACATCATAAAAATATAAATGATATTGTTGTTGACCTATCCAAAGATTTATAGATATAAATCTTACCTTGCCTATAATAACTGTAACTTTGTTTTTGGAAATTTTTATCGAGATATCCTGAAGGACAGATCTGTCAGAATTGCTATCCCATGAAAAACAGCCATTGTGGATCTCCAGTACATTGTCAATACTAGAAAGGAAATAAAATATTGTATTCAGCTTTTTTTAAAAAATCTTCTGAAACATATAAACGTTTGTAACTAAGACTAAGATAATGATTATCCAAAATTCTGCAGTTTTCCCCAACTTTTTAGTTTCATTTACATTAACTTAGTATTGTTAAAAGATTTATTTAAAATGTAGGCAAAACACAATTAGGGGAGAGAAAATAAATTAGAATTCACATGCACTATCAAATAAGAAATGCGAATGCGAGTTTTCCAAGTACATACACAATCAACCGCAGCATGGACTCTCGCCAACTTGATCAAAATTCAGCAAGCAAGTCAACCTATGTTATTCTTATGTATGTAGCAGCTATGAGAGGGAAGGAAAGAGAAGTACCAATATGAGGGAAAGAGGCAAATGGAATGCCTGCATGAATTGAGGGGCTGAGAAGGGAGTGCTGGCATGATTTGAGGTGGAAGGAGGAGAAGAATGCCAACATGAACTGGAAGGAAAGGCAAAGGATGCCTCTGAACTCGAACAAGAATGGAGAATTGTGAATCATGTCATTGGTGGGAGGTGAACGACCAGATTTCGCACTTCTGTTTACTATTCTGAAACTACTGGAAATACATGTTTGTGGATATCACATGAGGACAGGATTGTCTGTGTTGCCACTTCGGTAAAATATTGCACATAAATAATGGTAACTTGGGTATTTTACTGAAGAGAAACCAATAACTGAGATCATACTCAGGATGAAATCAATTTCACCTTCCATCTTATTTACCCATCTCTCTTCAGGAGAGGGGGCAAAAGAGAAAAATAATCACATATAAGAACTAACAAACTGTTTTAAATGGAGTTTTGAAATTAAAAATAATTACTTTGAACTACAAGGCATTAGAACTATTACATGGAAGACTACGGTGATGACAAACACAAATGGTTTCGACAATACAATAATATTATGGTCCTCCTTGTCCCTTGTGTCCCTTAGTTAGGCCACACTTAGAATATTGCGTGCAATTCTGGTCGCCACACTACCAGAAGGACGTGGAGGCTTTGGAGAGGGTACAGAGGAGGTTTACCAGGATGTTGCCTGGTCTGGAGGGCATTAGCTATGAGGAGAGGTTGGATAAACTTGGATTATTTTCACTGGAACGACGGAGGTGGAGGGGCGACATGATAGAGGTTTACAAAGTTATGAGCGGCATGGACAGAGTGGATAGTCAGAAGCTTTTACCCAGGGTGGAAGAGTCAGTTACTAGGGGACATAGGTTTAAGGTGCGAGGGGCAAAGTTTAGAGGGGATGTGCGAGGCAAGTTTTTTTACACAGAGGGTGGTGAGTGCCTGGAACTTGCTGCCAGGGGAGGTGGTGGAAGCAGATACGATAGCGACATTTAAGAGACATCTTGACAAACATATGAATAGGAAGGGAATAGAGGGATATGGGCCCCGGAAGTGCAGAAGGTGATCGTTTCGGCAGGCATCAAGATCGGCGCAGGCTTGGAGGGCCAAATGGCCTGTTCCTGTGCTGTACTGTTCTTTGTTTGTTCTTTGTGTCATCCAGGAAATGGAAACTCACAATTCCATCTTAAACAAGTCACATTACCTATTTTTCTGGACAATTTCATTATAATTGGTTGAGGATCAGCAAAGATAAACAATAAAATCACACCTGCAATTTACTGCGAAGGAAGGAACTAAGGAAAGAAAGAAAAGAGTAGGCATCCTAATGTAATTGAACGAGGGGCTTGAAGACCGTTTTGGAACCTCTCGCTATCCCAAGAAGCAGAGAAAATGCATCACCTGGCGTTACCATGACCCTGGAGCCAGCTGTTGCTGAAAAGGTAAGTTTTGGTAATTTTTAACAATAAATGTTGTGAAGCTTGAAGGAACAGGAGTGTGGGCTTTTGTTAGCCTGCTCCCACCAAACCTTCTTGCCCTCATGGCACTCATCCAAGGCCGTTGACAGCAAGGCAGGCAACCAAACCCAAATTCATTTATGGAGAAGAGTGCATCTCCACAGAGAGCTCACCTTTCTCCATGAATGAATTTCTGATTATCTAAATAAGGCCTGTGGCCCAATTTAGGGCTTGCCTCTAGCCTCCTGATTCGACTGCATTTTGCTGCTGCATCATTGGCACCTAATTTCTGGCATGAATTCAAGAAATTTCTACTCCTATAAGTTAATAAAATTCTGGTCAGGCTTAATCAATAAAACCCAAAAGCTACCAATCATTCAATTGTCTTAATATATGAACATACGAATTAGGAGCAGAAGTAGGCCATTCAGCCCCTTGAGTCTGCTCCGCCATTCAATAAGATCTTCAAATTCTACACTCCCGTCCACCTCCGATAACTTTTGATTCCCTTGCCTAACAAGAATCCATCTACCCCACCTTAAAAATATTCAATGACCCTGCCTCCACCACCTTTTGAGACAGAGAATTCCAAAGTCGCACAACCCTCAGAGAAAAGATTTCTCTTCATCTCTGTCCTAAAAGAGTGACCCCTAATTTTAAAACTGTGCCCCCTAGTTCTGGACTCACCCACAAGAGGAAACATCCTCTCGATATGCACATTGTCAAGACTGTTCAGGATCTCATAAACTTCAATCAAGTCTCCCCTCACTCTTCTAAACCCCAGTGAAAACAAGCCCAGTCTGTCCAACCTTCCCTCATAAGACAACCCGCTCATTCCAGATATCAATCTCGTAAACCTCCTCTGAACTGCCTCCAACGCATTTACATCCTTCCTTAAATAAGGAGATCAAAACTGCACACAGTATTCAAGATGTGGTCTCACCAATGCCCTGTATAATTGAAGCATAACATCCTTACTTGTATTTTCAATTCCTCTCATAATAAAGGATAGATTCCATTTGCCTTCTTTATGACTTGTTGTACCTGCATACTAACTTTTTATGACTCCTGCAATGGAACACCTAGATCCCTCTGCACTTCGTAATTCTGCTGTCATTCTCCGTTTAAGAAATACTCTGCTTTTTTATTCTTCCTGTCAAAGTGAACAACTTTATATTTTCCTACATTATATGCTGTCAGATATTTGCCCACTCACTCAACCTATCTATATTGGTCTGCAACCTCATGTCCTCTTCACAACATACTTTCCTACCTTTCTTTGTGTCATCTGCAAATTTAGCTACCATGCCATCTCTTCCCTCATCTAAGTCATTGATATAAATTGTAAAAGGTTGAGGCCCCAGCACAAACCCCTGCAGGACTCCACTTGTCACATCCTGCCAATCAATTATGCATACTCTCTGTTTTCTGCCAGCCAGCCAATCTTCTATCCATGCCAATATGTTACCCCCTACACCATGAGCTCCTACTTTGTGGAATAACCTTTTATGTGGCACCTCGTCAAGTGCCTTCTGGCAATCCAAGTACAGTAGGTCAACGGGCTCCCCTTTATCCACAGCACATGTCACTCCTTCAAAGAACTCCAACAAATTGGTGAAACATGATTTCCCTTTCACAAATATCCCTTGTTCTTTTTAAATTCAGTTATTCCGAATTAATTTTGCACAGCTTCTAGTCTTCTCTCGTCTTTTTATTTCCTTGCAGTTTAAATTTTTTTATAAATATAGGCCATGGTTATTTTGAACCTCCTTACTCAGCTACTATGGTGCCAGCCTTGTTATTTTTTTCCTTTTTCTCATAGGAATATATTTAATTCCTATATCCTTTGAAGTAGCTTTAAAAATATTTTGTACTTTTAGTTCAGTTTCCCACTTAATCTTTCTTAGAACTTTTCTCATAGTGCCATAGTTAGCTCTGCTGTTTTTGGCCTTAGTCTTGATTATATTTATTTCGAGATACAGCACTGAAACAGGCCCTTTGGCCCACCGAGTCTGTGCCTTCTCAATAGAATCCAAATATCAACACTGTCAAAAAATAAAGATGAGCGGGCCAATAAAGAGACAACATTTCAACAAGGAGCACCCTCCTGGAGACTCACAAAGGATAAGAGAACCCCTTGTAAAATCATTACTCCACTTAACCAGTACCCTAAATAGTTCCCTAGCTTAACAAAATCTCAGAGACAGTCACTAATATTATGATACTCAAAAAGAATCTTGTCCCTGTATCTACATAACCATACCAACAATGTGGTGTGCAGCAGGTTTGGTGCAATAAAACTATATAGAGACTTCATTAAATAAGCATTATACATTTTTTCCTGAAATGAAATAAATTAATTCAACATGACACCCATACTGGTATAATTCCACTGCAAAATCATTATTATGAAGCTGCTGAATCTCAGTCTGGCGCCAGTTTGCTGTTTCCATGAAAAGCCACAGAATGTAATGGTTTAGGAATGGACAAATGCTCACTTAAAATCTACTTGGCAAAGGAAGAAACACTATAACCATCCCAGTCAGGTTAGCCACACTGCAACAAAACACTCCAAAAAAACTTGGAAGCAAAGGGTTGCAAGTGATTTGGAAAGTTCCTCTTCTTCCTGGGGGGTATTTTATGCCAGTGGCAGGGGAGGTCTCAATGAAGCGGGGGAACCGACGCCAAGATTCCCGCGTCCCTCTTCTATGGAAGGCACGCCAAATTTAGTGCCAAACAGGCACTTAACTGGACAGTGGCGGTCCTTCCATAGGATTTAGAACCCAGAAATTGGAAGTCTCAGCCTTGCAGAGCTGCTGGCCAATCAGAGGCCAGCAGCTGCAGCGCTACCATGGAGGTGGTGGCTAATGCTGTAGCTATAGTGACCTGAGCAGCAGAGCTGGAAACAAGCTTCAGGTAGATCAGAGCAGGAGGGGTCTCGCGGAGTGGGGTTGGCGGCAAGGGAGGGGGGTGGCCCTCAGTAGCACCCCCTTCCCAATGTTGGGTCCCTCATTCAGACACTAAATGCCTTTGAACGAGGGACCCCCGTCCCCCCGGAGCCAGGAAGCAGTTCACATGGTTTCTCGTGCCATGCTTCCCGTGCGGCAGCAGGGCTGCCCGCCGTACGGGTAATTACGGCTGCGGCCCTTAATTGGGGGTTACTTATCTAGTTGAGGGCCTCAATTGGTGGCAGGGTGGGAAGGCCGTTCACAGGCCTTCCCGCCCTGGATTAAATTCTGGCGGAGGTGGGATGGTGGTGGGATTCCCTCCCGTCACCATCCCACCTGATTTTATGCTCTCCCCAACTCCAAAGACACAACAGGGGAGAGCATAAAATTCCACCCATTGTGTGTGAATAGCTAGCTACATATGAACAGACAGAAAACAGTATCAAAATTGGAAAGTCTCCATGCATTGTTATGTTGGGTTACATTTTTTCTGTATATAGAAAGGAAGATGGTCAAGCTCCAGCTTGCATCAATGAGACCACACTTGCCTCTGAGTCAGAAGGTCATGGGTTCAAGCAGTACTGCAGTACCTGAACTTCTGATTTATGCTAAACTTCATCATCGTACTGAGGGAGCACTACATTGATGGAGCTGCTGTCTTTCAGTCACGAGATTAGGCAAAGTTCTATCTGCTTGGTCAGGTGAAGGTAAAATATCCCATGGTACTATGCAAAGAGGAGAGTTCTCCTAGTGTCCTGCTCAACATGTATTCCTGAAACACCACCATCAAAACAGATTAACTGACAAATTATTCCATTGCTGTTTATTGGACCTTGTAGTGTATAAACTGGCTGCTTGTCTGCCTACAAAATAACACTTCAAAAGCAATTAATTTATTGTGAAGCATTTTAGAGCTTTTGAATAGGTAAAAGTTGAAATATAAATGCAAGTTCTTTCTTAATAAAAGAACATTGGGGTACAAGACATATCAGCAGAACTAATGCTGCCCCAGATCTGGGCGACAGGGGTCTCTGCCACTGGCTAAAGCGCCAGTGAGAGCCCTGCATCACCTCCTCTAATGAAGGCCCGCTGCATTATGTGCCAATTAGGCACTGAAGTCGACAGCAGCGGGCCTTCCCCAGGATTAAGGACCCTGGCGACAGAGATCCTGCCTGCTGCGAGCAGTCAGCCATTCAGAGGCTGGCAGCTCTTTAACTGAACAGCGACACTGCTGAGGAGGTGGCTGCAGCTGGTACTGGACTCTTCAGAGGTGCTGGGCGCAAGCCACAAGTGAGTCAGAGCAAGAGGTGTTTCGACAGGTGGGGAGCGCGGGGAGGTGGGGATCGCAGGGGGGGGGAATGCAGAGGGCTCAGCGGGCACTTACCTTTTAATGAGGAACCCCCCACCCCCCGCCCCCAACTCCAGAGCCGGCAAGCAACCCGCACAGGTTTTCATGGCATGCTCCCCGTGCGGCGACAGGTCCACCCGCCACTGGGCTAATACTGGCAATGACAGGTGAAACCCTTAATTGGGCATTAATTGCCCATTTAAGGGCCTCAATTGGCAGTGGGTCCCCCACCGTCACCATCCCACCCAATTACATGCTCTCCCTGCCTCCAAAGTCGCATAAAATTCGCCCCAAGTGTGCATTAGAGTATCACAATTTTGTAGCAGACACTTAAACGACTCTATACCAAACAGTACATCCATGGTAGCATTCCAAATTTCAGAAGAAATTGGAGTGGGAGAAGTTAGTTAATAAGGAATTATTTCAATATTTTAACAATCAGAGAACAGCAGGGGTAAAATGCGAAGCAGTCTAAGATGGGTTTGAAGTGCATGTATGTAAACGCATTGAGTATAATAAATAAGGTTCGTGAGCTGCAGGCACAAGTCGTCACAAGGGACTATGATAAAATGACAATGAGAGACCTGGTTCAAAGAAGGGGAGGATTCAGAACTTAATATTCCTGGCAAAAAGGTACTCAGGAAAGAGAGGAAAGAAAAAAAAGGAGGGGTTGTGCTAGTACTGATCAAAGAAACTATTACAGTATTGGTGAGGGATGATGTAGTTGAGGGACCAAAGACATGGGGCCAGATTTTTAAATCCCACTGAATGCGGATACGGAGGTGATCGTGATTTAGAAACATAGAAAATAGGAGCAGGAGTAGGCCATTCGGCCCTCTGGGCCTGCTCCGCCATTCAAAAAAGATCATGGCTGATCGTCTAATTCAGTACCCTATTCCTGCTTTCTCCCCATATCCCTTTGGCATTAAGAAATATATCTATCTCCTTCTTGAATATTTTTAATGACGTGGCCTCCACTGCCTTCTGCGGTAGAGAATTCCACAGGTTCACCACCCACTGAGTGAAGAAATTTCTCCTCATCTCGGTTCTAAGTGGCATACCCCATATTCTGAGACTGTGACCCCTGGTTCTGGACTCCCCAGCCATCGGGAACATCCTCCCTGCATCTAGCCTGTCTAGTCCCGTTAGAATTTTATAGGTTTCTACGAGATCCCCTCTCATTCTTCTAAAACCTCGTGAATATAGGCCTAGTTGACCCAATCTCTCCTCATACGTCAATCCTGCCATCCCAGGAATCAGCCTAGTAAATCTTCTTTGCACTCCCTCCATGGCAAGAACATCCTTCCTCAGATAAGGAGACCAAAAAACTGTACACAAAACTGCAGATGTGGTTTCACCAAGGGCCCTGCAGCCAAAAGACTTGCAGGTTGATAGGTAAATTGGCCATTATAAATTGCCCCTAGTATAGGTAGGTGGTAGGGGAATATAGGGACAGGTGAGGATGTGGTAGGAATATGGGATTAGTGTAGGATTAGTATAAATGGGTGGTTAATGGGCGGCACAGACTCGGTGGGCCGAAGGGCCTGTTTCAGTGCTGTATCTCTAAATCAAATCAAATCAAATCCTTGCTTCTGTACTCAAATCCTCTTGCAATGAAGGCCAACATATTTTTGCCTTCCTAACTACTTGCTGCACCGGAATGCTTTCTTTCAATGACCGGTGTATAAGGACATCCAGGTGTTGTTGCACCTCCCCCTTTCCCAATCTATCACCTTTCAGATAATAATCTGCCTTTCTGTTTTTACAACCAAAGTGAATAACCTCACATTTATCCAAGTTATATTGCATCTGCCATGCATTTGCCCACTCACCCAACTTGTCCAAATCACATTGGAGCCTCTTTGCATCCTCCTCACTGCTCACATTCTCCCCCACCCCCCGCTTTATGTCGTCTGCAAACTTGGAAATGTTACATTTAGTTCCGTCACCCAAGTCATTAATATATATTACGAATAGCTGGGGCCCACGCAGTACCCCACAAGTCACTGCCTGCCACCCGGAAAAAGACCCATTTATTCCTACTCTTCGTTTCCTGTCTGTCAACCAATTCTCAATCCATGCCAGTATATTACCCCCACTCCCATGTGTTTTAATTTTGCACACTAACCTTTCATGCGGGACCTTATCAAAAGCCTTCTGAAAATCCAAATACACCACATCCATTGGTTCTCCCTTATCTACTCTACTAGTTACATCCTCAAAAAACTCCAGTAGATTTGTTAGCATGGATTTACGAATGGGAAATCATGCTTAGGTCCAATCCCGTTTATACTTTCCAGGTGTTCTGCTATCACATCCTTTATAATAGACTCTAGCATTTTCCCCACTACTGATGTAAGGCTAACTGGTCTGTAATTCCCTGTTTTTTCTATCCCCCCTTTTTTAAATAGTGGGGTTACATTTGCCACCCTCCAATCTATAGGAACTGCTCCAGAGTCTATAGAATTTTGGAAGATGACCACCAATGCATCCACTATTTTCAGGGCCACTTCCTTTAGCACTCTGGAATGTAGATTATCAGGCCCTGGGGATTTGTTAGCCTTTAACCCCATTAATTTCCCTAGAACTTTTATTTACTAATACTGATTTCCTTCAGTTCCTCCCTCTCATTAGACCCTTGGTTCCCTAACATTTCTGGGAGGTTATTTGTGTCCTCCTTTGTGAAGACAGAACCAAAGTATGTGTTTAATTGTTCTGGCATTTCTTTTGAATATGGCATTCTCGGAGGTCGCCTCTGGGACCCGCCGTGTCTGTAATGCAACCATTTGTAAAGGGACACCGGCAGCGAAGGAACGGGTTGGACACACTCATCCAATTAATAGCCTGTTGACCTCATTGCAGAGCTCATTAACAGGCTTGTCAGCAGCAGGTTTTAATTTTTAAAGGCTTGGAATCTGGAGGATGGCATGTGGAGAACACGACAGGGTGATCAAGTCGTGAACACACTGTGGGGGCGGGGGGGGGGGGGCAATGAGGGCTTTGGGAAGGGCTGAGTAAAAGATTGCAGAGGCTCAAGAAAAAACTCAGCTGCTTCAAAAATGCCACAGATAATCCACTGCTGCAGCTGTAAGCTTGCTTTCTCAGTGGTGAATGGCAGGAAACCAGAGAGGGACGTGAGGCCGCTGACATCACTTGGGCATCTTGGGTTGGCAGGGGAAGGCCTGGTGAACACAAAGCCCAGCTGAGGGAGTTCAGATGGGAACAGACTACTCACATTGGACAGAACAGCCAGAATGAGCTTCAGTAGATGTAACCTCCTGGACAGCAGGAGGCCAGAGGAGCACAGTGGTGGGTTGCAAAGGGAGGTAGGCGCGAGCTAGGACATCGGGTGCACAGCCCAACAGTCAGCTACCTACAGAGCGCCAGTGCCATAGGAGACTGCACCTATCCAGGCAGATGGTCTCAGTCTTGTGTGCACTGATCCACAATGACCTGAGGGCTCATGGTCCCCATGACAGTCCCCTACCTGCAGCTGTCAAGGTCTCTGCCAACCTAAACTTCTATGCAACTTCATCTTTCCAGGGATCAGCTGTGGACCTAGGTGGCACTTGGTCGACAGCTCATCAGCCAAGTTACAGATGCCATTTTCAGGAGAGCAAGGGACTACACCCACTTTAACACAGATGGTCTTTTTCAGTCACAGAGGGCATTGGGTTCAGCCTCCATTGTTGAATTCCCCCAGGTGCAGGGCATCATCGTTTGCACCCATGTGGCCATCAAGACACCAACGACCGGCCAGTGAGATTCATCAACAGGAAGGGCTTCCACTGTCTCAATGTCCAACTGGTCCGCGAACACAACAAGAGTTTCCTTTAATAAAAGCAAAATACTGCAGATGCTGGAAATCTGAAACAAAAGCAAAAAGTGCTGGAAATACTCAGCAGGTCTGGCAGCATCTGTGAAGAGAGATGCAAAGTTAATGTTTCAAGTCTGTTCTGATGTAAGGTCACAGACCTGAAACGTTAACGCAGCAGCTCATCACAACGACCAAGATGCTCACAGGACAGTTTTGGAGGATGCTACCTGATTGATCCAGGCAACAGAATCGCATCTTCACAGATGCTGCAAGACCTGCTGAGTATTTCCAAGAGTTTTCTTTATATGTGCGCTCACTTTCCTGGCAGCTGTCATGACTCTTTCATCCTCAGCCAGTCCAGGCTGCCTCAGTACTTCACTCCTTACCCCGCGCGTGTATGGATCCAAGGGGACAAGGAAAATCCTTTGAAAAGGTGGCTACTGACCCCCTTATGGGAGCGCCATACAGAGGCAAAACAACCAATGCCACTCGACATCTCGCTTCTCTCTGGTGCTGTGGAAGGCAGATCTCTCCCTCAGCACAACCAGCGCCCTCAGATATGGCTGCTGTGGAAGTCTACATGAGTCCCACATTTGATCTGACCCACTGCCATTTTCAGTTCCATTGGTTCTTGTTTGCACTGGAGTGCTGACTTGGGTTGCATTAGAGTGTTAAAGTGGAAGTTTGGTGACTGAGGATAATTAAGGGTTAATTTTATCTTAAGTCTAGTCTGTCTTTTATTTAGCAGATTTACTTAACAGTTGCTGTTTGGGTTGGAGAAGGTGAGTTTTAGACCAGCTTTAAACAGAGTTCACTCAGGCTCTGCTTGCAGCTGCACCTTGTTAATTAGAGAATTGGCTTAAACCAGTTTTCAGGGGCTAGAGTCAGTCAGTGTAAAAGTGAGCCTCTTACAGTGCTGACCTTGGAAGAACTGGAGTGCTGACTTGGGTTGCATGAGAGTGTTAAAGTGGAAATTTGGTGACTGAGGAAGTTCGGTGAGGAGGGAGCGAGGAGCTCCTTTCATTTCCTACCTGTCCTCAGAGTGAGGGGAGCCGAGAGTTTCCAAAGAGCATAGCTGGCTGGTGAGTAAGTCCTGGTGGGTTTTTTCAAAGTGGATTGAATTGTAAGTCATTGTTTTAGCAAGACTCAGTTGTTTTTTTTAATCATAATCTTCTAAAGTTTTAAATTTAAAGGGTTTAGTCATGGCAGGAGAGCTTGAAGCCGTGGTTTGCTCCTCTTGCTGCATGTGGGAATCCGGGAACATTTCCAGTCCCCGGGACCAGCATGTGTGTCCAGCTGCAGCTCCTGGAAGCTCGGGTTTCAGAGCTGGAACGGCGGCTGGAAACACTGTGGAGCATACGCAAGTCTGAGAGCATTGTGGATAGCACGTATAGAGAGGAGGTCACACCGCAGCTGAAGGGACTTGAGGAAGGAAGGGAATGGGTGACCACCAGGCAGTCCAAGAGAATCAGGCAGGTAGTTCAGGAGTCCGCTGGGGTTCTGCTTGCAAATTGGTATTCCATTTTGGAGGCTGATGAGGCTGGTTCCTCCAGGGAGTGCGGATAGAGCCAAGCTTCTGGCACCGCAAGCAGCCTGCCCACACAGGAAGGGGGAAAGAGAGGAAGAGCAATAGTAATAGGGGATTCTACAGTCAGGGAAACAGATAGGCGCTACTGTAGCCGTCAACGTGACTCCGGGATGGTGTGTTGCCTCCCTGGTGCCAGGGTCTGGGATGTCATTGAACGGCTGCAGGGCATCCTGAAGGGGGAGGGTGATAAGGCAGTGGTCATGGTACATGTTGGTACCAATGACATAGGTAGAAAGAGGGATGAGGTCTCGCATCAAGAATTCAGGGAGTTAGGCAGTAGACTAAAAAGCAGGACCTCTCAGGTTGCAATCTCTGGATTACTCCCAGTACCATGTGCTAGCGAGTATAGAAATAGGAGTTTAGCACAGATGAATGCGTGGCTTAAGAGTTGGTGCAGGAGGGAGGGTTTTAGATTCCTGGACCACTGGGACCGTTTCTGGGGAAGGTGGGATCTGTACAAGCGGGATGGTCTACATCTGAACCAGAGGGGGACTAACATCCTTGCTGGCGGGTTTGCTAGTGCTGTTGGGAGGAGTTCAAACTAATTTGGCAGGGGGAGGGGATGCAGACTCCGAGCAGAATAGGGACACGGCTAAACACAGGAAAGTGAACAAGTCAGAGGGAATACAGCGGAAGTAAGTTTCAAGGGAGTAAGACCAGGATGGAAGGCCTCTACTGTAATGCCAGCAGTATTGCAGGTAAAACGGATGAGTTAAGGGCAATGATTGACACGTGGAATTGTGATATAGTATCCATTACGGAGACACGGTTGAGGGAGGGGCAGGATTGGCAGCTCAATACCCCGGGATACAGAATCTTCAGGCGAGACAGAGGAGGGGGCAAAAGAGGAGGGGGCATTGCAATATTAGTTAAGGAGTCAGTTACTGCAGTAAGGAGAGATGATATCTTGGAGGGGGCATCAAATGAAGCTTTATGGGTAGAGTTTAGGAATAAAAAAGGGACAGCCACATTTCTAGGTGTTTATTATAGACCCCCAGATAGTCAGCGGGAAATTGAGGAGCAAATATGTGTGAAATTTGCAGAGGTGTGTAAAAGTAATAGGGTAATTATATATTAGGTGATTTCAACTTTCCCAACATTAATTGGGATAGTCATCGTGTTAAGGGCTTGGATGGAGTGGAGTTCTTAAAATGTATACAGGAGAACTTTTTAGCTCAATATGTAGAGGATCCAACAAGGGAGGGTGCAGTGCTGGACCTAATTCTGGGGAAAGAATTAGGTGGTTGATGTGTTGGTGGGGGAACATTTTGGTGATAGCGACCACAACATGGTACAATTTAAGCTTGTTATGGAGAAAGAAATAGACAAGTTGCAAAAAAAGGTTTTGGATTGGGGGAGAGCGAATTTTAGTAAAATAAGGCAGGATCTGGCCAAGGTAGACTGGAAAGAGTTACTTGTCGGGAAATCTACAGAAGAGGAGTGGGGAGCATTCAAAAAGGAAATGGGGAGGGTACAGGCCCAGCATGTTCACTCTAGGGTAATAGGTAGGAGCAACAAGCCCAGATAACCATGGATGACCAGAAACATTCAGGGTACGATGAGAAGGAAAAGAGAGGCTTTTAGCAAATACAAGAAGAGCAAATCAATGGTAGCATTAGTGGAGTACAGAAAGTGTAGGATGGAGCTTAAGAAAGCAATTAGGAGAGCAAAGAGGGGATATGAGAAAGCTCTGGCTGGTAAAAGTAGGGAAAATCCCAAGATATTCTATAAGTATATCAATGGGAAGAGGATAACCAGGGAAAGAGTAGGACCTATTAGGGACCAAGGGGGAAATCTGTGGGTGGAGCCAGAGGACATTGGTAGGGTGTTGAACGAATACTTCACATCTGTCTTCACCCAAGAGAAAGAGGATGTAGATATGGAACTTAGAGAGACTGTGAGGTTCTTCAGCAAATTGTCATAGGGAGTGACAAGATATTGGAGGTTTTGGAAGGCTTAAAAGTGGACAAATCTCCATGTCGGGACGATTCGTGTCCCAGGATGCTGTGGGAGGCGAGGGTGGAGGTTGCAGGGGCTCTGACCCTAATTTTTAATTCCTCTCTGGCCACGGGGAAGGTGCCAGAGGACTGGAGAACAGGTAATGTGGTCCCACTATTTAAGAAAGGTTGTAGAGATAAGCCAGGGAAATACAGACCAGTGAGTCTCACGTCAGTGGTAGGGAAACTATTGGAGAAAATTCTGAAGGAGACAATCTATCACCACTTGGAGAGGCAAAATTTGATTAGGAATAATCAGCATGGCTTTGTCAGAGGGAGGTCATGCCTAACAAATCTGATTGAATTTTTTGAGCATGTGACCAGGTGTGCAGATGAGGGTAGTGCAGTTGATGTAGTTTACATGGATTTCAGCAAAGCCTTTGACAAGGTCCCACATGGGAGACTTATCAAGAAAACAAATGCACATGGGATACAAGGTAACTTGATAAAGTGTATTCAAAATTGGCTTAGCTGTAGGAAACAGAGAGTGATGACAGACGGCTGTTTTAGTGACTGGAAGCCAGTGTCCAGTGGCGTACCACAGGGATCTGTGCTGGGTACCCTATTGTTAGTCATCTATGTCGTTTATATAAATGACAATGTGGGGGGTAGGATCAGTAAATTCGTGGATGACACAAAGATTGGCCGAGTGGTTAACAGTGAGGTTGAATGTCTTAGGTTGCAGGAAGATATAGACGGGTTGGTCAAATGGGCAGAAAAGTGGCAGATGGAATTTAACCCTGAAAAGTGTGAGGTGATACACTTTGGAAGGAGTAATGTGACACAGAAGTATTCAATGAATGGCCTGACACTGGGAAGTTCCAAGGAACAAAGGGACCTTGGCGTGTTTGTCCATAGATCTCTGAAGGCAGAAGGGCAGGTTAATAGGGTGGTGAAAAAGGCATGTGGGACACTTGCCTTTATCAATCAAGGCATAGATTACAAAAGCAGGGAGGTCATGTTGGAGTTGTACAGAACTTTGGTAAGGCCACAGCTGGAGTACTGTGTGCAATTCTGGTCACTACATTATAGGAAGGATGTGATTGCATTGGAGGGGGTGCAGAGGCGATTCACCAGGATGTTGCCTGGGATGGAACATTTAAGCTATGAGGAGAGGTTGGATAGGCTTGGGTTGTTTTCACTGGAGCAGAGAAGACTGAGGGGTGACCTGGTCGAGGTGAACAAGATTATGAGGGGCATGGACAGGGTGGGTAGGGAGCAGCTGTTCATCTTAGTTGAAGGGTCAGTTATGAGGGGTCACAAGTTTAAGGTGAGTGGTGGGAGGTTTAAGGGGGATTTGAGGAAGAACTTTTTTTACTCAGAGGGTGGTGACGGTCTGGAATGCACTGCCTGGGAGGGTGGTAGAGGCGGGTTGCCTCACATCCTTTAAAAAGTACCTGGATGAGCACTTGGCACGTCATAACATTCAAGGCTATGGGCCAAGTGCTGGCAAATGGGATTAGGTAGACAGGGCAGGTGTTTTAATGCATCGGTGCAGACTCGATAGGCCGAAGGGCCTCTTCTGCACTGTATTATTCTGTGATTCTGTGGCTCCAAGAGGACAGGAAATCCCCGTCTCCATACCAATTAAGGGCTTACCCATTTGAAAATTCCAATCTGAATTAACTTCCCAAAAGATGCAGGTTTCTGACCCTAACCCAGACCCGGTTCCTGTTTCCTGCCTCCATAAGGAAAATCCAGCCCAGAGTCTATTTTGTTAGAATTGAATAGAGGACCTATTGTACCAGTGGATGTATATAATAGGGCACCAAATAGTCGAAAGGAGATCGGGGAGCAAATTTGCAGGCAAATTACAGAAAAATGCAAGAACTACAGAACAGTGATGGGATCTTCAATTATCTGAATATAAATTGGGATATTAACAGTGTAAAGGGTAAATAGGGGGTGGAATTCTTGAAATGTGTACTAGAGAACGTTCTTGACCTGTGTGTTTCCGGCCCAACGAGGAAGGAAGCAGTGCTGGATCTATTTCTGGGGAATGAAGTAGGCAAAATGAGCATATTTTAGTGGGAGGCAATTTGATTATATCAGGTTTATAATAGTTCTAGATCAGGGATAACCAAGCATAAAAATCCTTAACGAGAGGAGGGATAACTTCCTTGAGTTGAAAAGGCAGCTGGCCCAGGTGGATTGGAATCAAAATAGGTAGGCAAAACAGTAATTGAACAACGGGAGGCCTTTAATGGTTCAGATACAGAATAGACACATTCTTATGATGGGGGAAATGAAGGACATCCAAAGCTAGAGCTCTCTGGATAACTAAAGATATAGAGGTTAAAATAAGACAGGAGAAGGAGGTTTATGACAATCGTTAAGATTCATAATACATTAGAGAACCAAGCTGAATATAGAAAGTACAGAGGAGATCTAAAAAAGGGAGTAAGAGGAGCAAAGAAAAAGCATGAGAATAGATTCATAGCTAACATAAAAGGGAACCCAAAAATCTTTTATAAAGACAAATAGTAAAAGGGTACTGAGAGGGTGGATGGGGCCAATTAAGGACCAAAAAGAGATCATGTGGAGGTCGAGGGCAGGCTGGGATGCTAAATAAGTACTATGATGCTATCTTCACCTGAGAAGAGGGTGCTGCTAATGTTGCAATAAAGGAGCAGGTAGTAACAATATTGGATAAGATAAAAATAGAGAGAAGGTAATTAAAAGACTGGCAGTCTTTAAGGTAGAAAAGCCACCCCATCTGAGGTTACTGAGCGAAGTAAGGGTTAAAATTGTTGAAGCTCTGGCCACAATCTTTCTATCCTCCTTGGATGTAGGATGGTGCCAGAGGACTGCAAATGTTATAGACCTATTTAAAAAAAGAGAAAAGGATAAACTGGTCAACTACAGGCCAGTCAGCCTAACATCAGTGGTAGGGAAACTTTTGGAGACAGTTGTTAATCAGTTAATTGTGTATCAATTGTTAGATTATATGCAGGTGGAGAGTGTTAATTGGGGTCTTACGTGAGCACTTATAAGCAGACACTTATTGAGACTGGTGGAGGGTTTGAGTGAGGAGCTACATGTTTATAATCCTTTTACTCTCTACAATAAATGTGAAACTAAGTAAAGACAGGCTCCAGCATTATCCTTCCATAACAAGCTTTCTGGAGTTCAACATAGTAACAGGCTTGAGGACGACATAGACTGGTGAAATGGGCAGATGCAATATAATGCATAGATGTGTGAAGTGACACATCTTGGTAGGAATAATGAGAGGCAATATGAACTAAATGGTGCAGGAGGTTGCAGGAACATAGACCTGGTAGCAGGACAAGTTGAGAAAGTAGTTAAAAAAGCATATTGAATTCTTGGCTTTATTAATAGAGGAATAAAATACAAAACCATAATAAAACACTAATTAGGCCTTAGCCTCAGCTACAGTATTGTGCTCAATTCTGGGCACCACACTTTAGATGGATGTCAAGGCCTTGGAGAGGTTATGGGAGAGATTTATTAGAATGGTGCTGGGGTGACAGAGTTCAGTTATGTGGAGAGACTGGAGAAACGAGGGTTCTTCTTGCAGCAGGAAAGGTTAAGAGGAGAATTGTTCAAAATCATGAATGGTTTAGATAGACTAAATAAGGAGAAACTGTTTCCCGATGGCAGATGGATCAGTAACCAGAGGACACAGATTTAAGGTGAGTAGCAAAATAACCAGAAGCAACATGAGGAAACATTTTTTTTTAGACAGCAAGTTGTTTGATCTGAAATACACTGCCCGAAAGAGTGGTGGAAGCAGATTCAATAGTAACATTCAAAAGAGTATTGGATGAATACTGAAAGGAAAAAATCTACATGGCTATGGGGAAAAAGGTAGGGGCGTGGGGTTAATGTGAGAGCTCTACCAAAGAGCTAACACAGGCATGATAGGCCAAATGGCCACCTTCTTTGCTATCTCATTCTACGAATCTATTCAAAGATGTATATAAGTTTAAAACCCTATGTCAACATAAGATGGTTAATAGTCTCAATGATTACTTCAAAATTTCTAGAAACAATAAATCGGGACAAAATTAATAGACACATGGACAAATGCGGGTTAATTAAGGAAAGTCAGCATGGATTCCTTAAGGGAAAATCATTGAATTCTTGGCTTTGTTAATAGAGGAATAAAGGAGTTTGCTGGAGTTTATGAAGAGGTAACAGAGAGGGCTGATGTGGGCAACGTTGTTGATGTGGTGCACATCGACTTCCAAAAGGCATTTGATACAGTGCCACACAACAGACTTGTGAGCAAAATTATAGCTCATGGAATAAAAGGGACGGTAGCAAACATGGATATGAAACTGGCTGAGTGACAGGAAACAGAGAGTTGTGGTCCATGGATGTTCTTTGGGCTGAAGGAAGGTTTTTAGTGGAGTTCCCCAGGGGTCAGTGTTGGGACCCTTGCTTTTCCTGATGTATATTAATGACTTAGATCTTTGTGTACAGGGCACAATTTCAAAATTTGCAGATGATATGAAACTTGGAACAATTGTGAACTGTGAGGAGGATAGTGTAGAACTTCAAAAGGACATAGACAAGTTGGTGGAATGGGCAGACGAGTGGCAGATGAAGTTCAATGCAGAGAAATGTGAAGTGATTCATTTTGGTAGGAAGAACATGGAGAGACAATATAATATAAAGGGGACAACTCTAAAGTGGGTGCAGGAGCAGAGGGACCTCGGTGTATATGTGCATAAGTCATTAAAGGTGGCAGGACAAGTTGATGAGCAGTTAATAAAGTATACAGTATCCTGGGCTTTATTAAGAGGGGCATAGAGTACAAGAGCAAGGAGGTTATGTTAAACTTGCATAAGACACTAGTTTGGCCTCAGCTGGAGTATTGCGTCCAGTTCTGGACACTACACTTTAGGAAAGATGTGAAGGCATCGGAAAGAGTACAGAACAGATTTACGAGAATGGTTCCAAGGATGAGGAATGTCAGATATAAAGACAGATTGGAGAAGTTGGGACTGTTTTCCTTGGAGAAGAGTAGTCTGAGAGGAGATTTGATAGAGGTATTCAAAATCATGAGGGGTCGAGACAGAATGGATAGAGAAAAACTGTTCCCACACCTGAAAGGATGAGAACAAGAGGGCACAGAGTTAGTGATTGACAAAAGAAGCAAAAACGACATGAGAAAAAACTCCTTCATGCAGCGAGTGGTTAGAATTGGAATACACTGCCTGAGACTGTGGTGGAGGCAGGTTGAATCGAGGTATTCAAAAGGGAAATAGACTGTTATCTGAAAGGGAAGAATGTGCAGGGTTACGGGGAGAAGGTGGGGGAATGGCATTAGGTGAATTTCTTATTCGGAGAGCTGGTACAGACATGATGGGCCAAATGGCCTCCTTCTGCACTGTAACAATTGTGTGATTGTGAAAATATTTACAAGGGAAGACATGACTAACAGAGGTAACCTAAGCAAAACTCATAACTTCAACTATAAATGAAATGAAGGTGTTTAGAAAATAAACTCAAAAGAAATTGGGGATGGATGATATTTTTTTTCCAGGGTACGGAGAGAGACTAGTGAAGAGATTTGTGAAGCACTTACAAACATTATAAGGGATGCCAGTAGTCTGGAAACAGGTTTGCATGTTACCCATTTTCAAAAAGAGTGACAAAAAAGACACTTGCAACTACTGATACATCAGTCTTCTTGCAATTCAGTTAAAAACATTGGAATCCATCAGGAGTAAAATTACCTACCTGTACAACAACTACCTGGTAAACAGCAGAAGATATGGATTCTGAATAGAAAAATCCTGGCTTACTAACCTCCTCGACTGTTTTTTGGGGAAGCACAATACCAAGTGGACTATGGCAATTCATAAGACATGGTTCACCTAGACTTTAAAAAGCCATTTGACAAAATTCCACAGGAAAGGCTACTGGTTAAACTCAAAGATGTGAAGATTGGGGATAAATGTTGGGAATGGGTAAGAAATTGGATAAAGATTTTAAAATTACAGCTGCTTGTAAAGAGTTATATCAGGGTGTGAGCGAGATAGATAATTAGTTTAGTATCCAGGGATTGGTGTTGGGACCACTATTATTTCTAATTTAGATCAATTGGGCTTGGATCAATAAAATCTAATGCAAACTGGTCAAGCTTGCAGATGATAACAGTGGAATCAGAGCAGGCAACTCAAATTAACAAATGATATTTAATACAGGTGAGTCCAAAGTACTGTATCCAAGAAGGAAAAATAGACAACACATGAATAATACTAAAATAGTCAAGGGTTGAAGTTGAGAGAGACTGGGGAGCCTTAGTAAACTCAACACGTCTAACCAATGCAGAGCAGCAATAAACAAAGTCAACAGAATTCTGAACTATATAGTCAAAACAGTAGAATAAAAGTCACAGGAGGAGACGTACAGTGCTCTGGTCAGACCACACCATTTGTCCTGTGTTCAATCCTGGTCAGTAAGACACAGGAGGGCATTCAAGCAATGGAGGCAGTTTAGACAGAAGACACTACAGCTTGAAATTAAACATATGGTACAAGGAAACACTGGAAAAACCTGGACTTTACAGCCTTAAGACCGATTAGCCTGACATCAGTAGAGGGGAAAATGCTAGAGCCCATTATAAAAGATGTAATAGCAGAGCACTTGGAAAACAATGACATGATCGGACAAAGTCAACAGGATTTACGAAAGGGAAATCATGCTTCACAAATCTATTGGCATTTTTTGAGGATGTAACTAGTTGATAAGGGAGAACCAGTGGGTGTGGTGTTATTTGGACTTTCAGAAGGCTTTCGATAAGGTCCCACATGAGATTAGCATGCAAAATTAAAGCACATGGGATTGGGGGTAAGGTACTGACATGGATAGAGAACTGGCTGGCAGACAGGAAACAAAGAGTAGGAATAAACAGGTCTTTTTCTGAGTGACAGGCAGTGACTTGTGGGGTACCGCAGGGATCAGTGCTAGGATCCCAGCTATTCACAATGTATGTTAATGATATAGATGAGGGAACTAAATGTAATATATCCAAGTTTGCAGACGCCACAAATCTGGGTGGGAGTGTGAGCTGTGAGGAGGATGCAGAGAAGCTCCAGTGTGATTTGGACAGGTTGAGTGAGTGGGCAAATACATGGAAGATGCAGTATAATGTGGATAAATGTGAGGTTATCCACTTTGGTGGCAATAACAGAAAAGCAGATTATCTGAACGGCGATAGATTGGGAAAGGGGGAGGTGAAGCGAGACCTGGGTATCCTTGTGCACCAGTCACTGAAAGTATGCATGCAGGTGTAGCAGGCAGTTAAGAAGGCAAATGATATGTTGGCCTTCATAGCTAGAGGATTCGAGTACAGGAGCAAGGATGTCTTGCTGCAATTATACAAGGTCTTGGTGAGACCACATCTGGAGTATTGTGTGCAGTTTTGGTCTCCTTAACTGAGGAAGGATGTTCTTGCTATGGAGCGAAGGTTTACCAGACTGATTCCTGGGATGGCAGGACTGACATATGAAGAGAGATTGGGTCGATTAGGCTTGTATTCACTAGAGTTTGGAAGAATGAGAGGGGATCTCATAGAAACCTACAAAATCTAACAGGACTTGACAGGGTAGATGCAGGAAGGATGTTCCCGATGGTGGGGCAGTCCAGGACCAGGGCTCACAATCTAAGGATATGGGGTAAGCCTTCTAGACTGAGATGAGGAGGGATTTCTTCACCCAGCGAGTGGTGAACCTGTGGAATTCTCTACCACAGAAAGCAGTTGAGGCCAAATCATTAAATATATTCAAGAAAGAGTTAGATATAGTTCTTAGGGCTAAAGGGATACGGGCAGAAAGCGGGAACATGGTACTGAGTTTGGATGATCAGCCATGATCGTATTGAATGGCGGCGAAGGGCCAAATGGCCTACTCCTGCTCCTATTTTCTATGTTTCTATGTTAAAGGGAGGCACCCAAGATGTGATCTGACAGAGGTATCTAACTGCGAATGGTGTGAAAAAGGGAAAACTAGAAAATTACTTGATAGTAAATTGTTAGAGTAGGACAAAGGGCAGAAAGTTATTTGTTAATCCAGCAACTGTTTTTTTTTTACAGAACGTCCCGGCTCCTGGCTTTTGTGAGTCCTGACAAGTTTACTTTTGGGTTGCAGCCAGCTGCAGGAGACCCAAGCATCAGAAGGTGGCAGCACTAGCATAGGTCTTCAATAATACAAAGGCAACATAGTTCTGCCCAAATATAGTACACTGGAATCAGGAACCATGGGTAAATCTGTTCTGAGGATCAAGTTATATTTTTATATTAGAATGTACAAGGAACAAGTCCAAGTCTGAACAAATACTCAAGTTAAATGAATACTCCCATTGTCTGTTAACTGCTGTGCATGGTATTTGCAAAGGAACCCTTGACATTCTGACAATAAGGGTTACAAGATCAAAAATTGTTCCTTAACATACTCTGCATACTTTCAGATATCTAGACAGTGAATTATTTATTAAAAGTATCAATATATACAGGCCAAGTGTTTCAGTCTTCAAGTCACAGAATATTTAAAGTGCAGTGAGAAATCATTCATTTTTATAATGAAATAAATCATAGCATATCAATAATGTAACGCTATAGTTGCCAGTATGGATTAAGGCAATTTCAAGGTATACATTTTTGTCAGTTTGCCCTTGGGCTTATTTTATACCTTTTGGTTCCTTGTCCCGCAGTAAGCACACTTCAATATGTTGTGAAATAGTAACTGATTTTTTCATAACCTATTATACTGAACACAGCAAAGGCCAAGCTGATCAGTACAGCTATAAATTGACATATCTGACAATGTGAAAATTATCCAGGTTTTATGTCCTGTTCACAAAACACAGGACAAATCCAACCCTGCTCAGAGGTGAAGTGAGAGTAACAGTCCTTGACATCAAGGCAGCATTTGACAGACTGTAGCACCTAAGTACTCTAGTAAAATTGAAGTCAATGGGGATCAGGGGGAAAACGCTCAGGAGCTGGCTTCATACTTGACACAAAGGAAATTGGTAGTGATTGTTGGAGGCCAATCACTTCAGCCCCAGGACTTGCTGCAGGAATTTCTTGGGTCAGCCTTCTAGCCCAACTATCTTCAGCTGCTTCTTCAATGACCTTCTCTCCATAAAGTCAGAAGTGGGGTGACCACGTTTTCCTACACTACAATAGTGACTACATTTCAAAAGCGCTTTCTTAGTTGTAAAGAGCTTTTAGATCTCCTTAGGTCATGAAATGTGCTATATAAATGGAAGTTCTTTAGAACATAGAACATAGAAAAATACAGCACAGAACAGGCCCTTCGGCCCACGATGTTGTGCCGATCCTTTGTCCTCTGTCAAGGACAATTTAATCTATACCCCATCATTCTCCTTTATCCATATACCTATCTAAAAGCCGTTTGAAAGTCCCTAAAGTTTCTGACTCAACAACTTCCCCAGGCAAGGCATTCCATGCCCCGACCACTCTCTGGGTAAAGAACCTTCCCCTGACATCCCCCTTATATCTCCCACCCTTCACCTTAAATTTATGACCCCTTGTAACGCTTTGCTCCACCCGGGGAAAAAGTTTCTGACTGTCTACCCTATCTATTCCCCTGATCATCTTATAAACCTCTATCATGTCACCCCTCATCCTTCTCCGTTCTAATGAGAAGAGGCCTAGAATGTTCAGCCTTTCCTCGTAAGACTTATTCTCCATTCCAGGCAACATCCTGGTAAATCTCCTCTGCACCCTCTCCAAGGCTTCCACATCCTTCCTAAAATGAGGCGACCAGAACTGCACACAGTACTCCAAATGAGGCCTTACCAAGGTCCTGTACAGCTGCATCATCACCTCACGGCTCTTAAATTCAATTCCTCTGCTAATGAACGCTAACACCCCATATGCCTTCTTCACAGCCCTATCCACCTGAGTTGCAACTTTCAACGATCTATGCACATAGACCCCAAGGTCTCTCTGCTCCTCCACATGCCCAAGAACCCTACCGTTAACCCAGTATTTTGCATTCGTGTTTGTCCTTCCAAAATGGACGACCTCACACTTTTCAGGGTTAAACTCCATCTGCCACTTTTCAGCCCAGCACTGCAACCTATCCAAGTCCCTTTGCAGACGACAATAGCCCTCCTCGGTATCCACAACTCCACCAACCTTTGTATCATCTGCAAATTTACTGACCCACCCTTCGACTTCCTCATCCAAGTCGTTAATAAAAATCACAAACAGGAGAGGACCCAGAACTGATCCCTGTGGCACGCCACTGGTAACTGGGCTCCAGGCTGAGTATTTACCATCTAAGACCACTCTCTGCCTTCTATCAGTTAGCCAATTCTTAATCCAAATGGCCACATTCCCCACTATCCCATGCCTCCTGACTTTCTCCATAAGTCTACCATGGGGGACCTTATCAAATGCCTTACTAAAATCCATGTACACCACATCCACTGGTTTACCCTCATCCACTTGCTTGGTCACCTGCTCAAAGAATTCAATCAGGCTTGTGAGGCAAGACCTACCCCTCACAAAACCGTGCTGACTGTCCCGAATCAAGCAGTGTCTTTCCAGATGCTCAGAAATCCTATCCCTCAGCACCTTTTCCATCAACTTGCCTACCACCGAAGTAAGACTAACTGGCCTGTAATTCCCAGGGTTGTTCCTATTCCCTTTCTTGAACAGGGGCACAACATTTGCCACCCTCCAATCACCTGGTACCACCCCCGTCAACAGAGAAGATGAAAAGATCATTGCCAGCGGCTCTGCAATTTCATCCCTTGCTTCCCATAACATCCTTGGATATACCCCGTCTTTCAATTCTTTGAGGAGAAAACATAAAAACATAAATCAAAAAATAGAAAAAAGATAATTCAGTTCATGAGACCCATGATCCCATTCGATTATAGCATTTATACAATTCATTTAACTACCTGAGGAAATTTGCTCACTATTACCCAATGGTAAATTGAGAAAAATTACCAAAAAAACATTGTTCATATGTCTGAGATTATTCATCCAGCCTGGTTGTCTTCCTCACCATGACATATCTTTGATCTCCAAAACCACAATAATTTGCATTTATACAATACTTTGTAATATAAAATGAGTGTCAGAGCACCATACAAATGGAGATAGATAGTGAAAATGGATACTGGGCGAAGAAAGGAAAACATGTGGCATGGTGACTGTGTTGAAAAGATTAGTTTTGAGAATATGTTAAAAGGAAGGAGAAAAAGCAGAGTGACAAAGAGCTTTAGGGACTGCATTCCAGACAGTGGAGCTGAGGAGCCTGTAGGTTTCACTAATGGTGGGGGCAAAGGAAGGAGCAGCAAAACAAAACGGAAGAACAAGGGCGGTGATAAAAAGTGGAACAGTGTTGCAGAGGAAGGCTGGGCCCAAAGCAAGGATGTGGAGTTAAAATATTCTGCAATGTGGGACAGGAAGCCAATGCAAATCAACAAAGAGAGGACTGTTGGACAAATACGACTTAGAACAAGGCAAGATATGGGTGGATGCATTTTGGACAAGTTGGGAGTTTGTGGAGGATGAAGAATGAGAGACCAACAAGGACAGCATTGGATAATCAAGGCTAGAAATGATAAAAGAAATGAGCCCTGGGTTTCAGAACCTGACTGGTGGCTGGAGTCACTGTTGTGCATCCGCAAGGCGGAGGACTACGTGGATAGCACGTTTAGGGAGGTGGTCACACCACAGGTTAGGAGCAGGCAGGCAGATAGGGAATGGGTGACCGCCAGGCAATCCAAGAGAACCAGGCAGGTAGTGCAGGAGTCCCCTGATATGATCTCACTCGCTAATCAGTTCTCCATTTTGGATACTGGTGAGGGTGATGGTTCCGCAGAGGAGTGCAGTCAAAGACAAGTTTGTGGTAGCTCAGCTGCACAGGAAGGGAGGAAAAGGAGTGGAAGAGCAGTAGTGATGGGGGATTCATTAGCTAGGGGAACAGACAGGCATTTCTGCGGCAGTAAACGTGACTCCAGGATGGTATGTTGCCTCCCTGGTGCCAGGGTCAAGGATGTCACGGAGAGACTGCAGGACATTCTTCTGGAGGAAGGTGAACAGCCAGAGGTTGTGGTTCACACTGGTACCAGTGACAGAGGTAAGAAGAGGGATGAGGTCCTGAAAGCAGATTTAAGGGAGCTAGGAAGGAGATTAAAAAGCAGGGCCTCAAAAGCAATAATCTCAGGATTACTCCCAGTCCCACATGCAAGTGAGCATAGGAATAGGGCAATTGAACATGTGGCTGGAGAACTGGTGGAGGAGGGAGGGCATCAGATTTCTGAGACATTGGGAGTAGTTCTGGGGCAGATGGGACCTGTACAAGATGGACGGGTTGCATCTTAGCAGTACTGGGACGAACATCCTCCCAGAGAGATTTGTTAGTGCTGTTGGGGAGGGTTTAAACTAAATTGTCAAGGGGATGGGAACATGGGAGGGAGCTCAGATTGGAGGGAAGCAAAACTGGTAACTTGTCTGGGGTGTGGGAACCAGGAGCAAGTATTAGAGCTGAGGTAGGAGCAAAAATGGGCAATGTTATGAGGGTGCAAACAGATCACGCTGCTGATGGAAAGAATGTGGGGTTTGATGTTAAACTTTCTCAAATAGAATGCTTATGCCTTGCATTGGCTGGACAAGTGATGAAGGAGAGGAATGTAGTCAGTGGCAAAGAAGTGGAGTTTATAGTGGGGATCAGGTGATGTTTTTGGTCTTCCCAATGTTCAGCCAGAGAAACTGTAACTCATCGAAGACAATTTCAAACTGGCAGTCTCACAACAGAGATGGTCATGTGATCAGAAAAGTGGTGTTGAGAAAGTGCTGGAGATCATTACATATGGAAGCGAACCCCATGCCTGTAGACAATGTCACTGAATAGTAGACAAGAAAGAGGAGAAGGCCAAAATAGATTGTTCGGAACTCCAGAGGTAACAGTGGGGGTGCAGGAAGAAAGGCACAGCTGGAGTTGTGCTTGCTATGTTCAGAGAGATAGGAACATAGGAGCAGGAGTAGGCCATTCAGCCCATCGAGCCTGCCCCGCCATTCAATATGATCATGGCTGATCATCCACTGCAATGCCTTTTTCCCACACTATCCTCATATCCCCTCATGTCATTTGTATTTAGGAATCTGTCAATCTCTACTTTAAACATACTCAATGACTGAGCTTTCACAGCCCTCTGGGGTAGAGAATTCCTAAGGTTCACAACCTTCTGAGTAAAGAAATTTCTCCTCATCTCGGTCCTAAATGGCTTCCCCTTTATTTTGAAATTGTGTCCCCTGGCTCTGGACTCCCCAACCAGGCGAAACATCTTAACTGCATCTACCCTGTCTATCCCTTTAAGTATTTTGTAGGTTTCAATGAGATCAGCTCTCATTCTACGAAACTCTGGAGAATACAGGCCCAGTTTCCCCAATCTCTCTTCGTAGGACAGTCCCACCATTATGTGAACAAGTCTGGTGAACCTTCGTTGCACTCCCTCTACGGCAATAATATCCTTCCTAAGGTAAGGGGACCAAAACTGCACACAGTACTCCAAGTGCGGTCTAACCAAGGTTCTATACAATTGGAGCAAGACTTCACTACTCCTGTACTCAAATTCTCTTGCGATAAAGGCTAACATACCACTAGCCTTCCTAATTGCTTGCTGCACCTGCATGTTAGCTTTCAGTGACTTATCGACCAGGACACCCAGGTCCCTTTGTACATCTACAATTTCTAATCTCTTACCATTTTAGAAATACTCTGCACATCTATTTCTCCTACCAAAGTGGATAACCTCACATTTTTCCACATTATATTTTGTTTGCCACGTTCTTGCCCACTCATTAATTCTGTCCAAACCCCTTGAAGCCGCTTTGCAACTTCCTCACAACACACATTCCCGCGTAGTTTTGTGTTATCTGCGAACTTGGAAATACTATATTTGATCTCCACATCCAAATCATTGATATATATTGTGAATGCCTGGGGCCCAAGCACTGATCCCTGTGGTACCCCACTAGTCACAGCCTGCCAATGCGAGAATGACCTGTTTGTTCCTACTCTCTGCTTTCTGCCTGTTAATCAATCCTTAATCCATGCCAATATATTACCCTCCTATCCCATGTGCTTTAATTTTTCTAACCAACCTCCTATGTTCACTAGCAAATAAGAGATAGGAGAGAAACCACACAAGGACAATCCTAAAAAGCTGGACAATGGAAGAGAGACAAAGGAAGAGGATGAACTGTTTCAATGTATTAACTGCTGTGGAAAGGTCAAGCACAACAAGGAAGGACAGTGCACAAAGACATAGGGCCATTTCAGTACTGTAATTAAGGCAGAAATTAGAGCAGAGGGATTCAATTAAGGAAACTTGAGAGAAATGGGATACAGAGCTAGGAGGAGATAATGCATTTAAGGACTTGAGACAGGAAGAAAAAAGAAGCCAATGGTGGCATGGTGGTTGGAGATCATGAATGGCTCGGGATTCTTATACTCAAGCATATACACTAATCTATGAGAAGGAATGGAATGGTCCGACCAATCAACAAAAAACAATGAGTCTAGTCACAAAAAATTATCTCTGTGCAATGAATCCAGAATTGGATTCTAATCTCACATCTTTAGATTTCAATTTTCTTTGTAAAATGTCAGGTTCCAAACCACTTTTATTATAATCACAGAACCCCTCCTACTAAATCCTGTTATTATTAGTTCATGTTTCGCATGTCATGCACACAGAAAATAAGTTTCAAAATTAATGTTTCTACTTTTTGAGAGCAGATATTTGCTGCTTTTGAGAAATCATAGAACCTGTTTATCACCACAACCTCACACTTTGCTAAAACAGTGAAGAAACTGAAATGTCAATACTAATCATTAAACAGAAGAACCTAGTCTTTGGGTTAACAGTTATGCTTCACACTGCCAAATAAGATAAAAAGGCACTGGTTTCCTAAATTTCCATGTATTACATCAGGCAGCAACAATCAGTGGGATGTGATCAGATGACAAAGGCTAACAATCTTTTTACAAAACAAAAAGTTGTTCTCAGTAAGGGGAAATCATCAATTTTTACAAATAAAATGATGAAAACAAACACATTGATAGGAATTAGACAGTAATTAATTACAAGTTATTTGTATCCTGGAATTTGCTTTTAATTGTTCAATCTATTTTTCAGGTTTTATTTTTAATCATCTGCGCACTCCAAACAGTCAGGGAGAGATAGAGGAGCAAATATGTAGGCAAATCTTCAGAGAGGTGTAAAAATAATAGGGTAACAATAGTAGGGGATTTCAACTTCCCCAATATTAACTGGTATAGTCTTAGTGCAAAAGGATTAAAAGGGGCACAATTCTTAAAAGTGCATCCAGGAGAGCTTTTTGAGCCAGCATGTAGAAAGTCCTACAAGAGAAGGGGCGGCAATGGACCTAATCTTAGGGAATGAAGCCGGACAAGTGTCAGTAGGGGAGCATTTCAGGGATAGTGACCATAACTCTAAGATTTAAGATAGTTATGGAAAAGGACAAAGATGGACCGGAAATAAAGGGACTGAAATAAAGGGACTGAAAGAAAAGCAAAATACTGCAGATGCCAGAAATCTGAAACACAAACAAGAAATGCTGGAAATACTCAGCAGGTCTGGCAGCATCTGTGGAGAGAGAAGCAGAGTTAACGTTTCAGGTCAGTGACCCTTCATCAAAACAGGCAGATATTAAAAATGCAAAAGATTTTAAGGTACTAAATAAAGGTACAATAAAGGTACTGAATTGGGGGAAGGCCGATTTCAATATGATAAAACAGGATCTGGCCAAAGTGGACTGGGAGCAGCTACTTGTAGGAAAGTCTCCATCAGACCAATGGGAGTCATTTAAAAAGGAAACCGTGAGGGTTCAAGGCCAACATGTTCCCGTAAAGGTGAAGGGTAGGACCAACAAGTCCAGGGAACCCTGGATGTCAAGGGATATAGAGGATTGGATAAGGAAAACAAAAGGAGGCTTATGGCAGATTCAGAGGACTGAAAACAGTGGAGGCCCTAGAGGAGTATAGAAAGTGCAGGGGGGGTACTTAAAAAAGTAATTAGGAGAGTGAAGAGAGGGCATGAAAAAACACTGGTGGGCAAGATAAAGGAAAATCCCAAGACATTTTATATTAAGGGCAAGAGGATATCCAGGGAAAGAGCAGAGCCTGTTAGGGACCAAAATAGCAATCTGTGCGTGAAGCTGGAAGACATAGGTGAGGTTTTAAATGATTATTTTTTATCTGTGTTCACTATGGAGAAGGACAATGTAGGTGTAGAGATCAGGGAGAGGGACTGTGATATACTTGAACAAATTAGCATTGAAAGGGAGGAGGTTTTAGCAGGCTTAAAAGTGGAAAAATCCCCAGATCTAGATGAGATGGATCCCATGCTACTACGTGAGGCAAGGGAGGAGATTGCAGGGGCTCTGACACAAATTTTCAAATCCTCTCTGGCCACAGGAGATGTGCCAGAGGACCGGAGGACAGCGAATGTGGTACCATTATTCAATAAGGGTAGTAGGGATAAACCAGGTAATTACAGGCCAGTGTGTCGAACATCAGTGGTAAGGATACTATTTGAAAAACTCTGAGGGACAGGATCAATCTCTACTTGGAGAGGCAGGGATTAATCATGGATAGTCAGAATGGCTTTGTCAGGGGAGATCATGTCTAACCAATTTGATTGAATTTTTCGAGGGGGTGACTAGGTGTGTAGTTGAGGGTAAAGATAGTCTTTATGGACTTCAGTAAGGCTTTTGATAAGCTCCAGCATGGGAGATTGGTCAAGAAGGTAACAGCCCATGGGATCCAGGGCAATTTGGCAAATTGGAACCAAAATTGGTTTAATGGCAGGAGGCAGAGGGTGATGGTCGAGGGTTGTTTTTGCGAGTGGAAGCCTATGACCAGTGGGGTACCGCAGGGATTGGTGCTGGGACCCTTGCTGTTTGTAGTGTACATTAATGATTTAGATGTGAATATAGGAGGTATGATCAGTAAGTTCACAGATAACACGAAAATTGGTGTCGTAAATAGTGAGGTGGAAAGCCTTAGATTACAGGAAGATATAGATGGGCTGGTAAGATGGGCAGAGCAGCGGCAAATGGAATTTAATCCTGAGAAGTGTGAGGTGATGCATTTTAGGAGGACTAACAAGGCAAGGGAATATGCAACGGATGGTAGGACCCTAGGAAGTACAGAGGGACCTTGGTGTACTTGTCCATGCATCACCGAAGGTAGATAAGGTGGTTAGGAAGGCATATGGGATACTTGCCTTTATTAGCATAGAATATAAGAGCAGGGAGGTTATGATGGAGCTGTATAAAACGCTAATTAGGCCACAGCTGGAGTACTGTGTACAGTTCTGGTTGCCACACAATAGGAAGGATGTGATTGCACTGGAGAGGGTGCAGATGAGATTCAGCAGGATGTTGCCTGGGCTAGAACATTACAGCAATGAAGAGAGAGTGGATAGGCTAGAGTTGTTTTCTTTAGAGCAGAGAAGGCTGAGGGGGGACCTGATTGAGTTATACAAAATTGAGGGGCATAGATTGGGTAGGTAGGAAGAAACTTTTTTTCCCCTTAACGGAGGTGTCAATAACCAGGGGGCATAGATTTAAGCTAAGTGGCAGGAAGTTTAGAGGGGATTTGAGGAATGACTTTTTCACCCAGAGGGTGGTTGGAATCTGGAACACGCTGCCTGAAGGGGTGGTAGAGGCAGGAACCCTCACAACATTTAAGAAGTATTTAGATGAGCACTTGAAACGCCATAGCATACAAGGCTACGGGCCAAGTGCTGGAAAATGGGATTAGAATGGATAGGTGCTTGATGGCTGGCACGGACATGATGGGCCGAAGGGCCTGTTTCTGTGCTGTTTAACTCTATGACTCTATTATCTAAAAGGGGTACTATCTTACACAGGCTTGCAGATGGTGACATTGGGCAAAGCCCACTGTTTCCAGATCAACAACAATTACCTCCCTTTAGACCACAAACATTCTGGGGGGCGGGCAATCCAAATAAAAAAAGGGGTTTAACAAAAAGATAACAATGTTTAAATCCGGTGTAATTAAGGGGCAAAATCATTCACTGTCTACTGGTCATAAAGTTAATAAAACAACAAGACACAACACACAAATACTCCAAGGTTACTCTAGATCTGGACATAGGTAAGTGATCAAAGGCATCACGGCTGATGATGTTTGCAACCTGGATTTGTGAAATGCAGATCCAACAAAATCCAGGAGCAAACCCACCATAAGGTTGTTTGATTCTCTGGCTCTACAAAGTAACAGTGGAATTAAATTTAGCCAAACTTGAAAGGAGCCACATCAAATAGTTACACTTAATCTCATCGTTATTTATTTTGGTTACAGAGTGAACAGATCAGAGGAAGTCATTTAATATAAAAACAGAAAATGCTGCAAATACTCTGTAGGTCAGGCAGCATCTGTGGATAGTGAAGCAGAGTTAACGTTTCAGGTCTGTGACCTTTCATCAGTTCTGCTTCTTCAATTTTGCTTCTCTCTCTCCACAGATGCTGCCTGACCTTCTGAGTATTTCCAGCATTTTTTGCTTTTATTTCAAATTTCCAGTATCTGCAGTATTTTGTTTTTATCAGAGGAACTCATTCCTTTCTCAAACATAAAACAAGTGCCAATCCTTCCAAAATGGCAATGGTGTGTGCGTACATAACCCGTGGCAAATGTGATTTGCCCACCACATTGGTAAAGGCAGAAAAGGTTGCATCTAGGGTAGCGCTCCCTCTTTGTTTTTTGGATTGCGCAGGTGATTTGGTTAAGTGTGCAGCTGCACACACGTGGTGATTTAAAGTAACCAACTTGTGCGTGGCCTGCATGGAAACTTTTGGTTGCTGAGAGGCCTAGAGGGAACATTGGTCTCGTGCCTCAAACAGGCAGTAGTCTGTTTGCCTATGTAAATAAGGGGCCTAAAGCTTGTTTGAGGCCCTTTTACAAAACTGAAAGGCTTGATGCTGGCTATATTTAGGAAAATGTGGTCTACATACAATTTAGCCAATGGTCCTTAAAAGGACAGCTGCAGGCCTGTACTGGAAAGGTTAGGATTGTTAAAAATTGCTTCTTTGCATCATTTAAGATTGTTGTCAGTTCCAGCTCATGCCATGGCACCACAGCGCCGCCCCCCCCCCCACCCCCCACCACCCCAACCCCAGTTTGCTCTTCTCCCTCTTCTGATCTGCCTCCTCCCTCTGGTAACTCCTTCTCATGATCACCTCATCTCCCCCCACCCCAACGCTGCAGCAGCTTGAAATTTCATGTCGGCAACCTACCCGCTGTCACCCAGCTGGAGCCCGCAGCTCATCAGTCTAAGTTACACAGGCCCAATAGCATAGACCTACGTGTTCTGACACAGGGATTATTCCCTGCACACAGATTATGTCAGCAAGCCTGTGCAATCCAATTTCTACACCCAACTATTTTACAGCCAGTTCACTTCTGCCAATTTTAAAGTAGAGACAAGCTATATGAACAGTTAGCAAATCTCTCATTCTACACAATTTTGCCTTTAGTAAACGCAACATGACTCAGTGAGAACCACAGATGTTTACAGCAGAGAAGAGATGTTTACAGCGGATAGTCAGCGATTCAGTACATTGTTTGTCATGCTCTTTACTAAAGAAATTGTTACGATTGTTTCTCTTGTCAGTCTCTAGCTGCTTATCTGGTTGCTCCAGAGAAAACACCAGCTTAAGCACACAGCTGATGGGCCTGTCACATGACCACCACCCAATGATTCAACATGGTGGTTACCAATGTGTACCAATCCTCTTGCAACTTAATCAGTCCATGTCTAGGAATTCCCTTCTCACAACCAGGGTCCCATTGTTCAAGTGTTTAGGTTTGAGTGATTTGTCTCCACCAGATGATGGCCTTAAATTCTTGCTAATGGAAACAGCATTGGTAGTTCACTCAGATTCCCCCGGTCCTTGTTCTTTCTGGGACTGTGCAGACAATTCATCTCCACCTCAATGCATTGGAATGTGGAGTAGAGTGATGCAAATTGGGATGGCCATCTTAGCTGCTAGTAGAGTCATCTTTAGCCTGTTTCTTTTTAAAAAAATTTAATTCAGGTTTCCAGCCAGTGGATTAAAAAAATCATCATTTGACATAGATTTTTTTTCGTGACAACTCCACCAATGCAAAATGAAATGTGATGACAGAAGCATTTCATTATAAGGTCGTAAATATTAAAAAAATGTACATGTACATTCATCCTCACTCACTTATCAATCTCACACTGCCATAGCTATGCATGGTCAAAGTGACACTCCATTTGAAATTATAAGCAAACACTTAGAATCTATTCTTTTGTTGCTTGTATCTGGCACAGTTAATACACTTTGGATCCAAATCTATTGTGAAATCCAGGATGATTCTGTGCTGAATTAAACTCTGGATAAAGCATAAACTATCACATTGTTCTTTCCTGCAATGTGGGTAATCTTTAGGTGGTAAGGTTGCAAAAGCAGGCTCTATCGAAATAGCCTTGCATTCTGGGTTTTGAATTTCTCCACAAATATCCAAGGATTGTGGTCAATATAAGCTACGGTCTCCCTATATCCATTTTGGACATATACTTCAAAGTGCTTGAGTGCCAGCAAGATTGAGTTTCCTTCCCCACAGTAGAGTATCTCCTTTGGTGTCTGTTTAATTTTTTGGAGAAATACCCAACTGGTCTCTCAATGCCTGACTCAGCATCGCGGAACAGGACAACACCTACATTTAGGTCACTAGCATCAACTGCCACTTTAAATGGTTTGTTGAAGTTTGGAGCTGCCATTGGTTAAGATGGTTTTCAGCCTCTCGAAAGCGGTTTGGCACTTCCCTGACCACACTACCGTTGCTCTTTTCTGTAACAAGTGTGTCAGTGCGGGGGGCTACAGTGCTGAAATTTGGGACGAATTTGCGGTAAAACCCACATGTCCCCAAAAGCTACATTATTCCCCGTTTGGTCACAGGGATGGGAAAACTCTTCAAAGCCTGTACCCTTGCTGCTCTAGGCAGCACTCACCCTTGAACCACAACATGCCCTAGGTAGGTTACTTGAGCTTTAGAAAACTCGCTCTTTGCAAGATTTACCACTAGGTCAGCCGATTGTAACCTTTGGAAGAGGGCTTCTAACTGGTCTAGGTGGGCACCCCCCAGGTGTCACTGTACACTAACAGGTCATCCAGGTACATTACACAGTTGGGTAGGCCAGCCACTACATGGTTCATCAGCCTTTGGAAGGTGTCTGGGGCATTTCTTAATCCAAAGGGCATCACTTGGCACTGGGGTGACAAAAGCCGAGATCTCTTTAGTTTAGGGAACCTGCCAGTATCCTTTTAACAAGTCTATTTTGGTTATGTAGATGGCATTTCCTACTCTGTCTATACTGTCTTTCTGGCGGGAAATTGGGTAGGAAGTGGCTCTGGTCACTGCATTAACCTTCCTGTAATCAATGCAGAGCCTTGTTGAGCCATCGGGCTTGGGCATGAGCACAACAGGGGAACTCCAGCTGCTCTGACTGGGCTCAATCAGCTTGTGCCCCAGCATGTACTGAATTTCATCCCAAACCTGGGTCAGTTTCCCGGGACCTAGGCGTTAGGGATTTTGTTTTAAGGTAGGGGTCTGTCTTACATCCACATTGTGGAGGGTGAGGGTTGTGTACCCTGGTTTGTCCCTGCAGATCTCTTTAAATGCTGTGAGCAGCCTTGTTAGGTCTCCTTTCTGTTCTGCGTTTAAATAGGAGAGTACAGTGTATAATTTCCCTTACATTTCAGTTAGCTAACCGGACTGTAGGAGGTTCGATTTGGGAATTCCCCAGGCCTCCCTCTAACTCGTCCTCACTGTCCCTTTCACCCTTCTCTTTCCTGACTGCCTGACCTGTGCTTGTTTGTCCCCTTCACGACTGTGATACTGCTTTAACATATTGATGTGGCACAGTCTTTGGCTTTTTCCTACGATCTAGTATCAATTAAACAATTCACCTCACTAATCCTCTTTACTACTCTGTACGGGCCACTGCACCGGGCTTTCAGTGGTTCACCCAGTATTGGTAGTAGCATTAACATATTGTCTAGAACCACAGAAAAATTATAGCACAGAAGGAAGCCATCCAGCCCATCGTGTCCGTGCCAGCTGAAAAAACTAGCCGCCCAATCTAATCCCACCTTCCAGCATCTGGTCCATAGCCTTGCAGGCTACAGCACTTCAGGTGCATGTTCTGGCCTTGGTATGTTTATCTGCCTGCTTTTACATAGCTGTCTGGTAGGTTTTTAAGTGTTTCTGAGCAACTGCACAGGCTCTTGTGAGCCGCTCCCGGAACATGGAGATGTAGTCTAACATGGAAGGTTCATCCCTGTGTTCCAAAAACTTCTTGATTAATTTTAGAGGACCTCTCACCTCGTATCCATAAACTAATCTAAAGGGACTAAAGCCAGTGAACTCATTGGGTGAGTCCCTGGTAGCAAACAGAAGAAATCCCAGCCTTTTGTCCCAGTCATGGGAGTACTCACAGCAGTATGCCCTGATCATTGCCTTTTTGGGTCTGGTGGTACTGCTCGAAAGCCCCTTGTGACTGTGCATGGTAGGCTGAGGACTTTAGCTGGGTAATGCCCAGATTACCCATGAACTTTTGAAAGATCCCAGACATAAAATTTGCGCCCTGATCCGACTGGATCGTGGCAGGCAACCACTACCTTGGCGGATAGCCTCTGGAAATCGGGTAGCCACATCCATAATGGCAAGAAGATACTGGGAGCGCTGTTTTGTTTTTGGCAGGGGCCCCACATAATCCACCAGCACTCTGCTGAATAATTCCCATACCGGCTTTGGAGGAACCAGAGGTGTAGGTTTGATTGCAGGTTGGGGCTTCCCCATAACCTGGCATGTGTGGCAAGTTTTAGAGAACTCCACCACATCCTTGTGGAGTTGTGGCCAGTAAAAATACTGTCTTATGTGGGCTTGGGTTTTTTGGATACCAAAATGGCCAGCAATTGGAATTTCATGGGCTATTCTCAATATTTCCCTACTGTACCTCAATGGCAGGACTGCCTGGTGGACCATTGTCCACTCTTCATCTGCAGGTCTGGGAGGAGGTCTCCATTCCCTCATCAGCACCTCATTCTTTAAATAGTAGCACTCTGGAACTCCCTTTGCTTCAGCTTCAATTTCGGCAGCCTGTGCTAACTTTATTTTTTAACACTAGGTCAGCTTGCTGAGCCTCAACCAAGGAAGACCTGCTGAACATTTCCTTTGGTTCCTCTAAATTTCCGAAGAAGGTTTCAGATAACCAGACAGCAGCGTCATCCGTCTGCAGTGCCAATTCAGCCTCCTCTGACAGAGCTGTTTGGCCATGGACTGGGTCACCACACAGTCAGGGAAAATGCCAGGGACCTTCTCCTGTAACTGCTTTGTCTTTCTGACTTCGTTCAGTCTGTCTAAGACTACTAGGAAAGCTACCACCTTCACCCCCACCAGGACATTACCAAGGAGCAGGTCCACCCCGTCCACATGTAAATTAGGAACAATCCCCAAGGTTACTAGTCCTGAAATAAGGTTGCACTCCAGGTGCACCCAATATAAAGGTATGGTCATATACCTTCCCCTGATACAATTTACTAATACTGTGGCATTCAATGTACTCTCTGGGGGAAAGGTCATGCCTTTTCCCAGCAGAAGGGGTTGCGTGGCCCTTGTATCCCCAAGTATGACTATGGGTTTACTTGCCTCACTCGAGGGGTATGGTGTCACTTTTCCTTTGGACACAAAAGGTAACTCTCAGGGATTTTAAGTTTTCTTGCACTCACAACGGTATGTTTACTGGGTCTTACTGCCGCAGTTAGAGCCACAGCCTGGTCTGCTGTGCTTTCCATCAGGGCCCCTTTTCCTGCATTGGTCTGGTGTACCCTGACTAATCCTATGGGTTTTCCCATAACTTCCAGCTGTCAGCTCGAAGGTGACCTGCCTCGTTACAATGGAAACACACAGGCTTTCGGGCATCACCCCTGTTCTCAGCACCTTTCTTTTTGGCCTGAGGAGGGCCCCCTGTGTTTCCAGTTTTCCCTTCACACCCATGGCTGTTCATCCTCCTATCACCCTCCCACCTTCTATCCGTTTCAGGTTTTTGGAGGTGACTAGGGAAGAGTTTCCCTTGGGGCAAAGGGTGGTGGATAAGATCATAGTCATCAGCCAAGGTTGTGGCCTGCCTCCACGTGGGGTTTTATGGAAAGGGCGAGTTTTTGAACTTCTCAAGGAGGATCACCTCTCTGAAGTTTTTATAGGTAGGCTCTACCTTATGCGCCTGTATCCATCAGTTGAAAGCGATTTGCTTAACCCTTTCGAACTCTTAAGTTTGTTCTGGCTGTTTTCAGAGAGCTCAGAATTTTTGGTGGCACGCCTCCAGTACCAGCTCATATGTAGTCAGGATACCATTTTTGGTCACCTTATAGTTTGATGAACTCCTGTCAGACAATAGGGAATAAGCCTCATGGGCTTTTCTGGTTAATTTGCTTTGCAGTTGCAGGGTTCAGCCCTCAGCTGGACAATTCAACTGTTCTGCAAACTTTTCAAATGAAATGCAAAATTCCTCCACATCCCCCTCATTGAATGTTGGTATCAACGAGGAGAATTTTAAGAGCTCAGCACTCAGATCTGAACTAGGGGTAGTTCCCTCACTAGCAGTGCCTTCGCTGGGTAACCTGGTTCTTCCCCTATTCAGTTCAAGCTGCCTTAGCTCTGTTTCCTCATTCTCCTTCTGGAAAGCTCTTTCTTTCTCCCTTTCCTGCAATTCTCTCTCCTCCTTCTGTTCCTGTCTCTATCATTTTCTTGGAATTCTAGCTCTAGTCTGCTGTTCCAGTTGTATCTTGGCTAATGCTATTCTGTCTGTTTCAGATTCTAAGCCTGTCTCTGGTTCTTCTATTTCAATTTCAAAATGGTTGGCCACAAGTTTTAGGATTTTGGGTTTCCTAGTTTTTCGATGGATATTTATCTCTAAATGCTTATCTATACACCTTAACTCTTCAACACATAGGGTTTTTAAACTGTCCCAAGCTACTTGTCTCTGTTCCAGGAAGGTACTGCCTCGAATGTGGGCATTTTAATACTCTAGCACTGAAAACCACAAGAAAAGCTGTAATGAAGTTTTTAAATTATTGCTAGGGATCAATTTGGTTTCCCACTTCCAATTTCTCATTTGTCTTTGGTCCCAGATGTAGAGCCCCCAAATTTTTGAATCTAAATAAAGGAAACTATGAAGGTATGAGGCGCGAGTTGGCTATGATGGATTGGAGAACGTTACTTCAAGGGTTGACAGTGGATAGGCAATGGCTAGCATTTAAAGATCGCATGGATGAAATACAACAATTGTTCATTCCTGTCTGGCGCAAAAATAAAACAGAAAGGGTGGCTCAACCGTGGCTTACAAAAGAAATTAGGGATAGCATTAGATCCAAGGAGGAGCAATATAAAATGGCCAGAACAAGCAGCAAACCTGAGGATTGGGAGCAGTTTAGAATTTAGCAAAGCAGGACAAAGGGAGTGATTAAGAAGGGGAAAATAGAGTATGAGAGTAAGCTTGCAGAGAACATAAAAACTGACTGTAAAAGTTTCTATAGATATGTGAAGAGAAAAAGATTAGTGAAGACAAATGTGGGTCCCTTACAGTCAGAAACAGGGGAATTTATAATGGAGAACAGAGAAATGGCAGACCAATTAAATACATACTTTGGTTCTGTCTTCACAAAGGACACAAATTATCTCCCAGAAATGTTGGGGAACATAGGGTCTAGTGAGAAGGAGGAACTGTATGAAATCAGTATTAGTATTTGTGTCACTGGAATTTGAGAATACAAGCCACAGGTCACTAGATACAAAGGAAGTTCAACTTATAACCCAGCTGCAAAATCCCCAAGTGACAAAACTATGAGTGGGCCATAAAGGTTATGATTTGAATGGCTTGCGTCGAGTCATATCACATGACTAGCAGTTTTGATAGTTAACAGCCTTACGAACATTTCAACTTATACTGTGAAATAGTCATTAGTTGTAATTACTATTAATTCACTCCTTTTACTTTGTTTTTATAAAATAACCATACCCTCATTACAAATCATCCGATGTGGCAAGAGTAACTTTAGGCTCCTCTTATTCTTTTTTTTTTTTACTGAATTTGAAAATAAAACATTGATAAAAATTGATTAAAACCCTAATTAACTAATTAATAAGTAGAGTAACTAAACCAGAGGGAGGAGATTACTGTATTTAGTTAGCATTTAATATTTATAGAAGGAATCTAGCATGAGGGACCACATAGTTAATACAATTTAGTAAGGATTTAAGAAGTATTTATTTATCTTAAATTAATTTATTAATTAGTGCTAGAAATGTCAGTTAGAGGGGTGAAGTGCTTCACCTGTGAGATGTGGGAGGTCCGTGACGCTTCCAGCGTTCCGGACGACTACATCTGCAGGAAGCGTACCCAGTTGCAGCTCCTCACAGACCACATGGATCGGTTGGAGCAGCAACTGGATGCACTTAGGAGCATGCAGGTGGCAGAAAGTGTCATAGACAGGAATTTTAGGGAAGTGGTTACACCCAAGGTGCAGGCAGATAGATGGGTGACCGCTAGATGGGGCAGGCAGTCAGTGCAGGAATCCCCTGTGGCTATCCCCCTCTCTAACAAGTATACCGTTTTGGATAATGTTGGGGGGGATGGCCTATCAGGGGAAAACAGCAGCAGCCAGAGCAGTGGCATCATGGCTGACACTGTTGTTCAGCAGGGAGGGACAAAGCGCAGAAGAGCAATAGTTATAGGGGACTCTATAGTCAGGGGCACAGAGAGGCGTTTCTGTGGACGTGAAAGAGACTCCAGGATGGTATGTTGCCTCCCTGGTGCCAGGGTCAAGGATGTCTCTGAACGGACAGGGGGCATTCTGAAGGGGGAGTGTGAACAGCCAGACGTTGTGGGACACATCGGTACCAATGACAGAGGCAGGAAGAGTGACGAGGTCCTGCAGGGGGAGTTTAGGGAGTTAGGTAGAAAGTTAAAAGACAGGACCTCTAGGGTTGTAATCTCGGGATTACTCCCTGTGCCACGTGCCAGTGAGGCGAGAAATAGGAAGATAGTGCAGCTAAACACGTGGCTGAACAGCTGGTGTAAAGGGAGGGTTTCAGATATCTGGACCATTGGGATCTCTTCAGGGACAGATGGGACCTGTACAAGAAGGACGGGTTGCATCTAAACTGGAGGGGCACAAATATCCTGGCTGCGAGGTTTGCCAGCGTCACGCGGGAGGGTTTAAACTAGTGTGGCAGGGGGGTGGGAACCAGAGCAGTAGGACAGCAAGTGAAATAAATGAGGGGCAACTAGTAAATAAGGCCAGTAAGACTAAGAGGAAGAGCAGGCAGGGAGATGTTGCGGAGCACAGCGGGACTGGTGGTCTGAAGTGCATTTGTTTCAATGCGAGAAGTATAACAGGTAAGGCAGATGAACTTGGAGCTTGGATTAGTACTTGGAACGATGATGTTGTTGCTATTACGGAGACTTGGTTGAGGGAAGGACAGGAATGGCAGCTAAATGTTCCAGGATTTAGAAGCATCAGGCGGGATCGAGGGGGATGTAAAAGGGGTGGGGGAGTTGCATTACTTGTTAAGGAGAATATCACAGCTGTACTGTGGAGTTGCGGATAGTGATGAGGATTGTCAGAGGAGACAGCAAGATATAGATCGGTTGGAGACTTGGGCGGAGAAATGGCAGATGGAGTTTAATCCAGACAAATGTGAGGTAATGCATTTTGGAAGATCGAATGCAGGTGGGAAGTATACAGTAAATGGCAGAACCCTTAGGAGTATTGACAGGCAGAGAGATCTGGGCGTACAGGTCCACAGGTCACTGAAAGTGGCAACGCAGGTGGATAAGGTAGTCAAGAAGGCATACAGCATGCTTGCCTTCATCGGTCGGGGCATAGAGTATAAAAATTGGAAAGTCATGCTGCAGCTGTACAGAACTTTAGTTAGGCCACACTGAGAATATTGCGTGCAATTCTGGTCGCCACACTACCAGAAGGACATTGAGGCTTTGGAGAGGATACAGAAGAGGTTTACCAGGATGTTGCCTGGTCTGGAGGGCATTAGCGATGAGGAGAGGTTGGATAAACTCGGATTGTTTTCACTGGAACGACGGAGGTGGAGGGGTGACATGATAGAGGTTTACAAAGTTATGAGCGGCATGGACAGAGTGGATAGTCAGAAGCTTTTTCCCAGGGTGGAAGAGTCAGTTACTGGGGGACATAGGTTGAAGGTGCGAGGGGCAAAGTTTAAAGGGGATGTGCGAGGCAAGTACTTTACACAGAGGGTGGTAAGTGCCTGGAACTTGCTGCCGGGGAGGTGGTGGAAGCAGGTACGATAACGACGTTTAAGCAGCATCTTGACAAATACATGAATAGGATGGGAATAGAGGGATACGGTCCCCGGAAGTGCAGAAGGTTTTAGTTTAGGCAGGCATCAAGATCGGTGCAGGCTTGGAGGGCTGAATGGCCTGTTCCTGTGCTGTACTGTTCTTTGTTCTTATTGACCAATCATCTTTGCAAACCCTTTTCCCCATCCCACCATTTTTGCCTCCAATAAAATTGGAAGGAGCGCCTGGATTTAAAAAAAAATATCAAGTATTATGTATTTTAATAGAGATGAACGAGCTAAAAGAAAGAATCATATAATAATGTTACATATTTATAGTAGAAAAACTTCCATCAAACCCCTTGAGTGGCCAAAATAATAAAAGTGCAACGAGAAGAACTAGACAGATTTTTAAAAAATGATAATACACGATATTTATTTTCCTAAAACTTCTTGTTGCTGTGGGAGCCTCATTTATTCTTAACTGTTTCTTAGAAATCAAGCTGAATTTTCTTTCTTTTAGGAGTTGCAAACTGATTAGTTCCTTCTCTGAGATTTCAAACATACTCGCAAAATAAAAAGAACAGCCTTTTTTCGTATCTGACCATTCAAATTTAAAATGCAACTGTCAGTAATATACAACCTGAACCAATCACACAGTTTTGGTTAAGTTTCAATTATTTCTCTCTAGCCTGTAACATCACAACATCGCCTCTCTTGATGCAGACATGTGAACAGCACATAGTGTGCAATCTACTTACTTACATTGACTTGATTTAAAGCAACATGCACAATACCAAAACTAAAAAAAAACTTCATTTTAGTCATGTTAAGACTTGTTATTTTGATTATAACACATATTTATAAAGGATTTTGACTATTACACATTGGATTTCTGGTACAGGGCAACAACTATTCTTTAGCATGTATCTGGTTATGATGTGCAAAATGCTTAGCTCCCAAGGACTATATCAATGAGGAAGGAGTTTAACTGTACAAAATTTCCACAAAGGTGGTCCAAAGCTGACTCATGTCACAAAATGATTTCTTAAGGAATGCTAGGGTACATGCAAAACAGATGCAATGAGTGCCAGTTTTGAGGACCAATATCTGAATGATGTCTGACCCAAAACTGGTTTGAACCATTTTTCAGGCATCCCTGGCAGGGGCTTAAAATATGAGTTTGGCTCCTTGATATGTAAATGAGGGGCATCACACCTATTTTAGGCCCTTGCCGAAATTGGGTAATGATTCTTCAGTGGTCAGTAAGTTTTTTTTTAAGAACTTAAAATAATTGCTGTGGAACCAGGAAAAGCAGTCGTGTTCCCTCAACTCCACAGAATGTCTGATTGGCTACCTCAACCCCACCCCCATAGCCTCTCCAACCTATCTCCTGGGGCATAACTTCATTTCACTGCCAACGAGGTGAGTGGTTCAATATTCAACTCCGTAAAATAGGTGACCTGCCTGTAGAAGCATGACAGGAGTCGACAGCTCAGTCAAATTGTATTATCATTTAAAATGATTATTTTGGAAAACAAAACTTTTGGTGGAAAATTTGGTACACATAATTTGGTCTTTATGATGTTAAATTTCAGTCTATTGAACACTTCGGCTGGAATTTTACACCCCCTTCCCAAAGAGCAGGAAGGTGGCGGGGGGGCTGGTGGGCGTAAAATGGAGCGGGAGGCTCGAAGGGCCCTTCCCAACCCGCTCCCGCCGCCACTTTACGCAGGGCGGCGACAGCGAAAAGCAGCCTGCCCACCCCAGGCCAATCTGGTGCCTCGCCGGTGCCCGACCAAACATCCCCGGCGAGGCACCAGATACTTACCTTTGTTCTCCGGGCTGCCCGACATCATCTTCTCAATGGCTGAGTTGCAGTCCCTGCAATGGTCACCACTCCTGGTGGCGCTGCTAGGACTAAGAGCTGCCGGCCCGCTGATTGGCCAGCAGCACCCTTAGGTGGGACCTCCTGCCACACGTGAGTGGAAGACCCGCCTCAGACCAATTAAAGGCTGGGGAACCGCAAAATGCGGATTGGATCCCCAAGCCAGGTGGAGGCGGGTTCGTCACCGACTTTTCAGTCAGTGGACGACTCCCGTCCGCCGAGGCAAAAATCCCGGCCTTCATTTATTTAACTGCATGAAATAATTAGCAGTATTTTAGGCTCAAATCTGACAAAAAAAGCTACATTTAGAATATTGCATAATGGCAAATTAAGACCCTCATTATGCATTTCTAGAAAGCAAACAATTTATTAACTTCTGGTACATAATCCAAAAGTCTTTATGTTTATAATTCCTTGTCCAAAGAATTATATCCCTTGGTTATCCAGCATATTGTTTGATAATACTGTCATGGTCCTGTAGTTTTTTTCGAAATATGTGGTTTGCCTTTAAGACTTGCAAGGGATCAGTATTGCTTTAAGAGTCAGCAAGCCTGAGGAGTTATAAGAAGGCGCATTTTTGTTACCTTAGAAACAGCCAAATGGAGACTGCGATTCAAAGGGTGCATTCTCAATACCATGGAAACAGCCACTGGGAGTGAGCCTGATGCAATACATTTGTTTCAACTCAGTCTTGAACTGGCAGTTAGTAAAACAGTTTGAACACACAGACAGAAGACACAGACAGCTGTGGTGTCAGCAATGAAAAAGAGCTCTCAATCATTTAAACTGAAGGAAATAGGATTCTTGTCTGTTTAATTATTATCTCTCGAAATTCTAAAGTCAAGCAAAGACAGAGATCTCTGGTAATTTAAATTGAAGAAAGGGAAGTTAGACTGTGACAATCTTTTATCCCTCAAAAACTCTAAAGTCAGATTGATTCTGTAGAAAGTGTTTGCAAGACGTTAATTGTTGAAATTCGCTGGACTTCGAACATTCTGCGAGGACTTTGAACAACATTGGACTGTAAATTTGCAAGGACTTTAATTTTTTCTATTTTTAAATGTTCATAGTGTTTAAGAATTTAGTTCTTTAAATCAACAAATTAATTCTTTAATTAAAAGACACCTGGTGTGGTTAGCCTCATTTGGGGGTTAATAGATGGTACAATTTGGTGGGTCTTTCTTTCATTTGGAAAGTTTTTAAATGATATGTTAGCCGATCTGTGGAATGACGGGATTGAATTAACAGTGCGTTGGTCCCACCACAATCAGAATCGTATATTTTGGGCGCTTGAACAAAGAATTATACCCCTTGGTTATCCAGCATGGATGAGTGTATTGTTTGATAATACTGCTTGTATGGTTTAAGTTAGATTCGAATCTACTCCTTTATTTGTTAGCCTATTTGGACTAATAAAGAATTCCCTAGCTGATCTCCTGCCAAAAGACTGAGGGAACTTTGTGCTCATAATGCTTCAGATTAGATCACTACAAGAATGTTTCCACTATCTGCTATTATTGGCAATATCATGAATATACAAACTATATGCAAGTTGTCAGTGTTCTAAATCTATTTCCTATTGTTCTTCCCTTAGAGTTAAATGGTTTTTCATTTATGATGCAACTTGGCCAACAGTTTTATTGGACCATTTCCAATTGACATTTCATTTTCCATTCTAAGGTCAGATTGTGGTCTTATAAAAATCCAAATTTTCATTGCCTTTAAAAAAGTCAAAGAAGTTAGAAATGAGAAAATGCCAATTGGCCCAATAATGCTCATTACTTTCAAGTACATTATCTTTCCCAACAAGTAATCTAGTTGGTCTTATAATATCCCAATGTTTTTAATGCCCGTTATCTTGTTTGATAGATTAGTACAGAAGTTCATAATTCACTTATACAACTTGCAGTTTTCAAATACTTTCTATATGTACATATGCGACTAACACCAAAAGAAATTCACATTTGCAATTAATAAAATCGAATTGAAATATTACCTGCATTTGGGAAGGAGTTCCACATCAGTTGTCCTGCATTCTTCAGGGTTTGTTCCATTGGGATAATTAATTATGGAGACCCGATGCAGTTTGTCTGGGTGGTCTAAGGAATCATTGTGGTTGTTAGAATGATCAGGGACATCTTTTCCATCTGTTTGCACAAGCTGTGAAATTAAAATCAAATAAAATGAAAAAGCACACTTTTTTTGTAGTCAAATAAATGATTACTTCAAAACTGCACTGAACTAGCAATAAAATCATTTGCATGTGGACTTAAAGCAATACTAAACCAAAATCACTCAAGTTCCATACAGGAAATTTTCTAACACTTGCTTCATTCTATTTTTCTACACTTTAAAAAGAAAATCCTTTTCTCAGTCTTGAGGACATTTGTGAGGTCACAAAGCAATTGCATAATGCTTAAGAGTGTTCTGATCAAGCAGCCAAACTCTCACTGTCTGGAAGTGCTTCCAGAAATCAATTTCTTAGCATTAATTAGGAACAGGAATATGCCATTCAGCCCGTCAAGCCTGTTCCACAATTCAATGAAATTGAGGCTGATCTGTACCTTATTTCCATTCACCTGCCTTCACTCCATACCCCTTAATAGTCTTGGCTAGAAAGAAAAAAATCATATTTCAAAAATTAATTGAGACAGCATCTATTACTCTTTGTAGGAGAGAGTTTCACACTTCTACCACCTTTTGCATGAAGACGTGTTTTCTAACTTCTCTCCTGAATAGACTGGCTCTGATTTTAAGGTTATGTCACCTTGTCCTGGACTTTCCCATCAGCTGAAATTTGTTTTTATTTACCCGATCAGTTCCTTCAAAATTCTAAAAGCCTCGATTAAATCAGTCTTAACCTTTTATATTCTAGGGAATACAAGCTTCGTTTATATAATTTCGCCTCATAAGCTAATCCTTGCAGGCTTGGAAACATTCTGGTGAAGCTGCACTATACTCCTTCCAAGACTAATATATCCTCCCAAAGGTGTGAGGGCCACAACTGTACACAGTATTCCAGATGTGGTCTAACCAGGTTTTTGTAGCTTCCTCCCTTTGATATTCTAGCCCTCTAGTCATAAAGCCCAACATTCCTTTTGTACCTGACTACTACATTTTAGTGTACATGGACCCCAAAATCTCTTTGGATCTCCACTGTTGTCTCACTTGCTTATAATTAAATACATTCTCTCCATCTAACTAGAACTTCCAAGGCTCCTCCAGCTCGAACACTAATTCTCTGTAAGCTCCATATGGAGTTTTCTGCAATTTCCAAATAACCTGAAGCATACAGGCAAAACTTTAAGTAACGCACAGTACGATCAACATACTTTACAATTTTGTAATCCACAATGTCCATAAGATCCAAGTTTGAACAAACAAGTGCTTTTTTGCTACTATAAGTGGTTCAGTTAAAATTACTTTATTCCACTTATGGTTGTTTGGTAATAATTCAAACACTCACAAAAATACATCAATGGTATCTCCGTCTTTGAAAATTTGGCTTCAAACTCAATTAAAGAAATATAAAGGCTAGGTCAGCTATACCCACATTCACTGAGAATATACCTTTCAACTCCACAACAGTCATCCTTCTCTCCCTTTCCTCTGCCTTAAATTTGTGTTCTCTTGTCTGCCTGGATTCTACTCTGGCAAGCATTTACATCAGCCTTGAGAATACGGTGCTCCTCTTGAAGTTTTTCTTCCACCTCATGTTTATAGCATTCCTTCTCCTTCTTGTGGTGTTCCTTCACAACCTCCAGCTTCAGTATTTCTAATTTGCATGCATGTTTATTTTTTGTTAATTTGTTCTTGAAACGGGTGTGACACTGGCAAGGCCACACTTACTGCCCATCCCTAGATGCCCTGAGAAACAGAAGGTGGACCTTCTTCTAGAACTGCTGCATCTCTTGTGCTCATGGTGTTCCCCCCCCCCCCCCATGTTAGGCATGACATTCAAGGATATTGCTCCAGCAATGGTGAAGCAACGGCAATATATGCCTAAATCACAATTGTATGTGACTCGGGGGGGGATCTTGGAGGTGATGGTGTTCCCACAATATTGATGCTGTTGAAGCCATCTTGGTAAGTTGTTGTAGTGCATCACATAGATCACACATTCCACCACCACAATGCAGCCTTGGTAGAGGAGGTACATACAATGTTCAGTAGCAAGAGCACCAACAAACCAAACTGCCTTGTCCTCGATGGAGTCAAGCTTCCAAGTGTTGCTGCAGCTGCACCCATTCAGGTGAATGGTGAGTATTCAACTACATTTCTGATACCATCCTTGTAGACAGCAGAGAGGATTTGAAAAGCAGGAAGTTACATACTCGTTCTACAGTACCCAGTCTCTGCCCTGCTATTATAGCCAAAGTTTTGATATGGCTTGTCTAATTAAGCTTTTGATCAATGGTGACCCCCACAATGTTGGGGAACTAGGGGATGGTAGTGCTAGTGAAGCTCTGTGGAAGATGGCTGGGCTTTATTTATTCCTGGGAAATCTCTAGAGTCACTACTATACTGGATAGCTCTGGCGCAGTCTTCAGCACTACATTCCTTGCTTTTTTCCTTTGCAGCAAAGCAGGTTAACTCTAGCTCCCTGCTCAAGTCTTATTGAGCCTTTGTAGTAACTGTTAAATATTGCTCTGTTCAGTCCCTTTAAATTTTAAAGCAATTGAACAGCCTTCATGTCCTATTAATAATCATCTGTGCCAAGCTGTCATCACTAACATTTTTTGTTTTTCACTTGAGGTATTTTCCTTGGATTAGGCACCACTGCCAACTCCCACAAACATAACTCTCAATCACTATGAACCGGAGTACAGGCTGAATGTTAAGGGAATTAAGTGGACAGAAATAGCGGCAGGGACGTGAACGGCAGCGTGGGGGGTCATAAAATCGGGATGGGACACGTCAGGCAGGAAGTCTGGTGTCGTGATGTCCCATCCCGATTTTGTTCATGGCAGCAAAAGTGGAGGGCAGAGGTCCAATGGCGATGCAGCGGGCAGGTAATTAAGATTGCTGCATTTGCTGACAATGCAACCACTGGGTGGCACAGTACTGGCACATATGCAAAGACAGCCTCACCGACTGAAATTTCACTGTCTGCAAAGTCTCAGGCAGCTGCCAGTAATAAAGATGATGCTCAATTTGACATAAAAAAATGAACTCAACCCAAAGCTCTTCAATGGCAGTGATCGCCGCTTCCAGCCCCACCTCCAGCAGCAACCCGATCCCTCCCACTATCGCTGTTATCTTTGCTGCTCCCTCCCATGCACGTCTACTCGCTGCTCGCTCCCCATTTCTCCGCTTCCCCCCCCTTTAGCTGCTCGCTCCCCACTTCACTGCTTCCCCTAACTTTGCCACATTCCCCCCCGCCGGACGCTCACAGCCTGCCTCTTTCACCGCCTTGGCCGCTCACTCCCCACGTTGCCGCTCAGAGAAGCGGTGGGTGTGGGCGAGGGGATTGGTAAGCGAGCGGCCGAGGGTGGAGCCAGCAGAAAGCTGCGAGGCAGTGAGCGAGCGGCTGAGGTGGGGGGGGGGGGGGGGGAAGAGAGTGGCAAGGCAGGGAGCAAGCGACCAAGTGGGGGGAAGCAGTGAGTAGTCGGGAGCGGGAAACTGAAAATGGCGATTCAGGTGGGGATGGCGGGAGGGAGTAGGGTACTGTTGAGAGGAATGGAGGCGGTGATCGCGGCCATTGAGAGGTGAAGACATCAATGCATCTGACATCATTGCGTGGTGATGCCAGCATGCGCATGCACACATTCATACTAGCAAGTTGCCAAATGTTCGCACGCACTGATTACATCCATGATCGCTCCGTGTATGCTCTGCATCATCATAGAATCATAGAATGATTAAGGCGCAGAAAGAGGCCACTTGGCCCATCGTGTCTGTGCTGGCTGAAAAATGACCCACCTATTCTAATCCCACCTTCCAGCATTTGGTCTGTCACCTTGCAGATTACAGCACTTGAGGTGCATATCCAGATTTTTAAAAATTTATTCATGGGATGTGGGTGTCGCTGGCCAGGCCAGCATTTATTGCCCATCTCTAATCACCCTTGAGAAGGTGGTGGTGAGCTGCCTTCTTTAACCGCTGCAGTCCATGTGAGGTAGGTACACTAACAGTGTTGTTGGAAAGGGAGTTCCAGGATTTTGACCCAGCGGTGATATAGTTCCAAGTCAGGATGGTGTGTGACTTGGAGGGGAACTTGCAGGTGGTGGTTTTTCCATGCATTTTCTGCCCTTGTCCTTCTAGTTGGTAAAGGTCGCAGGTTTGGAAGGTGCTGTCTAAGGAGCCTTGGTGCATTGCTGCAGTGCATCTTGTAGATGGTACACACTGCTGCCACTGTGCGTCAGTAGTGGAGGGAGTGAATGCTTGTGGATGGGATACCAATCAAGCGGGCTGCTTTTGTCCTGGATGGTGTTGAGCTTCTTGAGTGTTGGAGCTGCACCCATCCAGGCAAGTGGAGAGTATTCCATCACACTCCTGACTTGTGCCTTGCAGATGGTGGACAGGCTTTGGGGAGCCAGGAGGTGAGTTACTCGCTGCAGGATTCTTAGTCTCTGATCTGCTCTTATAGCCACGGTATTTATATGGACTTGTGCCTTGTGGGCGTCTCGGGAGAGACCAAGGCTAAGGGAGTAAACCCTAACAGAAAATCCGGAGCGGAACCCCGTAGGCGGTCATGTGTCACCTTTGGCATGTTTCCGGCAGTTCCTGCAGCCATACTGGTGCCAAACGTCGTGTCCTGCACTCCTTTGGACCCCACCAGAAAGGCCGAGAGGGGGGTTTTGACGACTGGGCAACTCTCAACCTCCATAAATTTGCCCAGGCATGCGCCATGGAGAGGTCACTCCATAGTTGCCTCACAGCGACTGAAACAACACGGAAGGCAGCAGTTACGGGTTATAAGTCCAGATAAATTGGCGTAGAAACTGGGCGCCACGGGTTGCCTTTGTCGGTGGGAGAGGTCATTGCACCTCACTGGACAGCTACCGCCCGCCTCAAACCAGGCAGCCCCCGGTCAATAAGGTTCTGTCCCGCCACAGTCTGCCTGCTTCAATGGGTGCTTGGAGCTCAGGGTCATTGCCCGAAAGGTGGACTGATACACCGCACCAAACAACATGAAAAAAGGAAAGAAGGTACCAGCCCTTCGCTTTGCAAGCTGGAACGTCAGAACTATGTGTCCTGGCCTGTCGGAAGACCTTACACAAATCAACGATTCTCGGAAGACCGCCATCATTAACAACGAGCTCAGTAGACTCAATGTGGACATTGCAGCACTTCAGGAGACTCGCCTCCCCGCGAGTGGCTCTCTAGCAGAGCAAGACTACACCTTCTTCTGGCAGGGCAGGGATCCTGAAGAACCAAGACAGCATGGAGTGGGCTTCGCCATCAGAAACTCCTTGCTCAGCATGATAGAGCCTCCCTCAAATGGCTCGGAACGCATACTGTCCATCCGACTGCTCACCACCTCTGGTCCAGTACACCTACTCAGCATCTATGCTCCAACACTCTGTTCCGCACCTGAAGCTAAAGACCAGTTCTATGAACAACTCCATAACATCATTAGCAGCATCCCCAACACCGAACACCTATTCCTGCTGGGGGACTTTAATGCCAGGGTTGGGGCCGACCATGACTCATGGCCCTCCTGCCTTGGGCGCTATGGCGTTGGAAGGATGAATGAGAACGGGCAGAGACTGCTTGAGTTGTGTACCTATCATAACCTCTGCATCACCAACTCGTTCTTTCACACTAAACCCTGTCACCAGGTTTCATGGAGGCACCCAAGATCACGTCGTTGGCACCAGCTAGACCTCATTGTCACAAGGCGAGCCGCCTTAAACAGTGTTCAAATCACACGCAGCTTCCACAGTGCAGACTGCGACACCGACCACTCCCTGGTGTGCAGCAAGGTTAGACTCAGACCAAAGAAGTTGCATCATTCCAAGCAGAAGGGCCACCCGCGCATCAACACGAGCAGAATTTCTCACCCACAGCTGTTACAAAAATTTCTAAATTTACTTGTAACAGCCCTTCAAAACACTCCCACAGGGGATGCTGAGACCAAGTGGGCCCACATCAGAGACGCCATCTATGAGTCAGCTTTGACCACCTACGGCAAAAGTGCGAAGAGAAATGCAGACTGGTTTCAATATCATAATGAAGAGCTGGAACCTGTCATAGCCGCTAAGCGCATTGCACTTTTGAACTACAAGAAAGCCCCCAGCGATTTAACATCCGCAGCACTTAAAGCAGCCAGAAGTACTGCACAAAGAACAGCTAGGCGTTGCGCAAACGACTACTGGCAACACCTATGCAGTCATATTCAGCTGGCCTCAGACACCGGAAACATCAGAGGAATGTATGATGGCATGAAGAGAGCTCTTGGGCCAACCATCAAGAAGATCACCCCCCTCAAATCTAAATCGGGGGACATAATCACTGACCAACGCAAACAGATGGACCGCTGGGTTGAGCACTACCTAGAACTGTACTCCAGGGAGAATGCTGTCACTGAGACTGCCCTCAATGCAGCCCAGCCTCTACCAGTCATGGATGAGCTGGACATACAGCCAACCAAATCGGAACTCAGTGATGCCATTGATTCCCTAGCCAGCGGAAAAGCCCCTGGGAAGGACAGCATTACCCCTGAAATAATCAAGAGTGCAAAGCCTGCTATACTCTCAGCACTACATGAACTGCTATGCCTGTGCTGGGACGAGGGAGCAGTACCCCAGGACATGCGCGATGCCAACATCATCACCCTCTATAAAAACAAAGGTGACCGCGGTGACTGCAACAACTACCGTGGAATCTCCCTGCTCAGCATAATGGGGAAAGTCTTTGCTCGAGTCGCTCTGAACAGGCTCCAGAAGCTGGCCGAGCGCGTCTACCCTGAGGCACAGTGTGGCTTTCGTGCAGAGAGATCGACTATTGACATGCTGTTCTCCCTTTGTCAGATACAGGAGAAATGCCGTGAACAACAGATGCCCCTCTACATTGCTTTCATTGATCTCACCAAAGCCTTTGACCTCGTCAGCAGACGTGGTCTCTTCAGACTACTAGAAAAGATCGGATGTCCACCAAAGCTACTAAGTATCATCACCTCATTCCATGACAATATGAAAGGCACAATTCAACATGGTGGCTCCTCATCAGAGCCCTTTCCTATCCTGAGTGGTGTGAAACAGGGCTGTGTTCTCGCACCCACACTATTTGGGATTTTCTTCTCCCTGCTGCTTTCACATGCGTTCAAATCCTCTGAAGAAGGAATTTTCCTCCACACAAGATCAGGGGGCAGGTTGTTCAACCTTGTCCGTCTAAGAGCGAAGTCCAAAGTACGGAAAGTCCTCATCAGAGAACTCCTCTTTGCTGACGATGCTGCTTTAACATCTCACACTGAAGAATGCCTGCAGAGTCTCATCGACAGGTTTGCGTCTGCCTGCAATGAATTTGGCCTAACCATCAGCCTCAAGAAAACGAACATCATGGGGCAGGATGTCAGAAATGCTCCATCCATCAATATTGGCGACCACGCTCTGGAAGTGGTTCAAGAGTTCACCTACCTAGGCTCAACTATCACCAGTAACCTCTCTCTAGATGCAGAAATCAACAAGCGCATGGGTAAGGCTTCCACTGCTATGTTCAGACTGGCCAAGAGAGTGTGGGAAAATGGCGCACTGACACGGAACACAAAAGTCCGAGTGTATCAGGCCTGTGTCCTCAGTACCTTGCTCTACGGCAGCGAGGCCTGGACAACGTATGCCAGCCAAGAGCGACGTCTCAATTCATTCCATCTTCGCTGCCTTCGGAGAATACTTGGCATCAGGTGGCAGGACTATATCTCCAACACAGAAGTCCTTGAAGCGGCCAACATCCCCAGCTTATACACACTACTGAGTCAGCGGCGCTTGAGATGGCTTGGCCATGTGAGCCGCATGGAAGATGGCAGGATCCCCAAAGACACATTGTACAGCGAGCTCGCCACTGGTATCAGACCCACCGGCCGTCCATGTCTCCGTTATAAAGACGTCTGCAAACGCGACATGAAATCGTGTGACATTGATCACAAGTCGTGGGAGTCAGTTGCCAGCATTCGCCAGAGCTGGCGGGCAGCCATAAAGACAGGGCTAAATTGTGGCGAGTCGAAGAGACTTAGTAGTTGGCAGGAAAAAAGACAGAGGCGCAAGGGGAGAGCCAACTGTGCAACAGCCCCAACAAACAAATTTCTCTGCAGCACCTGTGGAAGAGCCTGTCACTCCAGAATTGGCCTTTATAGCCACTCCAGGTGCTGCTTCACAAACCACTGACCACCTCCAGGCGCGTATCCATTGTCTCTCGAGATAAGGAGGCCCAAAAGAATTTATATGGATACTCCAGTTCAGTTTCTGGTCAATGGTAGCCCCTAAGATGTTAGCGGGGGATTCAGCGATGGTAATACCATTGAATGTCAAGGGGAGATGGTTAGATTCTCTCTTGTTGGAGATAGTCATTGCCTGGCACTTGTGTAGGCGAATGTTACTAGCCAGTTATCAGCCCAAGCCTGGATATTGTCCAGGTCTTGCTGCATTTCTACACAGACTGCTTCAGTATCTGAGGAGTTGCGAATGGTGCTGAACATTGCATAATCATCAGCGAACATCCCCACTTCTGACCTTATGACTGAAGGTAGGTCATTGATAAAGCAGCTGAAGATGGTTGGGCCTAGGACACTACCCTTAGGAACTCCTGCAGTGATGTCCTGGAGCTAAGATGATTGACCTCCAACAACCACAACCATCTTCCTTTGTGCTAGGTATGACTCCAGCCAGCGGAGGGTTTTCCCCCTGATTCCCATTGACCTCAGTTTTGCTAGGGCTCCTTGATGCCATACTCGGTCAAATGCTGCCTTGATGTCAAGGGCAGTCACTCTCACTTCATCTCTTGAGTTCAGCTCTTTTGTCCAACCAAGGAAAGGATAAATAGAGCCCAAGGATCGCGGCCTGGTTACTTACCTTCCAGGAGCCGAGCGGACCTGCGGGGAGAATCACCGACCGAGGAGAGGATAAACATAGACACAGTCCAGGCGCGCCGGAGTGTTTGAAAAAAGCATCAACAGCGACATCACAGGAAAACTGCAAGGTGATTGGTTGGTGAGTAACTGCTGTTAGGGAATAGCTCTAAATAGCTGGCTTAGTAACTAAGTAAGAAAGGTCTACAGTTTATTTTTATATATAGTAAGTAGTGTTTTTAGGGAGTTCTGTAGTAACGGGGATCAGGGAAGAAGGGCCCCAGAGTAATTGATATTATTTGATATGAAGCATCTTCCAAAAGGTTTAATTTAAAGGGTTAAGTCATGGCATTAGAGCTCAAAGCCATGGTGTGCTCCTCGTGAACGGCGGAGCAGGCTCAAATGTTTCTATGTCCATGTTTGAACTAAGGCTGTAATGAGGTCAGGAGCTGAGTGTCCTGGCAGAATCCAAACAGAACAGCACTGTGCAGGTTATTGCTAAGCAAGTGCCGCTTGATGGCACTGTTAATGACACCTTCCGTCACTTTGCTGATGATTGAGAGTAGACTGATGGAGCTGTAATTGGCTGGGTTGGACTTGTCCTGCTTTTTGTGTACAGGACATACCTGGGCAATTTTCCACATTGCCGGGTAGATGCCAGTGTTGTAGCTGTACTGCAATATCTTGGCTAGGGGCCTGGCAAGTTCTGGAGCACAGGTCTTCAGTACTATTGCCGGAATATTGTCAGGGCCCATAGCCTTTGCAGTAAACAGTGCCTTCAGTTGTTTCTTGATATCATGCGGAGTGAATCGAATTGGCTGAAGTCTGGCATCTGTGATGCTGGGGACTTCAGGAGGAGGCCAAGATGGATCATCTCTGGCTGAAGATTGTTGCAAATGCTTCAGCCTTATCTTTTGCACTTATGTGCTGGGCTCCCCCATCATTGAGGATGGGGTTATTTGTGGGGTCACCTCCTCCAGTTAGTTGTTTAATTGTCCACCACTATTCATGGCTAGATGTGGCAGGACTGCAGAGCTTTGATCTGATCCATTGGTTATGGGATTGCTTAGCTCTGTCTATCGCATGCTGCTTACACAGTTTGGAATGCAAGTAATCCTGTGTTGTAGCTTCACCAGGTTGACACCTCATTTTGAGGTATGCCTGTGCTGCTCCTGGCATAACCTCCTGCACTCTTCTTTGAACCAGGGTTGGTCTCCTGGCTTGACGGTAATGGTAGTGTGGGGGATATGCCAGGCCATGAGGTTACAGATTGTGGTTGAGTACAATTCTGCTGCTGCTGATGGCCCACAGTGCCTCATGGATGCCCAGTTTTGCATTGCTAGATCTGTTCAAAATCCATCCCATTTAGCATAGTGGTAGTGCCACACAACACGATGGATGGTATCCTCAATGTGAAGGCGGGACTTCATCTTCACAAGGACTGTGCGGTAGTCACTCTTACCAATACTGTCATGGACAGATGCATCTGCAGCAGGCAGATTGGTGAGGATGAGGTCAAGTACATTTTTCCCTCTTGTTGGTTCCCTCAACTATTGCCGCAGACCCAGTCTAGCAGCTATGTCCTTTAGGACTCTGCCAGCTTGGTCAGTAGTGGTGCTACTGAGCCACTCTTGGTCTTGGACATTGAAGTCCCCCACCGAGAGTACATTCTGCACCCTTGCCACCCTCAGTGCTTCCTCCAAGTGGTGTTCAACATGGAGGAGTACTGACTCATCAGCTGAGGGAGGACGGTAGGTGGTAATCAGCAGGAGGTTTCCTTGCCCATGTTTGACCAGATGCCATGAAACTTCATGGGGTCTGGAGTCGATGTTGAGGAATCCAAGGGCAACACCCTCCTGACTATATACCACTGTGCCGCCACCTCTGCTAGTTCTGTCCTGCCGGTCGGACAGGACAAACCCGGGGATGGTGATGGCAGTGTCTGGGACATTGTCTGTGAGGTATGATTCTGTGAGTATGACTATGTCAGGCTGTTGCTTGACTCGTCTGTGGGACAGCTCTCCCAACTTTGGCACAAGCCCCCATATGTTAGTAAGGCGGACTCTGCAGGGTCAACCGGGCTGGGTTTTCCATTGTGGCTTCCGGGCCTAGGTACGTCCGGTTTCATTATCCTTTTGAATGAGTTGAGGGTCTCTGCCTCAACTACCCTTTCAGGCAGTGAGTTCCAGACCCCCACCACCCTCTGGGTGAAAAGGTTTTTCCTCATCTCCCCTCTAATCTTTCTACCAATCACTTTAAATCTATGCCCCCTTGTCACTAACCTCTCTGCGAAGGTGAATAGACCCTTCACCTCCACTCTATCCGGGCCCCTCAAAATTTTGTACATTTCAATCAGATCTCCCCTCAGCCTTCTCTGTTCCAAGGAGAATAACCCCAGCCTATCCAATCTTTCCTCATAGCTGCATTTTTCCAGTCCTGGCAACATCCTCATAAATCTCCTCTGTACCCTCTCTGGTGTAATTACATTGTTTCTGTAATGCGGTGGCCAGAACTGCACACAGTACTCAAGTTGTAGCCTAACCAATGAGTTATACAGTTCCAGCATAACCTCCCTGCTCTTATATTCTATACCTCAGCTAATAAAGGAAAGGATTCCATATGCCTTCTTAACCACCTTATCGACCTGTCCTGCTACCTTCAGGGATCTGTGGACAATCACTCCAAATTAAGATACTTCAGAGGCCAATTGAAAGCAACTTTATGGGCTATATTGAATTTTATAAATGGCACACATGTCTTCAGAGGCTCACTTCCTTCAATGAGGCAACATGGAGGTGAGAGATCATGGCTGCCTGCTAGAGGAGGCCATCAGGAGGATAACCAGCAAGGGCCTGGCAGGGAAACGAAGGGAGGGCTGTGTGCATTGCATCAGGAGTGCGCAGAAGGTTAGTTGAGCTGTGGGAAGGGGGGGGGGGGGTGAACATTACAAGGGGAGCAACGGACAAATAGCCTCTGGGCAAGGCTCACTAGTGGGTGCAACAAGAGGGGGCCACTGGCAGGGATGCACTGGCTTTCAGGGAGAGGCCACCTATCATGGGCCTCGTTCATCCAAGCTTCGGGAACCCTGTTGAAGACGAGGTGCAGCAAAGCAGCAGGGGGAACCAGGCACCACAATGACCTGTGAGACCAGAGAAGAGTCAGCAGTGGCCTCCAGATGCTGCAGAAGGGTGCAGAGGAGAGAGAGAGGGAGCTGCCTCATGCAGAAAGAGTTACCTTCCAGAAAGAGTCTACAGGTCGAAGCTCAACTACATGCAGATGTCTGAGAGACATTGCCAACGAAGACTCCGCCTTCCAGGGAGGCTGTTGCAGACCTGTGTGCCATGATGCAGGATGAGCTGTGTCTCAGCTGACTTGGTGGGAATTTGATGCTCGTGGCCACTGGATCATTCCAGGGATCCACAGGATATATGAGTGTGATCTCAGTCAGCGGCCCATCGGTGCACCAAGGAGGTCACCAATACCTTATTCAGGAGGGCCAGAGACTATGTGTGCTTCCACATGGATCCCAACTCTCAAGTTGAGTTGGCCATCAGGTTTGGGGCCATCACTGGATTTCCCCAGGTGCAGGGTGCCATCGACTGCATGCATTTGGCCATCAAGGCTCCAGAACACCAGCCAGTGGCCTTCATCAACAGGAAGGGCTTCCACTCACAATGTACAACTGGACTGCGACCACCAAAAATGGATCCTGCAGGTCTGTGCAAGCTTCCAGGGAAATTGTCATGATGCCTATACTTTCAGGCAGTCCCAAGTGCCAGAACCTTTCTGGTCTCCCTCCTTCCTTCAGGGATGGATTGTTGGAGACAAGGGCTACTCACTGAGGACATGGCTACTCAGAGGAGAGATACAACACCTGTCACAGGATAACGCAAGCTACCATTGATCAGGACATTAGTTTACTTAAGATGAGATTCAGGTGCCTAGATCTGTCTGGTGGAGCCCTTCAGTATGCCCCGGAGAGGGTCTCACATATTGTCATTGTCTGCTGTGCACTGCAAAACCTGACCCTGCAGAGGGTGAGCTGATGAGCAATGAGGAAAGTGAGCAGCAATCTGCCGCCTCGGATGATGAGGATGCGGAGCGGGAAAATGAGCAAGCCAGGCCAGATGAAGGACCCCGAGGCAACAGGACAGTGGCCATGAGATACGTGCAAAGGAGGCTCGTGAAGTCCTTTATATATTCTTGTTTCCTCTGATCCTTACTGCCAGTTGTACCTTGACCAATAAAGACCTCTTTATGCAGCCATGTTCTCGCCTTCCTTCCTTAAGGATGCATTGACCTATGAACATTCATGCAGAGCAAATCTGGTGAGGCTCCAGATTTGACCCCTCACAGCATGTTCTATTGCCTCCAGCCTCTTCATAGAGGCTGGGCTGCAGCATCGAGCCAAAGGCTTGATGGAAGTGAAAGGGAGAGAGTCTTCGCTTAACAGAAATGATTTATTTACATTCAAAATAGAGGCTGCCCTTTGCATGGGAAAAACACGCTCATCCGTGATAACCCCATGATTCTATTTGCACCTCTTTACTTTCTTACGTGAACTCCTATGCAGAGCTCCCCCTGCGCAGTCACGGAAGTGGAGGCTGGCTGCTGACATTGCTGCCCATTGGAAAGGGATGACTTTGGCGATCATCCTCTGGATACCGAGGGCCTCCTGGACAGAGCTCGAGGGCTTTGCCGAGTAGTACCTTCCCACTGGTACTTGTCCTCACATCCCGGTGGGCGGATTGGTTGTGGCTTTGCTCATGGCTTGTCCTTCCACCAAGACTGTCCCAGCCAAAACCTGCACGAGCTGAGCCTGCTATGCTGGTCTGGGCAGATCTAGAGGGACGAATCTCAATATAAACATGTTTCAAGTCCTCAACAGTGGAACAAGGGGATGAATGAGGAACATGTACATCAACAGCTGTGAAGGTGGATGAAAGCTGCAGTGGAATTGGCACTTACCAGTTGTCATGACTTGCCATGCCATTGGGTAAAGATTACCAACCCATCAAGATTGCACAGTTGTCGACTGTGCACTAACTTCCTCACGTTAAAAGAAGACATGCGCAGTCCACTGCTAGGGGCACCGAAAAGCCTTACAGTGATGGACGAGTGGTGTCGGAGACAGGGCTGTGAATCTGGAGGTCTCTCATCCCAAATCTGCATGTAGGCGATGGATGCCTAATGGTCGCTGAGCTCTTGGAATTGGGACAGAAGTAGCTCTCCGGCAGCAGTCATTTTTTGGGTGCTCACCTCACTTGAGGAAAGGGCTAGAAAAGGTGCCCCAAACAAAGGCTGTTCCAAACTGTCCTTACCAGGAAACTGCACCTGGTGGGATCACCATCCTTGTGGTTGAAAACACACTCAAGCAATAAAATGCATGAATTTCTGTACCCTTATCGATAATCAAAACAGTGATTGCCCCACAAGGAAAACAGCCATAGTTTCTCAGGAGTTTTCTAGATAGAACGTTGATGTTGCAGCTCTCAGTGAAACACGACTTCCTGCAGAAGACCAGCTTGGAGAGGAAGAAGGAGGATGCACTTTCTTCTGGAAGGGGAAACCAGAACAGGATCATCGCATCCAAGGAGTTGGGCTTGCCAACAAAAACAGAATCGCAGATATACTTACAGAACTTCCAATTGGCATTAACGAATGGCTCATGACCCTACGCCTTCAACTCAGTGGCAACCAATGGGCCACAATCATCAATGCTTATGGTCCGACACTTGATTCTACTGACAAAACCAAAGAGCTCTTTAATGCAGATCTGGATTCTGTACTGGCAGTCATCCCAAATCAAAACAAGATTTTAATGCCAGAGTTGGACACAACTACACCGTCAGGAAGGGTACCATTGGGAAAGAAGGAGTGGGGAATTCAAATACAATGGTGTTCTCCTCCTCACCAAGTGCATTGAACTTGGGTTCACAATCACAAACACACTCTTTCGTTAAAAAGATAAATATAAGACAACGCGGACACCGCCCCCCCCACCCCCAATCTAAGCATTGACACCTCCTGGATTACGTCATTGTCCAAACCCGGGATAGGAAGGATGTGCACATCATCTGAGCCACGTGGGGTGCAAACAACTGCTGGACAGACCACAGACTTGTACACTCCACCATGAGCATACACGTGACACCCAAACACTGAAGATCCTCAAAGAAATCCAGGAGAAGATTTAACATACACATTCTCCAGGATATAAAGACAAGAGAATAATTCCAGGTGCAACTTTCTTTCTGTCTTGCTCTCACAGGTTCCAATGATGCCAGTGTGGAAAAGCTTTGGGACAAAATAAAATCTGCAATCCAAGAGACATGCACCCAGACAATCGGGTTTGAATCTCGCAGGCACCAAGACTAGTTCGACGAAAATGGTAAAGAAATACGTCAAACTCTCGATCGGAAAGCACAAGCCTTTGTTATGTGCCAAAATCACCCTACACCACAGCAAAAACAAAAAGAATACATACTACTCAAATATGAAGAGAATGATGTGTCATCAAGAATAATTGGTGGGAAGAGAAGGCCAATGAAATCCAACGTTACGCAGACCTGCACAGCTTCTTCTAGGCCACCAAGACCATCTATGGACCAAAAACAAATGGTCCCTCCCCACCTCTGAGCTGGGGATTACTCTTCTCAAAGATGAGACAGATATCTAAGACTATTGGAAGGAGCACTACCAAAACCTTATCAATCAGGAATCAACAGTATCAGACAAAACCATTAAAACAATCCCTCAACAGCCTGAGAGATCATATTTGGGTTATGCTGCCAACACTTGCTGAGATTCAAAAGGCTATCCAACAGAAGAATAACAAGGCATGGATCCGACAACATTCCTGCAAAGATCTATAAAGCTGGTGGACATATACTCCTGCTCAAACTCTCAGACCTTTTTACACAAATCTGGGAAGAGGAGGTACTATCTCCCGACTTCTGCAATGCCATCATTGTTTCACTTTTCAAGAAGGGTAATAAATCTATTTGTGAAAAATAGAGATATCTCCTCCTGTCTTGTGTTCTCGTGTCCACAGTAGGGAAGATTCTCACATGAATCCTCCTGAACCACCACCTACCATCCAGGGGAACCACAGGTAAGATCTTTGTCATGTGACAAATCCAAGAAAATTTCCTAGAACAATGCGAAGAGCTCTACATGGCCTTTATTGATCTGTCAAAGGTCTTTGATTCCATCTACTGTGAAGCTCTTTGGAAAGTTCTCCAGAGACTTGGATGTCCAGCAAAATATATTACTATCCTGCAACTCTTGCATGATGGTATGACAGCAAGTGTCCTTTGCAATGGATTGGAGACCAAGCCCTTTTGTATCTGAATGGGCATCAAGCAAAGCTGTGTGATTGCACCAACTATCTTCACTATTTACTTCAGTCTGGTCATGAAACTCATTCGTGACCAACTACCACAAGGGGTCACGATTGAGTTTCGACTCGATTGGAAGCTTTTCAACCTTAACAGGCTGAGAGCCAAGACGAAAGTGACTCTCCAACACATTCACGACTTTCAATATGCTGATGACTGTGCAGTTGTGACACACACTGCAAGTGACATTCAGACTACCCTCAACCTCTTCAACTCCACATTCAAAAGGGTTGATCATTCACTCAATATCAGCAAGACCTCCCCCCACCCCCACAGCCCTCCCCCAAACAAGCTTCTACATCTCTAGCTATTGTTATTGGTGGGAGATTTTACAAGTCATTGAACACTTCCCAATCCTGGCAGCTACCTTTCTCAAAAGGTCACCATTGAAGTGGAGATCCAGCACAGAATGGGCTGTGCCAGCGCCGCCTTCCAAAAGTTGCAGAACTGTGTCATCAACAACAGAGACTTCCATAAAAGGACAAAGGCTTTAGTCTACAACGCTGCTGTTGTCACCACTCTTCTATCTGGCAGTAAGACTTGGGTCACCTATCAAAGGCACCTCCAGTCACTGGAGAATTTCCACCAGCGGTGTCTCTGCAGGATACTCAAAGTCAAGTAGGAAGACAGGTGAACAAACTATAGCATCCTCACTGAAGCCTATTCCTCCAGCATCACAACCATGATCAGGCGAAATCAGCTCCGCTTGTCTGGACATTGCATCCGCGTGCGAAATAATCAGCTTCCGAGCATGCCAAATAATTAGCGTCTGAAGCAGATCCTCTTCACAACTTATGGATGGCACCCGATCTCAAGGAGGGCAGAGAATAACGTTTTAAGGACACTCTGGCAGCCTCATTGAAAAGGGCATAAATTGACATCGGTGCATAGGAGGAACTTGTCGTTAACTGTGCCATGTGGCAACGCCTCACCCAAGAAGCCACAACACTGTCGGAAATTGATTGCATAAACTCTGGCTGCGGAGAAGCATCAAAAGTGGAAGGAAAGAGAGCAGTACCCTGGCTTGGGAACCCCCCCACTCCCTCAGGGAAACATTTGTCCTCTCTGCACAAAGACCTGTGGTTCCAGGATTGGCCTGTTGAGTCACCCGAGGACACACAAATCCTGAACCCTGGCAGACGTCATCCTCATTTCAAGGGACTAACAATGACGACAATGCACAGAACCAGTACCACCCTCTGTTGGCAGGGATGAAGGAGTATCAGGCGACACTGGCAGAGAGGCAGAGGGGCAACTGGCCGAAAGAAGAGCACCCTGACAGGAGCCCCTATCTATGGGAAGCAGCCACTCCTCTTCCCTAGCAAGGCAAACTTCTGCCTCCCTTCTGACCTGACAGCGCAGAGGACCTGGTGGTGACTCCAGATCCCCTGTGCCCCTCTCGCCTTTGCCATTGCTGCCTCCTGCCCATGGTCAAGACAAGGGTATCCAAGTCTGCATGAATCTCCTGCAGAGACCGAGTGCTTTGCTGGATGTAGCTGTCCAGGAGAACGATAAATTTCTCAATGGAGGATGCCACTCATGCACATGTCAGAGACAATGTCGAGCTCAAGGCCTGGATGGGCTCCTCCATTGTCCTTGCTTAGGCATGCATTGCCTCTGGCATCTCTGCCAGATGTTGCTGGACCTCTTGCTGCAGCAGCAGCATTTCTGTGATACTGCTGTCACCAGAGATATGTCATGAGCCTGCTGCCTCAGCATGGGACTGGCCTCCAACTGTCAGAGGCCTGGGCTGTCGCAGCCTCCATCAGCTGCTTGGGAGCATGGGTGCTGGGCTCACCAGGCTGTGTGCCAAGATCTAAACTCGACTGCAAACCCACCGAGGTGCAAGTACCTGCGCTGGTGGAGGGTGCAGGAGTATGAGGTGCCCATGGACCCTCTCAGGCTCCTTCCTTCCCCTCAGAGGTGGCAGGCTCTCCTGCAGTCTCGGAGGCTATCTGATTTTTTAAATTCTTTCATGGGATGTGGGCATCGCTGGCTGGGACAGCATTTATTGCCCATCCCTAATTGCCCTTTGGAAGGTGGTGGTGAGCTGCCTTCTTCAACTGCTGCAGTCCATGTGGGGTGGGTGCACTGTGCTGTTAGGAAGGGAGTTCCAGGATTTTGACCCAGCGACATTGAAGGAAGGATGATATAGTTCCAAGTCAGGATGGTGTGTGGCTTGGAGGGGAACTTGCAGGTGGTGGTGTTCCCATGCAACTGCTGCCCTTGTCCTTCTAGGTGGAAGAGTTCGCGGGTTTGGAAGGTGCTGTCTAAGGAGTCTTGGTGCGATGTTGCAGTGCATCTTGTAGATGGTACATACTGCTGCCACTGTGCGTCGGTAGTGGAGGGAGTGAATGTTTGTGAATGGCATGACAATCAAGTGGGCTGCTTTGTCCTGGATGGTGTCAAGCTTCTTGAATATTGTTGGAGCTGCACCCATCCAGGCAAGTGGAGACCATTCCATCACACTCCTGACTTGTGCCTTGCAGATGGTGGACAGGCTTTGGGGAGTCAGGAGGTGAGTTACTCACCGCAGGATTCCTAGCCTCTGACCTGCTCTTGTAACCACGGTATTTATATGGATAGTCCAGTTCAGTTTCTGGTCAATGGTAACCCCCAAGATGTTGATAGTGGGGGATTCAGCGATTGTGCTGCCATTGAAAGTCAAGGGGAGATGGTTAGATTCTCTCTTGTTTGAGATAGACATTGCTGGCACTTGTGTGGCACAAATGTTAGTTGGCGTTGCTTGACCTGCATGAGAGAAGAAAGACATAAAGGGGTCAAGGTCTGCCCTCCCACCATAGCACACTATCTTTGGAAGGTGCCCCTGCTTCTCTGTTCACGATACTCTGGCTGTCTTGCGGTCTCTAGCTCCATGGGCTCCTGCTCCTCCATTGGTGTTAAGACATGCAGAATGGGCAGCTCACCGTCGGTCTTGGCCCGCTCTCTACAATTGTGTGCTATCTTCTCCTGCAGAGGGAAGCGAGCTGTTGGTCGTCCAGCGACATCAATCCCAACAAAAAGGCTGCTGACAGTCCAGCTGCCACTGATATGGGCACACTGATGCCTCTTGCATGTGTCCCCTTTCCAGGGACCTTGCGGGATTGCGCTTTGACAGTGGGCCTTCTTTCAGGGTCACGTTGCCATGCCACTGTCAGTTATCTTGCATCCCAGACTCTTTGCCCATTTCTGGGGGGGCGGGGGGGGGGGGGGTTGATCCCTCTCCACCCAACACACCATCCTGCTTTGCCAGATGTAAGGTCCAAGAGGATGAAGGCATTAAAAGGTACTCACTTTCGCAGCCCGGATGAGATCGTTGAACTGCTTGCAGCACTGAATCCATGTGTGCAGCGTGACCCCATGGCTGTTGACCTCCTCTGTGATCTGGAGCAAGACCTGCTTCGCTTAGCTCCCAGGTCGCCTCCTCCTGTCCCTCAGGAACAATATGTCCCTCCTCTCCCTTGCAGCCTGCAAAAGCACCCGGAAGGAGGCATTTGGGAAGTGTGGGGCCGCCGAGGGTCTCCTCTCAGCCACCTCATTTTCTCCCAGGCCTTCACAATGCAGAGCTCAATACAGAGCTGGCAGCTCTTTCAAAATGGTGCCAGTACCTGCTGAGCCATCACCTGACGCCATACTCCCCGCCTCCGGGCCCAACACCAATCACACAACTGGTCATGTGTCACAGCTCATTAGGCTTAATTGGCCGTCCGTCAATGAATCACGCGCGACCAGCCACTCCTGCCCCTGACGTGCCTCGCGCCTAATTCCAGTTCCAATGGCGGGACTGGCATCTCAATAATAAAATTCGACCCTATGCCTTTACCTATCCAATATCTAGTGAAATATAGTGAGGTACAGGGGTCAAACAGATAACTCATATTCCATTAGCTTGGAATATCATGATATTACGTTTGACCATTTGATCTCTTCGATGTAGGTAGGTGGAAGAACCTTTATACAGTGCCTTTAACGCACAAAAATGCCCTAATGTGCTCCACTGAAACATCAAAACAAGGATGAGGATTCAGTTGCAAGAAAAGTCTTAAAGGAGATGAAAGTGGAGAGACAGAGGATGGGAATTTCACAACTTGAAGCCTGAGCAATTGAAAATATGCTGCCATTGATTGGGCAAAAGGAAGGAAGTGCAGAAGAGGTCAGTATCACAGGAACTGAGAGTTGTTTTGGGCGGGGAGGCGTAGGGATGGAGGACATTACAGACATGGGGAAGAACGAGGCCATGAGAAGATTTAAACACAGATGAAAAGCCATTAAAGAACTAGAAATTAACGTAGGTCAGCGAGGACAAGGTGATGGGTGGGTGGATAAGGATTTTGGCAGCAAAGTCTTGGATGAGCTGGAATTTGCAGATGGTGAAAAATGGAAGCCAGCCAGGTGAATACCAGAATAGCCAAGTATGTAAGTGACAAAAGGCATGGATAAGAGTTTCATCAGCAAATGGCCTGAGACAGGAGGCACAGGCAGGTGGTGCTACAGAGTTGGATTTAGGCTGTCTTTGTTATCAAGAGAATGCTGAGTCAGATATTCAACTCAGGGTTAAATAGGACTCTGAAATGCAAACAGTCTGGTTCAGAAGAAACATCCTTTAACTGGACTAGACACAAAAGTCTTAATTTTCCAATCAGGCAGAGCAGACGGAAAATTGTGTGGAGATGTGCCTGGTCCCCATCCAATTTTTTCAGCTGACCCATTTTCCAATCATTTCTAGCAACTGCAAGAAGCACCTGCTATTTCTGGATGGCACCACGCAATAGGGGCATAAAGACATATGGACTATCAGGGATCACTTCTGAGTAATTTTCTCCTCTCACCCATAGGACAGTCATCCTGGGTTTTTAAGGGCTAGCGATAAAGCAGAGGAGAACTGAAGAGTTCAACATCAAAATTATAGTCCAATGAGGCCTCCATTTGAGGCAGCCCATTATGAAAGCACTGAAAGACAAGTCTCTTGATGTCTTCTTACAGATCAAGGATATCCACTGCAGGCTGTGCAGTTTCCCAGGACACAAACTGAGCACATGTATAATGAGGTTGATTAATTCACCCAAGTAATAACTGAACAACCAACAAATTGGGCATACTTAATGGATGCTTCAGGTGCCTGAACTGATGTTAGAGGCATTCCACAATGTAACACAGCTAGGGTTTCGAGGACTGTGATTGTGTGCTACATGATCTGTATAGCACAGATGGCAGTTCCCTCTGGCTTGCTCCTGAACTCCCCAGGGTGTCTCTGACTCAGTGCTTAGAAGAGCCAAAGTGAGTGACCGTGCATAAAGTTCTGGTAGCACCAAATACAATTGAGCTTTCGGTTTCTTGTTCTGGCACATTTTGAGAAGGAAAAGAGGTTTTGTCAGGAAGAATAATAAAAAAGTAACATATTATCTAAAAGGTGAGAGATTGCAGAGCTCTGAGATGCAGAGGGATCTGGGTATCCGAGTGCATGAATCGCAAAATGTTAGTATGCAGGTTCAGCAAGTAATTAAAACGTTAATAAAATGTTATCGTTCATTGCGAGGGGAAATGAATACAAAAGTAGGGATATTATGCTTCAGTTATACAGGCCATTGGTGAGACCACATCTGGAGTGCTGTGTACAGTACTGGTCTCCTTATTTAAGGAAGGATGTAAATGTGTTGGAAGCAGTTCAGAGAAGATTTACTAAACTAATACCTGGAATGGGCAGGTTGTCTTATGAGGAAAGGTTGAACAGGCCAGGTTTGTATCCGCTGGAATTTAGAAGAGAAAGAAGCAACTTGATTGAAACATATAAGATCCTGAGGGGTCTTGACAGGGTGGATGTGAAAAGGATGTTTCCTCTTGTGGGAGAATCTAGAATTAGAGGTCACCGTTTAAAAATAAGGGAGCGCCCATTTAAGACCGAGATGAGGCGAAAAATTTTTTCTCTGAGGGTCGTGAGTCTTTGGAACTCTCTTCCTCAAAAGGCGGTGGAAGCTGAGCCTTTAAACATTTAAAGCAGAGGTAGATAGATTCTTAATAAGCAAGAGGGTGAAAGGTTATCGGGGATAGCAGAATAGTGGAGTCCAGGTTACAATCAGATCAGCCATGATCTTATTGAATGGCGGAGCAGGCTCAAGGGACCGAGTACCTACTCCTGCTCCTAATTTGTATATTCGTATGTTCGTATACGTAGGTTAGAATGGCCTCGTGAGGAGCATAGCTCACGTAACACTTGCAACAGGATGATGGCAGAATTTTACGAGATGGTTTATGGACAGGATGAGAAGGAAGTGAAACATATTACAAACCCGCAGTTGACACTACTTCAGGTCTTCAACACCTCTATATATCCTCTATCCAGAATTTGGAACACTTCCTCGTTTGGGAAAGGGCCAACACTTTCCCCAGCTCTCTTTCAGCTGCTGCAGGCCATCTTGTCATTGGTAACAAAAGGTAATCTGGTATTTTTTTCCATGACATATAATAATACCTTGTTGTCAGGACGTAGCCTATAACGATTGGGATGGTAGGTGTGTGCAACAAGCAGTTACATTCCATGTATTACATTTTTGTGGCATGATTGCTTATAAGGTTGTGAGTGAAGGAACAGCTCCAGATGAAGGCTGTAGTGTAAAGGGCACTGTGCAACCTGATGGGTATTGATGGTAGGCACATTAACAGTGGTGTGAAAGGAGGGTATAGTAAGTGACAGACTTAGAACAGTACATTCTTAGATGGCTTGGCCCACTTGCCTTAGCTTGTCTGACCTGAAAAGATCCTAATTTATTTCTGCAGAATGGCTACGTATGGAGTTGTTGACTTTGTAACCACAGCATTGGCCAGCCCTTTCTCTTACCGCTGGGCAACTCTCCTTTGTTCCTTGCATTCCTTGCATAATCCAGCTGCCCTCCTCTGCCTGACTTCCTTCCAGAACAGGAGCAGCACAGTGGCGCAGTGGTTAGCACCGCAGCCTCACAGCTCCAGTGACCCAGGTTCAGTTCTGGGTACTGCCTGTACGGAGTTTGCAAGTTCTCCCTGTGACCGCGTGGGTTTCCGCCGGGTGCTCCGGTTTCCTCCCACAGCCAAAGACTTGCAGGTTGATAGGTAAATTGGCCATGGTAAATTGCCCCTAGTGTAGGTAGGTGGTAGGAGAATTGAGGGAAGGTGGGAATGTGGTAGGGAATAAGGGATTAATGTAGGATTAGTATAAATGGGTGGTTGTTGGTCGGCACACACTCGGTGGGCCAAAGGGCCTGTTTCAGTGCTGTATCTCTCTATGACTCTATGAGAAGCGCTTTCACAGCTGTAGTGACCTGGGTCTCTGCCCTTGTCAATTGGTCAGCTTTTCTTTTCTCAACTGAACTTTCTTGTGCACACCAAGGGCTGAATTTTATGGGCCTCTGAGGTGGGGCCAGAGGTGACGGGGGCACGGAGAATTGTGACAGGTGGCGGAGGGCTTGTCACCAATTAATTTTACAAGTATGGAGTCCTTTTCACTCAGAAGAAAGTTAAATGTTGGAGATTTCAAAAGAATTAAAATAATGTTTAATTTTTCTGTCTGTCTTTTTTATCTGTCTCCCTTAATCACAATTGTATTTTCCAATTTTTATTTTGCTTTCTGTACATGATTAAAATGTAATTTATAGTTCCTGCTTTGGTTTCTGTGTCTCAGTAAGGATTCTTAAATTTGATTGAGAGCTTTGCTGTTTCTTGCATTGCTCACAAATGCCACAGATTCGTTGCAAAGGGTGCCGCACTGAAGTAGACGCTGGATTAGTGGATCTCTCCACTGTCAAGCCCACAAAATGTCTGTGGGCAGTGGTCAGTGTCCTGAATGGCGACAACTGTTTCTCTGCCACTGAGAGCAAAGTTCAGGCCAATATACTTTAGAACACTGTTCAAAACTGTGATACACAGGTTCCTTAACATATTTTCGGAATAAATATTCCATTTACATTGTGAAAGTGAAGGATTCTGTACCTTCTTCCAAAACACTATCTTCATTGAATTCAATTCAATCACATTGTTACGGAAAAAGGAAACTAGTGCTCTGAATCTCATGATACGATGTACCAAGTTGGCTATAATCCAAACCTTCAGGCAAAATACACCAGGTGCCAGGTGAGAAGTGAGAAGAATCATTTGTCTAAATATTTCAAATGTTGAATGATGTTATGGCCTCAAGACAGGTACTAGTCTTAACAGTATTTCAAAGATACAAACTGAAATCCTGTTATCACATTAATTTTCTTTCAGTGAAAAAGTTTATACAATTTCCAAAATAAGGTTTGCAATCCTACTTGGAACAACATTAAACATATTGGTCCGGATTTTGCAGTACAAATAACAATGAAACTATAGCACTCACCATTATTAAAAAGTAAATTGAAAGGAACTTCCATTAACCACACATGCAAAGCTGAATGCTGAAATCAGGAAGTTGCTATCCGAGTTTCCCTGCTCTTCCAGAAGCTTTGCTATGCCGGTATCTTGCATGGAATGCATGAAGTTGTTATATTTGTCCAGTAGACACCAACTAAACTCACCAGAAAATGCTGATGCTTACCCATTCTAGTGTAAGTGGATTTTTAATGCCATGATAAGTCTTGATTGCTGCCAAATAACCTCTCTGGCACTGAAAATTAACTTTTTACAAGTGTGCAGTTTTATTCCTTCAGATTTTAATCATTGTTGGAGACTTTTTAAAAAATGTAATAACTTTTTTTTTTAGACTTTTTCTTTCTATCTCCCCTCTTTTTTTCCAAATTTTTTAAAAAACTGTTTCTTCCTCTCTCATTTATCTCTTTTTCTCTAAATAACTTTTAAAAAATTTTTTCTTCCTATCTCTTATCTCTTTTTTTCCTAACCATTTTTTCCTTTCCCTTCCTTTCTCTTTTATCGCTCCTTTTCCTAAACATTTTTTCCTTTTCCTTCTTATCTCTTTTATTTCTCTTTTTCCTAAATAACTTCTTTTTTACTTTTTCTTCCCATCTCTTTTATCTCTCTTTCCCCTCTCTACTTCACTTTCTGTACATGATTTGGTATTGAATTAAATAGTCTAACTTGCACTTCCTGATGTGAACCACAAACAAGACTTGTTTACTTGTACTTCTTTCAATTTAGTATATTGTATTTGCTGCTCACAATGTGGTCTCCTCTACACTGGTGAGAACACCTCCGCTCAGTCTGAAAGCATGACCCTGAGCTTCCGGTTGCTGGCCATTTCAACACTCCACCCTGCTCTCATCTCTGTCCTGGGATTGCTGCAGTGTTCCAGTGAACATCAATGCAAGCTCGAGGAACAGCACCTCATTTACCCATTAGGCATGCTACAGCCTGCCGGACTGAACACTGAGTTCAATTATATCAGAGCATGAAAGGTCCTCCTTTTTATTTTTAGTTATTTTTTCTTTTTTCTTTTTTATGTTTATTTTATTTTAGTTTGTTTCTACTGTGCCTCCCCACTTTTTTTTTTCATGTTTGTGCTTGGGGCCAGGCTGCTCAGTTTTCTGTCCATTCACACCCTCTCTGTACTAATGTTTTGTCTTTAAACACACCATGAACATACCATTTGCCTTTGCTCCATGACCTTCTGGTCAGTTATTCTCTGTGACCTTGTCCTATCAACACCTTCCCTTTAGTTATCTCTTGCCCCACCACCACTTTACTTAAAACCTTTTACATTTCTAATATCTGCCAGTTCTGATGAAGGGTCACTACCTGAAACGTTAACTCTGCTTCTCTCTCCACAGATGCTGCCAGTCCTGCTGAGTATTTCCAGCATTTCTTGTTTGCGTTTCAGATTTCCAGCATTTGCAGTATTTTGCTTTTACTTCCTGATGTGAACTTTTTATTAAGAGTTCTTCAATCTGATTGGTTAAGGAGATACATAGTTGTTTTTCCTATTCACACAGGTCCCAGATGCCCTGTAGGGAGCAAAGTGCTGAAATGGATTTTGAGGGCTGGGTTTCTGGGCAACTCACTGCAGCACGCTTTGAAGTTGGCGGTCCGTCTGCGTGCAGTGGCTGCTACTGAGCACCCCCCGCCCCCCCTCCCATATTACGTTGTGAGAGGCGAGACATCCGGCGCCATGATGGATGTTGGCTCAGATATGTAGCAGGTGCTGGGGCCCTATTTAAAGCCCCCCAACACCTGCTTCCTGACAGCTGCCAAATAAATACTTACCTCACTACAGAAGAGTTGGGGTGCTGTCAATCTGGCAACAAAACAGAAAGTTCTGGAGAAACCTTGGTCACAGACCTGACAGTTAACTCTGCTTCTCTCTCCACAGATGCTGCCAGACCTGCTGAGTTTCCCCAGCACTTTCTGCTTTGCTGCCACATTCTTACTCTGCTTTGTCCCAGTGTCCAATACAGTTGAGATCCTCTTCTTCCAATCAAGTGTAACATTCCTTCTTGTAGGCTTGCTGCACTTGGGTGAATAATCTTAATTTTGCACATGCCTCGATGTGAGACTGAATTGTATCATAAAAGGCAAATACATAATAGAAATCAAAGCAGAATTTAAGAATATCTACATACTACGGGCTTGTAATCACCTTACTGTGAAAAGCCGCAGACTCGTATGCATTTGGAATCTGTAGTCATTTCTCTGCAGTTATGTGAAAAGACATGTAACTGGAATTAAAAGGTACCTCTTAAAGAACCAGGAAAATCTATTTATATTCCAGCTGCATTGCAAACCAGAAATATTACATCAATAATTATGATCAGCTGCTGCAGAATAAGGTGTAAGTGAACATGTCGATCTGTCATAGATGAAAAACCAGGACTACAGCACAGTCCTCCTCACTAGTCCAGCATTAGTTTTCAAACATGTGCAAGGAAAACCTTGCAACCAGAAGTTAGAGCAGTTACACTGTGAATTAAGGGATACTGTGGGAGCGCGGGTAAGTGGATCTGAGTCCACGAAAAGATCAGCCATGATCTTATTGAATGGCGGAGCAGGCTCGAGGGGCCGGACGGCCTACTCCTGCTCCTAGTTCTTATGATCTTATGAAATCACCTTTGCATTTAAAGGACAAGAGCAAAAACCAAATTTGGCAGAGGGGTGCTTTAGGGTGGCCCCACAGTTCAGCAATGCCTCCCTACTCACTCTCCTCCAGGATGTGCAGGAAAAGTGGGAGATCCTTTTGCCTAGTGATGGTAAGAAGAGGCCCTCCCACCTGGCTGGAGGTGGCAGAGGAGGTAAGTAGGCGTCAAAGGGTTCAATGCTGGAAGAGGATGAACGATTATTCCGCCAACCAGCCAGGGTCCTCCAGGCCTCGTGCACACACAGTACGATCTCCAAAGCCATCCATAGCCAAAAGGTAATCTGATCAGCAGCCTTCCGACAGTCAGGCTGCTTGTGCAGAAGTGGCATCACGAAGCAGCACCCGCAAGCATCTCCAAAAACCACCGTGACACAAATGGGTCTGCATGGGTGACACAACACTGTGAAAAGTTCAATCTCTAAATCTTCTTCACTAACATGTGTGTTGCTTTTACTGTGTGAATGAAGTGTACCAGCATGTACCGATCGTGTCTCCTCCCATTACATCATTGGCCCTTCAGAACTGTCAATGTATGGAATAACATCACTGCCACGCCGGTATTACTCATGTGTGTCTCCATGGATGCAGTAACAGGGACAATGGCTCAGTCTGCTGCTGCCTCTAATGGTTCAGACAAAGATGTTGCAAATGTGGACTGCTGCACAGCAGGTGATCGAGGGTGCTGTGTGGCTTGCAGAGCCGATGGTGGCTCCTCCGAAGCAGAGACCCTTTGTCTGATAAGTCGCTGCCATGTATCCCTAGCTTGCTGCTTGCCCTGAAAGCGAAGCTTGGGTGCCCTCTGCCCTCCCATGCGCCTTTCCTGTTGTAAGTCCTCAGCATCCCCATAGTCCAAGTAGGATTCCTGCCGATGTCTCTTTCCATCATGCCAGGCCTTCCCCCTATTGGGTGTGTAGTTGTGCAGAGCACAGCCAGCAGCAAAGAAAGGAGCTGCCCTTTGAGGCTCGTAGTACAGGGCACCACCCGATCTAACCAGGCAGTGGGAGTGCTTTTTCAGCAAGTTGATTGCCACCTCAATGGAGGCTCTTGTAGCTCCGAGGCTGGCATTGTATCTCTCCTCTGCAGCAGTGGTGGGGTATCTCACTGGTGTCAGGAACCATGTCTGCAAGGGGTAGCCCTTGTCTCCAAGAAGCCACCCCTCCATCTGAGCCAGTTCAGTGAACAGGAATGGCAACTGTGACTGGTTCAGGATCCAGGTGTCACGGCAGCTGCCTGAGAAGCGGGTACAGATTTGCATGAAGCGTCTCTGGTGCTCACATATGAGCTGTACCTACATTGAGAGGAATCCCTTAATGGTTAACATCTGCAGCTAGTATCTTGATGGGAGGTCTGATGGCCACATGGGTGCAGTCAATGACCCCTGCACCTTTGGTTATCTGGCAATGGTGCCGAAACCGATGGCCCTCTGGGCCTGGCTGTTAGGGTCCGTCCTGAAGTGGACATACTCACTGGCCTTCCAGTACAGGGTATCGGTGACCGCCCTGCTGCAGCGGTGCACTGCTGACTGTGTGACCCCGCAAAGGTCTCTGGTGGGTCCCTGAAATGATGCATAGGCGTAAAGGTTAAGAGCTGCTACCACAATGAGGACCACAGGCATTGGATGTCCACCGAAGCCCATGGGCCACTATCTCTCTCTACATCCGCAGTCACCTCTGACACTGGCGGTCTGACGTTTACTGGCATGTCATGTGGAACCTGTAGAAGCGCGGTGTTCTATAGTGGCGATCTCCCCTTGGGGCTGCTGCTCACAACCGGGGCCTCTACATGGGCTGAACCTGCCTATTGGTTTTGCCTGCAGCACATATGGATCCTTAGGAGAAGCAGATCACACAATCTAGGATGAGCCATACCCATCTCCATGTGACAAATAAAGTTGTATCCTTCACTTATTCAAAGGTTCCTAACAGGGCAGGCAGGCATTGTTGTTGATGGGTATATCAGGTGCTTTCATGGATCAACTATGTGGCGTGGCATGGCATTGCCCATCTTAGCTCACACTGAGAGTGGCACAGCATGACCACATAAAGATTGTACCAGCTGCCTCGAATGCCTGGGCCTTTCCCGCTAGAATATTCTAGGCCCCCCCCCCCCCACTCCCGCCACGACCCCCGACGTGGAGGGCTGGTAAAATTCAGCCTCTAATTACCGAAGTTCCAGTGCAAAAGCCCATAGAAAGTCTGTCAGCAAGTGCAAACGTAATGCACAGCTGGTGCCATTCATTGCAAAATCCAGGCAAACAGATATTTTACATCAGTCTTAAGTTGCTAATTATCTATTAGACTCAAGTCTCAAACAAAGTTTAGAAAATTAATGAAGTGATTACTGTACCTGCCACGGAAAGCAATTCAAGAATTCAGTTGACATTTCATTCCTGTTTTAGTAATAATGCTTACTGTAGAAACATTCCATTTGAAGGGATTTTGTGGGTTTTAGCTGATTGCTATATTTTGCATATTAAAATTCATAACAAATTCCATAAAAGTTAATTATATTGTGTATTAGTTTAGACCAAGCAATCAGTGAAATTAAAATTGTGCAAAATGTATTAGGTTTTATAGAAATGTATTTTCTTCAATTTAATCTATAGGCAACTGATGACTACTTATAATGAAAGTAACTGATTTGCGCAACTTTGAATAAACAATGCAGAACAGCACAGTATGTTTAACAAACAAATGCACCAACCACTAAAAGGGGACAGGGGACTTGAGTTTCCACACCAGCCACAGGCAACTCCACTTTCCTTTAACATTTTCTGAAAGGTGCCTTGGAGATACTGAAAATTTATGTTTGAACATAACCTGAGTTTACCTTGTTTTGTTGTTTTAGCCAAGATTGTAAGTTTTTTTTAAGAGTAAGAATATAATTATCAACAACTTCTTACTTCAGCAGGCATGTATCCATTTTTGCTAGATGTGTCAGGAGGGCTTAAGAAGTATTCTGTTTCTTTAGATGCCATGTCAGATGCTGTCATTTGCTTCAATTCCTCAGTGTTAAAGAAAGTTGCCAATCGACGAGTGCTGACAATTGCATTCACCATTAATTTGACAATCTGGAGTAAAGTGGAACAGGAATTACATTTCTTTATCTGACAAGTGAATTTAAACAAAAAAGGAATAGAATCAATTCTGAAAGATAAACTATAACTCTTCGATAACAGATCACCAACATTTAAAAAATAATAGACTTCACAGCAAGTTAAATTTTTAGTGGCTGGAAAAAATATAGTGTAAATAAAAATTACAAATTGTCATGCTTAATATCTAAAGAACTGCAATTAACATCCCAATTCTGCAGTTTTCACATCATATTCAGGGAATGAAGTTGCTGATATGACAGCACATCTAATTCTAGAAAGTCATTCAAAGCCACTTAAAGAGGGTAATTTTACACTGCATCATCTATTTGCCAACTGTAGTACAACTGCAAGCAGCATGATCCAAATTTTAGAAGTTCCCAGATCGTGCAACTGTTTTGATTACAGCAAAAAGTCAATTTGTCCCTTCAGCTCTTTGCTAACATTAAAAATTTGGGGCTGGATTTTGTTGTCCGGCTGTCGGGAGCCGCAGCAGGTGCAGAAAATGGTGGCCATCCTGCGCAGGACCCATGCCACCGCGATTCTGCAATGGGCGGCCAGTTAGCATATTCACAGAAGCCACCCTCCCCCCCCCAATCATGTGGCATAGGCAGCATTGGCGCCGCTGTTATGGCGTCACCTGATGCGGAAGCAGGCGCTGGCACATTTTTAAAAGGCCGCCAGCCCTGCAGGTAGTTCAACAAAATGCAGATTGACCCCTTCCCCCCCCTTCCCTAAACAAATACTGCAGAGTTGACCCCTTCTCCACCTCAGTGGTGCCAGCTTTCACTGGACGGGAAAGTGAAGACCTGTGACGGCCGCATGTTGCACTGAAGATTGGAAACTGAAGGCAAGATCGCTGCGGGTTACATTTAAATTAATGCAAACATCTAATTAGCATATGGAAAGCAGGGTCCCATCGCAAAGTGGTGGAGGGGCTGCCAAGGAGCTTCCTTGCCGCCGAGAAGAGCAGGCCTGGCAATCCCGGCATCAGGTTCCGTGGCAGCCGCTGCCGTTCCGATGCTCCGCACCCCACCACCATGGAACCCAACACCAGGCTAGAAACAAAATCCAGCCCTTAGTCTGCATTTGGATTGTTGAAAACTGCAATGTCAGCGTTATAACTCAGCAAGGCTGAGAGCTACATCGATAATACATTTCTGGATGTGGTCATGCACAGCTCAAGGGTGTCCAGGCAGAGAGGGAATGGGTGACTGCCAGACAGTCAAGCAGAATCAAGCAGGTAGTACAGGGGTTCCCCGAGTGCATCTTGCTCTCCAACAGGTGTTCAGTTCTGAACAGGGGTGAGGGTAATGGTTCCTCTGAGGAATACAGCCAGAGCTAACTCCATGATACCATGGGTGGCTCAGCTGTGTGGTGGGGGGAGGTGGGGGAAGGAGGAAGATCAGGAAAGCAATAGTGGTAGGCAATTCAATAGTTAGGGAGCAGACTGGCATTTCTGCGGCCACAGACGTGATTCCAGGATGGTATGTTGCCTCCCTGGTGCCAGGGTCAAGGATGTCACTGAGCGGCTGCAGAACATTCTGAGAGGGAGGGTGAACTGCCAGAGGTCATGGACCATACCAAGAACACAGGTAGCAAGAGGGATGAGGTCCTGCAGGCAGATTTCAATGAGTAGGAAAGGAATTAAAAAGTAGGATCACAAAGGTAATCATCTCCGGATTATTCCCAGTGCTATGCATTCGCGAGTATAGAAATATGAGGAATTGTGCAGCTGAATGAATGCCTGGAGACATGGTACAGGAGGGAGAGCTTTAGATTCATGGGGTATTGGGACCACTCTTGGGGGAGGTACGACTTGTACAAGTCAGAAGTGTTGCACCTCAACAAGGGTGGGACCAATATTGTGGCGAGGAAGTTTGGTAGTGCTGTTGGGGAGGGTTTAAACTATCTTGGTAGCCTGAGTGTAGACTCTGAAGAGAGAGAAGCAAAAATGGAAATAGAAAGCAGAAAACTAGTAAGAAAGTATGGAAGGTCAAGGAATAAAGGAAAGAAGATACATAGAGGACAAAAGCAAAATACTGCAGATGCTGGAAATTTTAAATGAAAACAGAAAATGCTGGAAATACTCAGTAGGTTGGCACCATCTTGGAGAGAGAAAAACAGTTAACATTTCAGGTAGATGACCTTTCATCAGAACTGGGAAAAGTTAGAAATCTAATCGGTTTTAGATAAGTGAAAGGGACAAGGGTGGAAAAAGAACAAAAGGGAAGAGCTGTGATAGGGTGGAAGAAAACAGAGATGTCTCTAGAGGAAATGTGAATAGCAGAAGGACGAACAGCTGTCATTTGAGAGCAAAACCAGAGATAAATGAGAGGCAAACCAAAACCTGCAAAGAAAAAGAAAACAAAATGAGGGCACAGATTACAGTCTGCAATTGTGGAACTCAATGTTGAGTGCAGACGGCTGTAACGTGCCCAATCAAAAGATGAGGTACTGTTCCTCGGGTTTATGTTGAGATTCATTGGAACACTGTAGGAGGTCGAGGACAGAAAGGCCAGCGAGACAGCAAGGTGGAGAATTAAAATGACAGGTGACCAGCTTGGGGTCACACTTAAGAAACTGAAAGGAGGTGTTCTGCAAAGCAGTCACCCAATCTGCATTTAGTTTCCCCAATGTAGAACAGAATGCATTGTGAGCAGCGAAAACAGTATACTAAATTAAAAGAAGTCCGTGTAAATCGCTATTTCACCTGGAAGGAGTATTTGGGGCCTTGGACGGTGAGGAATGAGGAGCTAAAATTCCAGGTGTTGCATCTTTTGTGCTTGCATGGTAAGGGGGCATAGGAAGGAGAGGGGTTGTTGGGGGTGACTGAGGAGTGGACCAGTGTGTCATGGAGGGAATGGTCCCTTTGGAATGCTGAAAGGGGAGGGGAAGATGCGTTTGGTGGGGGCATCATGCTAGAGGTGACGGAAATAGCAGAGGACGATCTATTGAATACAGATGCTGGTGGGGTGGAAGGTGTGGACAAGGGGAACTTTATCATGGTTCTGGGAAGGAGGGCAAAGAATGAGAGCAGAAGTGCAGGAAATGAAACAGACATGGTCGAGGGCCCTGTCAACCACAGTGATGGCGGGGGGGGGTTCCTCGTTTGAGGAAAATGGAAGGCATTTCATAAGCGCTGGTATGAAAGTTTGCATCATCAGAACAGATGCAATGGAAATGCAGAAACTGGAGGTAAAATTGGCACCACAGATAGTCGGATATCTGAAACTTTCTTTGGGTATTTGGATAACCCGAAGGAAATGTTCAGTAAGTCTTCTCTGATCAAGGCTCAGCAAGCCGATCCAGAGTTAAATAAAGTGGTACAATCGGTTCTAACTGAGGCTGAAACAAAGGGAGTTCTTTGAAGGATACCATATGAAAAATATTGGCCTTTGTCACACCAAACAGTCTTTTCCAATGCCATGTGATACCATTCAGGCTAAAAAATGCCGCAGCCACTTTTCAGAGACGAATGAACCAAGTGGTAGCCAGTGTTCCTAATTGCGTGGTTGACTTTGACGATGTGCTGGTATACAGTGACACTTGGGAGAATCACTTGGAACAACTAGAAGCTGTGTTTAGAAAATTACAATTGGCTGATTTAGTGATAAACCTTGACAAAAGTGAATTTGAAAAAGCAAGAGTAACCTACCTTGGGCATATAGTAGGGCCGAGTGTTGCCAAGAACCTCAAAAGTCCTAGCATTGGTGGAGTTCCCTACCCCTAAGACTAAGCGAGAAATAATGAGGTTTTTGGGGATGTGTGGTTTCTACTGCAAGTTTGTACCAAATTTTAATAGAATAGCAGCTCCATTGACAGATTTTCTACAAAAAAGAAAGCCAAGGTAGTGTGGTCAAGGGGTGCCAAGCATCTTTTGAGAGGCTGAAAGCCAGTTTGATCAATGAACCAGTGTTGGCTGCTCCAAATTTCACTTCAGATGATGCTAAGTGCCCTGGGGATCAGTGCAGTCCTGTTACTAGATGATGAGTCAGGCATAGATAGGCCAATGGGATACTTTTCCAAAAAGCTAAATCGACACCAAAAAAGATATTCAACGTGGAAAAAGAAACAAAGAACAAAGAACAGTACAGCACAGGAACAGGCCAATTCGGCCCTCCAAGCCTGCGCCGGATGCCTGCCTAAACTAAAACCTTCTGCACTTCCGGGGTCCGTATCCTTCTATTCCCATCCTATTCATGTATTTGTCAAGATGCCTCTTAAACGTCTCTATGGTACCTGCTTCCACCACCTCCCCCGGCAACAAGTTCCAGGCACTCACCACCCTCTGTGTAAAGAACATGCCTCGCACATCCCCTCTAAACTTTGCCCCTCTCACCTTAAACCTATGTCCCCTAGGAACTGACTCTTCCACCCTCGGAAAAAGCTTCTGACTATCCACTCTGTCCATGCCGCTTATAACTTTGTAAACCTCTGTCATATCGCCCCTCCACCTCTGTCATTCCAGTGAAAACAATCCGAGTTTATCCAACCTCTCCTCATAGCTAATGCCCTCCAGACAACATCCTGGTAAACCTCTTCTGTACCCTCTCCAAAGCCTCCACGTCCTTCTGGTAGTGTGGCGACCAGAATTGCACGCAATATCCTAAGTGTGGCCTAACTAAAGTTCTGTACAGCTGCAGCATGACTTGCCAATTTTTATACTCTATGCCCCGACCGATGAAGGCAAGCATGCCGTATGCCTTCTTGACTACCTTATCCACCTGCGTTGCCACTTTCAGTGACTTGTGGACCTGTACGCCCAGATCTGTCTGTCTGTCAATACTCCTAAAGGTTCTGCCATTTACTGTATACTTCCCACCTGCATTAGACCTTCCAAAATGCATTACCTCACATTTGTCCAGATTAAACTCCATCAGCCATTTCTCCGCCCAAGCCTCCAACCGATCTATATCCTGCTGTATCCTCTGACAATCCTCATCACTGTCCGCAACTCCACCAACCTTTGTGTCTTCCGCAAACTTACTAATCAGACCAGCTACATTTTCCTCCAAATCATTTATATATACTACAAACAGCAAAGGTCTCAGCACTGATCCCTGCGGAACACCACTAGTCACATCCCTCCATTCAGAAAAGCACCCTTCCACTGCTACCCTCTGTCTTCTATGGCCGAGCCAGTTCTGTATCCATCTTGCCAGCTCCCCTCTGATCCCATGTGACTTCACCTTTTGCACCAGTCTGCCATGAGGGACCTTGTCAAAGGCTTTACTGAAGTCCATATAGATAAGATCCACTGCCCTTCCTTCATCAATCATCTTCGTCACTTCCTCAAAAAACTCAATCAAATTAGTGAGACACGACCTCCCCTTCACAAAACCATGCTGCCTCTCGCTAATAAGTCCATTTGTTTTCAAATGGGAGTAAATCCTGTCCCAAAGATTCCTCTCTAATAATTTCCCTACCACTGACGTAAGGCTCACCGGCCTATAATTTCCTGGATTATCCTTGCTACCCTTCTTAAACAAAGGAACAACATTGGCTATTCTCCAGTCCTCTGGGACCTCATTGTAGCCAATGAGGATGCAAAGATTTCTGTCAAGGCCCCAGCAATTTCATCCCTTGCCTCCCTCAGTATTCTGGGGTAGATCCCATCAGGCCCTGGGGACTTATCTATCTTAATGCTTTGCAAGACACCCAACCCCTCCTCCTTTTTGATAATGAGATGACTGAGACTATCTACACTCCCTTCCCTCGGCTCATCATCCACCAAGTCCTTCTCTTGGTAAATACTGATGCAAAGTACTCATTTAGTACCTCGCCCATTTCCTCTGGCTCCACACATAGATTCCCTTCTCTGTCCTTGAGTGGGCCAACCCTTTCCCTGGTTACCCTCTTGCTCTTGGGGCAATAATAAACCCTGGGCTTATTGCTAGCTCTGAAGCATTTTGAAGTCTACGGCTGCCACAAATACAGACAGACACTAGTATATACTGATCATAGCCCCCTAGCTTTTGTGGAACAATTCATAGACTGCAAAGATGGTACAAAGCCAAACTGTACTAGCTACAGGTAAAGAGTGAATGGGAATGAGTGTGTAAATGTGTTTTAATAATTTTTCATCTGCTGTTTTTTCCATTCTTTGTAACAAATGGCATTTAAAAATGGCATTTCATTCCTCCAAGGGTGGAGGTGTTGTGAAAGTGCTTTCACTACTTTTAATATTTTTATTTTTTGTGGACTTGTGTTAAAACTGATGGATGTGTTTTTTTTTTTACCATGTTCACCGATAGGACAAGATGTTGTTTGAAAGCCACCTATGCTGGAGGCCACCTGTGATTTGGGCTCAGAAAACAGCAGAACCCTATAGTGATCTGGGGGAAAATGGTTACAGAGAAGCCACATGTCAAGGTTTATGGAGGTCAGAATGTCAACTCTCTGTTTGGGGTTTGGATTGTTTTCAGTTAGTTGTGGTGTGAACTGTTTGAAGACAGTTGGTGTTATCCAGCCAAGAAAAAAGAAATCACCCAGCTCACCTCCTTCTTTACCTTTTTTAAGAAATCCTGCCAAGATACGGTATGGAAGAGCAAAAAATCCCTGGTGCTGTATATCTCCTGAGGAGTTGAAAAAAATCCTGCAATTCAAGTGTGTACCAGCTGAAAAACCTTGATGCCATGTTTCTCCTAGAAAGCCATGAGAATAATTCTCGATAACTCCAGAACGGACTGCTTCTGAAACGATCCGAGTAACCCAGATGCCAGACCACAAAAGGGACAACTGACTTCCTTCCATATTTTCTTTCTTCTTTCATCAAAAATTAGCAATCATTTGGCCAAAGTAGTCTTTTTTGTCTCTTTTTTGTAACAGACCTCTGCAGAGTGAATTTCTGTATTTTTTCCAGTGTGAGTATAATTGGATAATTTTTAAAAAGGGAACTTTCATATTTTAATTGGTGTGTTAATGCTTTGCTTCATTACTGGTTTTGTATTGTTTTATAATAAACTGAGAATTTTGTTATTTGTTAAAGAAACCTGGTGGTGTATTTTATTCTGGAATAAAAAATAGAGTATAGATTGGTTGTATCAGTAACCAGATAAACATTTAAAAAGATAATATAAACAAGAAATGCTGGAAATACTCAGCAGGTCTGGCAGCATCTGTGGAGAGAGAAGCAGAGTTAACGTTTCAGGTCAGTGACCCTTCATCAGATCCAGTTTAAATGTTCCAAATTTTGCTTATTCACAGCAAGTCAGGGTGTTTTACAAAGGTAGGACCGTATTACTATTTAACATACGTGCATCAGTCTGCTGCTAAAGTGGAGCTGTACACAAAATTGCCTGTCACTTTCAGGTTACCTGGTTGAATTTACACTGAACGTTCTCTATTGCCTAACTGTCCTTTCCATAATGGGACACACAAAGTAATCTGTGGCCTAATCAATGTTATGTTTACTTTAATACTTTACGTAGAATTGAGACACAGAAACTGGCCATTCAGTCCAATGTTGGTGTTCATCATCCTTACAGGCAGTCGTCCTAATCCCATGTGATTTGATCCCATGTTCTTTTATTCCCTTTAATTCAACCACTATTTACATATTCTTAAATGTTGACATAGTTCTCTGTTTCAAATCACCAACTTTAGTAGTACATTCCATAGCCTCACAGCCCTCTCTTTCTCCTACTTTCTGTTCTAAATCTATGAATTTACGAACATACAAATGAGGAGCAGAAGGCTGCCATTCGGCTCCTCGAGCCTGCTCCTCCATTCAATAAGATCATGGTTGATCTGATTGTGTCTTGAATTCCACACTCTAATCTACCTCCGATAACCTTCGATTTCCTTGCCTAACAAGAATCTATCTACGTCTGCCTTAAAAATATTCAATGACCCCATCTCCACCACCTTCTGAGGCAGAGAGTTCCAAAGTCGCACAACCCTCAAAGAAAATAATTTCTCCTAATCTCTGTCCTAAAAGGGTGACTCCTAATTTTTCCTTTGATCTCTTAGATTTATTCTTCTATCCATGTTTTCTCATTCTAGATTCTACAATCACTGATAAAGGTCTGTTTCTATCTACTCTGTCTCATCCCTCTATCAACTTAAACCTCTATCAAACCATCCCATAATCTCTGTTCTAACGAAAACAGCCAATTTTCAAGTTTCTCTTTGTATCTGTATTTCAAAATATTAGTCAGCATCTTTATGAATCCACACTGTATCCTTTTGATTGCCTTAATATCCATCTTACAGTATGGAGTCCAAAGTATCAAACAGTACTGCAACGGTGATCTCACCAAGACTTTACATAGATTTATCATAGTATCTCAACTTTTATATTCTATGGGCAAGATATTGCATTCATTTGCACCCATTTTATGGGTGCTACAAGTGTCTTCAAGTGTTCCAAAATGGTGTTACAACATGCATGCATACTTGTGGGGCAAATCACGCCATATTGGTGAAGCCATTCACACACATGTAGCGAACACTGCCCGAGTATGCAGTGCAGGCAGACCACAAAGTCAGTATGCAAGCAAAACTATCACCTTGGTCCAGTGGTGCAGCTAATGCTCTCCCTTGAAGGGATCATTAACTGCAAGAAGTTAATTTCTGATTGATTTCTTCTCCCCATAGCTTTAATTCTACAAGGGTTTGGTGCTTTCTATAATTGTTTAAAGTTGTAATGTCTACAGGGACTGGTGTGGCAGATGGTGAAGGACTTTTTGCTCACTTCAAAGTTTCTGCATAAAGCAGTTGCTCCCAGCCATGGGTGCACAAGTAGACATTCCTATTGGAATACAGCATGACTTGGGGAATGAACGGAGGCCACACAGAATTCTCTATCCCAGAGGGTTGTGGATGCTCCATTCGAATACATTTAAGGCTGAGATAGACGGATTTTTGGTCGCTCAGGGAATCAAGGGATATGGCGAGCAGGCGGAAAAGTAAGGTTGAAGCCTAAGATCAGCCATGATCATATTGAATGGCGGAGCAGTCTTGATGGGCCATATGGTCTACTCCTACTCCTGTTTCTTCTGTTCCTATATTGTGATTGGAAACAAAGGCCTGCACCCATTAAATACATCTGGGCTCACAGAAGAAGACCAACAGGATCTGAAGGAAATCTGGACAACTCTAGAAGACCAGTTAAAAGTCCAAATTAAGTTTCACATCCATAGTCTAGAATTTATGGCGTTCCTTCAGCAATCCCAAGAGTCCATTGAATACTTTATTATTGGATGCAGGAAAAAGGGTGCATTCTGCAAATTTTCAGACGGTGAGCTAGCAGTAGAATCGCCGAGCTGGTGACTGCATCCACACCGATCGATGCATTTCAGGAAGACTTGCTAGAAAAACCCAAAGGTTCCAGCATTGATGAACTGCTTAAGGACAGAAGTATATATGAAGCCATCATTGCAAGCTGAGAGAGTCTATACGGTTTATGTACAACCTCAACGGTGAACACGCTAATGAGAGTCTCCAAGCATGGGAAGCTGTTAAAGAGATGAGGACTTCTACACATGCTAAAAGGAGTTGCCCGGCATTCTTTGATATTTGCAAAGTATGCAGCATAAAGGGTCACTGGCAGAAATATTGCAGAAGAGTAAAGGCTGAAGGAGCTGCAAGGAGTCATGCAAAGGATTCCAGCGGACCACAAGCAGACAGTACCTTCAGGCAGCAATAAAGCAAACATGAGGTAGTGGACAAAGTGGACAGTGGCAATAAAGAACAAGCTGATGAGAAGTGAGGTGAGCACACTTTTCATACCATCCGTATCACAGAACACATAGCTGTCATTGCACCATCTGAAGTTTTTGCCACAACCTAGATCATCTGTCCACAAAAAGTAGGCAAGCATTCGTTATTGGCCAAAATAGATACAGGGGCGAGTGCAAACATACTCCCTCTGAGGATTCTACAATAAATATAGCCAAACAGATGGACGGCCATGATGAAACCAACTGCTGTACAATTGTCTTCATGCAACGCACCAGCCATTCCATACTTAGGATCCATCGTGATAGAGTGTAAACAAATGATTCAGCAATTGCAGGTCTACCGCATGCCAAGATCTAACCTTGGTGACGATGCATGGGATCAACCAGGTGCCGCAAGGCAAACCAGTATCAGATGATACACCCATTACTTCAGTCAGTGATCTAACATCACAGTACTCAGATAGCTTTGATAGAATTGGCAACTTCAAGAGAGCTGCTACTTTACAACTAAGAGAGGATGCCATACCATCAACCAACTCACCACGCAAATGCAGCATCCTCATTCAGACCAAGTTGAAAGTCGAACTGGACTAGATGGAAACCAATGGGATCATCAGAAAGGTCAAGAACATACAGACTGGTGAAGCTCAATCACGAGTGTCATCAAGAAAGACGGATCACTTAGAGCCTGGATCTGAGAAGGTTGAACAAGGGGCTCAAGCGCTGTCCACACAAGATTCCCACACTGTAAGAACTTAAGCCAAAATTTTCAGGAGCTATATCTTTCTCAAAACTAGATGCAAAGAATGGTTACTGGTCAGTACATTTGGCTGAGAAGTCTCAAGAGCTGACGACATTCTATATCCCATTTTGTCAGTATTATTTTCAATGTCTTCCTTTTGGGCTGTTAGCCAAGATCTCTTTCTGGCGCATGTGGATCATATCACTTGTACAGTACCAGGCTGCATATGCATAGCAGACGTTGTCATGGTGGGAAGGACAAAACAGGAGTATGACAGAAATCTACATCTCCTGATGCAAGTAGCATGCAAAGAAGGGCTGGTATTTAACAGTCACAAATGCAAGATCAATGTACAACAAATTAACTTTTTTGGGTCAATATACTCGAATGCAGGTATTTGCCCTAACCCCAGAAAGCTGGAGGATGTTCGTGCAATGCCACCAAGATAAGGAGGAGATCCAACATTGCTTAGGTCTCTTCAACTTTTTATCTCCGTCCATCTCAAATTGTGCGCAGAGAGCTCCGTCTCAATGGGAATTGTTGAAGAAGGAGGTGCCTTTTCTTTGTCACAAAGACCATCAACAACTTTTCCAGGAACTGAATAAGTCTATATTGGAAACATCGTTGTTACAGTTTTATGACCCCAGAGAGATCCACTCTCGTAGTGGACGTATCCCAGAAAGGATTAGGAGCATGTATCTTGCAGAAAGGCAAGCTCATTGCATTCGCATCGAAATCTCTGTCTGCAGCACAGTCAAACTACTTGAACATCAAGAGAGAAACGTTAGCCTTGGTGTTTGGAATTATGCACTTTCACACATACCTATTCGGGAAGAGATCTGTGGTAGAAACAGACCACAAACCACTTGAGATGCTTTGGAAGAAGCCATTGAATAGCACACCTATTGGTAAAAACACAGGGTTACGACTATGACATGCGGTACAGACCTGGCAATATTAAGGTTACGTCCGATATGCTAAGCAGACTACTCAATCCAGCGAAGACTGTAGTAGTAAACGCCAATTCACAAATTGATTTGATAGACATGGAGTTAGAGGATGTACTCCATGTAGATCTGATGAACTTCGTACAGCTGAAATGTCAACAATTGCAGGTTGAGACAGCAAAGGATCCAACACAACAGCTTCTTTGCAACACGATCATAGAAGGATGGCCAGACTCGATTCAGGATGTCACCGAGCACATGAAACAGTTTTGGGCACACCGAGCCAAACTTGGTATATTCAGGGGGGTTATTTTCAAAGGTAAACAGGTCATCATACTGGAAGCATTGAGATGTGACATATGACACCAATCTCATATGGGCATTAATTGGACCAGACGACTAGCCAGAGAAACAGTCTATTGGTCAGGCATCCATGACGACATTGAGCTCAGGGTGAAGCAGTGCAAGGCATGCCAAGAAAACATGCCAAGTCAGCAAAAGGAACAACTCATTCCTCACGAGGTGTCTACTCAACCATGGGCTAAGATCACATCTGCTTTATTCCATCTCCAGGGGGATGATATTTTAGTTGTCACTGGCTACTTCTCAAAGTATTCTATCATCCGTCTATTGCACAATACGTCGAGCACAACGGTCGCTGAAACACTAAGCGTCATTTTTAGCCTATTTGGAGCACCCAGGAAGGTCATATCACACAATGGACCTCGGTTCACAGGGAAGCCACTCAGGGACATGTGTGAAAAATAGGGCATTGTCTACACTACATCATCTCTGCACTACCCAAGATCCAATGGCATGGCTGAGAAAATGGTTCATACGGTGAAATCACTAACTCAGAAGTGTAGGAACACAATGCAGGAGCTACACATTGCTATGTTTCACCTCAGAGCCAGTCTTCTGAGTGCAACAATACCCTCACTGGCGGAACTATTATTTGGCAGGCCAGTATGCACAAATCTACCTCATTCCCATCACTCAACCCTTCCAGAAGCAAGAGAGGCATTTTTTGAAAAACAGGGGAGGATGAAAGACGTGCACAACAGGAAAGCAGGTGAAGAATTGCTAGGTCTAAGGATAGGACAGCAAGAAAGAGTTCAGCATCACATGGAAGATATGTGGCAGCCAGCTGAAGTAACACGGATCTGTCCAGAGCCAAGGTCATACGAACACAGTACACTCAGTAGAGCAACTGTGAGAAGAAATAGAGGGCAAATCAGAGAAGTAACTAATTCTCAACATCCATGTAACTCCACTGCATTTGGGACAAGGTCCAAGACCACATTCCAACATCCTAACATACTACTCCCACAGATCACTGTGAGAAGATCCAACAACCTCAACCCAATTACAGTTACTAAGTCGGGGTGTGTGAGCCGACTACCACAAAGATTTAGAGATCTATAACCCTACGAGTTTTCTAGTTCATCGTTTTGCAATGCATAGACACACATTTTTCTTGCATTGTAAATAGTTATGTTTAGTTATAAGGGGGAGCTTTTTCGTTTGGAAAAAAGGGGGATGTTGTAGTACACCTTTAAGTGGGTGTGGTTACATTTTAAGTACTCCTTGCTAGAGAGGAAGTAATGTAACATACCATGTGACTGAGTCTCATCCTCAAACTGCTGCTGCTGATCACCAAACAGACCAGACATGTACAGGTGTTCTCTTGCAATGTAATGCTGTGCTACTACCCTTAATAAAGGTACCCAGTTTTTAAGTGTTAACTGATCCCTGATGCGTTGTTACTGCCTTGATGTCCAAAGTCTTAGTAAGCACAAGGAAAAGGAAACACAACAGGGCCCACAAGTGTGCGAATGGAGTTGGCCCCAAGGTGTGCACAAAGACCCATGCTAAGTTGTTGTCAGGCACCTCCATGCTCCTTGGTATTGATCGCAAGCTAGCAGGCTTCCCAATGCACGAAGCATTTTGTTCTGGATGTCCATCAGCACGCTTCTGAATTCTACCCCATATCTGCATCCTCAACAGCAAAACTCATGTGTAGTCTTTTCCGCCAGTGAGCTGGCACTTGTGCCATCTTTGTCCGCTGTACTGGCTGCAGCCCAGTCCTGCCTGGTGTCTCATCTTGTGCAGATCGCACCTTCATGGGATCCTCTAAAGTACACACAGCATCAGTACCTGAGCTAGTGGAAATTGAGCGTGAAATTGAATGACTGTCTTCATCATCACTGTCTTTTTGCTGTTCCTCCAATGCTTGGCTAGGTTGCACTTCTTGGGTATCTGAAAGAAGAAAGGCATGAGGGTAAGGTTGTGGTGCGGGGGCGTGAGGAGGTTGTAAGAGGTGCACATTTACATCATTTGTAGTTTATAAATCAGAAGAGTGTGTGGGATGAGGGGGAAGTAGGGTATGAGAAGGAGGATTAGGAATGAGGATACCGTCATCTTCAAGACTTTCAGCCCCTCTACTGGGCACAGCCTCAGCAATGGCCGTTCCAATAATAGCTAGCACTGTCTCCTCCATGGTGGTTAGGACATGTAGGTGCGCCTGTCACCTTCCAGCACGCTCCTGCTTCCTCTGGTTGTGTGTCACCTTGTCCTGCAAGAACAAAGGAAGTGTATGAGTGAGCGTGGTGCAATCTGTATATGAGTGAGTGTGATGCAATCTGTTTGAGTAATGTGGCTGTCATGGTTGAATAGCTAGCAATGTATGCATGCTGTGAGATGTGGGTGAGGGGCTTATGGCAGTGCTTAGTGTATGAGGGTGAGGCAAAACATATGAATGTCAGATATGAGTCATAATTGACGGTGATTGTTGGTAATTGACTGATGCTTGTCTGGTACCTGAGCAGTATGTGCGGCTAGTGATGCAGTTGGTGGAATGTGATATTTGAAGATACATTCACTGACCTTGGCCAGTCATGTGAGGTCATTAAACTTCTTGCAGAACTGCATCTAGATCCTTGAGGCTCCAGATCTGGCACTGACCTGTATGGCCATCTGTTCCCAGTGCCTTCTGGGCATTTGTCTGGAGGGCCTCCTGCAGATTCAGAACATTTCTCCTTTCCACCTCCTCCAGAGATCTCAATGCAGCGTCAAAAACTTGAAGCCCTCTCTCTCCCATGCTGTGCCACTCTTCAATGTTTCCCAGGTCAGAGTCACTTCCTGCATGACTGCAAGCACCACCCCTTTAAGAGATTTAGGCCAGCTGTAAGCAGTGTAGGCTAGTTCTAAGTGGTGCTAGTCGCTCACGATATTGGCCTCCTGCTGATGCATCCAGTCAATCAACAGTGTTATTAGCACAGGCTGGATGCAAGAAGTAGCGAAACGAGCCAACAGCTCAAGTTGGCATACTGCCTGCATTGCAATCATCGGGCGTGGGTTAACTGCACATAGTAATTCCCCGTGGCTATTTTTGGCTCTATCAAACTTACTCCCATTACTTCGTGCCATAGAATCCAGTATTCTGTCAACTTGTAATCATGGAATAGGATCATAGAATGATTACAGCACAGAAGGCCATTCAGCCCTTTGTGTCTGTGCTGGATCTCTGCAAGAGTAATTTAGTTAATTCCACTCCACAGCCATTTCCCCTGTAGCCCTGCAGATGTTTTGCCTTCAGGTGCTTATTGAATTACATTTGGAAAGCCATGACTGATTTGCCTCCACCTCTCTCAGGAAGTACATTCCAGATCGTAACTACTTGCTGTGTAAAAAAGCTTGTCCTCATGTCACCTTTTGCCAATCACCTTAAACCTCCACCCTTCTGCCAATGGGAACAATTTCTTTCTAGCTACTCTGTCTAGTCCCCTCATAATTTTGAACACCTCCTTTAACCTTCTCTTCTCTAAAGGAAACAACTCCACCTTCTCCAATCTATCCATGTAACTGACGTCCCTATCCGTGAAACCATTCTCATAAATCTTTTCTACACCCTCTCTAAAGCCTTTGCAAACTTTCCAAAGCACAGTGCACGGAATTGGATACAATACACCAGTTGAAGCCAAACCACTGTTTTATAAAAGTTCATTATAACTTCCTTATTTTTGAACTCATTTTGTAAAGCCAGGATCTATTTTTAACCACTTTCTTTATCTGCCCTGCCACATTCAACAATTTGTGCATATTTACCCAGGTCTCCCCCCACATTAGAATTGTACCCTTTAGTTTAATGCCTCTCCTTGTCCTTCCTACCAAAATATATCACTTCTCACTTCTCTGCATTGAATTTAATCTGCCACATGTCCACTCATTCCACCAGTCTGTCTTTGTCTTCTTGAAGTCTATCCGCTATCCTCTTCATTGTTCACTATATTTCCAAGTTTTGTGTCATCTACAAATTTTGCAATTGTGCCCTGTATATGCAGGACTGTCATTAATCTATATCAAGAAAAGTAGTGGTCCTTATACTGACTCCTGGGGAACACAGCTATATATCTTTCTCCAGTCCGAAAAGCAACTGTTCACTGCTACTCTCAGTTTCCTGTCACTCAGCCAACATTGTATCCATGTTGCCACTGTCCCTTTTGTTCCATGGGCTTGAATTCTGCTGACAAGCCTGTTATGTGGCACTTTATCAAACATCATTTGTAAGTCCATACACCACATCAACTGCAATGCCCTCATCAACCCTTTCTGTTACCTCATCAAAAACTCAAGCATGTTAGTTAAACACAATTTGCCTTGCTGGTTTCCTTATTAATCCACATTTGTCGAAGTGACTGTTAATGTTGTCCTGCATTATCATCTCTAGAAGCTTTCCCACCAGAGAGGTTAAACTGATTGGCCTGTGGTTGCTGGGGTATCCTTACACCCTTTTTTGACTGAGGGTGTAACATTTTCAATTCTCCAGTTCCTCTGGCACCACCCCCGAATCTAAGGAGGGTTGGAAGAATGTGGCCAGTGGCTAGGCAATTTTCACCCTTACTTCCCTTAGTATCCTCGGATACATCTCATTCAGTCCTAGTGACTTAGCAAATTTAAGTACAGCCAGCCTAATACCTCCTTATCAATTTTTAGCCCATCCAGTGTCTCAACTACGTCCTCTTTCTCTATGACTTGGGCAGCATCTTCTTCCTTGGTAGTGACAGATGTAAAGTACTCATTTAGTACCTCAGCCACGCCCCCTGCCTCCCTGTATAAATCCCCATTGAGGTTCCAAATCAGCCCCACTCCTCCTTTTACCACTCTTTTACTATTTATATGTCTATAGAAGACTTTTGGATTCCCTTTTATGTTAGCTGCCAGTCTCTTCTTATAATCTCTCTTTGCTTCTCTTATTTGTTCTTTTCACTTCCCTTCTGAACCTTCTATATTCAGCCTGGTTCTCAATTGTTTTATCCACCTGACATCTGTCACATCCACCCTTTTTCTGCTTCATTTTTCTCTCTTTTTCATATCCAGGGAGCTCTAGTTTTGTTTCACAATCCACAAACAGGACTGTCCCGGCAGACCCACTGTTTCAGCCTGTTCCTACCACACTGAACTTATTTCTTCCTATCTCAGCTCTATCTTTTCTCCCCTGGTCCAGTCTCTTCCCACCTACATCCGTGACTTTTCTGACGCCCTACGTCATTTTGACAATTTCCAGTTTCCTGGCCCTAACTGCCTCCTCTTCACTATAGATGTCCAATCTCTCAACACCTCCATCTCCCACCACCAGGACGGTTTGCGGGCTCTCCGCTTCTTCCTTGAACAGAGGCCCAACCAGTTCCCATCCACCACTAGCCTCCTCTGTCTGGCTGAACTTGTTCTCACATTGAACAACTTCTCCATCAACTCCACTCACTTCCTTCAAGTAAAAGGTATTGCTATGGGAACTAGAAAACTGTATCAACTTTGCATCCAATTTCCACCCCTCTCTCACCTTCACACTTCCCTTCCCTTCCTCGACTTCTCTGTCTCCATCTCTGGGGATAGGCTGTCGACTAATATTCATTATAAGCCCATCGACTCCCACAGCTACCTCGACTACACTTCTTCACACCCTGCCTCCTGTAAGGATTCCGTTTAATTCTCCCAGTTTCTCCGTCTCTGACGCATCTGCTACCTTCCGCGACGGTGCTTCTGATATGTCTTCCTTTTTCCTCAACCGAGGATTTCCCCCCCACTGTGGTTGATAGGGCCCTCAACCGTGTCTGGCCCATTTCCCGCACCTCTACCCTCACCCCTTCCCCTCCCTCTCAGAACCGCGACAGGCTTCCCCTTGTCCTCACTTTCTACCCCACCAGCCTCCACATCCAAAGGATCATCTTTCGCCATTTCCGCCACATCCAGCTTGATGCCACTACCAAATGCATCTTTCCCTTCCTTCCCCTGCCAGCATTCCGAAGGGATCATTCCCTCCGCGACGCCCTCGTCCACTCCTCCATTACCCCCACCATCTCGTCCTCTTCCTATGGCACCTTCCCCTGCAATCGCACGTAGTGTAATACCTGCCCATTTACCTCCTCTCTCCTCACTATCCAAGGCCCCAAACACTCCTTTCAGGTGAAGCAGTGATTTACTTGTACTTCTTTCAATGTAGTGTACTGTATTCACTGCTCACGATGTGGCCTCCTCTACATTGGGGAGACCAAATGCAAATTGGGTGACTGCTTTGCAGAACACCTCTGCTCAGTCCGTAAGCATGATCCCGGGCTTCAGGTTGATGGCCATTTCAACACCGCCACCAACACCCCCTCACCCCCACCCCCCCGCCTCGCTCTCATGCTCACATCTCTGTCCTGGGATTGCTGCAGTGTTCCAGCAAACATCAATGCAAGCTCGAGGAACAGCACCTCATTTACCAATTAGGCACGCTACAGCCTGCCGGACTGAACAATGAGTTCAATAATTTCAGAGCATGACCGGACCCCCCTTTTTATTTTTAGTTATTTTTAATTTATTTTCTTTTAGTTTGTTTCTACTATGCCTCCCCACTTTTTTTAATGTTTGTTTTTTAGTTTTAGTTTTAGAGATACAGCACTGAAACAGGCCCTTCGGCCCACCGAGTCTGTGCCGCCCATTAACCACCCATTTATACTAATCCTACACTAATCCCATATTCCTACCACATCCTCACCTGTCCCTATATTCCCCTACCACCTACCTATACTAGTGACAATTTATAATGGCCAATTCACCTGTCAACCTGCAAGTCTTTTGGCTTGTGGGAGGAAACCAGAGCACCCGGAGAAAACCCACGCAGTCACAGGGAGAACTTGCAAACTCCACACAGGCAGTACCCAGAATTGAACCCGGGTCGCTGGAGCTGTGAGGCTGCGGTGCTAACCACTGCGCCACTGTGCCGCTTGGAGCCAGGGCTGTTCATTTTACAGCCAACTGACACCCTCTCTGTACTAATGCTTTATCTTTCACCACACCATTGACATACTGTTTGCCTTTGTTTCATGACTTTCTGGTCAGTTATTCTCTGTGACCTTGTCTTATCAACACCTTCTCTTTTGTTATCTCTTGCCCCACCCCCGCTTTATTTGCTTAAAACCTTTTACATTTCTAATATTTGTCAGTTCTGATGGTCACTGGCCTGAAATGTTAACTCTACTTCTCTCTCCACAGATGCTGCTAGACCTGCTGAGTATTTCCAGCATTTGTTTTTATTTCTAGTTATGTTTGCCCTACCTTCCCCCTCATGGGAATGTACCTCGATTATATACAAACTATCTCCCCTTTAAAGGCAGCCCATTGGTCAATTACAGTTTTGTCTGACAATCTTTGATTCCAATTTACCTAGGCCAGATCCGTTCACCCCAATGAACTTGGCCCTCCCCCAATTAATTATTTTTACTCTGGATTGCTCCTTGTCCTTTTCCATAGCTAACCTAAACTTTATGATGCTAAGGTCACTGTTCCCTAAATATTCCCCAACTGACACTTGATCCAATTGACCCACCTCATTCCTCAGAACCAGATCCAGCAATGCCTTCTTCCTCGCGGGACTGGAAACATACTGATGTAGAAAATTCTACAGAAAACAATCTAGAAACTCTTGCCCCCCTCTGCCCTTTACACTATTATTGTACCAGTCTAATGTTAATTACCGCCAAACAAACTTTTTAGCACAGAAAATTAATTATTGAAAGTCTGGAGTCTATTTCCTTTCGTTGCTTGCCCTGTTCACTCAAGTCCCAGATGTCTAATTTCCCTCACTGCGATGTTATCAGCTTGCACTCTCAGCAACTTGCCAGGCAAAAAATTAAATAAAAACTTGAAGTGGAAGGACAGGTCTGACTTGTACTATGCCCTGCTACAGCAAATTATGAAAGCAACGTAGAGGGGCATCTGTTGTTCGTGGCATTTCTCCCATAACTTTTAGGAAAGGCTCACATTCTGCCTTTCTTGCTTTTGGTCGCAACAAATGTTGCAGAGCCACCTAGTGGTGAGCATGTGCAGTGCATGGATAGGGAACTTTGGTATGTCGCATGACATTTTAGGCAAGGTGCCCAACCGCATCACCACATATCTGGGATGTTGCATCCCATCTACTGTTTCTTTTATATAAATTTTATATATATTACATATAATATGAATTGAGACGCCACTCTTGGCTGACATACGTGGTCCAGACCTCGCTGCCGTAGAGCAAGGTACTGAGGACACAGGCTTGATATACTCGGACTATTGTGTTCCGTGTCAGTGCGCCATTTTCCCACACTCTCTTGGCCAGTCTGGACATAGCAGCGGACACCTTTGCCATGCGCTTGTTGATTTCTGCATCGAGAGACAGGTTGTTGGTGATAGTTGAGCCTAGGTAGGTGAACTCTTGAACCACTTCCAGAGTGTGGTCGCCGATATTGATGGATGGAGCATTTCTGACGTCCTGTCCCAAGATGTTAATTTTCTTGAGGCTGATGGTTAGGCCAAATTTGTTGCAGGCAGCGGCAATCCTGTCGATGAGTCTCTACAGACACTCTTCTGTGTAGGATGTTAATGCAGCATCGTCAGCAAAGAGGAGTTCCCTGATGAGACGAGCAAGGTTGAACAACCTGCCATCTGGTCTTGTGTGGTGGAAAATTCCTTCTTCTGAAGACTTGAATGCATGTGAGAGCAGCAGGGAGAAGAAGATTCCAAACAGTGTAGGTGCAAGAACACAGCCCTGTTTCACACCACTCAGGATAGAAAAGGGGTCTGATGAGGCGCCGCTATGCTGAATTGTGCTTTCATATTGTCATGGAATGAGGTGATGATACTTAGTAGCTTTGGTGGACTTCCGATCTTTGCTAGTAGTCTGAAGAGACCACGTCTGCTGACGAGGTCAAAGGCTTTGGTGAGATCAATGAAAGCAATGTAGAGGGGCATCTGTTGTTCGTGGCATTTCTCCCGTAGCTGGCAAAGGGAGAACAGCATGTCAATGGTGGATCTCTCTGCTCGAAAGCCACACTGTGCCTCAGGGTAGACACGCTCAGCCAGCTTCTCAATTCATTCCATCTTCGCTGCCTCCGGAGAATCCTTGGCATCAGGTGGCAGGACCATATCTCCAACGCAGAAGTCCTCGAGGCGGCCAACATCCCCAGCATATACACCCTACTAAGCCAGCGGTGCTTGAGATGGCTTGGCCATGTGAGCCACATGGAAGATGGCAGGATCCCTAAGGAAACATTGTAGAGCGAGCTCGTCACTGGTATCAGAACCACCGGCCGTCCATGTCTCCGCTTTAAAGACGTCTGCAAACGCGACATGAAGTCCTGTAACAAAAACAAGAAATGCTGGATTCACTCAGCAGGTCTGGCAGCATCTGTGGAAAGAGAAGCAGAGTTAACGTTTCGGGTCAGTGACCCTTCTTCGGAAGAAGGGTCACTGACCCGAAACGTTAACTCTGCTTCTCTTTCCACAGATGCTGCCAGACCTGCTGAGTGAATCCAGCATTTCTTGTTTTTGTTTCAGATTTCCAGCATCCGCAGTATTTTGCTTTAATGAAGTCCTGTAACATTGATCACAAGTCGTGGGAGTCAGTTGCCAGCGATCGCCAGAGCTGGCGGACAGCCATAAAGGCGGGGCTAAACAATGGCGAGTTGAAGAGACTTAGCAGTTGGCAAGAAAAAATACAGAAGCGCAAGGGGAGAGCCAACTGTGTAACAGCCCTGACAACCAATTTTATCTGCAGCACCTCTGGAAGAGTCTGTCACTCTAGAATTGGCCTTTATAGCTACACCAGGCGCTGCTTCACAAACCACTGACCAGCTCCAGGCGCTTACCCATTGTCTCTCGAGATAAGGAGGCCAAAGAAGAAAGAAAACATATAAATATACAGTTATCTAAAATACCTAAGCAAAGTTGGCTGAAAGAGAAGCCCCCCAATGGAATAAAAAAGTGATGGCAACACCATCTTCACCTTCAGTTGTATATTGGACTGGACTAATTTTGTACTCATCAAAGTCCATCTACACATTTATAGCACATTACTATAGTACTTCTATGATTTTAGTGTGCTCTCAGTGACCTGAGCTATAAGGTATAAACCAGGGATTGAGGGCTTAAATCCCATCTGGAATGATCTTGGTTTTAAGCAAGTTTCACCATGAGAAAACCAGTTCTTTCTTTTCATTTCTAAAGTATATGAAGAGCAAATAGTTCCTGTCTGTACATTAGTCAGGGAAACTGTCACACAAATTTTCTTAATAAGAGACTAGGAGCTGTGGCAGAACAAAGGGACTTAGGCGTCCAAGTGCACAGTTCTCTAAAAGCTAGAGCACAAGTGCAAATGATAATAAAAAGATACTAAAGTAATGTTGGACTTTATCTCAAGGGGGTTGGAATACAATAGTGAGGAAGTGATGTTCTCAGTTGTATAGAGCCCTGGTTAGACCCCCATCTAGAGTACTGTGTTCAATTTTCAGCAGTAAACCTCAGAAAAAGTACTGAAAATACTGGAAATGCTCAGCAGGTAAGGCAGTATCTGTAGTGAGAGAAACAGAGTTAATATTTCAAGTCGATAACCTTTGATCAGGAAATCTTACAGATGTAACAGGTTTTAAGCAAGTAGAGAGACAGGGAAAAAGAGAAGAGGGGGCAGAGACAACAGGGAAAGTCTGTAATAAGGTGGAAGGCAGTTGTGATTAAATGACAAAAGGGATGATGGTTTAAAGCAAAATGGAGTACTAATGTGACGAGAAAAGAAACAAAAGATGGGTTTAGAGGAGGTGTAAATGACAACAGCAGAATCACTACTAGCAGCTGTTGTCTGGGAAAATAAGACAGCAGTGGTCATGATCTGCAATAGATAGATCATAACCATTGCTGTCATTATTTCTCTGGACCCATTTTGTTTCTTTACTTGCCCCATTATTACCTCCCTTGGCCTTGCACCATTTATTTTCTCATTTAATCACTTCTGCCTTTCACCCAATCGCCACCTTCCCTGTTGTGCCTTCCTCCCTTCCCCTTCCCCTGCCTCTGCACTTAAGTAAAACCTGTTACATCACTAACTTTTTCCCAGTTTTGATGCAAGGTCATTGACCTGAAACATTAACTGTTTTGCACTCCTCAGATGCTCTGAGACCTGTTAAGTATTTCCAGCATTTTCTGTTTTTATTTCAGATTACCAGCATCTGCATTATTTTGCCTATGTGTCAGAAAAGATACATTGACCTTGCAAAGGGTATGCACAGTTTCACCAGAATGGCACAGAGGCTCAAAGCATTAAATTAGGATGGCAGATTGCATAAATTTGGCTTGTATTAACCTGAGTTTGAAAGGTTGATAGGTGATTTAATCAAGGTGTTTAAACTAACAGAAGTATTCAACAGGATAGATACAGAAAAACTATTTCCTCGGATGGGGAATCCACAACAAGGGAACATAATCTTAGAATTAGAGCTAGGCCATTTAGGAGTGAATTCACACAAAGGGTAGTGAAAATCTGGAACTCACTCTCACAAAAGGCTGTGGACGTTGGGTCAATTAATTTTTTTTGTTATATATGGATATCAAGGGATATGAAGCAAAGGCAGGATAATGAAGCTGAGGTATAGATAAACCACAACCAGAATGGCGGAACAGGCTCAATGGGGTGAATGGCCTATTCCTCTTCCTGTGCGTGTCTGGTTCAAATCCATGCTAAGCAGTGTACTATCCAACTGAGCTATCAAGAATCTCCAGCTACCCATTACATAAAACTAACAAATTTATGTGTGTTCCTAATAACAAAAATTCTCCAAAATTTATTGATGCTTTTGCCTATTAAACAATCACTTCCCCCAGACCATTAGTCCATAGCATCAAGAAACACAACACCAATTTTTTTCAGCCCTGACTTTCTAAACCACAGGTAACTCAAAAGTTTTGTCTTACGTGCATTTAATATTGAACAAAACGATCAGCATACAACTTACCACTGGAAGCATAAGTATCGGAGCATTAAACTTATCAAAAAGTGCCAGTGCTGAAAAAGCCTTGTTGGCAGTCAGCGGAGACCCACTCAAACTAGAATAAATGCAGAAAGTCTAAATATAAAAAGAAAAATATTAAAAACAGTAAAACTGAAGCTCCCCTACATTCTTTGCCTCACAGATTAGGCCATAGAATTTGTAGAATCAATTTATAATTATTAGCTGCACAAATCATTTTTATTCAAATGTAATTTATGTATTCTTCAAATATAAATACATTTTAATCTGTAAAATGTTCCAAACTTAAACTTTTGAAAAATAAATTAAATTTGCAGTTTGCAAAAACAATGTACTTTACATCCAAACTAATTAATTTTGACTGTAATAAAATACCATACTTCCAAATGTTTTACTTCACAAAACAGAACTGCCAGAACTAGATTTTTATACACACTCCCTGACTGTAGCTAAATGATGCAGCTGGTGAAACTATAACTAGACATTCAATTTGCATTAAATGCTATGAGCTAAAATGAGTTATGGTCAAACAATACTTTGATTATTCTTTCATTATATCTACACACCAGCTGAATGTGAATTGACATGAATACTAAAAGGTCAAAAGGTACTAACAGTTACTCAAATAAACTATGATTGAAGAACAGTTAAAGCTATGGCATCATTTTTTGTGTGCACGCCACAATTAATTTTTTACCCTTCACAAAACTCAGCACTATGGCTTATCAAACTGACAGATGACAGCCAAAAGTGCAACACCAAGGTTTTTTGTAATTCCAGATATTAGCTACATTGGAAATCAAGCTTACTTCTAGCTTAGACTTTCAGATTCATGTCCATGACACCCTGAGGCCTTAAAGTTCTGATCACTAAGACTTTTGTGCTATGTGTTAATTTCCAATTAGCATAATTTGTTGTTGTTGATCATAGATACTTGGGAAAGAGAGGGCAAATTATTTTCAACCTTCTCATTTTCAATCCATTTTGGACCTTTCAATCAAACTTATATTCTTATATTCATTTTATTTAAAAATACAATTCAAAAAATATAAATGTGAATGTTAGAAATACTCAATAAAACCAGAAAATGTTCACCAAGTTGGTCACCATCTAAAAGAGAAGAGAAAGGTGATAACATTTTAAGTAGGGCCCTTCAGCAGGGGGGCACTCAGTTCTCAATTCAGTTCTGATGAAGGTGGCAGCCAAAATATCAACCATCTTTTCTCCTTCAGCTGCTGAGTGACCTGCTGCACCTTTCCGCAACATTCTGTTTTTTTATGTTAAATCAGGAACATGGCAGCCTTTGAACAATTTTCTAATATGGTTAGATTTTTCAATAATTAACTTATAAAACTGTTCCTTGTACCTAGCTATTGAGACTTACATAACATGACAGAGTTAAGATTGGTAACTCAACAGTATTTCTAGGGTGGTTGGAGGGGGAAAAAGGGAATTAGATACAAACGTCAAGTGTTGGAGCACTGCAGTGTTAGTGCAAACCTATAACATAACCTCTCGTCCTAGTAAGTTTCAGTTATAATACAATTAATTCAAAATGGTGAAATAGATAGGTTTACTTACCACCATGGTTGCGAAAAGGGGTGCAACCTGGGTGAGAAACACTGCAAAGAGTTTAGAAAAATGAAATATTCAATCAAATACCAAATAGTCTCTGACAAGCATACAAAAAAACTTTATAAAGGATAGGTTACATAAAGAAAATGCTTTACATAGCCTAATAGTGAGAGCCATAAACAGCTTCAATCATACAGCATTCAACATCAACATTCACATTTCTAAACCTTTGCAAACAGTTATTTGCAAAACATTTTTAAAAATTCTAGCAGCTATAAAATAAATTATTTGGCTAGCTCCTTCAAAAATCTTAGGAAGAAATTTTTCTTATAAAGTTATATTTTAAAAAGCTTTCACGAGACAATTTAGTTATTTGTATAAACCACTAAATCACATTTTAAAGAATGTATTATGTAAATTTATGAATTTATGTCAAGGACTGATTCTCCCCAGCCGCCACCCGCCACCCACCAAACACACCACCACCCCTCCCACCCTATACCCCCGAAGAATCCCCAGTTCTCGGTGTTTTAAATCAGATTCTACAGTTTTTAAAAAATTGTTGGTTGATATAATGGATCCTTGCTACAGTTCTGAAACTTTGCCCTATAACAGTTAAACATCTGCTAACTACCAAGTCCCAAGTATTCCTTTGATCTCATGATTTAGAGATCTACACAAGATGATCAAAGCAACATTTCATCAGTTTTAGCACTGTAACTTGCAGTGCACAATATCTATGTTTCACCACACATAAGGAAATGAAAAAGACTTGCATTTCGATAGTGTCTTTCACAACCTCCAGACATCCAAAGTACTGTACAGCCAATAAGTACTTTTGACGTGTAGTCATTGTTGTAATGTAGGAAATATGGCAGCCGATTTGTGCACAGTGAGCTCCCGCAAACAGTAAGGTGATAATGACCAGATAATATTTTTTAATGATGTTGACTGAGGCATAAATATTCGTCAGGAATGAAGACCATGCTGAAGCATACAGAATATTTAGATTTAGATTTAGAGATACAGCACTGAAACAGGCCCTACGGCCCACCGAGTCTGTGCCGCCCATTAACCACCCATTTATACTAATCCTACACTAATCCCATATTCCTACCACATCCTCACCTGTCCCTATATTCCCCTACCACCTACCTATACTAGTGACAATTTATAATGGCCAATTCACCTGTCAACCTGCAAGTCTTTTGGCTGTGGGAGGAAACCCACGCAGACACAGGGAGAACTTGCAAATTCCACACAGGCAGTACCCAGAATTGAACCCGGGTCGCTGGAGCTGTGAGGCTGCGGTGCTAACCACTGCGCCACTGTGCCGCCCATTCAAAATCTTAATGAAAAATCCAACCAAAAGCAAATTTATTTCCTGCCAAGTGTATGGTAGTCATCCAGAACAAAAAAAGTTTAAAATATTCTGCTGAGCTTAATTTCTATTAAAGGTGAACATTAAAGCAATGAGTGCCTTTCGACCAGAAGAGTGCATTTCTGCCCACAAGCTCTGGCTTTTCAAGTTAGTGCTAATTTTTATTTATGTTCACAAGTGTCTTTTTTTCCTGTCAATTGTTCTTAATGTTAATTATTTTCTTAGTTCATCATCCAACCCTATCCACCACTAAACCCTGACCACTCTTTCACTGTTGATTCCTGTTGGCCAGGGGCTGCAAGAAGTACAGAATCTGCTGGATTGTTTGTGAACTATAGTAACCTGGAGCTCAGACACTGGCCTGTGCTGGTAAAAACCTATTTGAACTAATTAATTTATGTGACAAGACAAAGGAGAGATCACAGGAAAAGAGCCTTATTTGGACACGGTGTGATACCGGGGTCTTTGGGCCTGGGCCAATTAGGAGAAGATACGAACAAGGTGAGCAGGCTTAAACCAACCGGAAAGAGACAGCTCAGTTTTGAAGAGATAAGAAAGAGAATAAGTATAGAGATTCTTGGGCATAGAGCCAGCGAGAAACTCCGGAGATCAACCATCACGGAAGTGGAAGACCCTGCGTGAGCAATGCGGCGACGACGTAAAAGAGGGAAAAAACGGAACGCCTGGCCAGCGTCAGCTCTCCCCTTTTTCGGGTATTATCCTTTGTTTTCTGTGACTAGGTCAGGGAAAGGTCAGAAGAACCTAGTGGGTGTGCTAATTGATTCTAGCTAGCTTTGTTATTAACTGTATCACCCAGTTTGAGTTGCATGCTTTTGTCTAACCAAGTGTATAAGCCTTATTCTTACATTGTACAACAACGTGAATAACGTAAAGTGATAGTTAAAGAAAGGACTGAGTTTCCTCCTCTTTGTACTAAGCCATTAACTGTAGCCGGTGGATTCGGTGGAGGGTGGCTCTCCTGTAACCCTATATCCCAGACACCCAGCCTCAGCCTGAATTAAGAGGACTTAGTCCCACGTGACGGCCAGGATGAAGTGGGTGAAGGGAATAAAGGAGCCAAGGGGGAGTTGACTCCGCGCCACGGTTTACATTCCAATCTACAATCACCAACTTCCTTCAGGTTGTATTTTCTCACTGCACAAATCTCCTGTAGAATGGCTGAATCTGTATATCTGGATTCCCTTTGTAACCTTTAATAGGGCAATGAAAATCTAGTTCCTTTAAGTCCTCAAGCTGAGCTAACTACTATCTCTTACTTCCCTTAGCCTTTCATCTGTTGACTTTTCCAGCCTAAATATCTAATCTGACATCCAATTGATCTCTCACATCACCCCCATTGCAAAAGCTGCCTCGCAGACACTTCCTAGAACTATAAAGTTTACCACTCAGAAGGAGGCCATTAACCCATCAAGTCTATACTAGCCCTTTGCTAAACCAATCGAAAACTAATTCTACTAAACCTGTACTCACACCATATTCTTGGTACTTCCTCCAATTCAATAATTCCTCACTCTCAATGATTTTAAATTAATGTTCCCTTGACACCAACTCTATAACTAGAGGAAATAGTCTTTCCCTCTTCATTATGTCAAAACTTTGTATAATTTCAAAATTCTCCATGAAATATCCTCAGCCTTCTCTGGTCCGGTAGAAATAGCCTTGATATCTCAAGTCTCTCCTCAAAATTATAATTCCCCACCCCAGGCATCATCCTAGTGAACTCTCTATACACTCTCTATAGGTTTAATGCCCTCCTGTGTGGTAAACTTTATGGTTCTATGAAGTGTCTGCGAGGCAGCTTTTGCAATGGACAACCCGAAGCTAGACACAATACTCCAACTATGACCTAACCAATGTCTATAAATTTATCATTACTTCTTTATTCTTGTACTCTTATATCTGTTCATGGTGTTTTGCCCTAGGACAGACCCTAACTTAAGGCTCACACTTGAGATTCTTGGGCCACTATGACCGAAAAGCCATTCACCTGGTCTCTCATTATCTTTGTCAAGGTTGTAATTCTTGGAGTACCTTCTCGTAGGTGGGCTGCAACCAAATCAGAAGAGCTCCCCACAATTAAATGGGGGAAAGGACCACCTGCAATTACCCACAAGGTCAACACAGTTTTTAAAACCAGTGCTCCAATCTCCACCCTCCAGAGCTGTCTGAAGTGAGGCTTGGACCCAACCTTTCTGATTCAAAAGTGAGAATACCACCACTGAACCATTGGTCACTCCACTCAAATGTGAGTATCCCATTGGAGGCCAACCCAGCATTTAGCCTGGTTTTCACTCACTGATGCTATTGTGTGAGGGCCAAACCCTTCTGACCCAAGAGGTGGGAATTCTACGAATAAGCCAAAAGGTTCTATGTTCCTATTCATAAAACCCAAAATTCTACTGCTCTATATTATGGATTTATCTAATATAAAAGCAAAATACTGTCGATGCTGGAAATCTGAAATAAAAACTAAAAGTGCTGGAAATAGTCAGCAGGTCTGGCAGCATCTGTGGAGGGAGAAACAGAGTTAATGTTTCATGTTTGTGACCTTTCACCAGAACTGGCAAAGGTTAGAGCAAGTCAAAAGGGGAAGGGCAGGGTGGGGAGGGGAGAAAGAGCAAAAGAGAAGGTTTGTGATAGGGTGGAGGGCAGGAGAGATTAAATGACAAAGATGTCATGGAACAAAGGCAAATGGAGTGCTAATAGTTGCATTAAAAGACACAGCGTTTGTCCAGAGACAGTGTTAATGGCAGACTAATGAACAGCTCTGTTCAAAAGCAAAAACCTGAAAAACAAGTTTAAGACAGGCCCATGGTTAAAAAAATAAAATAAAATAAATTAAATTTAAAAAGGCAGTCATGCTCTGAAATTGTTGAACTCAGTGTTGAGTCCAGAAGGCTGTAGAGTGCCTAATCGGAAGATGAGGTACTGTTCCTTGAGTGTGCATTAAGGTTCACTGGAACACTGCAGCAGGTCAAGGGCAGAAATGTTGGCATGGGAGCAGGGTAGTGAATTAAAATGGCAAGCAACTGGAAGCTCGGAGTCACGGTTGCAGACTGAGTGGAGGTGTTCCGCAAAGCAATCACCCAATCTGCGTTTGGTCTCCCCAGTGTAGTGGCGACCACATTGTGAGCAGTGAATTCAGTGTACTAAACTGAAAGAAGTATAAGTAAATCACTGCTTTACCTGGAAGGAGGGTTTGGGCCCTTGGATGGCGAGGAGAGAGGAGGTAAAAGGGCAGGTATTACACCTCCTGCAATTGATGAGAAGGTGCCATGGGAAGGGGACGAGGTGTCGGGGGGGGGGGGGGGGGGGTGATGGAGGAGTGGACGAGGGTGTCACGGAGGGAATGATCCCTTCGGAATGCTGACAGGGGAGGGAGGGGAAGATGTGTTTGGTGGTGGCTGACAGGGCCCTCAACCATGTCCGACCCATTTCCCGCACTTCTGCCCACACCTCTTCTCCTCCTGCTCAGAAGCATGACAGGGTTCCCCCTGACCTCAGTTTCCACCGTACCAGCCTTCACATCCAAAGGATCATCCTCCGCCATTTCCGCCACCTCCAGCGCGATGCCCCCATCAAACACATCTTTCTCTCCCCTCCCATCGACATTCTGAAGGGATCATTCTCTCCACGACAGAAGGTTTCACCAGCCAAAGAGGCAGCAGAAATTGCTGATGATTTTGAGCTTATATGTAAGCCCAAAACCTTTGTCCATCATCCCCACAAACCTGAGAAGGTTAGAAGGTGGGAGAGTGAAAAGAAGGCAAGTAGCCAGGGACAAGAAGGGGCATCCGGAAACGCCCGGGATCTCCTCCTCAGGCCAGAAAAGAAGATGCTGAGGGTGGAAGTGAGGTCCACAAACCTGAGTGTTACCATTGTCACAATGTGCAACACCTTCGTGCTAAATGCTGGAAGTTGTGGGGTAAACTCATGGGACCTACTGGGGTACACAAAGCCAATGCAGAGAAAAGGGCCCTGATGGAGAATACGACAGATCAGGCTGTAGTTCTGACTACAGCTGTAAGGCCAAATAAAAAAACCAATGTGAGCACAGTGTTTTTGAATAAGATACCTGAGGGTTGTATGGAATTCTTGTCAAAAGGAAAGTAACTGCTTATCCCTCAAGTGAGGCAGGTAAGCCTATAGTTATAATTAGGGATACAGGAGCCACACAAACTCTTTTGCTGGGGAAAGGCATAACATTTCCACCAGACAGCGCACCGAATGCCAAGATTTTAGTGATTGGTATTGGCGGGGAGTATATACCTGTACCTATGTATCGGGTGCACCTGGAGTGTGATCTAATGTTTGGAACGGTAACTGTAGGAGTTGTCCATAGTTTGCCAGTAGACAGAGTTGACCTACTCCTGGGGAATGATTTGACCGGAGCGAAGGTAGTAGCTTCTCCAGTAGTCACGGAAAAATCAAGTGAAGTGAAGGATACAAAGCAGTAGCAGGAAAAGGTTCCAGGATTTTTTCCTTGATGTGTAGTAACCGAAGCAATGGCTAAACAAATTCCATCGTCGGAGGTAAAACTGGCACCACCGTCAGATAGTCGAATATCTGAAACTTTCTTTGGGGATTTGGATAATCCGAAGGAAATGTTTAATAGGTCTTCTCTGATCAAGGCTCAGCAAGCAGATTCAGCGTTAAATAAAGAGGCACAAATAGCTGGAACATAAGCTGAGGCAAAAGGAGATCCAGAAGCCTATTATATTAAAATTGAGATTCTGCTGAGGAAGTGGAAACCTCCTCATAGACCTGTGGACGAAGAATGGTTGGTCGCTCATCAAATAGTGGTATCACCGGGAGCTATTAAGGATAGGGCACGAAATTCCTATAGCAGGACATGCGTGGATCCGAAAGACCAAATCATGTATAAGTCGCCATTTTTACTGGCCAGGTCTTTCCAAGGATGTGATGCAATTTTGTAAAACGTGCCAAACGGTCCAGATTATGGGAAAACTGCAACCTGCATTAAACCTGCACCTCTAATTCCCAAACCAGTTTTTTGGGAACCATTTACAGGGTGTTGGTAGACTGTGTAGGACCTTTAGCGAAAACAAAAGTGGGACTCCAGTATATACTCACTACTATGGATATGGCTACTCAGTTCCCAGAGGCCATTCCCTCGAGAACAATTTCTGCTAAGATAATGGTAGAGAAGTTAACCCAGTTCTTCACTAGATATGAATTACCGATTAAGGTTTAGTCCGATCAAGGTTCCAATTTTATGTCCAAAATTTTTCAGGAAGTTATGGGAATTTGGGTATAACACAGTTCAAGTCTTCAGCATACCTCCCACAGACACAAGGAGCTTTAGAACGGTACCAGCAGACACTCAATATGATGATCAGGGCATCTTTCTTTCTTTGGCCTCCTTGTCTCGAGGGACAATGGTTAAGTGCCTAGAAGTGGTCTGTGGTTTTGGAGCAGCGCCTGGAGTAGCTATAAAGGCCAATTCCAGAGTGATAGACTCTTCCACAGGTGCTGCAGATAAAATTGGTTGTCGGGGCTGTTACACAGTTGGCTCTCTCCTTGCACTTCTGTCTTTTTTCCTGTCAACTGCTAAGTCTCTTCGACTCGCCATTGTTTAGCCCCACCTTTATGGCTGTCCGCCAGCTCTGGCGATCACTGGCAACTGACTCCCACGACTTGTGGTCAATGTCACAGGACTTCATGTCACGTTTGCAGACGTCTTTAAAGTGGAGACATGGACGGCCAGTGGGTCCGATACCAGTGACGAGCTCACTGTACAATGCATCCTTGGGGATCCTGCCATCTTCCATGCGGCTCACATGGCCAAGACATCTCAAGCGCCGCTGGCTCAGTAGGGTGTATATGTTGGGGATGTTGGCTGCCTCGAGGACTTCTGCGTTGGAGATATGGTCCTGCCACCTGATGCCAAGGATTCTTCGGAGGCAGCGAAGATGGAATAAGTTGAGACGTTGCTCTTGGCTGACATACGTTGTCCAGGCCTCGCTGCCGTAGAGCAAGGTACTGAGGACACAGGCTTGAAACACTCGGACTTTTGTGTTCCATGTCAGTGCGCCATTTTCCCACATGCTCTTGGCCAGTCTGGACATAGAAGCAGATGCCTTTCCCATGCGCTTGTTGATTTTTGCATCGAGAGACAGGTTACTGGTGATAGTTGAGCCTAGGTAGGTGAACTCTTGAACCACTTCCAGAGCGTGGTCACTGATATTGATCAGGGCATACTGACAGGACTATCCCCATGATGGGGATAAACGACTAGAATTTTGTTTGTTTGCCACTAGGGATTCACCTACTGAATCTATTGATTTTAGTCCTTTTGAATTAGTTTATGGATATGAGATAAGATGTCCGATAAAACTAATTAAAGAAAGATTTTTAGAACAGAGGGACGAGTCTTCTGGGTTAGATTATGTATCTGTGTTCTGGGAATGGCTCATGAGAGCTTGCAAAGTGGCTCAGGAACACCTTAAAGCTTCCCAAACAACCATGAAGAAATTGGTAGACAAGCATGCCAAAACCTGAACATTTCAACTCGGGGATGAGGTGTTAGTACTACTGCTTTTACAGGGTGAACTGTTGAAAGCACGGTTCAGTGGTTCACCGACGCACAGTGGCAGCAGTGTGTACCATCTACAAGATGCACTGCAGCAACGCACCAAGGCTCCTTAGACAGCACCTTCCAAACCCGCGACCTCTACCAACTAGAAGGACAAGGGCAGCAAATGCATGGGAAAACCACCACCTGCAAGTTCCCCTCCAAGTCACACACCATCCTGACTTGGAACTATATCGCCGTTCCTTCACTGTCGCTGGGTCAAAATCCTGGAACTCCCTTCCCTAACAGCACTGTGGGTGTATCTACCTCACATGGACTGCAGCGTTCAAGAAGGCAGCTCACCACCACCCTCTCAAGGGCAATTAGGGATGGGCAATAAATGGTGGCCTAGCCGACACCCACATCCCATGAATGATTAAAGTGGTCAAGAGAATTGGTGAAGTAAATTATTTGATTGACACCTCAGATCACTGGAGAAAGAATCAGCTGTGTCACACCAATATATTGAAACAGTATCATCACTGGGAGGATAGGTATGTCAGGTAGTAGGAACAGTGAAGGATGAAAAGGATAGCAAGGATGGGGTAGAAGGAGGCTTAGACAATTCTCAAATTGAACCTCCTACTATTTGGTTAGCTAATACTGAATTGTTAGGGAGATTGGACACTATGCTTTAATATTTAGATGCAGAATGACGAGAAGACCTAACAAGGCTACTCACAGCATTTAAAACAGGTCTGGGGCTAGATTTTCATCGCGCGCTTTGAACTCGGCGGCTTTCCGACATGGAAGGGGATCCGCACAGCCCCAGCGATATTACGCGCGGGGGCTGATTTAAATAGAGAGGGCAGAGTGGTTTCCCCCAATGACATAGAGGGGGTGGCTGCCACGTCCCAGGCAATGGCATCCGGCATCACAGAGCAGGCGCCAGCACCACCACGCATGTGCCGGTGCCATTTTTAAAGGGCCTTCAGCCCTTAGATGCAATTTTAACTTTTAAAGGTAAAGTATTCGGAGTTTTTAATTAACAGACAATAAAGATATAGAGGCCCTTTCCCAACCCCCCACCCCCCACAATGGTTATTTCAATGCCCGATATGACCAGGCCTTCTTGCCTACTCGAACGTCCCCCCTCCAACCTTCTAACTTTTGCCCTTCAATCCTTCCCACCATCCCCACATCCAATAGAAAGTGATTTCCCCACTCCCCCACCCCTCCCACCTTGAAAATTTTATTCCTCCTCCCTCCCAAACAGGTTCTCGCCTTGGAATTCCGTACGGAGTTCAGAAGGTGCGCGAAGGACAAACGGTGGCTGTAAAATCAGCGTGGGATGGCCGCCACCTGCAGGTAAGGTAATTTACATGTCGTTATTGCTAATCTGAATATTCAGACAAAGGGCCTGCCGCCAGGCAGCTGCACCGAGGTCCCCACGCCACCGGAAACATGTGGCAGGCCGTTCTCAATGTTGCAGGTCGAGGCGGGCCTCTCCCCGCAGACTTTTACTGAGGTCCCCCCTCCTGCCGCAACCCACGGCATCAAGGGGCTGGTAAAATTCAACTCATGATGTTGATGTAGGGGAATCTGTTCCTATAAAACAACATCCTTATCGCTTAAATCCAGAGAAATAGGCCCAGGTAAAAGCAGAAATCCAATACATGTTGGAAAACCACCTAATTGAACCCAATCAAAGCAGCTGGACTTCACCAGTGGTATTAGTGCCTAAACCTCACAGTTCAACTAGACTCTGCATAGACTACAGAAAGGTTAATGCAGTAACAAAGACAGACTCCTACCAAATACCTATGTTGGTAGACTGTATTGAGAGGGTGGACAGTGCCATGTTACTTACAAAAATAGGTTTGTTAAATGGATACTGGCAACTTCCTTTAACATCCAGAGCTAAAGAAATATTGGCCTTTGTCACACCAGTCTTTTCCAATGCTGAGTGATGCCATTCGGGGTAAAAAATGCCTCAGCAACCTTTCAGAGACTAATGAACCACATGGTAGCCAGTGTTCCTAACTGTGTAGTTTACCTTGATGATGTGCTGATATACAGTGACACTTGGAAGGACCACTTGGAACAATTAGAAGCTCTGTTTAGAAAATTACAACTGGCTTATTGTAAAGCTTGCCAAAAGTAAATCTGTGAAAGCGAGAGTGACCTCCATTGGGCATATAGTAGGGAAAGGACATGGGTTGCCAAGAACCGTGAAATTACAAGCATTGGTGGAGTACACTACCCCCAAGACAAAGCGAGAAACCATGAGGTTTTTGGGGACGTGTGGTTTCTAGCAAAAGTTTGTACCAAATTTCAATACCGTAGCTGCTCCACTGACAGATTTATTACAGAAAAAGAAAACCAAGGTAGTGTGATCAGCGGAACGCCAAGCATCTTTTGAGAAGCTGAAAGCCATTTTGATTAATGAACCAGTGTTGGCTGCTCCAAATTTCACTAAGCCCTTCAAAGTAGCAATTGATGCTAGTGACCTGGGGTGTCGGTGCAGTCTTGTTACAACAGGATAGATCAGATATAGCAAGGCCAATGGGATACTTTTCCAAAAAACTAAATCGACTCCAAAAAAAGATATTCAACAGTGGAAAAAGAAACCCTTGGACTACTATTGGCTCTTAAGCATTTTAAAGTCCGTGTCCACCCTGGTTACAGAGACACTGGCATATACTGATCATAAATCCCTAACCTTTGTGAAAAAATTCAAAAACCAGAATGCCAGACTATTCCAATGGAGTTTACAATTACAGCCCGAGCACTTGAACAATATCCACACTGAGGGACAAAATAATGATTGCAGATGCTTTATCTAGAAGCTAACTTTGCTTTGAGTTACTTGGGCTGGATTTTTCAAGCTTGTTGCCGACCTCGGCGGTGAGCTTCAAGAACTGTGCGACGCACGCACGAGATGCGCGCCGTGATATTTCGCGCGGCGGCTCATTGGGGGCAGGCGCTCCATCCCCAGCAATGGCGCTCGGCTCCACATCCATGCGCCATTTTTAAACGGCTTCAAGCCCTTCAGCGAGATTTAAATTTTTAAAGATCCCACTGTCCAATAAATGAAATTAAACTGTTAATTGCACTTTGAATCCCCTTTGCCACCCCGCAATGAGTAATCAAGATGTAAATTGTCCTCTCACCCCAATTAAAACTTTTTCAGAGATCTCAAACATTGCACCCGAACTTTACTAACTTTGACCCTGACCCCTTCCCACCATCCCGCAACCAATAGGAAGGGTTTTCTCTGTTCCCGCCCCTCGCCCTGCGCACTTCACTCATCCGCCCTCCCCACTAGTGTTGCGCCTTGGATCCCCGAACGGAGATCCAAAAGTGCGGGAGTTCCAGCAACCAGCCGGAATAGCCAACGCTAAAAGATAAATCATTAGTCACTAAGTAACATTTATTTAAATGAAGTCTCTGTCGCGGTGCGGCGGGGGGCCGCCACAAGGCCTCACCACCGCCAATAAAATGGAGCAGGGCCTTGCCGGCGTTGAGGCCCATTGCAGATCTCTACCGGAGGTATTTTCCAGGCCCCCCCACCATGACCCCTGACGTCGGGGGGCTGATAAAATTCAGCCCATCTAAGTGCAGAGATGGTACAAAGCAGAACTGAATTAGCTACAAGAAAAGAGTGAATGAGTGTGTTTTAAAATTTTTCATTTTTTTTTCATACATTGAAATGAAATGCATTTAAAAATGGCATTTCATTTCTCCAAGGATGGAGGTGTTAAGAAAGTACCTCTGTGTTTTGCTAAATATATTTCAGGAGGATTCATTTTTGAAAGATTGAATAAATGTTAAACTTTGGGGTTTTCAAAGGGGGTCATGTATAAGCCACTTGACTTCTTTAAAATTCATTCATGGGATGTGAGCGTCGCTGGCCAGGCCAGCATTTATTGCACATCCCTAACGGCCCTAGAGAAGATGGTGGTGAGCTGCCTTCTTGAACTGCTGCAGTCCATGTGGGGTAGGTACACCCACAGTGCTGTTAGGAAGGGAGTACCAGGATTTTGACCCAGCGACAGTGAAGGAACGGCGATATAGTTACAAGTCAGGATGATGTGTGACTTGCAGGGGAACTTGCAGATGGTGGTATTCCCATACATTTACTGCCTTGGTCCTTCTAGGTGATAGAGGTTGTGGGTTTGGAAGGTGCTGTCTAAGGAGCCTTGGTGTGTTGCTGCAGTGCATCTTGTAGATGGTACACACTGCTGCCACCGTGCACCGGTGGTGGAGGGAGTGAATGTTTGTAGATGGGGTGCCAATCAAGTGGGCTGCTTTGTCCTGGATGGTGTCGAGCTTCTTGAGTGTTGTTGGAGCTGCACACATCCAGGCAAGTGAAGAGTATTCCATCACACTCCTGACTTGTGCCTTGTAGGTGATGGACAGGCTTTGGGGAGTCAGGAGGTGAGTTACTCGCTGCAGGATTCCCAGCCACTGATCTGCTCTTGTAGCCATGGTATTTATATGGCTACTCCAGTTCAGTTTCTGGTCAATGGTAGCGCCTAGAATTCTGATAGCGGGGTATTCAGCAATGGTAATGCCACTGGATATCATGGGGAGATGGTTAGATTCTCTCCTGTTGGGGATGGTCATTGCCTGGCACTTGTGTGGCACAAATGTTACTTGCCACTTATCAGCCCAAACCTGGATATTGTCCCGGTCTTGCTGCATTTCTACACGGACTGCTTCAGTATCTGAGGGGTCGCGAATGGTACTGAACATTGTGCAATCATCAGCGAACATCCCCACTTCTGACCTTATGACTGAAGGAAGGTCATTGATAAAGAAGCTGAAGATGGTTGGGCCTAGGACACTACCATGAGGAACTCCTGCAGTGATGTCCTGGAGCTGAGATGATTGACCTCCAACAACCACAATCATCTTCCTTTGCGCTAGGTATGACTCCAACCAGTGGAGAGTTTTCCCCCTGATTCCCATTGACTCCAGTTTTGCTACGGCTCCTTGATGCCATACTCGGTCAAATGCTGGCTTGATGTCAAGGACAGTCACTCTCACCGCCTCTCTTGAGTTCAACTTTTTTGTCCATGTTTGAACCAAGGCTGTAATAAAGTCAGGAGCTGAGTGGCCCTGGCGGAACCCAAACTAAGCATCACTGAGCAGGTTATTGCTGAGCAAGTGCCCCTTGATGACACCTTTCATCACTTTACTGATGATTGAGAGTAGACTGATGGGGCGGTTATTGGCCAGGATGGACTCGTCCTGCTTTTTGTGGACAGAACATACCTGGGCAATTTTCCATCTTGCCGAGTAGATTTCAGTGTTGTAGCTGTACTGCAACAGCTTGGCTAGGGGCGCGGCAGGTTCTGGAGCACCAGAATATTGTCAGGACCCATAGTCTTTGCAGTATCCAGTGTCTTCAGTCGTTTCTTGATATCACGCGAAGTGAATCAAATTGGTTGAAGTCTGGTATCTGTGATGCTGGGGATTTCAAGAGGAGGCTGAGATGGATCATCAACTCGCCACTTCTGGCTGAAGACTGTTGCAAATGCTTCAGCCTTCTCTTTCGCACTGATGTGCGGGCTCCCCCATCGTTGAGGATGGGGATATTTGTGGAGCCACCTCCTCCAGTTCGTTGTTTAATTGTCCACCACCATTCACGGCTGGATGTGGCAGGACTGCAGTGCTTAGATCTGATCAGTTGGTTACTGGATTGCTTAGCTCTGACTATCGCAGTTTGGCACACAAGTAGTCCTGTGTTGTAGCTTCACCAGGTTGACACCTCATTTTGAGGTATGCTTGGTGCTGATCCTGGCATGCCCACCTACACTCTTCATTGAACCAGGGTTGGTCTCCTGGCTTGATGATAATGGTAGTGTGGGGGATATGCCGGGCCATGAGGTTACAGAATGTGGTTGAGTACAATTCTGCTGCTGCCGATGGCCCACAGTGCCTCATGGATGCCCAGTTTTGCATTGCTCGATCTGTTCAAAATTTATCCCATTTAGCACAGTGGTAGTGCCACACAACACGATGGAGGGTATCCTCAATGCGAAGGCGGGACTTCGTCTCCACAGGGACTTTGTGGTGGTCACTCCTACCAATATTGTCCTGGACAGATGCATCTGCGGCAGGCAGATTGGTGAAGACGAGGTCAAGTATGTTTTTTCCTCTTGGTGGTTCCCTTACCACCTGCCGCATCCCCAGTCTAGCAGCTATGTCCGTTAGGACTCGGCCAGCTCTGTCAGTGGTGGTGCTGCCGAGCCACTACTGGTGATGGACATTGAAGTCCCCCAACCAGAGTAAATTCTGCGCCCTTGCCACCCTCAGTGCTTCCTCCAAGTGGCGTTCAACATGGAGGAGTACCGACACATCAGCTGAGGGAGGGCGGTAGGTGGTAATCAGCAGGAGGTTTCCTTGCCCATGTTTGACCTGATGCCATGAGACTTCATGGCATCCGGAGTTGATGTTGAGGACACCAAGGGCAACTCCCTCCCGACTCTATACAACTGTGCCGCCACCTCTGCTGGGTCTGTCCTGCTGGTGGGACTGGACAGACCCAGGGATGGTGATGGCAGTGTCTGGGACATTGTCTGAAAGGCATGATTCTGTGAGTATGACTATGTCAGGCTGTTGCTTGACTAGTCTGTGGGACAGCCCCCCTCAGCTTTGGCACAAGCCCCCAGATGAGAGCGAGGAGGACTTTGCAGGGTCAACAGGGATGGGTTTGCCATTGTCGTTTCTGATGCCTAAGTCGATGCCAGGTGATCTGCCGGTTTCGTTCTAAAACAGTCCCTGGAAATGTTTTTTGAAAGGGGTCACAAGCCTTTCCAGGAAACCACCTGACTTCCAACAACAATAAGCCTTTCCACGAAACCACATGACTTCTATCTCAACAAACAGAGAACTTTGGACACCTGGAGAAGTTGTTTATTTGGAAGTGACAGGTCAAGACTGATGGAGTTCAAAAGGTTTTCGTCCTGTTGTCAGATTTAATTTTGAATTGTTTTGATGGGGTTGAACTGTATAAAAAGGGAGAAAACTTTCAAGGAGAGAAGAGAAGTTCCAAGGAGATAAGGAGAATTCCCAAGGAAGGTGAGTAGACTGCAACCCAGCTCAGCATTCCAGCACCTCTCCAAAAGACCCTGAGAACTCCATTGTGTCAACTCATCTCGGTTCCTGTCTTTGAATAAAAGCCTGTAAAATTAATTTTCAACACCGCCTGAAAAGAGCTGTTCTAAAGGATCCCAGTGACCTGTCTAATTGTACTTGGAGGCCAGACTGTATGCCAGTTTTGGAACGCAACATATCTCATCTGCTGTTTCTTCAGGAATGAGCAAGTATTCAGCCCAAGTGTTTTTTGTCTGTAATAGAGCTCTAAAAACAAAAATCCCTTTCCTTTTCTGGTTAACTGGTGTATGCGTGAGTGTGAGAGGCTAAGGTAAAAAGGAACTTTAATATTTCAATCTCTGTGTTTATGCTTTACTTCATTACTGTTTAAGACTTGTTTTATAATAAACTTATAATTTTGTTGTTTATTAAAGAAACATGGCTGTTGTGTTTTATTCTGGGATAAAAAATAGAGTCTTTTGTTATCAGTAAGTAGGAAAGCAATTAAATATATGTTATGACCCGTGGAGAAGTGGAACTACAATAAACATTGCACTCCTCCCACCTCATTCGTAACAACATATAGACTAGAAAATCAGATGGGCAAAGGTAGCCTAGATGAGGAGTTCATAGAATGATTTCAGGATAGTTTCTTAGAACAGCACGTTCTGGAACCAACCAGAGAGCAGGCTATACTAGACCTGTATTGTGCAATGAGATAGGATTCATTAATGACCTCATAGTGAAGGCACCCCTGGGCAGCAGCGATCATAATATGATTGAATTTTACATTCAGTTTGAGGGAGAGAAGAATGGGTCTAAGACTAGTATTTTAAACTTAAACAATGGCAATTATGAGGGCATGAAAACAGAGCTAGCAAAAATGATTTGGCAAAGTAGGTTAAGGGATAGGTCAATAGAGATGCAGTGGCAAACACTTAAAGGGATTTTTCAGAATACATAGAATAGATATATTCCAACAAGAAAGAAAAATTCCAAGAGGAGGACCCACCATCCGTGGTTAACTAAAAAGTCAAAGATAGTAACAAACTTAAAGAAAAAGCATATAATTGCACAAAGATGGGTGGCAGGTCAGAAGGTTGGACAGAATATCAAAATCAGTAAAGAACGACCAAAAGATAAATAAGGAGGGAAAAATAAGAGTACAAGAGAAAGCTGGCGAGAAATGTAAAATCAGGTAGTAAGAGTTTCTATAGATATTTAAAAAAGAAAAGAGTTAAGAAAGTTAGTGTTGATCCCATAGAAAGTGAGTCTGGGGAATTAATAAGGGAAAATAAGGAGATGGCAGATGAAGTGAACAGGTATTTTACATCGGTCTTCACTACAGAGGATATAAGTAACATCCCAGAAATAGCTGTAAATCAGGAAATGGAAGGGAGGGAAGAAAATTACAATCACCAGGCAAGTGGTATTGAGCAAATTGTTGGAGCTGCAGGCTGACAAGTCCCCGGGTCCTTATGGACTTCACCCTAGGGTCTTAAAAGCAATGGCTAGTGAGATAGTTTATGTGTTGGTTTTAATTTTCCAAAATTCCCTAGATTCGGGGAAGGTTCCATTAGTTTAGAAAATAGCAAATGTAACTCCTTTATTCAAAAAAGGAGGGAGACAGAAAGCAGGAAACTACAGGTCAGTTAGCTGAACATTTGTCACAGGGAAAATATTAGAAGCTATTATTAAAGACATTATAGCAGGGCAGTTCAAAACATTCAAGGTAACCAGGCAAATTCAAAATGGTTTTCTGAAAGGGAAATCATAGTTAACCAAATTATTGAAGTTCTTTGAAAAGGTAACATTGCTGTGGATAAAGAGGAACCGGTGAATGTATTGTACTTAGATTTCCAGAAGGCATTTGATAAGGTGCCACATCAAAGGTTATTGCAGAAAATAAAAGTTCATTTTGTAGGGGGTGACATTTTAGCTTGGATAGAAGATTGACTAGCTAACAGGAAACAAAGAGTAGGCATAAATGGGTCATTTTATGGTTGGCAGTATGTAACGAGTGCCGCAGGGATCAATGCTGGTCCTCAACTTTTTACAATTTATATCAATGACTTGGATGAAGGGACTGAAGGTATGGTTGCTAAATTTGCTGATGACACAAAGATAGGTAGGAAAGTAAGTTGTGGAGAGGACCTATGGAAGCTACAAAGGAATCTAGATAGGTTAAGTGAGTGGGCAAAGATCTTGCCAATGGAGTATAATGTGGGAAAATGGGAAAATGTGAAATTGTCCGTTTTGGCAGGAAGAATAAAAAAGCATATTATCTAAATAGTGAGAGATTGCAAAGCTCTGAAATGCAGAAGGATCTGGGTGTCCTAGTGCATGAATTGCAAAAGGTTCGTATGCAGGTTCAGCAAGTAATTAGGAAAGCTAATAGAATGTTATCAGTTAGTTATTGCGAGGGAAACTGAATACAAAAGTAGGGAGGTTATGCTTCAGTTATACAGGGCATTGGTGAAACCATATCTGCAGTACTGTGTACAGTATTGGTCTCTTTATTTAAGGATGTAAATGAGTTGGAAGAAGTTCAGGGAAGGTTTGCTAGACTAATACCTGGAATGGGCGGGTTGTCTTATGAGGAAAGGTTGGACAGGCTAGGCTTGTATCCACTGAGGGGTCTTGACAGGGTGGATGTGGAAAGGATGTTTCCTCTTGTGGGAGAATCTAGAACTAGAGATCACTGTTTAAAAATAAGGGGTCGTTAATTTGAGACAGAGATGAGGAGAATTTTTTTCTCTCAGAGGGTCGTGAGGCTTTGGAATTCTCTTCCTCAAAAGGCAGTGGAAGCATTGTTTTTGAATATTTTTAAGGCAGAGGTAAATAAATTCTTGATAAGTAAGGGGCTGAAAGCTTATTGGGGGTAGGCGGGAATGTGGAGTTGAGGTTACAATCAGATCAGCCATGATCTTATTGAAGGGTGGAGCAGGCTTGAGGGGCCGAGTGGCCTTCTCCTGCTCCTAATTCGTATGTTCGTATGAAAGGTTGCAAAGATGGGAACCTGTTTTGAAAGGTGAGGTTTGCGGAGAAGTAAAAGGCCAACAGGATCACCAGGGATCACCTTATTCATGGACATCCGGGTCAAAAATGCTTGGAGAAGTGAGCAAAGAGGTCATCTACTTTAAGAAAGGTCTGGGAGATCCAACCCATTTCAACTGGAAGGAGTTTGGGACTTTTAACCACAAAGATTTTACCATTAAGGAGGACTGTGTAATGTATAAGTGTGATGTTGACATGTTTTTATAAGTAAAGAAAATACCTTTCCTTGTACTTTGGCGGTATCAGCTACTTACACAGTGCTATTTAGTTAATGGGGATTTATTTTAGTTTAGTTGTTATAATAAGTCTTCAAACACGAAATCTCGTTGTGTAATTCTTTGAATTGCCATGGGGAGTTCATATCTCGTATTTTAATATTAACGGTTTCACTGAGGTCGTAACAAAATGGGGGCTCAGGTCCAGAATACGAATTCAGAAATGGATTTGCAGGAATTCCCTAGAATTAAAGAAAAAAGATTTCACATTGACTTTGGCTGGGTTCAGTGAGAAATCAACATGAGTACCATTAATGTACAAGAATTTGTGAACAGACTCTCAGTATATTGCAGCAGTTGAGAAAGGTCGATTTGGTTACACTAGCAGCACACGTGGGGGTTAGTATAAGCCCAGCGGCTAGGAAAGTGCAGATAATCCAATAATTGTTTCCTTGCTTAAAGCTGGCGAAAGAATAGGATACATCCGCAAGTGTTCAGGTGGAGGTAGCCAAAATCGAGTTCGAGAAGCTGAGATTGGAAAGAGAAAAGGAAAGAGAGGAAAAAGAGAGACAGGAAGTCCTGCCTAATGGAGCTGCCGGCCAATCAGTGGACCGGCAGCTCTTAGTTCCAGCAGTGCCACTGGGAGCAGTGGCCACTGCTGGGACCGCAGCCCAGCTTCACAAAGAAGAGGGAGGATAGCCCCGGGAAAAGGTAAGTTTTCGGGCCCGGCCGATCACCCCCAGTGAGGCAGGTAAGCCAATTGCGCTGCTTAGAGATACAGGGGTATCCCAGTCATTAATGGTAGCAAAGGATGTAGAGTTTTCCCTAAGTAGTGCCATGAATGCAAAAGTCATAGTGCAGGACATTGAAGGGGGCTATTTATCCATTCTATTGCATAAGATTAATTTTCAATGTGATTTAGTTACTGGTACACTAACAGTGGGAATCGTCTCTGATTTGCATATTGAATGGGTGGATTTGTTGCTAGAGAATGACTTAGCTGGGGATAAGGTATTGGCATCTGCAGTAGTTTCGGAAAAGCCAGTTGATGTTGCTGAAATGGAGGTTTTGCGGGAGGAATTACCTGGAATATTCCCAGATTGTGTGGTGACAAGACCCTATGATCATAAGATTAAACATGATGAGGAGGATTCAGTTGTTGTGGAGGACAATTTGGGTGTTTGGTTAGTTGAAATGTTTTTCAAGGATTTGGATGGGGATGTTGGTGAAAACATCCTCTCTGGCCACAGGAGAGATACCAGAGGACTGGAGGACAGCGAATGTGGTGCCATTATTCAAGAAGGGATAAACCAGGTAATTACAGGCTGGTGAGTCTAACATTAGTGGTTGGGAAAATATTGGAAAAAATTCTGAGGGACAGGATTAATCTCCACTTGGAGAGGCAGGGGTTAATCAGGGATAGTCAGCTTTGTCAGGGGAGATCATGTCTAACTAACTTGATTGAATTTTTCGAGGTGGTGACCAGATGTGTAGATGAGGGTAAAGCAGTTGATGTAGTCTACATGGACTTCAGTAAGGCTTTTGATAAGGTCCTACATGGGAGATTAAGAAGGTAAGAGTCCATGGGATCCAGGGTAATTTGGCAAAGTAGATCCAAAATTGGTTTAGTGGCAGGAAACAGAGGGTAATGGTCGAGGGTTGTCTTTGCAAGTGGAAACCTGTGACCAGTGGTGTACCACAGAGATTGGTGCTGGGACCCTTGCTGTTTGTAGTGTACATTAATGATTTAGACATGAATATAGGAGGTATGATCAGTAATTTGCAGATGACACGAAAATTGGTGGTGTCGAAAATAGTGAGGAGGAAAGCCTTAGATTACAGGATGATATAGATGGCTGGTAAGATAGGTGAAGCAGTGGCAAATGGAATTTAATCCTGAGAAGTGTGAGGTGATGCATTTTGGGAGGACTAACAAGGCAAGGGAATATACAACGGATGGTAGGACCCTAGGAAGTACAGAAGGTCAGAGGGATCTTGATGTACTTGTCCATAGATCACTGAAGGCAGCAGCACAGGTAGATAAAGTGGTTAGGAAGGCAGATGGATTCTTGCCTTTAAAAGCTGAGGCATAGAATATAAGAGCAGGGAGGTTATGATGGAGCTGCATAAAACGCTAGTTAGGCCATAGTTGGAGTACTGTGTACAGTTCGGGGCACCACACTATAGAAAGGATGTGATTGCACTGGAGGGGGTGCAGAGGAGATTCACCAGGATGTTGCCTGGGCTGGAGCATTTCAGCTATGAAGAGAGACTGGATAGGCCAGGTTTGTTTTCCTTGGAGCAGAAAAGGCTGAGGGGGGACCTGATTGAGGTATACAAAATTATGAGGGGCATTGATAGGTTAGATAGGAAGAAACTTTTTCCCTCGGTCATTAACCAGGGGGCATAGATTTAAGGTAAGTGGTAGGAGGTTTAGAGGGGATTTAAGGAGAAGAAATTTCACCCAGAGGGTGGTTGGAATCTGGAACACACTGCCTGAAGAGGTGGCAGAGGCAGGAACCGTCACAACATTCAAGTGCTTATCTAAATACTTAAATGTTGTTAAATGCTATGGTGCTACAAGTGCTCATCTAAATACCTCTTAAAAATGCAATAGCATACAAGGCTATGGGCCACATGCTAGAAAATGGGATTAGAATAGTTAGCTGCTTGATGGCTGGCATGGACACGATGGGTAGAAGGGCCTGTTTCTGTGCTGTATAACTCTAAGACTCTAAAAAGGCTCCAAGTCTAAAAATGGTGAATTGTTTAACAGATCATCTTTGATTGAGGTACAACAGGCAGACCCTGACTTAAAAAGTTTGTCTCAGACAGCGTATTCTGAGGCAGAAGCTGAAAAGGTCCCCGAGTGCTTATATGTTAGGAATGACATTCTAATGAGAAAGTGGAGAGCTCCCCAGGACCTGCTGGTGAGAATTGGGCTATAGTTCATCAGGTTACTCCCCCAGGGTACCGTAATGAAATTTTGAGAATTGCCCCTGAGATTCCAGTGGCAGGTCTTGTGGGTATTAAAAAGACTCAGGCCAGGATAAGACAGCATTTTTATTGGCCAGGCTTGCATCAGGATGTGGTTGAATTTTGCAGAACTTGCCATACATATCAGGTAGTTGGGAAGACAGCCTTCGATTAAACCAGTCCCATTGATACCGATACCTGCTTTTGATGAACCATTTAGTAGGGTTCTTGTGGATTGTGTCGGACCGTTACCCACAATTAAGTCAGGTCACAAGTTTCTCCTAACCATCATGGATTTGCCCACTAAATTTCCAGAGGCAATACCTTTGAGAAAGATCACAGCAAAAGTTGTGATTGAGGGGTTAATTCAGTTTTTCACTAGATATGGATTGCCAAAAGAAATTCAGTCGGACCAGCGATCAAATTTCATGTCAGGGGTACTTCAAGAGGTTTTTGTGCAATTTGGGAGTGAGACAGCTCAAATTGTCCACTTATCACCCGCAGTCACAAGGTGCTTTGGAAAGGTATCACCAAATCCTAAGAAGTATGGTAAAGGCCTATCGGTTTGAGTATCCTCATGATTGGGATAAGGGGATATTTTTTTGTTATTTGCCACCAGGGACACACCAATTGAGTCCACTAGTATCAGTCCATTTGAATTGATCTATGAGCATAAGGTTAGTGGCCCCTTTAAACTCATTAAGGAGAGATTTTTAGCACAGAACGAGGAAACTCCTCTCTTAGAATATGGCCAGAATCTTATGCCCCCACGCAGGAGTGGGCTGCTGGCGGGGGGGGGGGGGGGGGGGTGCTGTAAAATTGAGTGGGAGGCGGGGGGTGCCGTTCCCAATGCCTTCCGGCCCCCTCTGCAGTTTTACCAGGGACCTCCTTGCGGGCTGGGGGGTCCCTCTTGATCAGGCATCCTGTGCCTCATGGAGGGACCCCCCCTGAAGGGCCAACTGCCCCCACTGAAATAAAGTCCTCCCCTCTCCCAAACGAGCCCTCTTGCCTTGTCAGGGCCCGGCCGATTGTCCCCGAAGCCCCAAAAACTTACATTTCTTCCAAGGCTGGCATCCACGAACCTGTTGTGGCTAGATGCAGTTCCAGCAGTGGCCACCGTTCCCGGTGGTGCTGCTGGGACTGAGAGCTGCTGGCCTGCTGATTGCCTGGCATCTCTTCGAGGTGGGACTTCCTGCCTCAGGGAGGTGAAAGTCCCGCCCAAGTCCAATTAAGGGCCTGGGCCACATAAAATCCTGGCGTGGCTCCCAGGGCCGGTGGTGGTGGGCCCACCCCCGACTTTTTGGCTAGTGGGCAGGGTCTCCCGCCAGCCGTAAAATTCCAGCCAATGTGTCAGAGTTTAGAGAGAAACTCACAAAAGCTTGTGGAATGGCCAGAGAACATCTCAAGATTTCTCAGCAATTGATGAAAACCCAAGCAGAAATAACAGTTAAGGCAAGCAATTTGCAGCCTGGAGACAAAGCGTTAGTTTTGTGACGTTTGCCTGGGGAGCTAGGTTCAGTGGACCTTACTTCATTAAGAGGAAACTTAGTGAGGTAAACTATTTGCTTAGTACCCCAGACAGATGGAAAAGTCAAAGGGTGTGTCACATGAATATGATGAAAAGGTACTATGACTGTGAACCTGGTCAGTTAGTAAATGGATGCCAAAAAAACAGAAGAGAAGAATAAGGAGAGTGTTACTTGTAATGAACTGGATGAAGGGTCAGAGACTGAGAACTCTCAGATTCCCTGCAGTGAAACTGACAAACACAAATGTGTTAGAAAATTTAGATACTGTTCTACACTATCTTTCTAAACAGCATAAAAGGGGAATAGTGAGCTGTTCAAAGAGTTTAAAGCAATATGTGCAGATACGCCAGGTCGAACTCCTCTGGTTATTCATGGGGTTGATGTAGGGACAGCTAAACCCATTAAACAGAACCCTTATCGACTCAATCCTGATAAATTGGCTCAGGTAACAGAGGAGGCTCAATATATGCTAATGAATGATATAGATGAACCCGTTCTAGTGGTACCAAATTTTGGCAAGCCCTTTAAAATAGCTATTGATGCCAGTAATGTAGGAGTAGCAGCAATGTTACTCCAGGATAATGATACTGATATTTAACGACCAGTCAGTTATTTTCCCAGAAAACTCGATAAGTACCAGAAGAAGTACTCCACTAATGAAAAGGAGGCTTTAGGTCTTGCTTTGGCTAACATTTTGAAGTATATATCAATAATGGCCAAGGAGAAATAACCGTTTACACCGATCATAATCCATTAAGGTTTTTAGAAAAGTTCAAAACCAAGAACGCCAGATTATTTTGGTGGAGTTTAATGTTATAACCATTCACCCTAAAGATTATACATGTCGCAGGAAAGAGCAATGTAATTGCCGATGCTCAATCCAGAATTTAAAGAAAGGGCATAATGGAAGAAAGCAACTCAGATATAAAATATTGTTGTTCCCTGTGTAAAGTGTAAAATATTAATAATGGAAATGTTTGCAATGTTATATGTGGGTAATGCTGTAGAAAAATCATTACTACGATAATTAATTTTCTATTTTTGCAGGGGAAGTGTTTTGAATGTTGGATTTTGTCACATGATTATGCTTTAAATCTGTGATTTTTAAAAGTTTAAGATAGAGTCAACGAAGTCAGGTGATCTCACATCAACTCTGCTTAGAGATAAGGCAAGAGTCTTGGTTACCAGGACAACAAAGATCCCAGACTAAAGACTTTTTTTTGAAAAGCAGAGACTGCAGAGGTATAACAACTGAAGGACAATGGGTTTCACCCTCCCACATTTTCAGATCGTAAACTAGGAGTCAGTTTTTTTTAAATTTTAAAATGTTTTATTTTCAATCTTCATTAATATACTGAAAAGTTTAAGATCTTGATCTCTCCTTCTTGCCTTTGTACAGGGCCAACAGAGATACGTTGGCGACCTTCACCACGCTCTGAGAACATAAATGTGCATGGCAGCTGCTAACACCTGGAAACCACAGAAAGCCTGGGTGGCTCTGCTGTAGCCAGATTTTGTGGACTTTGAATATTGGAAAAGGACAATGGGCTATTGACGTTTGATTCCAAATAAAATTCAACAGATTTTTCTGAAGGCAGACAGGCTGTAAGAAAGATGACAGCAGTGGCAGCCCAACAGAAGTCTGTAAACAAGACCAGTAAAGCAGCCTCAAGGGAGAGCGAGAAAGGGAAAACCTGCTCACAGAGAAGACTGATACAGTGAAAGGCTGCGAAGACATGAACCTGTTTTGAAAGTTGAGGTTTGCAGAGAAGTAAAAAGCCCAACAAGATTGCCAGAGAATGCCTCATTCACAGACTTCCCAGATTGAAAATGCTTGGAGAAGTGAGGAAAGAAGACATTGACTTTGAGAAAGGTCTAGGAGATCCAATCCATTGCAACTGGAAGGAGTTTGGGACATCTAACCACAAAGATTTAACCATCAACGAGGACCTAACGTAGAAGTGCTTAGTTAATGGGGATTTCTTTTAGTTTGGTTGTTGTAATCTAAGTCTTAAAATGTGAAATCTTGTTGTGTAATTCTTTAACTTGGTCAGGGAGGTTCATATCCTGTATTTTAACATTAACGGTTTCATTGAGGTTCTACTCAATTAGTTCATACCTTGTATTTTAATGTTAATGGTCTCACTGAGGTCATAATAAAGAGTAATAGAAAAAGGAAGAAACAAACTCCAGGAGTCCCATTTCATTATTGTCAAATTCTAACATTCACAACCCAGTGGTACCAAAACCGACAAATGTCCCCAAATGCAGCTAGATCACATTACATCTCGCCTCTACTGCTAAATACTAGATATTTATCTGCAATTGGTGTATCTTGCATACCCTTTTGCTCTGTATTTTCAGCTTTGAAAATGGTAAGGGATTAAAACTGAATAGAATTAAATAGTCAAGAAATATATATATAAATATATACATAAAATATAAAGGCCACTCGTACCAATTTTTTAAATAATGCACAAAAATTGTGAAATGCATTTTCTACAAAACAGTAAAAATCTCATTATACATTTTTGGAAGATAATACAATTTGACTTATTCAGTCATGGTAAATCAGTAGCTGTGATAACTTCTGCATAGCATAAAAACCCTATTGCCTTAAAACAGCAAAATTCTGACTCACTGGGTAGAATCATACTGCCTCTGAAATTACTCTTCCATTAAAGACAAATGCAAGTCCTGATCCTGATGGTCTGTGAGTCCCGCCAGCCTGTGCGATCTGGGATGCAGCCTTCTAGTTGACTGCCTCTGTTGTCCAATTTAGGGTGGATTCCTGAGGCTGCAGACCCAATCAGTGGGCCTGCAGCTTTGGAAGGTTGGCAGCACCTCTGGGAGAGGTGGGCGCTGCTCAGGCAGCAAGGAGAGCACGAGGGTGCCTAGACATGGGGGCACCTTCAAAGATATATCACAAACAACGAGGCTGAAGTCAGTAGGTTCTTCAGAGTGGAGGGGAAACCCTCCTATGGATTCACTGGGGATGTGGATGCATCCTTTCCTGCTTGCACCCACATCATTGGGGCATGGCATCTCCAGCTCTGACGGTCAGCAAGCCTGTCACTGGGAGGCTGCCTTCATGGAGATGCCAGGCTCGGCATTCAGCAGGAAGCCGCTCCACCAGCGGGAAGATCCTGGCAGATTCCTTCCCGTCCCCTTCATTAGCCTCCTAATTGCCAATTATTGGCTACCTGCCGCTGTCAGATGGGTAGCTGCTTCCGTTGTTCACCTGCCACTGGCATTATCGCCTGGAGACGGGATCGCGTCAGCCCAGTAACCCAACATCCTAACCCGGAAGTTTGCTCCCGGTCCTGCCTTTAAACTTGCCTCCGTAGAATTAGAAGATTCCACCCACTATGCCCACCATAGAACATCTGTTACAGTAGAATTAAATTCCTGTCTTTTGTGTTGCAGTCTCCTTAATTCAGAGTACAAATAAACTTTTTAAGAATTAAATTTCCACTTTGCTATGCTGTTTGTAAATAAGTTGATTAATTCAAAGTTTTTTTTAGTGCAAAAAACTGATTTATAAGGACGCAATTATACTGCCTGCAAACATTATGTAATTCTTTCTTAAACTGTATACTAATGTTGTATGATTGCCTTGAACAGATTCTGATAACATATCAAAGGTTTGTATAAATGATAATTTGATTACAACTCACTTGTTGCAATGACATAAACAGCTCCTTTCAGCATATATCTCAGCTCCTTCTCCCTTGACACCTCAACAACCTTGATAAAGATACCTTCCCAACTGCAAAGCTTCAATAGCTGGAAAACAATTAAAATATAGGTTAAAGAAAAACTCCAATGAAAAGTGCTCATGTAATTCTTCCAAACCTATAAAGATGACAAAAACAATCTGGTGCAAGGCAATTGAAAGAAAGTAAAACACGCATAAAATAAATCAAATTTGGGTGGCAGTCAGGTGGTGCTTGCAACAGAATAATCACTTACATATTCCACTTATGCCTCCATGATTCAGCTGGTAAATTCATTATCACACATATCAAAGAACAAATTTAGGTCATGATCCTAAGTTTACAACTATGTATAAAAGGAAATAGCTACCCACTACATCATCTGAAATTAATGAACTTTCTTCCAAAATTTACCAACAGTACACCAGGAGTGGGACTCTAGAAGGACCAATGGAATAGAGGCAATGCAAGCAAATAAATAGATTACATCTTCAAGTAGTATGAAGAGTGAGCTTGCATTTATATAATGCCTTTCACAACCTCAGGTTGTCCTAAAGCGCTTTACAGCCAATGTAGAACTTTTGAACTATAGCGACTATTACAATGTAGCAGATAATGTTTGCAAGGAAAGTCCTACAAATAATAATGAAACAAATGACAAGATCATTTTAATGCATTGGCTGGGGGATAATGACACTGGGAGAACTCCCTCCTCTCTTTGAATAGTGCATGAGATCTTTAACGTCCACAGGAGAGGTTGGACTGAGACTTGGTTGAACATCTCATCCAAAAGACATTACCTTTAACAGTGCAATGCTCCCTCAGTACTGCACCAAAGTGCCGTAGTGTCGTGGTCCAAATTGGTACCAACAATATAGGTAGAAAAAGGGAAGAGGTCCTGCAGGCTGAGTTTAGGGAGTTAGGAAAGAGATTAGCAAGCAGGGCCTCAAAGGTAGTAATCTCCAGATTACTCCCAAGGCCACATGCTAGTGAGTAGAAATAGGAGATTACACCAGATAAATGCGTGGCTGGGGAAATGGTGCGCGAGGGAGGGCTTCAGATTTCTGGTGCATTGGGACTGGTTCTAGGGAAGTTGGGACCTGTACAAGCCGAAGGTCTACACCTGAACAAAACTGGGACAAATACTCTTGCAGGAAGGTTTGCTAGTGCTATTAGGGATGGTTTAAACTAGATTGGCAGGGGGATGGGAACCTGAAGGCAGTTTCAGATGGGACAAATTCAGGGTAGGGAATAGGAGGCAGGGAATTAGCGAGTGACTCTGAAAGACAGAAGAAGCAAAGGTTAAAAAGTGTGCAGCGCAGGAATTTCGCAGTGTTGAAAGGTATTTATTTAAATGCAAGGATTACAGAAAATAAAGTTGATGACCTGAGGGCACAGATAGACACATGGCAGCATTATAACATTGCTATAACATAAAATTGACTTAAAGAGGGGCAAAAATCGCAGCTCAGCATCCCTGGATATAGAGTTTTCAGGCAAGATAGAGAGGGGGATAACAAAGGAGGGGGTGTAGCATTATTGGTTAAATAATTAATTACAGATGTGAGGAGGGATGATATATTAAATGAATCATCAAATGAGGCCATATAGGTTGAGCTCAGAAATAAAAAAGGGGCGGACACACTACTACGAGTGTTCTATAGAGCCCCAAATAGTGAGAGGGAGATAGAAGAACAAATATGTAGGCAAATTTCTGAGTGCAAAACCAATACAGCAGTAATAGTTTGGGATTTCAACTACCCTAATATCAATCAGGGTACAAACAGTGTGAAGGGCACAGAGGGCACAAAATTCCTGAACTGCAATCAAGAGAACTTTTTTAGCCAGTACGTAACAAGCCCAACGAGAGGGGGCACAATTCTAGATTTAGTCTTAGGAAATGAAGCTAAGCAAGTGGATGAAGCAGAGGTGGGTGACCATTTTCCAGATGGTGGCCGGAATTTTATGCAGGATAGTGCCGGCAGGGGGGGAGACGGGGAGGGTAAGTAAAGTGGAGTGGGAGGCTTGGAGAGCCATTCCTGCCACCCGGCTCCAGCCTCCGCTGCCATTTTACGCAGAGTGGTGGCGGCGGGAAATGACCTGCCCACCCTAGGCCAATCAAGGCTCTTAAGTGGCCAATTGATGGCCACTTAAGGGCCTTCGCTCACCGTGACGGGGATTTTACCCTCGGCCGGTCGGATGGCCCAGGCCTAAGAAAAGCCGACTGACAAAAGCAGGCGGCTCTCTGACGGCCTGGTGGGGGGTGGGGGGGGGTGGGGGCCTCCTGGTTAGGCACCCTGTGCCATCGGGGGACTGCTCCCGATGCCCCAACCACCTCCAACGTCCAGCATGTCCCTCAACCCCCAACTGACCACCCTTGCCTCGCTGGGGCCTGACCGATCACCCCCAGCGAAGCCCCTAAAACTTACCTTTCCCCAGGGCCATCCTTCCTGTTCTTCCCAAAGCTGGACTGCAGTCCCAGCAGTGACCACCACTCTAGGTGGTGTTGCTGGAACTAAGAGCTGCCAATCCACTGATTGGCCGGCAGCTCCATTAGGCGGGACTTCCTGCCTCAATGAAGTGGAAGTCCCACCTCAGACCTATTAAAGACCGTAAAATCCGGACTGGATCCCCAGACCAGGCAGAGGCAGGATCACCACTGACTTCTCGGTCTGTGGACAGCTCCCGTCCAATGAGGAGAAAATTCAGCCCAAAGATCATAAAACAGTTAGACTTAGAATCATAGAATCAGAAATTTTAAGGCACAGAAAGAGGCCACATGGCCCATCGTGTTTGTGCCAGCTGAAAAACGATCCACCCATTCTAATCCCACCTTCCAGCATTTGGTCCGTAGCCCTGCAGATTACGGCACTTGAGGTGCATATCCAGACTCTTTTTGAATGAGTTGAGGGTTTCTGCCTCAACTACCCTTTCAGGCAGTGAGTTCCAAACTCCCACCATCCTCTGGGTGAGAAAGTTTTTCCTCATCTCTCCTCTAATTTTTCTACCAATCATTTTAAATCTATGCCCCCTAGTGACTGACCTCTCTGCTAAGGTAAATAGGCCCTTCACCTTCATTCTATTCAGGCCCCTCAAAATGTTGTACATTTCAATCAGATCTCCCTTCTATCTCCTCAGTTCCAAGGAGAATAACCCCAGCCTATCCAATCTTTCCTCATAGCTGCATTTTTCCAGTCCTGGCAATATCTTCGTAAATCTCCTCTGTACCCTCTCTAGTGAAATTACATCCTTTCTGTAATGAGCTAACCATAACTGTACACAGTACTCAAGGTGTGGCCTAACCAATGAGTTGTACAGTTCCAGCATAACTTTCCTGCTCTTATATTATATACCTCGGGTAATAAAATAAAGGATTCCATTTGCCTTCTTAATCACCTGATCGACCTGTCCTGCTACCTTCAGGGATCTGTGGACATTGACTCCAAGGTCCCTCACTTCCTCTACACTTCTCAGTATTTTCCCATTAATCGTGTATTCCTTTGCCTTGTTTGACCTCCCCAAATGCATCACCTCACATTTTTCTGCCCATCTGACCAGACTATCAATATCTTCCTGCAGCCTACAGCTATCCTCCTCGCTATCTACCACACGGCCAATCTTAGTATCATCTGCAAACTTTTTGATCATGTCCTGCTTTTCCCTGGATCCCATGGGATTTTATGCTTTTAACCAGTCTGCCATGTGGGACCTTGTCAAAAGCTTTGCTAAACTCCGTCAACTGCGCTACCCTGATCTATCTTCCTTGTCACCTCTTCAAAAAATTCAATCAAGTTGGTCAAACAAGATTGTCCCTTAACAAATCCAATTTATCTTTGATTAACCTGTGCCTTTCGAAGTATTTATCCTGTCTCTCAGAATAGATTCCAATAATTTGTCCACTACTGAGGTTAGACTAACTGGCCTGTAATTATGTGGTCTATCCGTTGTTCCCTTTTTAAACAGAGGTACAACGTTAGCAGTTCTTTAATCCTCCGGCACCACACCTGTATCCAGTGAGGACAGGAAAATTTAGTATTATTATGGAAAAAGACAAGGATAGAACTGGAGTATAAGTTCACAATTGGAGGAAGGCAACTTTTACGAATGTGAGAGGTGATCTGGTGAAAGTGGACTGGAAACAGCTACTTGAAGGAAAATCAGTGGTAAACCATGGGAGGCATTCAAAAGCGAGATTCTACTGGCACAGTGTAGACATGTCCCCACAAAGAAAAAGGGTGGTACTGTCAAATCTAGAGTGCCTGGTTATCTAGAAGCATACAAGGTGAGAAAAAGTAAAAAAAGAAAGTTCATGACAGTCACAAAAAACGTAATACTTTAGAAAGCCGGGAGGAGTATAGAAAATGTAAAGTGAAGTAAAAAAGGAAATTAGGAAAGCAAAGAGAGGACATGAAAAAATATTGGCAGGTAAAATCAAGGAAAACCCAAAGATGTTTTATCAGTACATAAAAAGCAAAAGGATAACTAAGAAAAGGGTAGGGCCTATCAGAGATGTGCAAGGTAACTTATGCGTGGATGCAGAAGCTGTGGGCAGGATTCTTAGTGAGTACTTTGTCTCTGACTTCAAAAAGGAGAGGGATAATACAGACATTGTCGTTAAAGAGGAGTGTGAAATATTAGACATGATACGCATAATGAGAGGGGAAGTACTGGAGGGTCTGACATCCTTGAAAGTAGGTAAATCACCAGGGCCGTATGGACTGTATCCCAGGCTGTTAAAGGAAGCCAGGGAGGAAATAGTGGATGCTCTGAGGACCATCTTAAAATCCTCACTAGATTCAGGCGAGATCCCAGAGGATTGGTGGTCTGCGAACATTGTACCATTGTTTAAAAAGGGTGCGAGGGATCGGCCAAATAATTATAGGCCGATCGGTCTGACCTCGGTGGTGGGCAAATTATTAGAATCAATTCTGAGGGATAGGATAAACTATCACTTTGAAAGGCATGGATTAATCAGGGATAGTCAGCATGGATTTTTTAAAGGGAAGGCCGTGTCTTACTAACTTCATTGAATTTTTTGAGGAAGTAACAAGGAGGATTGATGAGGGTAATGCAGTGGATGTTGTCCACATGGCTTTTAGTAAGGCATTTGATAAGATTCCGCATGGCAGACTAGTCAGAAAAGTCAAAGCCCATGGGATACAGGGGAATGTGGCGAGTTGGATCCAAAATTGTCTCAGTGACAGGAAACAAAGGGTAATGGTCAATGGATGTTTTTGCGAACGGAAGGCGTTCCACAGGGCTCAATGTTGGGTCCCTTGTTGTTTGTGGTATATATTAATTATTTGGACTTAAATGTTGGAGACATCATTGGGAAATTTGCAGAGGACACAAAAATTTGCCGTATAGTTGATAGTGAAGAGGATAGCTGTAGACTCCAGAATGATATCAATGGTTTGGTTGAGAGGGCGGAAAAGTGACAAATGGAATTCAATCCAGAAAAGTGTGAGCTAATACATTTCGGGAGGGCAAACGAAGCAAGGGAATATATACTAAACGGGAGAATATTGAGAGGGGTAGAGGAAGTGAGACACCTTGAAGTGCATGTCCACAGGTCCCTGAAGGTGGCAGGACAGGTAGATAAAGTGGCGAAGAAGGCATATGGAATGCTTTCCTTTATTGGCCAAGATATAGAATACAAAAGCAGGCTGTAGTGCTGGAACTGTATAAAACACTGGTTCGGCCACAGCTGGAGTATTGTGTACTGTCCTGGTCACCAGATTACAGGAAGGACATAATTGCTGTGGAGAGAGTACAGAGGAGAATTACACGAATGTTGCCAGGGCTTGAAAATTGCAGCTGTGAGGAAAGATTGGATCGGCTAGGGTTGTTTTCCTTAGAACAGAGTAGGCTGACAGGTAACTTATGAGGGGCCTAGATAGAATAGACAGGAAGGACCTGTTTCCCTTTGTGGAGAGGTCAATTACCAGGGGGCACAGATTTAAGGTGATTGGTAGAAGGATTAGAGGGGACAGGAGGGAAAGCTTTTTCATCCACAGGGTGGTGGGTGTTTGGAATTCACTGCCAGGAATGGTGGTGGTGGCAGAAACCCTCAACTCATTTAAAAGGTACCTGGAGCTGCACCTGAAGTGCTGTAACCTCAAGGCTACGGACCAGGTGCTGGAAGGTGGGATTAGATTGAGAGGCGCAGGCATGAGAGGCTGAATGACCTCTTTCTTTGCCGTTACTTTTCTATGGTTCTATGCTTCTAACTTTTCCAGAAAACAGGTGAATAGGACAGGTCAGTACTAACGAAGGGACAAAAAAGAGCATTTAAGGCAATTTTATCTTAAAGGGATTGAAAACAACCATACATAAAAAAATATACTCTCTCCCCCCCACCACAGAAATAACAAATCTAAAATTGTAAAAATTGAATCATTGGCTTCTCACTCCTCCCATCTTCTCAACACTAGCCTCAATGTGGGATTGAATGCAAAATTATTCCATGTGCACAATGTACTCCTAGAATTCTATTCAGTACATCCCTGCAGCAATTGTAAATTGAAGGCATAACTGCACAATGTATTGAAAACAAGTTGCAATTTAAGCTTGCTTGTTAAATCCCCCAAAGTGGCGCAGTGGTTAGCACCGCAGCCTCACAGCTCCAGCGACCCGGGTTCAATTCTGGGTACTGCCTGTGTGGAGTTTGCAAGTTCTCCCTGTGTCTGCGTAGGTTTCCTCCGGGTGCTCCGGTTTCCTCCCACATGGCAAAGACTTGCGGGTTGATAGGTAAATTGGCCATTATAAATTGCCCCTAGTATAGGTAGGTGGTAGGGAAATATAGGGACAGGTGGGGATGTGGTAGGAATATGGAATTAGTGTAGGATTAGTATAAAAATGGGTGGTTGATGGTCGGCACAGACTCGGTGGGCTGAAGGGCCTGTTTCAGTGCTGTATCTCTAAATAAAACTAAAATAAATAAATAGTACAGCACAGTAGGTGGTTTTTCACCCCATTGAGTCTGTACTGGGTAAAGATAAAAAATTAAATTCAGAAGTCATAACTGCAATCAGAAGCAATGTTTTTGTGCTTCTTTTACACAAAAGTAAATTTGGGAGGGAAAGTAATTGAAAATCCAATTCCACCCAGATATTGCAATCCTATTTATTCTTTACAATGGTCAATTTTATATGGCTTTAATTTTGAAAAAAAATGATTAGCAATATACAAACCATAAAAGGCAGTGTTACATTATTCTAAATTGTCAATTCATGAAACCCTTTTAAGCAGCATAAAATTCTACACTATACAGTATTTGGCAATCAAATTTATCCTTTAATGCTCAGAATTTTGTAACTAAATGCTGTTCAACACAAATAAGGTTTACTGGTGGCATAACCTGTACATTAAACACAATAGTTCTGAGCTGAATTCCAGGAATTTCCCGAAAAGGGCAAAACAAGAAGTCACATTGCACTAATTCTATGGATCCCAAAAAGTGACTTCTCAAAAAAGCTGACAATACATTGTGAAACTATTTTACAAAGCAGACAATTAGCTATTATAAAGGCTACAATATTAAACTTGTTCTGTACATTTGGTAGGCTGAGTTTCCAAATAAACCACAAGACAATCTGACACTTTATTTTGTTAGTTTGAAAGTTCTACACAGTTCAACAGTATTTTAACCTATTCAATGTGGTTTACAGTTTCATCGTAATTTAATCTGAAAAGCACTTATCACAATGCTCAGAGCATTAGAAGATAAAATACTTATTATTCGCATACTCTTAGATTTTATACTAAAAATAAACAATTCCTGTCAGTAACTACTTCCAAGTAAAGAAATAACTTGCATTTATATAATGCCTTTCACAACCCAAGAACATCCCAAAGCGCTTTACAGCCAATTAATTACTTTTGAAGCGCAATCACTGTTGTGTTGTAGGAATATACAGCAGCCAACTTGCAGAGATAAATAAATAACCTATTTTACTGGTGCTGGTTTAGGGATAAATGTTAGCCATGACACCAAAGAATGCTCCAACATTTCTTTAAATAGTGTCATGGGATCTTATTACGTTCACCTGAAGAGGCAGATGGGGCCTTGGTTTAATGTCTCATCCAAAAAAGACGGCAAGTCGGTGCAAACAAATCATTTTATATCATTTGTTTGCAAAGGTTTTCAGTTTCAGATTAAAAATTAGAAACGTGCTCAGAGCAGATTATGCACCAATTGACATGGTCCAAGTACACCAAAACCAAAAAAAATCTGATAATTACGTAACATTTAATATTTCCTGTGGATAAGAGACATTAAAGTGGTCTAGTGGGCAAAGACCCCAAATAGTGCATTATTAAAGCCGTACTAGCCTCCAGTGATCCCATAATAAGAGTGGAAAATCAGCCAGCATTTCTGCTCCTGGTTACTATCCATTGACTCCTGGTAAATGGGAAATGAATGTAAGCAAAAACAGAAGAAGATTGGCCATGATGCCATCTATATTTGAATAGCCTGCCCACACTCACTATCAAGGCTCATGCATGAAGAACAGTAATTTAGGTGAGGTACTGAAGATGGATGCAAATGCTTCAGCCTTGTCTTTTGCACTGATGCGCTGGGCTCCCCCATCATTGAGGATGGGGATATTTGTAGAGCCTCCTCCTCCTGTCAGTTGTTTAATTGTCCTCCACCATTCATGACTGGATGTGGCAGGACTGAAGAGCTCAGATCTGATCCTTTGGTTACGGGATCGCTTAGCCCTGTCTATCACATGCTGCTTCTGCTGTTAGGTATGCAAGTAGTCCTGTGTTGTAGCTTCACCAGGTTGACACCTCATTTTGAGGTATGCCTGGTGCTGCTCCTGGCATGTTCTCCTGCACTCTTCACTGAACCAGGATTGGTCCCCTGGATTGATGATAATGGTAGAGTGGGGGATATAAAGGGCCATGAGGTTGTGGATTGTGGTTGAATACAATTCTGCTGCTGATGATGGCCCACAGCGCCTCATGATGCCCAGTTTTGAGTTGCTAGATCTGATCGAAATCTATCCCATTTGTTATGAAAGTACCTTTGTGTTTTGTTAAATATATTTCGTAAGGATTCATTTTTGAAAGATTGAAGAAATGTTAAACTTTGGGGTTTTCAAAAGGGATGTCATGCTGGCTCCACCTGCCAAGAATGAGGCACATTAATTTCACCACATGGACATTAAACTTCAAATTGTTGCTGGGAAGTAAAGAGGGCTTGTTACAAAGAACTGCCAGGCCCCTAGCCAGAAAGACGCTTTTGCATACTAGCAGACAGTGTTGGAACAAAGGAACCAGTCCCTGCTCCCAATACACAGAACAAACGTGGTCAGACCAGTTTAATCGCATGACTAACTGGCTGTTGCAGAGTTCTGAACTGAGAGTTAAATTGGAGAAACAGTGCTTGAAGACAGAAAGCTCCTGGCTCCTGGATTGAGAACATCTCTCTCCTGTCTGCTCCCACCTCTTTCTCACCAGCTTTGGAATCCACTGAAGACACATGAACCCCAAGAGAGAAAAGTCTCCTACAGTGAACAAGGTTCAAGAAGAATACTGGGCCCCAACGAAACACAAGAATTACCTACAAACAAGGACTCTACAGTGAGCTCAAAGAACTGTAACAACACTTCAGATATTGCCTCAAACCTTTCCACCTTATTTTTTCTTCTGCTCTTTTCTGTCCCTATCTGCACGTGTGTATCGTGTATGCATGCTAGCGTGGGCACGTCATGTATCCGCAGGCGTTAACCGAATTAGAGTTTAAGTTTTAATAAATTTCGCTTTTCTTCTTTGAACCGAAGAAAGTCTGTTTGTGCTCATTTCTTTGCCTTATAATTGGAAAGCGGTGAACAAGCTTTCACCAAGGGGGAGCTCAAAATACAGTGTGAGAAAAAATAAAAACCTGTTACAGGAAGACCAGATGAAGGCTGAAAGGGAGCCTCTAGACATACTTCTCTGAAAATGTTTTTTTAAAAGGGGCACTGAGAGGTCATGTGAGGAAAACAAGTCTTTCTGGGAAATCACCTGACTTTCAGCAACAAGAAGCCATTGCAGGAAACCACTTGACATCCAGCTTAATAAACAACAGAAAACTTTGTGAACACCTGGAGAAGTTATTTACAAAGAAGTGACAGGTCAAGATTGATGGAGGTTTCGCTTTTGAATTGTTTTAAGTTGGGGTTGAACTGTATAAAAAGAGTGAGAACTTCCAAGGAGAGAGAAGAATTTCCAAGGAAGGAGAGAAGACCACAACCCAGCTCAGCTTTCCAGCACCTTTCTAAAAGACCCTGAAAAGTTCACTGTGTCAACTCATCTCATCTCCTGTCTTTGAAGAAAAGCTTGTTAAATTAATTCTCAACGCTGCCTGAAAAGAACTGTTCCAAAAGATCCCAGTGACCTGTCTACGTGTACTCGGAGGCCAGACTGTATGCCAGTTTTGGAACACAACATATCTCATCTAATGTTTCATCAGGAATGAGCAAGTATCCAGCCCAAGCAGTTTTTGTCTGTAATAGAGCTCTAGAAACAAAAATCCCTTTATTTTTCTGGTTAACCGGTATATGTGTGTGTGTGTGTGCGAGAGGGGCTAAGGTAAAAAGGAACTTTAATATTTCAATCTGTGTGTTTATGCTTTACTTCATTTCTGGTTAAGATTTGTTTTATAATAAACTGATAATATTGTTGCTTATTAAAGAAATCTGGTTAGTGTGTTTTATTCTGGGAAAAATAGAGTATATGATTGACCATATCAGTAAGAGGGAAAAGTTAAATATATGTTGTGACCTGTGGAGAAGTGGGATTACAATGAACAGTGCGCTCCTCCCGGCTCATCGTAACACATTTAGCTCAGCGGTAGTGCCACATAACCCGATGGTGGGTACCCTCAGTGTGAAGACGGGACTTCATCTCCACAAGGACTATGCAATGGTCATTCCTGCCAATACTATTATGGACAGGTGCATCTGCGACAGGTAGTATGGCGAGGACGAGGTCAAGCAGGTTTTTCCCTCTCGTTGGTTCGCTCACCACCTGCCACAGACCCAGTCTAGCAGCTATGTCCTTTAGGGCTCGGCCAGCTCAGTCAGTAATGGTGCTACCGAGCCACTCTTGGTGATGGACATTGAAGTCCCCCACCCAGAGTACATTTTGTGCCCTTGCTACCCTCAGTGCTCCTTCTTGTTCAACAGGGAGAAGCACTGATTCATCAGTCAAGGGCGGGAAGTTGGTGGTAATCAGCAGGAGGTTTCCTTTCCCACGTTTGACCTGATGCCATGAGACTTCATGGGGTCAGGTGTCAATGTTCAGAACTTCCAGGGCAACTCCCTCCCTCCCGTATACCACAATGCCACCACCTCTGGACAGGACATTCCTCAACCGAGGATTCCCCCCCCCCCCCCCAATTGTGGTTGACAGGGCCATCAACCCTGTCCAGCCTTTTTCCTGCAACTCTATCCACACCTCTTCCCCTCCCTCCCAGAACCGCGACAGGGTTCCCCTTGTCCTCACTTTCCACCCCACCAGCCTCCACATCCAATGGATCATCTTCCGCCATTTCCGCACGTCCAGCGTGATGCCACTACCAAATGCATCTTCCACTCCCTTCCCCTGCCAGCATTCCGAAGGGATCATTCCCTCCGCGACACCCTGGTCCACTCCTCCATTACCCCACCTCGTCCTCTTCCCACGGCAACTTCCCCTGCAATCGCAGGTCGTGTAATACCTGCCCATTTACCTCCTCTCTCCTCACTATCCAAGGCCCCAAACACTCTTTTCAGGTGAAGCAGCCATTTACTTGTACTTTCAACTTAGTATACTGTAGTCGCTGCTGATAATGTGGTCTCCTCTACATTGGGGAGACCAAACGCAGATTGGGTGACCGCTTTGCGGAACACCTCCGCTCAGTCCGAAAGCATGATCCCGAGTTTCCAGTTGCTGGTCATTTCAATGCACCCCCCTACTCTTATGCCTACATCTCGGTCCTGGGATTGCTGCAGTGTTCCAGTGAACATCAACGCAAGCTCAAGGAACAGTACCTCATTTACCGATTAGGCACGCTACAGGCTGCCGGACTGAACATTGAGTTCAATAATTTCAGAGCATAACGGGCTCCCCTTTTTATTTTTAGTTATTTTTTTCTTTCTTTCTTTCTTTATTTTATTTAGTTTGTTTCTACTGTGCCTACCCATTGTTTTTTTTTCATGTTTGTGCTTGGGGCCAGGGCTGTTCATTTTTCTGTCAACTAACACCCTCTCTGTACTAATGTTTTGTCTTTCAGCACACCATTAACATACCATTTGCCTTTGCTCCATGACCTTCTGGTCAGTTATTCTGTGAGCTTGTCCTATCAACAGCTTCTCTTTTGTTATTTCTTTCCCCACCCCCACTTTACTTGCTCAAAACCTATTACATTTCTCATATTTGCCAGTTCTGATGAAGGGCCACTACCTGAAATATTAACTCTGCTTCTCTCTCAACAGATGCTGCCAGAACTGCTGAGTATTTCCAGCATTTCTTGTTTTTATTCCAGGGATGGTGATGTCTGGGACATTGTCTGCAAGGTATCAATCCGTGAGTATGTCAGGCTGTTGCTTAACTAGTCTTTGGGACAGCTCTCCCAATTTTGGGACAAGCCCCCAATGTTAGTGAGGAGAACTTTGCAGGGTCGACATGGCTGGGTCTGCCATTGTCATTTCCAGTGCCCAGGTCGATGCCGGGTGCTCCATCCAGTTTCATTCCTTCTCTTGGACTTTGTAGCAGTTTGATACAACTGAGTGGCTTACTAGGCCATGTCAGAGGGCATTTAGGAGTCAACCACATTGCTGTAGGTCTGGAGTCACATGTAGGCCAGATGGCAGATTTCCTTTCCTAAAGGAAATTAGTGAACCAGATGGGTTTTTACAACTATCGACAATGGTTTCATTATCACCACTAGCTTCTTAATTGCAGATTTATTAATTGAATTCAAATTCCACCATCTGCCTTAGTGAGATTCAAACCCATGTCCCCAGAGCATTAGACTGGGGCTCTGGGTTACACGTCTAGTAACATTACCATTACGTCACCACCTCCCCATTCAACATTATTGTCTGCTTTTTGTCCTTAGTCGATTTTTTTAATGTATGCTGCCAGTGTCCCTTTAATGCCATGGGCTTTAATTCTGCTAACAGGTTTATTACGTAGTCTTTTATAAAACATCTTTTGAAAGTGCATATACACATCAATACTACCCTCATTAACCCTCTGTTACTTCATCAAAAGAACTTAAGTTAGTCATACATGACTTGCCTTGAAAAACATTTGTGCTGAATTTCAGTTATTTGCCCATAACTTTCTAAGTACCAATTAATTTTCTCCCAGATTGTTGTCTCAAATTTTCCCCACCTCTGAAGTTAGGCTGACTGACCTGTAATTGTTACAGGAACCTCTGCTATAGAATTATAAAAATACTGCACAGTACCAAGCCATTCAACCCCTCATATCTGCTAGTTCTTCAACTGAAACAATCTACTCTTGTTCTGTTTCCTTTCCCTGTACTTTCCGAAACCTTTTTTATTAATCACTTCCTTTTCAAATACTTATCCAATTCCTTTCCAAATGATGTTTTAGCCTCCACCTTGATAGCCGCATGAAATAAAGTAGTCTAATAATGCTGCATGGAAAAAAAATTCTAAATTCCACTTCTTTCTTCAATTGATTATAGCGTTTAATGCCACGATACAAGTTGCCAACCACTTGTCCTTCATTCTTCTAGTTATAATAGTCAAGAGGCTACGCCTTCTTACTACCAATTCAACCAGTGAATCACAGAATCATAGAATGGTTACAGCACAGAAGCAGGCTATTCAGCACATCATGTCCATGCCAGATTTTTGCAAGAACAACTCAGCTCATCTCGCTCCACTGCCCTTTCTCCATCGCCCTGCAAATGGTTTTTCTTCAAGTACTTCTCCAATTCCCTTTTGAAAGCCCAAATTATATCTGTCTACACCAGACTTGCAGGTAGTGCATTCCAAATCCTAACAACTCGCTGCATAAAAAGGTTTTTTCTCAAATCACCGTTCATTTTTTTGCTAATCACCTTAAATCAGTATCTGCTGGTTCACGGCAATGGGAAATGTTTCTCTCTATCTATTCTGTTTAGACCCCTCATGATTTTCAACACTTCTATTAAATCTGCTCTCGACCATCTCTACTCCAAGGAGAAGACCTCCAGCTTCTTCAACAAAAACAGAAAATGTCAGAAATACTCAGCAGGTCAGGCAGCATCCGTGGAGAGAAAAGCAGAGTTAATGTTTCAGGTCGATGACCTTTCAGCAGAACTGGCAAAGGTTAGAAATGTAATAGGTTTTGAGCTTGCAGCACTCCATGCTCTCAGGTCCAACCCTAACATCGTCATCAAACTGCTGATATGGGTGGTGCCGTTGTTATCTGGTGTACCGAGGCACCTAGCAGAGGCCAAATGCCAACCCTCTGACCCTTCTTCCTACCTCCCTCTGGACCATGACCCCACTACCGAACCTCAAGCCATTTTGTATCCATGAATGTCACCGACCTCATCTCCTCTGGAGATTGTCCCTCCATGGCCTCCAAAACTCCTAGGTCCCCAATCCCATACAGCCCGTTTCTACCTCCTTCCCAAAATCCACAAACACGACTGCCCTGGTAGACCCGTTGTTTCAGTCTGTTTGTGCCCAACTGAACTGATTTCTTCCCATCTCGACTCTATCTTTACTCCCCTTGTCTAGTCTCTTCCTTCCTGCATCCGTGACTCTTCCGATGCCCTCCGCCACTTCAAATGTTTCCAATATCCAAGCCCTCACCGTCTCCTATTCACCATGGATGTCCAATCCCTTTACACCTCCATGCCCCACCAGGATGGTCCAAGAGCTCTCCAGAACAGAAGCCCAACCAGTCCCAATACACCACCACCATTCTCCGCCTTCTCACATTAAGCAACTTCTCCTTCAACACCACTCACTTCCTCCAAATAAAAGGTGTTGCTATGGGTAACCATGTGGGTGCTAGCTATGCCTGCCTTTTTGTGGAATATGTGGAATATTCCTTGTTCCAGTCCTACTCGGGCTCCCTACCTCACCTCTTCTTCTGGTACATTGATGACTATCGGTGCAGCTTCCTGCTCTTGCCCTGAACTGGAAAATTTCATTCACTTTGTTTCCAATTTCCACCCTTCTCTTACCTCCACATGGTACATCTCCGACTCTTCCCTTCCCTTCCTCGACTTCTCTGTCCACATTTCTAGCAATAGGCTGTCACCATAAACCCACAGACTCCCTCAGCTACATGGACTACACTTCCTCACACCCCAGTTCCTTCAAGGATTCAATTCCATTTTCCCAGTTTCTCAGTCTCTGTCGCATTTGTTCGGATGATACAAGTTCCAGACTAGTGCTTCTGATATGTCTTCCTTTTTCCCCCCACCATAGTCGACAAGGCCCTCAACCGTGTCCAGTCCATTTCACGCACTTCTGCTCTCACCCCTTCCCCTCCCTCCCAGAATCATGATAGGGTTCCCCTTGTCCTCACCTTCCACCCCACCAGCCTTCATATTCAACAGATCATCTTCCGCCATTTCCCCCACCAAACACATCTTCCCAGCGTTCCGAAGGGACCATTCCCTCTGCAACACCCTTGTCCACTCCTCAGTCACTCCCAACACCTCCCCTCTTTCCTACAACACCTTTCCATACAAGCACCTGAGATGCAACACCTGCCCTTTTACCTCCTTCTTTCTCACAATTCAGGGCCCCAAACACTCCTTTCAACTCAGTATATTGTATTCGCTGCGTGCAATGTGGTCGCCTCTACATCAGAGAGACTAAACACAGACTGGGTAACCGCTTTGCGGAACACCTCCGTTCAGTCCGCAAGTGCGACCCCGGCTTCCTGTTGCTTGTCATTTTAATTCTCCACCTGCTCCCACTCTGTCCTTGGCCTGCTAGTGTTCCAATGAAACTCAATGCAAGCTTGATGAACAGCACCTCATCTTTCAACTGAGCACTTTCCAGCCTTCCAGACTCAACATGGAGTTCAACAATTTTAGATCATAACATCTGCCTCCAATTTTTTCTTTTTCTCGTGTTTTTTTTTGCTGGTTTCCACCGGCCATTTCTTTCTTAATCCCTTTACTTTATGCTCAGACGGCTATTATATTGCCATCTACACCTTATCTTAACACATCTTTTGTTTCCTTAATTGACTTTGTACCATGAGACCTTTTGTCATTTACTGTCTCCTGCCCTCCACCCTATGATAGACCTTTCCTTGTGTTCTTCTTTCCCCCCATTCACTTGCTCAAAACCTATTACATTTCTAACGTTTGCTAGTTCTGATGAAAGTTCATCAACCTGAAACATTAACTCTGCTTTTCTCTCCACAGATGCTTGACCTCCTGAGTATTTCCAACATGTGTTTTTGTTTCAGATCTCCAGCATTCGCAGTATTTTGCTTTGGTATCCAGCATCTTCAATCTATCTATGTAACTGAAGTCCCTGGAATCATTCTCGTAAATCTTTCGCCACCCTCTCTAACGCCTTCACATTCTTCCCAAAATGCAGTGCCCAGAATTGGACACAATGTTCCATTTGAGGCCGAACCAGAGTTTTATAAAGATTCATCAAAACTTTCTTGCATGTGTACTCTATGCCTCTATTTATAAAGCCCAAGATCCCACATGCCTTTTTAACTACTTTCTCAACCTGCCCTGCAACATTCAACAATTTGTGCACATATACTCTTGGCACTCTATGTTTCTCCACCCTCTTTAGAATTGTATTCTTTATTTTAAATTGCCTCTCATCATTCTTCCTACCAAAATGTACCAGTTCGCACTCCTCTGCGTTAAATTTCATCTGGCACGTGTCTGCCCATTCCACCAGCCTGTCTATCTCCTCTTGATGTTTATCACCATCCTCTCCACTGTCCACTATATTTCTAAGTTTTGTGTCATCAGCAAATTTGGAATTGCACCCTGCACACCCAAGTCTAGATCATTAATATACATGAGGAAAAGCAGCAGCCCTAGTACAGACCCCCGGGAAACCCACTGCATACCTTCCTCCAGTCCGAAAAACAGCTGCTCACCACTACTCAGTTTCCTGTCACTCAGCTCGTTTCATATCCATGCTGCCACTGTTCCTTTAATTCCATGGGATTCAATTTAGCTGGCAAATCAATTGTGTCACTTTATTAAGTACCTTTTGGAAATGCATATTCATCACATCAACTGCATTACCCTAATCAACCCTCTCTGTTACCTCATCAAAAAAATTAATCGTTAGTTAAATATGATTTGCCTTTATCAAATCTGTGCTGGCTTTCCTTGATTAATCTACAGTTGTTCAAGTGACAGATTATCGTTTCTAAAAGCTTTCCCAGCACTGAGATTAAACCAACTGGCCAGTAGTTGTTGGGTTTATTCTTACACCCTTTTTTGAACAAGGTATAACATTTGCAGTTCTCTGGCACTACCCCCGTATCTAAGGAGGATTAGAAAATGATGGCCAGTATCTCCATAATTTCCCTCCTTACTTCCTTCAGATGCATCCCATTTGTTCCAGGTGACTTATCAACTTAAGTATAGCCATCCTTTCTAATACCTCCTCTTTATCAGTTTTTATGTCATCCAGGATCTCAAATACCTCCTCTTTCACTTTGACTTTAGAAGCATCTCCAGCCTTGGTAGAGACTCATTTAGTACCTCAGCCACGCCCTCTGCCTCCACGCGTAGATCCACTTTTTGGTCCCTAATCGACCCCATCCCTCCTTTTACTCCCCTTTTACTGTTTATATGCTGATTCCTTTTTGGATTCCCTATTGGATTCCCATTTATGTTAGCTGCTGGTCTCTTCTCATACTCTTCTTTTGCCTCTCTTTCAATTTTCTACTGTCAAGCATATCGGAAGTGCGATGGCACAACTATGATGGACTAACTCTGAAGAGTTATGAAAAACAGACTTCGACTTGAAAATGTGAACCTTTATTTGAAAAAAGTGAACAATAGTCCAAAATGGGCGCCAAAGAAAGAGGATTGGCCTTTTGTGTATTCACACTGGCCGACAAAGACAAAGGACAAATCTTCAAAGCCAAAAGGTGTAAATGAAACCTATATTACACCTATGCTAAAAACATTCCAGAATTGAATAAAAACAAGAAATGCTGGATTCACTCAGCAGGTCTGGCAGCATCTGTGGAAAGAGAAGCAGAGTTAACGTTTCGGGTCAGTGACCCTTCTTCGGAACCGAAGAACAGAATTCAACAGAATTGAATATCTTCTTCTAAAACAAAGGAGGTGTGAATTAGCCATGTCCTGGGCCATTGTGCAATCACCATGGGGGAAGAGAGACAAATGCCTCCTACCAGGAGGTGAGAGGTGACACAGTTTTACCTTTAAAAAAAAGACAGCTAGAGAGAGAGCGAGACTCAGCCAGAAGGTGAAGCTACTTGTAACAGCTTGTGTTCCAGCTGAGCCAGGAAGCACAGTGCCCTGCTGCAAAAATATAACATCTACAATATTCAGCAGCGAGAGCTAGAAGTAACCCACCATCTTCTATAGAACCTTTAATCAAGAGAGAAATCTACAATCATCTCAGGCTTGCATCCATCTAGAACTTGATTCTCAAGAAAATTCAACAGGTTTATCGTAACATTCCCTCTGCCACTAAAAACCACTTTCCCTTCTCTGTTTCTTCTTTTGTGTGTGTGTGTGTGTGTGTGTGTGTGTGTGTAGGTGAATGCATGAGTGGGTGCAACTGCGACAATTTTGGAATAAGGCATATTGATCAATAAACAATTTACTTTGTTTCTTTTAAACCTGCTAGAAAACCTGTCGCTGTCTGTTTATTTGAGAAATAAAATACCAAGGGGCTAAACTCTAATAAAGACATAGAAAATAGGAGCAGGAGTAGGCCATTCGGCCCTCTGGGCCTGCTCCGCCATTCAAAAAAGATCATGGCTGATCGTCTAATTCAGTACCCTATTCCCGCTTTCTCCCCATATCCCTTGATCCCTTTGACATTAATATATCTATCTCCTTCTTGAATATATTTAATGACGTGGCCTCCATTGCCTTCTGCGGTAGAGAATTCCACAGGTTCACCATCCTCTGAGTGAAGAAATTTCTCCTCATCTCGATTCTAAATGGCATACCCCTATTCCTGAGACTGTGACCCCTGGTTCTGGACTCCCCAGCCATCGGGAACATCCTCCCTGCACCTAGCTTGTCTAGTCCTGTTAGAATTTAATAGGTTTCTACGAGATCCCCTCTCATTCTTTCAAACTCTAGTGAATATAGGCCTAGTCAACCCAATCTCTACTCAAACATCAATCTTGCCATCCCAGGAATCAGCCTAGTAAATCTTCTTTGCACTCCCTCCATGGCAAGAACATCCTGCCTCAGATAAGGAGACCAAAACTGCACACAATACTCCAGATGTGGTCTTACCAAAGGCCCTGTATAACTGCAGTAAGACATCCTTGCTCCTGTACTCAAATCCTCTTGCAATGAAGGCCAACATACCATTCGCCTTCCTAACTGCTTGCTGCACCTGAATGCTTGCTTTCAGTGACTGGTGTACGAGGACACCCAGGTCTCGTTGCACCTCCCCCTTTCCCAATCTATCACCATCCAGATAATAATTTGCCTTTCTGTTTTTACAACCAAAGTGGATAACCTCACATTTATCCATGTTATACTGCATCTGCCATGCATTTACCCACTCAGCCAACTTGTCCAAATCACACTGGAGCCTCTTTGGATCTGCCTCACAGCTCACATTCCCCCCCAGCTTTGTGCCAGTCTGCAAACTTGTAAATGTTACATTTAGTTCCCTCACCCAAGTCATTTGTGGTGTAGTGGATTGGGTGCCAATCAAGCAGGCTGCTTTGTCCTGGATGCTGTTGAGCTTCTTAAGTTTTGCTGGAGCTGCACCCATCCAGGCAAGTGGAGCACATTCCATCACACTCCTGACTTGTGCCTTGTAGATGGTGGACAGGCTTTGCGGAGCCAGATGAGTTACTCGCCGCAGAATTCGCAGCCTCTGACCTTCTCTTGTAGCCATGGTACTCCAGTTCAGTTTCTGGTCAATGGTAACTTCAGGATGTTGATAGTCAGGGATTCAACTATGGTAATACCATTGAACATCAAGCGGAGATGGTTAGATTCTCTCTTGTTGAGATTATTGTCGGCTGGAACTTGTTTGGCGCAAATGTTGCTTGCCCACTTATCAGCCCATCCTGGGTATTGTCCTGGCCATGCTACATTTCTAGATGGACTGCTTCAGGATCTGAGGAGTCGCGAATGGTGCTGAACATTGTGCAATCAGTGGTGAACATCCGCACTTCTGATCTTATGATGCAATACCCTGGGTCTCTGGGTTACTGGTACAGTGACAATACCACTACGCCACCACTCCCCTATCCGCTCAACTCCAGCTACCTGCTTTGGTCCCATAGCCCTTCATACACAACAAAAATCTATTGAAGTTTTTGTAATTTTCAATTGACCTAACTGCAACAGCTTTTTGGGGAAAGAGTTCCAGATTTCCACTTGTTCTGGACTCTCCAACTAGAAGAAATAGTTTCTCTGTATTGACCCAATTGAACATCTTCATTTAAAACACTTCAATCACTCCTTAATCATCTATACTCAAAGGACAGATAAGCTTAGTCTATGGCAATCTGTCCTCTTAATTTAATCCTTTTCGCCCCAGTATCATTCTGGTGAATCTGTGCTCTGCCTCCTCAGAGTTCTATATATCATTTCTGAGGTATGGTGTTCAGAACTGAATGCAGTACTCCAGATGGTGTCTAACTAGAGCCCTGTACAGCTGTAACATAACTTACGACCCTTTATATTCCTGCCCCTTTGAGATAAAGCCTAACATTCCATTAGCCTTTTAAATTACTTTTTGTACCTCTCTACTAGCTTTAAGTGATTTCTGTACTTGGACCCCTAAATATTTCTACTCATCCAGTTCCTAGCTTCTCACCATTGAGAAAATACAAAGTGGATGACTTTGCTTTCCCACATTAAACTCCATCTACCTCAGTTTTGTCCACTCACCTTCACAACTTTTTGCTCCCATCTGTATTATTTACAGCATGAACTAAGTTAGTGTCGTCAGCAAACTGAAGATATATAGCTCATGATTCCTTCATCCAAGTCATTTATAAATATTGTGAAAAGTTGAGGCCTCAGTACAGATATCACCAGGGGATATCACCAGTCACATCCTGCCACTTTGACTACATTCTAATTGTCCCTACTCTCTTTCTCCTACCTCCTAACCAATTTCCTATTCAAGCCAATAGACATCCATGCACTCCCTATATTGGCAATTCCTGTACAAAACTAGTACCGTTTGTGTTTTAAGATAACTTTGCAAAATAGTGGGCTCAATTTGACAGGTCAGGTTGAATCCACAAGACTTTCTTAACACTCTCCCTAGACCCAATGGAATTCACACCACCGCTACTATGGATTTTCCAAAGGCCAGAAACATTTCCCTAGAACAAGCAATCGATCACCATGAAATTAGTAAAAGTTTTCTGTCAGCTATTCCCAGACCCCTCGCTGTGCCGTACAGCAGCATGCAGCCACTTGACTGTCCTGCAAGCAGTCGTGGCAAATGTATCAATTGTGCCTGCACAAGCGAGGGACTCTCATCCAACCCATTTAAATAACCCTATCATGGCACTTTGGGATGGAATGCATATCCTTCGCTGTTGGGAGTCCAGCTCCTCATCAGTGGAGCAGGATTCCCCAAACTTGAGGGCATGTGTGTTCAGGAGAAAATCTGAAAGATTAAGAGGGGATTTTTTTTTTTTTTAATGTAAAATGGTCTGCTGTAGAACTAATAGCTGTAATGGGCCCTCACATAAATCAGTTCAAAAGCACTTTAGTCCCAAGTTTCAAGCCATTTAAGGAAATTGCAACTTGAAATGATTCATATCACAGTAAAATTTAAATAAAGCTTTATTTCTTTTTAAGCAGGTGATAAATTAAATGTACAATTACAAGGAAAAACAGTGACAACACATAAAATAGTTGTAGCCTTGTTGTGGAGGATTAATAAATCAAGGTTAGGAATGGCACTTTCAATCAATTACATTTACATTATGAATTTGGAAAGTTTATGAAATACTTTTCCCCCCCAAGAAATTATTACTTTGCTCATTTATATGTTGGAGTTCATCCCTTAATGTTGGCAACTTTCCATCTGGAAGGATCATTTTATGGAAGCATTCCAAAAGTTGAGTAGGTGAACTCATGAGAGGCTTTAGAAGGAGATTGTGTTTTATTCCTCTTCATGTTTCACATTATACAGTATCTTTGATTGCTCTTTTCTTACAAAAACTAGCATTCTGATACAAAAGATAGCTTTATCTCTCAAACATTCAGTTAATTGAAACAGTACTAAAGATTCACCATGAATACACTACTCTAATTATCAGAATTCAACAAACACAATAAAATGTAAAAGGTACCAAATAACTTTCAATACCAATTTCTAACATGAAATAGTTTCATTCTATTAACCAAACTAATAAATTTTAAAAGAAAATTCTGAAAATCTTTCAATTGTTGAGCAGCCCAGCCAAATGCTAAACCTATTAATATCTAATAACAGGAATTATATATTTAAATGCAGACATACAACTCTGTGGTTCAAATGAATATAGAATCATAGAAAGTTTACCGCAAGGAAAGAGTTCACTTGATGTCTGATTTTTTTTTAACGTTTTGAAACAATGTACAATGATTAATAGAGAGAGTAAAAGATATATTCAACATGTTGAAAGAGCCAGTCCATTTATGGATGTGGTGTATGTATTACAAAGCAGTTCTTTTATAGGTGGCAGAATCAGCAACCATTTTTATTCTATTCAGACTGACAATTCTAGAATCTGAAGTAACTGAAAGACTCAACACCAGCAAAGGTATAGAGAAATTATTTGGTCGTCTTTTAGTTGCTTTTGCAATTTGTTTACATTGTCTAAAGCCATCACCATATCTACTTGCATGTGCATATCTGCCTACTGCTCCAGATTCACACTCTTTCATTCCCCCGTTGGCCACATTCCAGCCGACTCAGCTTCTACCTGTTCCCTCAAACCTCTTCCACTCATATCCCTCTTTCTTTTTATTCTCCTTCCCACCCAAACACCTTGTTTGCTACCATTCCGGGCTCAAGTTCCTCCAGGATATACGACAAATTTTCTCCATTCCACCAAAGCCATCCTCTGTCAAGGCCATCACAGCACCCATTGCTACCATTTCATATTATTTTGCCAACGTGGTTGCCCTGGTGGGGTGTGGTACAATCAGTCTACATCAGCAGCACCAAATGGGCTCGACGAACATACGAATTAGGAGCAGGAGTAGGCCACACGGCCCCCAAGCCTGCTCCACCATTCAATAAAATTATGGCTGATCTGATTGAAACCTCGACTCCCCAGGCCCATCTACCCCCTATAACCTTTCACCCTCATGCTTACCAAGAATCTATCTGCTTTAAAATATTTAAAGACTCTGCTTCCACTGTCTTTTGAGGAAGATGTTCCAAAAGCTCACAACCCTCAGAGAAAAAATTTCTCCTCATCTCTGTCTTAAATGGGCAACTCCTTATTTTTAAATAGTGACCCCTAGTTCTAGATTCTCCCACAAGGGGAAACATTCTTTCCACATCCACCATGTCAAGACCCCTCAGGATCTTATATGTTTCAATCAAGTCGCCTCTTACTCTCCTAAACTCCAGCAGTTACAAGCCTAGCCTGTCCAACTTTTCCTCATAAGACATCCCAGGTATTAGTCTAGTAAACCTTCTCTGAACTGCTTCCAATGCATCTATATCCTTAAATAAGGAGACCAATACTGTACACAGTACTCCAGATGTGGTCTCACCAATGCCCTGTATAACTGAAGCATAACCTCCTTACTTTTGTATTCAATTCCCCTCGCAATAAATGATAACATTCTATTAGCTTTCCTAATTACTTCCTGTACCTGCATAGTAACCTTTTGTGATTCATGCACTAGGACACCCAGATCCCTCTGCATTCCAGAGCTCTGCAATCCTTCACCATTTAGATAATATTCTTTTTTATTCTTCCTGCCAAAATGTACAATGTCACATTTTCCCACATTGTACTGCATTTGCCAGATCTTTGCCCACTCATTCAACCTATCTATATCCTTTTGTAGCCTCATGTCCTCTTCACAACTTACTTTCCTACCTATCTTTGTGTCATCAGCAAATTTAGCAACCATACCTTCGGTCCCTTCATCTAAGTCACTTATATAAATTGTAAAAAGTTGAGGCCCCAGCACTGATCCCTGCGGCACACCACTCGTTACATCTTGGCAAACAGAAAATGACCCATTTATGCCTTCTCTCTGTTTCCTGTTAGCTAGCCAATCTTCTATCCATGCCAATATGTTACCCACTACACCATGAGCTTTCATTTTCTGCAATAACCTTTGATGTAGCACTATATCAAATGCCTTCTGGAAATCTAAGTACAGTACATCCACTGGTTCCTCTTTAGCCACAGCACATGTTACTTCTTCAAAGAACTTCAATAAATTGGTTAAATATGATTTCCCTTTCACAGAACCATGTTGACTCTGCCTGATCACCTTCAATTTTTTGAACTGCGCTGCTACAACATCTTTAATAATAGCTTCTAATATTTTCCCCATGACAGATATTAAGCTAACTGGCCTGCAGTTTCCTCATTTCTGTCTCTCTCCTTTTTTGAATAAAGGAGTTACATTTGCTACTTTCCAATCTAATGGAACCTTCCCCAAATCTAGGGAATTTTGGAAAATTAAAACCAACGCATCAACTATCTCATTAGCTACTTCTTTTCGGATACTAGGATGAAGTTTATCAGGACCCAAGGACTTGTCAGTCTGAAGCTCCATCAATTTGCTCAATACCACTTCCCTGGTGAATGTAATTTTCTTTAGTTCCTCCCTCCCTTCCATTTCCTGATTTACAGCTATTTCTAGGATGTTACTTGTATCCTCTATTGTGAAGTCTGATGCCTTCACTTCCATCTGTTCAATTTATGTGCAATCTCCTTATTCTCCCTTATTAATTCTCCAGACTCAATTTGTATAGGACCTACGCTCACTTTGTTAACTCTTCTTTTTTAAACATCCATAGAAACTCTTAACATCTGTTTTTATATTTCTAGCTAGCTTTCTCTCGTACTCTAATTTTTCCCTCCTTATCAATCTTTTAGTCATTCGTTGCTTTCTTTATATTCTGTCCAATTGTCTGACCTGCCATCCATCTTTGCGCAATTATACGCAATTTTTCACCGCACTTTCTTCTTTCCACTGAAGTTCACAGAATGATAGTTCAAACTCTTTTGGAGACTCGTTTCCTAGTCTTATTTTTACTTGGTTTGAAATTAAAAATCTTGGCAATATTTTCCAAGCCAATGAAAATAAAAAATGGCATGGTGTTTCACTGCCAATTTGCTATGAGCCATTTTTACACCGCTGGCGAAGGTCAATTTCACCCCCTTTTTGCCCTGTTTGTTCACTGGAATTAATCTCTGACCTTCACTTCATTCCCTCGTTTTCCTCCCACCCCTCCCCTCACCAACTTCCCCAGCAAATCTCCAACTACCAGCACTTTTTGCCACCCTCATGTCAACATGATCCTCTCCATTCACGGCCTCACCCTTGGATAAGTCTATTAATATCCTGAGCCTGACTAAAACTGGGTCAATGATGGTGCCTTCTTCCCTGACCAAAGCCTCCCTGCTAGGTTAAAAAATCCATACCACTTTTGGGTTTGCCCCACTATGATGATTGCATGGCTTTCAACACCAGACTCCCTTATACTATTCTAAACATCCCTCCCACTCCACTCTCTAAAGTGACTTCTGCTCCAACATTTCTTCCCTTAGCCTTTGCACCAAGTGATTCCTCATCTTTTATGACTTCCCACCTCCATTTTAATTCTCTGCCATTTTTTTTACATCTTCTCCTGTCCTAACTGATCACCACTGTTATATAAATTACCCAACATACAGCCAACGTTTTAACTTCACCATCAGGAGACTTTGCTATCTGAGGTCTCAATTGCCAACAGTCATCTCCAATCAGTTACTAATCTCTCTTATCATTCACAAGCCTATACCCACCTCCAACATCACTACTCTTACGGCACCACCCCACCCCCCCCACCCCCCCAGTTCCGACACTGACACTCTGGTCCTGCATCTGCCACAACACTATTGTCTTTGTAAACTTGATCAACAGCTCATTTATTTCTGCCTTTGACATCATCATTCACGGTCTTCCATTCCAATGTTACCTTGATGTATTTCATATCTCCACATTCTGAAGCCTGAGACTCTCACACTGAAGTGCACCTAGTATATAACTGGCATCGTACTAGGCAGAAATCTTGCTTGACCATAAACCATAAAATCTGGCCTGACCAATCCCCATCATGGGGTTGAAAAGGAGCAGTGGGAGATTGTAGAGGAGTGGGTGGCACCGAGCACAGTGAGTAGCAGCTGATTAAAAAAGAGCAGGAACCTCAGACACCGGGGATTGAAAAGGAAAGGCAGCTCCTACCACACCCATATACAATCTATCCTAATGTGGATTTTAGTGAACAAATTTCATGTCCTGAGAAAAAGATCTGTATCAAAACTCTGTTACCCAAAGCCAATTAAGCAAAGCTCCTAGAGTATTCACCCATCCTCATATTCCTACTATTCTACACTGGCCTGTTGCCCATGCCTTATAGTAAACGTTCTTATGCCAGCTCTTCCAGTCATCATCATTACCTGCTTTGATATCGTTGACCAAGAGAACAAGATCAATGAAGCTACCATCTTCCACCTTCAATAAATGAGGGTATAGAAAAAAAACCATGCTGGTGACCTGCTTTGCATTGAATAAATTAACAATCTTTTTTCACCTTAACATTTTCTGAATTATTATAATTCATTACAGTATGCATGCTAGAACTCAATTTTACTGATCGGCTCAATCACACACCAAAATCTCAGAACGCTTTGAATGATGAAATAAATTGACTCGTACAGGACTAATGCATGAAGTGCAAAAGCAGTAACAGAAATTCCAAGGTTGTACAGCACAGTTGTGATTTGGGTAAAAATAAGCAGAGTGCATCTGGAAGGGGCAGAGAGCTTAACAAAGGTAATAGGGTATTAGTGATTAATTAGGGAAAAATAGAAAACCATTAAAGCTAAGGGCACTACATCTGAGTGTGTGAAGCAATCACAACAAAATAGGTAAAATACTCGTACAGATAGAAATTAATGGATTTGATCGAATAGCCATGACGGAGATGTGGTTGCAGAGTGACAGGTTTGGAACTAAATATTCCAGGATACTTGACTTTTTGAAGAGACAGGCGTAAGAGAAAAGGAAGGTGGTGGATTACCCTGATAATAAAGGATAGGATAAAGATAGCAGAGAGAAAGGATTTTAGCAATGAAAATCAAGATGGCGAATCAGTTTGGGTGGAGCTGGCAATAAGGGACCAGAAACACTGGTGGGAGTAGCTTATAGGCCCCCTAACAGTAGTTGTAGTGTCAGGCAGAGAATAAATCAGGAAATTAGTAACAGGTATTGAGTAATCATGGGGAAATTTAATTTTCATATTGATTGGGTAAACCAAATTTGCTGTAATAGCATGGAGAGAAGTTCATGGACTATATACAGGATAGTTTTCTAGAACAGTATGTTATACTCACATGAACTGCAGCAATTGAAAATACAGAACTCATTGAAGAGTTATAAAAAAAATGGACTTTTCTTTGAAAAAGTGGACAATATGCTGGAAAAATGGCCACTGAAGGGCAAACCTGTACATTCAAACTGTCTTACTGTCTGGTAAGAACAAAGGAACACATTCAAAGCTAATAGGTGTCAATTACACCCATCCTGAACCCATCGAGACATTTTTGAATTGAATGGGTTCTTCTAAAACAAAGAAGGTGTGAAGTAGCACATCCAGGGCACTGTCAGTCACCATAGGGAGGAGGATCTATGCCTCACAGAGGCGAGATGTGAGACCATTTTCACTTAAAAGTAGCTCTCTGGAGAGAGAAAGAATCAGGACAAAGCATCACCAAAGCCTGTCTAACTGAGGGGAAAAATCCAACAAGCTTCAACTTGTGCAGCGGAGAACAGGAAGTGAGCCCGTCTTCAGACTGAAATTTCAACCAACAGAAAAGTCTACAAACAACCCAGGCCTGCAACTTTACAAAGAGAAATTGATCTCCGAGAAGATTCAACAGATTTAGCGTGGACCCCGAAAACCTACCTCACTTCAAACCACTGGCCCCTTTTCCTCTCTATCTGTCTCTTCTTGCGTGTGTGTGTGTATGCGAGTGAATGCGTGTATGGGTGCAGCTGCAACCATTTCGGGAGTGAATATCGCTGAATAAATAATTAATCTTCTGTTTTAAACCTACAAGAAAACATTTAGCTGTCTGTTTATTTGATAAATGAAACAAAAGGGGTAAAAACCTTAGTAACAAAAATACTTGCTATAGTCAATTGGGAGTTGAACACCTAGAACCCTCATCACGTGGTCATAACAATGTCTAAAACAGTATGTTGAGGAACCAACTAGAGAACAAGCTATTTTAATCTACTATGGTGCAATGAGAAAGGGTTAATCAATAACCTTGTGGTAAAGGAGCCTCTAGGGAAGATTAATCATAATATGAGGGAATTTTATATTGAGTTTGAGAGTGATTTAATTAAAGTCAGAAACTAAGATCTTAAATCTCAATAAAACAAACTACATAGATATGAAGGGGAAATTGGCTAAGGTAGACTGGAAAGCTACGTTAAAAGATGTGGCAATAGATAAGCAATGGCATACATTTAAGTAATGAATTCATAATTTGCAACAAATATACATCACATTAAGTAATAAAAAACCCCATGGGAAATGAGGCCCAGCTGTGGCTAATAAGAGAAGTTAAAGATAGCATTGGATTAAATGGAGAGGTTTATAACGATGTCAAAAAAAAGAGCAGTAATCCTTAGGATTGGGAGGATTTTAGAGTTCAACAAAGGATGACCAAGAAATTGGTAAGAAAGAGAATGAGAGTAAACTAGTAAGGGACATAAAACAGATAGTAAAAGCTTGCATTGATATGTGAAAAGGAAGAGATTAGATAAAGTAAATGTGGGCCCCTTAGAGGCAGAGACAGGGGAAATCATAATGGGGAGTAAGGAAATAGCAGAGACATTAAACAAATACTTTGTATCTGTCGTCACAGTGCACAAAACAACATTCCAGAAATAATGGCGAAGCAAAGATCTAATGAGAAATGTGGAACTTAAATAAATCAGTATGAGCAAAGAAATAGTACTGGGGAAATTAATGGGAGCAAAAGTCAACAAATCCCATGAACCTTATGGTCTGCATCCTAGGGTTTTTTTTAAAAGAGATAGCTACAGAGATAGTGGATGCATTGGTTTTGATCTTTCAGAACTCCCTAGACTCTAGGACAGTCCCATGATTGGAAAGTAGTAAACATAATCCTAGTAGTAAAGAAAGGAGGGAGAGAGAAAACAGGGAAATACAGGCCAGTTAGCCTAACATCAGTCATCCGGCGGCACAGTGGCGCAGTGGTTAGCTCCAGGGACCCGGGTTCAATTCTGGGTACTGCCTGTGTGGAGTTTGCAAGTTCTCGTGACCGCGTGGGTTTTCGCCGGGTGCTCCGGTTTCCTCCCACCGCCAAAGACTTGCAGGTGATAGGTAAATTGGCCATTATAAATGGCCCGTAGTGTAGGTAGGTGGTAGGGAATATGGACTTACTGTAGGTTTAGTATAAATGGGTGGTTCTTGGTCGGCTGAAGGGCCTGTTTCAGTGCTGTATCTCTAAATTTAAAAAATATTAAATAAATATAAAATCCGTAAAATGCTAGAATCTATTATTTAGAGATGTGGCAACAAGGCACTTTAAAAGAAATCATAATATGATTAGGATTTATGAAAGGGAAATTGTGTTCGACACATCTGTTAGAGCTTTTTTGAGGCAGTAACTAGCAGGGCATAAAGGGGGAACCAGTGGATGTAGTGTATTTGGAATTCCAAAAAGCAGTTATTACACAAAGTTAGGGCTCATGGGATTGGGGGCAATATGTTTGGTTAATGGACAGAAAACAGTGAGTAGGAATAAATAGGTGGTTTTCGGATTGGGGTACTGCAAGGAT